>NW_024080665.1:0-600000 GCF_003009895.1 Hyaena hyaena | reverse complement strand
TTACTCTTTTGAACTGCTTTGACTGCTTTCTTTATATCTGAGTATATTAACCATTTATATGTCACAGTGGGGAGAGTCGCGAGGCTTTTCAGATTTTAATCTAGCTTTGCTCCTGGCATTAGGGGGTGACCCTAATAATAATAACCCCAGTGCCCTTGACCGACACTGTATCCCGAAAGAGCCACAGTGGATTTAACGTTTATCTCTGTAGTTCGTGCTTTGCTGACAATGGGGACAAGCCAAGTCCACTCAAGAACCTGTCCACCTTTGGGTGGCAGATCAGCAGATCTATTCGCCCTCCTCTTCTCTCTCGTCTCCTGTTGCGAATACAGTCATGGGTCTGCCAATGTCAAAACAAAACCAAAAAAGTCTTTTCCGCAGGTCAATGGACTATCTCAGGTACTTTGTGGTCCCTTGGACATCACGGGAAAGAAATCGCAATGCCAGGGTGCGGATGTAGCTCAGTCCACTGAGGCCACTGCTCTCAGAATGTCAGACGGCCCAGGGAGGCTCCGGCCACTTCCCCTGCCTTGTGGGGAGAAACGAGTTCAGGAATGAAAAGTGCTTAGTGCAGGGCCTCTCTTCTTTAATGGACAGTATAAACCTCTCAGTAATTAGCAAGCCCACAGAAAATGGCCCTTTGTTCTCAAGTTCACTCCCTTGCCCTATTCCTTCTCTCTCCCCCATCGATGCAAGCAGGTAACGAGCTCAGCTCTACAGCTGAATCACAATTAGACCCCCCCCTCCCCACCGAAGTCATTGCGAAGGAGGGAGGAACTCACCCTGCTTTCGTTGAAATGCTTTTCCTTCAGAGCTAGACTTTTCCAAAACAGGAGAACATGGTCATTTTCTGTTATGATTTTTAAGGCATCAGGTGCAGACAATGAAACTGAAAATTAAAGATACAACAGGATGTGGTTAGTGGCTATATATTGGAACCGCTGTTCTTTCTGGTCTGTTGGAAGGAGGTGAAATAAATGCTAACTTGAAAGGCGAGGTTAAGGAACAAGAAACACACGCATAGAGCGTAGCACAGGGCAGACACTCTCTAAGTGGCACCTCTTTTTTTGCTATTATAATACGGTGAGTCAAGAATTTGGACAGCACCTACTGAGTGGCCCTCAGAGCCACAAATGGCTGAAAACAAATGGGGTGGGGGAGAAACGGAAGGGGTGGGACAGACCATGGTCTCAAAGCCTTTCCTGGACTTCCGCTCTGGTTTCAGTCTGTGAAGGAGCGTGAAAGAGACTTAGGATGTGGAGAATGACAGGCGCCCCTCCAGCCCACCCCCCTGTAGCCCCGGCACTGGAACGCTGCCCTGCCCGCCAGGTGTGGACACGGAAGGGAGCGTCTGGCCACGCAGTTCCATGCCTACAGGCTTCCTGGCAGCCCTGTGGCTACTTCGCTGTGCGAGAAGCCTCCTGATCTCTCTCCTGTTTACCTGTGGTGATTTTTATGCTGGAATCTTTGCTCATGTTTCCCAGCTGGACAATGACGTGGTATTTTCCTCCAGGTTCCAATTTGTTAAGGGTGTATTCCACAGTACTGTTGCGGGATGTTATTTTGTAGCTTCTGTCGCTCTTCCTTATTAGATCTTTAACTGCAATTGCATATAACTAGAACAAGAAGAACAGACCTTAATGGTAATCAGAAACTTGGCATTTTTGACTCTTTGCAATTCATCGGTGGATGACATCACTTAAGTGCATCAGTGGCTGCGACCCATAGCAACAATGTTTTGAGCCCCACAGTCTGACTCGGATCTTTGGAAAGCCTTTGGGGGGAGGGGCAGGTCCAAATCTGATTCGTTCCCAGAACTGTGCACAGAATTATCAACTCGACCCAAAACACAAGCCTAGGGAACGTTACATTTATTGTGGCATCAGCCAAGAGGTTGGAAAAGGCAAGAAAAATCCAAATTCAGTGTTCAGTGTCTCTCCCCAGCTGTGATAGTTTTGGGATGTTGTCACAGGAGATAACGAAAGGACAGAAAGCTCTGCTTATTCTCGCCCCCAGCCTGCTTCTCACACATATGAATGCAAGAAGAAAACACGGGGACACGTGTTAGGTGCAGGAGACCCTATTGCCAGGAAGAGGCTGCAAGTCAAGGAGAACCTTAGCAACCAAGGATCTAAAACCACCCACCCCAGGGTACTCGGTCAGTTAAGCGTTGGACTTGGACTCAGATCATGATTTCATGGTTCGTGAGTTCAAGCCCTGGGTCGGGCTCTGTGCTGACAGCTCAGAGCCTGGGGCCTGCTTTGGATTCTGTGTCTCCACCCTCTCTGCCCCTCCCCCACTTGTGCTCTCTTTCTCTCTCACTCAAAAATAAAGATTAAAAAAATTTTTTTAAATAAAAGTTTTTTTAAAAATTAAAAAAATAAATAAATAAAACCACCCAACCCTGGGACGAGGAAGAAGGCAGCTTGGAGCAAAGGAAAATGAAAGCTCTTTTCCAGAATTAATGCCTCTTCTTTTAGACCAGGGGCCAGCAAACTTTTTGGTAAAGGCTCAGATACAAAATACCTTTAGGCTTTGAACGCCAAACGGGGCTCTACCACAAGCATTCAATTCTGCCACATGTAACATGGCAGCAGCCATAGATGAGATGTACACGAATGGCAACAGTTCAGCTCTAATAAACTGCATTTACAAAAGCAAGCGATGACCTAGACTCGGCCTGCAGGCATTTGTTTGCCATCCCTGCTTCAGAGGGTCAAGGAAGGGAAGGGGAGAAGGCAGAGAAGAAAGAGAGACAAACCAATATGGCAGCTGGAAATTGTGAAGAAGCAATAGTTAAGAAGAGGCACCTACGAGGACCCCAGCTGTGGCGAGAGAAACGGGGGGGGGGAGGGGTGAGACCCCCTGCTCAGCTCCCGCGACTGGGCCTATTTCCTGCCCCACTACAGGACCCCCTCTGTGCTCCCACTCCATGCCAAGAGCACACACAGCTGGCCGGATGCCCGGCCTGCTCACCAAGTCCTGGTCCGGAGAATCATACGGGGACTCCCACTTGATGACAGCTGAGGTTTTGCCGGTGTGAACCGCATGCAGGTGACGAGGTGGGAGCCTATTGTCAGGGATCATCCTTACCACGACATAGTCAGAGGACGGTCCTAGGTAGGGCACCACCACCCGCACCTGAAACAATACCACGTGGACGCAGGGCGTCTGTGCTAGGCCATCTTTCCCAACAGTGATACATGTATGCAATGAAGATTCAATCATTGCAAAAGAAGACACAAAACGTAAAATAACTCCCACCTACCCCAGATCTCTAATCCATTTCCCCAGAAGTATCACTGGTAACGGTTTTCTGTGCTTACTTCCAGAAGTGTCCTGTGCATACGTAAGCACAGATCTACATTGGGTGCCTACAGATATACACTTCTATGTGCATGTACATAGCCTGTTTTTCTCAAATTTTTTACACACATGAGAAAATATTACACATATTATTAGGCTCTTCACTTCCTTCCCTTAATTATATAGCATAGAGATGTTTCCACCTCAGTACAGAGCTCTGTTTCTTTTGAAGGGATGCCTTGTATTTCATTGCAAGGATCAGCCACAATATTCTTACCCAGTCCCGCCAGCCAGTTGTTTCAAATCTCCTGCTATCACAAGCAATAGTGTACCAAACATCTTTTTCCATAGATCTTGGCACACATGTAGAAAAGTATTTGTGGGCTATGTTTCGAGACATGGAATCTGACAAAAGTGGTGTGCATCTATTCCCACGACCCATTTGCTATGTTCGCCAATCCTGCGCCAGGGAGCTGCAGTTGGTTAAGGGGTCATTCGTTCTGGTTTTCAAGCAGTAACTTGATGCTTCTACAGTACCCTGTCCTCACACACTTGGATCCTGGAGTCACGCGACCAGCTCCCCAGGTCCAGTTCTGAGCTAGGCACACAGGCTTTAAGCCATCCTTGGAAAAAAAACAAGAACATTATCTGTACTCCCTAGTATGGGAAAACTTACCAGAAACAGATACTGCTCGTCCCTACTGACAATGACTGTTTTGTTATGGAGTGAAGTAGTCAAGCTCTTCGGATTGCGATAGAGGTCAAGGAAGGATGTAGCATAGAAAATGCCGTAAATCTGGTAAACAGGACGGAAAAGGACATGAGCTGGGTGGCCAGGGACTTCATTCTCCTGAAATCCCTCATCTATGCCCCTGGGAACTGCTTCACGGAAGCTCAGAAGAGAGAGGTCTTCATTCAGGATGTATTTCATCAGCATGTACAGAGAAGGTGCTCTGGGGCACACATGGAGCTCACAGCCACCAAGATGAACACAGCGTATGCTCTCTGTCCTCCTCGCTTTTGGAGGAAGGAGGAGCAGAGAAGAAAAACAAACACAATTATAAATGACAAGTTCATGTACACAACGGGATGCTACAGGGAAAGACTGTACGGAAGTGGGGAGCTGAGCAGAAGTGAGGATGGGGAGGAAGCGACGGTGTTTGTGGAGGGGAGGTGAGGAGAGGAGGCAGCAGGGTGGACAAGGCGGGGTGCCCAGAACCCACCCACTCTTCCTCCCCTCCTTAGGAGGATCCTGGTTCTTGGTGAGAATTGCCACCTGGGAGAAAATCTACACTTCCCACCTCCCCGGGAGCTGGGATGCCACGTGGCAAAGTTTTGGCCAGTGAGCTTTAAGCAGACCTGAGTGACAGCTCATTAATATAGAGGGAGGAGTCCTTCCTTCAGCCCTCCTCCTGCCTGGAACACAGATGATGGTGTGGCTCCAGACCTTCCAGACCTTGAGGCGACCTTAACGATGGATGCCACAGGCACCCTGGGTCCCGGGTCAAACCCTGCTGCTGCTGTTTAAACCCAGGCCAGTCGAAGGACTCCACCTTCACTTTCGGCTCTGTGCTATGTGGCCATTCTGAACCTCTGCTGATATGGGTGGAAAACTGAGAGTTTAAAGCAGGGACAGGGGATTTGATGGGCTTGGGGCAGGGGAGGGCCGCTGGGGGTTTATAGTGGGGAAGGTGCAGTAAAGTGCTGAGGGAGCTTTCTCTCTCCAGTGGCATAAAAGCCCCCATGGGCAGGTAGGACGGGGACTTGAAGAGGGCTGTACAAGTCTAAAGAGGTGGTGGGACCTCAGGCATGGCTCAGGGCCTTCCGAAGCCCCTACAGCTGTGCATTTTCTCAAAGCTGCTCAGCAGTCATGGCCAGAGAGGGGAAAGCGTACGGGGAAGGGGACAGGAAGCCCCAAAGGGTGATAAGCTGACAGGAGGTGAGGAAAGAAAGAATTAGGGGGCTCAAGGGTGTCAGAGGCAAAGCAAATGGAGTAGAAATAGGGAAATGAGGGTGCTCAAAGCACAAGGTGGGGGTGGGGGCCTTTGGGCTCAGGGGAGAGGTCCAGGGGCTGCTGGGAGTGGGGATGGGGAGGGATGGCTCTGGCCAGGGGCCAAGAGAGGGCTCCAGGAGCCAAAGAGGTCAGGGCGCAAGAGGCCCCCAGAGATGGACAGCAGCTGTGGCAGTTCCCATGGTGGAGAGGACAACCGTGAGTGACGAATTCCAGTCCTCAGTGGACTGAAGTCGGGAAGAAGCGGAGAGCTTCCTACAGGTGATTTCATGGGCCCCCTGCCCTCTGCAAGCTACGACGAGCAAGGACCAGCAGAACAGGCTACTTCTCCGAGTCCATGTTAAAGACCTTGGGGTCAAGGAACATTCCAGGGTGCTGTGCACTAGGCCCTACTCTGCAAACACGCTTGGGTGTGACAAGGTGGCCATGCCCTTGGCTGGGCATAAAAGCTGGAAAGGCCCTTTGTGAGGAGAGTCTATTTCGAGGGAAAGGGGGGTCCTGGGCCTGGCTCTGGGCATCTCATCTCTGTCCCTACCTCAGAATCAGGCTCTGGAGCAACAAAGGGGCAGAAGCTGTCACACGAGCCAGCCCGGAGCTCAACCTGGTTTACGGTTTCCTCCAGCTTCAATTCTGGAGAGCCACTTGACCCCTCTGGGCCTTAGTGTCCTCACTGGTAAACTGAGAACACTGACCCCACGGGGCTGATGAAAAGATTATGTGGGAGAAGGAGGATAATGGGTTCTTGGGATGCCTTACTTCTCCTTCTTTCTTCAAAGCCAACCTTATAATCACAATTACGTGCAAGCCTTGGTTCATTCCCCATCGCTCAGTCCTGCTCCAAATGCACACTGGAGATGCCGTCAGAAGACAAGACACAGGCCTCCATCCTTACCAGTCACTGTGAGGACTTGCTAAGTCTCGCTTACACATTTAGTTCTATGGGCTTCTCCATTTGGAAAACTCAGAAACCCTTCTCCTCAAGGAGCTTACAAACTAGGGAGATAAATAATGCATGGAAAACATCAACGAGGATAAAGTGCTATCTAATCAAACAGTAGTCTGAATGGCACCAACTATAAATTTCACGGAGGTTCATAAGGGAAAGAGATCACGTAGAAGCCAGTAGGACTGGATTGTAGGCCAGAAGGACAGAAGGACTCCAGGAGGAGAAAGAGCACAGGCCAAGGTGCAGAGGCAGGAGGGGGTGAAAATGTGCCAAGAACCTTGGGAAAACCCATCTAAAAGCAAAGGAAGTTACACACTGGGGAGGTACGGGAATTAAAAACCAGCTTCAAAAAGGAAGCACAAATCTGATCATAGTGAGTCAAAATGCATACATAATAACCAAAAAAAAAAAAAAGACCTATACAACGTGCAATAGAGACACTGGGATGAAGAGGGGAGGACAGGCACATGTGGCAGAAGCAGCCCAAGAAGGCAACCTATGGGTGGGGGGTCACATAGGTGGGGAAGAGTTGGAGGGGTCTGTTAGTGCTGCTAATGTCACCATGCCCACGAGCCAAGGTGAGTCAGCCATTACAGGAACATGGCCCTTTCTTCAAGCTCACAGTCTCTTCCACAGCAAAGAGCATGCACATTTTCTCTCAGCTTCTAGGCCAAGGTGTGGAAAGGGATGCTGGGGCTGGGATGGAGGGTGCCTCTAGAAGGTAATTCAGCACTGACCAAGAGGGCAGTTGGTATTTGGGTGAGAAAGGAGGAAGCAGTAACAGAGGAGAAAGCCCTCGCTCGGGTTGCCCAAGCCTAGCATCAGGGGAGAGCCCATACTGACCCTGCAATGGTCAGTCTGGCTGACTTACCACATTCCTGGGGCCAGTCCAGGTGCATTCCACTGCAGTCTGATTGATGGCCTTGGCTTTGAGGCTAGGAGCAGGTGGGCGGACTCCTTTGGTCATGACATGCTCGAATGCCAGAGGACTGTCTCCTAAATCAGTCTTGGCCCAGGCAGAAATCTCATAAGACGTATGAGCAGTCAAATTGGTAACTAAAATCAGGGACAAGATGTCAGGAGGGAGCTGGAGGCGTCAGTCAAGAATTTGTGTCTTGACAAACCAAGAAATAGACTCTTAACTATAGAGAACACACCGGCATTACCAGAGGGGAGGTAGGGGGGCTGGGTGAACTAGATGATGGGGATTAAAGAGCACAATCATCATGATGAGCACTGAGTGATGTATAGAACTGATGAATCACTATGTTGTACACCTGAAACTAATATAACGCTGGATATTAATACTGGAATTAAAATCAAAACTTTAATTAAAAAAAAGAATTTGTACCTTGCTATATAACACCTTATTTTTTAAATTTTTAAAAAAATTTTTTTTTAAATCTCTACCCAGTGTGGGGCTTGAACTCATGACTCTGAGATGAAGAGTCTCAGGCTGTTCTGACTGAGCCACCCAGGTGCCCTGATACCTGGGTACCTGATATCCTATTTCTTTAAAGGTAATCTCTCAATTTAAGTGAGACCCCCATGCTGTAGGATTTTCATTGTTTTACAAATTCATCCCAGCATTATTTACTGATGACTCCTACAAATTACACATTTGCATGGGCACTGGGTAGTCTCTTTAAAGCTGACCATCTGAAGGGCACCCGGGTGGCTCAGTCGGTTAAGCGTCTGACTTCAGCTTGGGTCATGATCTCACAGTTCATGGGTTTGAGTCCCTGTGTCAGGCTCTGTGTGGACCTCTCAGAGCCTGGAGCCTGCTTCAGATTCTGTGTCTCCCTCTTTCTCTCTCTGCCTCTCCCCTGCTCATGCTCTGTCTCTCAAGAAAACAAAATAAAATGTTTAAAAAGAAAAAGAAGCTGACCATCTGGGGATATAAACTGGTACAACATTCCTAGAGAGTTGTGTAACAGTCTGGAGATCCTTCATGCCCTTCAATGCAGACATCCCGTGGAGTCAGAGCAAATCAAACATCTGTGGACTATGAATGTCCATCAGTAGAAGAAACTGTGCATAAATTGGTTGTCCAGAGGCAGGGCAATGGTTAGACACTGTGCATCCCATGAACTATCGGGCAGCCACTAAAAGCTGTCTCCAGGGCACCCGGGTGGCTCAGTAGTTTAAGCATCCGACTTCATCTCAGGTCATGATCTTGCGGTTGGTGGGTTCAGGCCCCGCATCGGGCTCTGTGCTGACAGCATAGAGCCTACAGCCTGCTTCAGATTCTGTGTCTCCCTCTCTCTCTGCCCCTCACCCACTCGTGCTCTCTCTCTCAAAAATAAACATTTTAAAAATTAAAAAAAAAAAAGCTGTGTCCAAGAATATTTTATGAGACTAGAAAATTCTTACAGCTTTATATTAAGTGAAAAGGACAGGATATAAAACTACAGTTTTGCACCTAGGACACGGGTTTGAACCTGTGTGGGCCCACCTGTACATGAGGTTTTTATAATCTGATACTGTAAGCGTATGTTGACTCTTCCTTATGATTTTCTTAAGAATGCTTTTTTTCTAGATTACTCTATTGTAAGAACACAGTATATAATACATGCCACATAGAAAATATGTATTAATCAACTGTTCGTGTTATCAGCAAGAGTAGTTAAGTTTTAGGGAAGTCCAAAGTGATATGCAGATTTTCAACTGGGTCAGTGCCCTCTAACCCCTGGCTGTTCAAGGTCAACTGTATTCAAAGGAAGTCCATTTCCATGTTTGTAAGACAGAAAAGAACAACTGCACTTAGAGTGGCTGCTATTGCAAGGATTCAAAAAGAAAATGCTTTAAAAAAAAAAAAAAGCCTTTGGCATGGTGCCTTGCATCTAGCTAGCCCCAATATATTTCAGGCAAGGGATAAGATGACTGTTTCTGATCCTGCCAATTTCTACTGGTGTGACACTGAGACAATCAGATCACAGCCCCAGAGATTAAAAAGAGGCAGGTTCTGCAGCAGCCGCCTTCTAAGGGAATTACTTTATCTCTGAACCTTGGGTTCTCAGCCACGAAATGAGCACATCCCACAGAATCATTACTGGGGTTATATAAAGTGCCTAGGTTACAAACGATGCCTAGGTAAATGCCTACACACAGTAGGTACACAGATAGAAGAGGGACTGGGGTGCCTCTTTCCTCCCTTAGCCCAGTTTCCTTGTCCATTCATTCAACAAACGTGCCTTGAATACCAACTATGCACCACGCCCTGTAGACCTTGCATTAGCAAAGCAGGAGTGAACCAATGCCAGAAAAGAGGGTCAACTCACTGTCAGAACTTTCTTTTGAAGCTAAAGAATCATCAGTAGAGGGTTAATCTAGCTTCTTTACAGTTTTTCCTCTTTGAAGCTTCCAACTTCCATAAGAGCCAACAACAAGCTAGAGAAGGGGGCTCAGAAGCCACCAAGTAGACTCCCCCCCTCCCCGGAGGCAGGGGTCATTTACAGTCTCTTCCCTTGGCCCTCCCACAATGGCAGTCAGGGAAGAGCCCCCCCGTCCAGGCGGCCCCAACACGAACTCTGCCGCCATGAAGTATCGATCTCCTTCCTCCTCCCTGCTTGCATGCCAACTAGCTCCAAGGTGTTACCTTTGTGTGATAAGATGCTCCCCCGGAAGTTCAAAGTGATCTTCTCTTGTTTGTGGGTGTCAAATGCCCAGAAGAGGTTCACCACATAGCCATTCACCTGCCAAGAACCAGGAAACAGGTTACGGGAACAGTACATGGTCCGGGAACACAGCAAGTGTCGAACTTCGACTCAGATCATGATCTCTTGGTTTGTGAGTTTGGGCCCCATGTCGGGCTCTGTGCTGACAGCTTAGAGCCTGCAGCTTGCTTCATATTCTGTGTGTGTCTCTCTCTCTCTGCCCCCCTCCCACTCGTGCTCTCTCTCAAAAATGAATGTTAAAAAAAATTTTTTAAAAACAAACATGAGACTATGTAGAATATAAAATATGGTCTTGATGAAATCAAGAACATTGATGCAGAATAAAAGGACAAGACTCAATTCATAAAGGCAGAAAGAGGAAAAACTAAAGATAATTACGTCACGGTAATTAAGGGTAACTCTTAGCTCAGGCAACCCTTGTGGTCAAGGCCAAGAGGTTGATACAAAAGGGGGTCCCTTTGAGCTCTTATTGTCTAACAGGAGCAAATCTACCCATGGGTTAGGAAAACCTACCTTTTCGAAGTTCTGAGCTCATAAAGAGATTTGATCTAAAGATCTTTAAATACGGGACAATAGCAAAAAATAAAAATGCTTTCATGACCAAAAATCTGTACATAGATGGGGTTTACGTCAAGGCCATTTCTTACATCAATGGTCTCTGAAGCCAAGGGCAGATGCTTCCAAACTGTAGCCCAGTAAATGGCACAAGGGGCTCTGAAGGCTGTCTGCCCCACCACGGCTTCACAGACTAGGTAGGGAAATGAGGCAAAGCAAACAAAAAAGAACACTATGGAAGGTAGATCTCAACTTGGAAAACCACGGGCACGCAGAGGAGCTCGGTGGGGCCGGCTTCGCAGGCATGCCTCGCAGAATGGACAGAGGGTGCGGGAAGGGGAGGGTGCGCAGTGGTGGCTTCGAGGGGGCATGTTTCTAAGGTATCCGACTCTGTCTTCCCCTGTGGGAACCTCTGCGTTAGTGCTTCGCACCAGGAAATCCAATAAAGCTGAAAATTACAGGGCATACATATTCTGTTAACACCAACTCTTTATTTGCACTGTAGCTGTGAACCATTTAGTTATATGGTTTAAAAAAAAGGGGAGGAGGCAGAAAGGCACCGGGCTGGGGCAGAACAATTACGTGTGAAGATTGACATTGTTCTTCATGGGGGAAGGAACCAATCTAGTGGTGGTATTTTGGTTGTACTGGATCAAATCATTTGTTTTCCTTCATCTCATCTCTTTGCTCTCTGCCTCACCAGCTCCATACAAAGTAGAGCCCCGCCCACCGCTCTTTTGAAATTCCAAGTTACCTTGATGTCACCATCCATGGTTAGGGTGAAGCTGAGAGAATTCTCACTGTAGCTGTCAATGCTGATCTCCGGTGGTGGGATCACTGAAAACAGAGAGGAATTCAAAAAGAGAAAGCACATGACGAAAAGTGAGGAAGGCACAGGATTCCACAGTTTTCAGCTCGACAGAGCAATCTTTGTAGTTGGGGAAGAAAGGGCATTTCTTGGGCTGCTTCCACTCTCTCTTTTACTGCTATTGTCCTGAAGCTGAGGTTGGGTCCACAGTTGCCTGGCAAACACATAACTCTCTTGGCTAAGGTGGCCCTCCTGGCAGTTAGGTCCAGCAGAGAAGTTCCAGTGTGTAAATGTCCCCAAACAGCCTAGCCGCAGCCTGGTTCTGAAACGTGCTGGGATCACAGAAAGCACCACCTCTACTGGCACTAAGGGAGTCCTAGTGGCCTCAAGTCCTCTTCAAAAGTTGAGGGCAGGCCAGATTGTAAGGCATAAATCGTGAATGCATGTGCAGCAAAACGGAAACCATGTGGCCTCTGGAGTCTGGAAAACCTGAGTTCAAATTCCCATTTTGGACACTTAACAACTGTAACCGGAAGCAACTTACTTCTCTTCATACTAATGTTAACTCAACCAATGTGCCTTTTCTTTCCATTTCCAATAAAGTCCCACCTAGGACAGATGAAGGCACTGGCAAGTCACTGGCATTTTCAAAAAGAACAGAGCCCAAGCTCAGCACCAGGGGCGGGAAGGTGAGGGTGTGAAAAGACAGTGGCAGAGAAAAAAGACCTCTCTCAGTGCAAGTGATGAACTTGCACTTATCATTCAGAAGGTCTGTCCACAAGATGGCAGACCGTGCTCTGCCAGCCATAATCCAAAGGGCTTAATGGGATCACTGTGACCAGAAGACAGTATTTTAATGACAAACTCATATACTTGACTTTTTAGGATGTGTGCCTCTTATACATGCAAGGCAAGAGACACTTGAAAGACAGGATAAGATACGGTAGTAAAAGATAAAAGAGATGTACCACATTCTGGAGGAGTCCCTCTAGAAGACCAATCATATAATGAGAGTGGGCATGCGGAAGAAAAAAGGATGTTAAGGGCAAGAAGAAGAAAGGATATTAGGGGTTTCAGGCCACTGACTCGGAGCAAAATAGCGTAGGTGCTGCTGTAAAGTCAACCTGAATTATAATTGCGGTGACTGATAGGTCACAATCCTTTCCTAAGCCCAGTTGCCTTAGCTACCAAATGAGCATAGGAATACTTAAAGGATTGGTAAGTTTTAAGGGAGATGAATTCATGTAAAACAAACATGGTGGTTAGTATCTAAGAAGTGTACAACGTATTCAATCTCATGCACTCAATGAAACACACTTGTTATTAATCTACCACACCCAGGGATGAAGGTGGTGCTTCTGGCTGACTCCACTGCCGTGTCTGTCCTGTGGGTTATGTCACAACGACACAGGATCACAGACAGAACACAACACGTGCTTTCTGACTCGGTGCACAGTGGACTCTTGCATGTGCCTGAACCAAGCAAAACCTGTATTAACTAAGGCTCACCATCAAAATCATACAGAAGAAGTTTAAGACACGTTCTGAGGCAGGTGTGATTTGCATTTAGGGAATTCGAGGTACATGTTTTATGGCTGACTTTCCAGGGTCCCTTCTTTTCAATAGGTACAGCCAGCATGCTCTGATCGGTTTTGCAGAGGGAAATGACAACACAATAAAAACCCCAGGGGCTGTGAACTCACTCCACTTTTTCTAATTACCCACAAGCACCCTGTTACAAAGCAGCTGGCTTCACTTAAGTGTGGCTTCCTCTTGTCCTGATCTCAACGAGCCCGAATTTTAAAGGTAACCAGATAGTGACTCTCCAAAACCCACAGCCTATTTCTCACAGGCTTGAGTTAAAGTAAACCCCCCCAATCGCATTCCGTGTGATACTTCTGTCCAGAAACGAAAGCTGCGAGTGCCGAGGCTAAGATCAGGAACCCACTGAGAAGCACAAGTGGCGGTCCACCTCCCCAGGTAAGCCAGGAGCCTCTGTTTAATTGCTTTAATTCATTCCTTCATCGACTCTTTCATGGGCTCGCCCTCAACACCAGGGACATGAGAGGGTGGAGGAAACCGGGCCGGGGTGCTGTGCTCGTGGGAACACGTTCGAGCCGGGACAGTGTGGCGGGGGCACGCATCTTGGCCCGGGGGGTGGGGCAGGGCAGCCCAGTGGAGAAAGACACAGCCTTTGGAGTTGGATCCCAGCCCTCTGCCCCTTATGGACCACGTGGGAAGTGACTTCACTTTCTGGTTCTTGATCTGTTCCTATGGGGGCTGTGAGGGTGCTGAGGGTTCTGTGACATGGGCTGATGGGCAAAGCAGCGAGCGCTCGGAGGGGCCGGCCTTCGGCGGGCAGTCAGCTATCTCTAGGCTCCGCTCTGGTGCTAGGAACCACCACCTCCATGCCGTTTGCAGCACCGCTGCGGAAGTCGCAAGGGTCAGCCGGGTGCCCTTACAGACACCATCAACGGACACGGACAAAATCACCTATACCTTTCGCAAGAAGGAAGGAGTCCTTCGATTTTGGATACAGTGCATGAGGATAAGAGCTGGGCATGAGGGATTCAGAAATCCCTTTGTATGTTTGCATCCTTACAAACCCTCAGGAGGAGGAGGAGGAAGACATTCTGCATCACCCGAAGAAACTTTGTATCTAAGGCAGTATGGAAACACCTGGATGTGGGTGCACGTGGGGGAGAAGGAGCATGTGTGAAGATTTCTCATCTCAGTGTCTCCATTGCCCAGTCATACAGAAAGTTATTTCCAAAGGGTTTCTCTCTTCTCTAAATCTGCGAACACTGGACCCATTTACCTTTTCCTTTGACGGTGGTAATGGATTTAGAATCACTCCAGTTTCCGACTCCACGGCTAGTCACCGCAGCCACCTTTTCAAATCAGAATGTGAATTAATAGAAAATAAAGGCAATGTGCCATACAGCAAGGGTCCCGAGTGAGCTACAGGGCTGAGACTGTGGCCTTGAGGGTGGCAAATGGGGCACTCAGAGGCCCCATCAACTGAAACAAGGGTTAATGAGAGGAACCTGGGCACAGGGGGCTGTGAATGTGAGGACATGATGGCATTTGTGTGGACTGATGGATGTCAAGGTTCTTCTAGAAGGCAGGGGGTGCGTGTGCACATGGAGGCGTGGGCCCATACAGACACACATAAGGAAAACAATAATGGGAAAATGATCAGGGTCATGCAGTCTGTGTGTGCACTTAAGGGTCCCAAAAAACATGTTCTGCACAGAATCTCTCTCTTTTCTGCTAAAGGTATTAGTAATATATTGCTTAAGATCCCTGCAGTATTGGCTTATAAATGCCAAGACCGTAGCTCTGCACTGTGTACCTGAGAATCAGCAGAAAGGTGGTAAGTGCAGAAGTGTGGGAGCTGGAACCCTAGCAGAAAATCTGGGTGAGAAGCAGATAAAGCTGCATTTACCATAAACTCTCGGTTATCTGAGGGAAGTTCTGATTTCAAGTTCTCTGTGGCACCGGTTTAAGAGGCTGAAAAAAATGACAGCCTCGCAGCGTAAGGGGCTGGGTATTTAGCAGACTACTAAGCAGTCCATAAGGGTGAGCGCTCAGCTCTCACACTCTAAGGCTGCCCGGATGGACACAATGGGTGCTAACACTCACTCTGACGGTATATGGAGCGTTGACCATTAAATTCTTTATTTCGGTGAAGTTACTGGTAGCCCTCTGGGACGCCCACATCTTGGAAGCACTCCTGCTGTATTCCACCTGAAGCGAGAAGAAAAAATCATTAGTAAGGAACCCGATGGTCAGGGACATCCTGATACCTGACAAGGAGGCAGAAGGAGAGAGGGGGGTGGGGGGTAAAATGCTCTAACAGGCAGACCGCTATTTACCAGGCTACCCCAAACCAAGCGCTAATCACACAGAACAATCTGCGTCACACGGTCGCCGTGCAGATGCTTACAATGTACTCTCGAATGAGGCCATGTGTGTGGATGGGAGGAACCCAGTGGGCCACAATCACGCCTTCTTCCTCTCTGTGGAGTGACAGCTGCAGGTTTCGAGGGGCGTCTGGCACTAGAAGAGAGTCAACGCAGGGTTAGAGCCCATCTGCATGTTGGTAAATGGGAGGAACTTCCCTGAGATGGAAAACAAAGACTAGAAAGAATCTAGAGCCAGTGTTGGGAAGAAGCCACTGGTAAAGGTAGCTTGGCCTTCACATAGAGAAACCTTTCTGCTCTTCCGGAGTGTGAGGTGTCCTGTGCTTCATCGCGTGTGATGTAGGTGTGCGACTCACCGGGGCTGCAGGATAGAGTCACCTGCAGGCGCTAGGTGTTTAGTGCTGAGATCCTAATTGCCAAGCAGAACACCTGCTGCCTTGACTCTTCTCTCACACAACCCTAGCACCACGGGCCTGACCACAGAGGAGTAGGGCTTTCTAACAGCACAGAATTTCTGTACCCAAATGAACGGGATCACCTTCAAAGCAGGCTCCTGCATTACTTCAGCACAGGCATGGCCAAAACATTTCTGGGTCTTCCCTTTTACCTTCAAGAGCCAAGTGAGAAGCCATTCATGAAAACCAGCTATAATATTTTCTGGGCAAACTTATCCATGTGGATAAGCCACAAACAATAAATATTATGGGCTGAACTGGTGCCCACCCACTCTTCCTGTGCGTGCGAGCACGCGCGCACGCACACACGTAGAAGATACTATCTACAAACCAAGGAGAGAGAGGCCTCAGAAGAAAAATCCCTGCAAGCACCTTGATCTTGGACTCCCAGCCTCCAGAATCGTGGGAAGACAGATTTCGGTCATGTAAGCTACCCAGTCCACATCAGTTTGTTACAGCAGCCCCAGAAAGCCAAAACAATGATATTCATCAACTACAGGTGGTCGGCAAGCCTTCCAAGTTCTCATTCCCCTGAAGCTCCCATATCTAACATAACACCTGAGCAATACTAGGTGCTCAGCTAATTATCTGTGGGAAGAAAATGAATGAGTGGGGTATTTCAAAGATAGCTCCATGGTGTCAAAAATTTAGCTAAGGTCTTCCTTCGCAGTACCATCCCGCTACCTCAGCTTCCATTTTGTTGGGCCAAGCAGTCTGCAGGCATCTTAAACCGAAGCTAGCCCCTCATGCAAGCGCATGCCCCAGAAAGTAGCCTACAGAGACACATTCAAATCTGAGTTCCTGATATGACTTCCCAGCAGCCTGTGTGATCAACGGTCTCCCTCGCCTCCCTGGACCTTCCCCTTGGGCGGTCCACAAAGCTTTACCCCCCTTTTTGGCTTGAATTGACCAATGCGGCCTTAGCATAGGAACCCCAATGTACTGCACCCATGAACCCTAAAAATGGTATGTGCCCAAGACCTGCCACTCTCTCTGCCTGCACCCTGCCTTCCCCCTGCCTACATGGCCCCTCAGGGTGTGCTGTGTTCTTCCTCGGGAACCAATGAATGATAAATCTCTCTGATCCATTCTCCTCTGTGGTCTTCTGTTGATGATCTGGCACCCCGGGGCTCTACTGAACACACATTCATCTAACAAAGTCATAATACACACGCGCTTCCTTGCTTTCTGCAGGCTCATCTGATAGCTGCCCCACCCTAGCACTGGAATCACCCTTTTCAAGGAGCACTGGTCTTTTTTTTTGAAGAATGGCACGGAAACCTAGGTCTTGGCGACAGGTGCGCTTGCTGCTACCGTGGAGTCCTCTCTCTGTCTAGGCCTTCTCAGCTGACAAAGCGTGGAAATACACACATGTATACCAACCCACCCAGATACACCTATCTGTTCTATTTCACGTGTGAGCATCTGCATGGACATTAAGATCGACGTGAGTTAATAGTCATGTCTCCAACCACAATCCAAGTGAAAGAGCGGGCACTGGCAAATGAAAAGTTCACAAAACCTTGGTAAAGGGGATCACTGGAAGAACTGCACGGTCACCCAGTGTCAGCTACCGTGAAAGAGGAAGATGCAGGGAATTCTCTAGGACATGTGAGTTTCGGTAAAATTTCTCTAACACTTAGCCTCAATACTTTTGACATGCCTCATGTTTTCACAATGATGATCTCACAATCCCAAGTACTGGGAAATACCTAAGACAGAAGGTAGGGACAAGAACAAGATAGGAAATGCAAAAGGAGGCAATGTTGGGCACAATCTGAAATTAGCTTAAGGGAGAAAAACATTATGGGACTTAATAAGGGGAATACACAGTCAACCACTCAGGTGGGACCATAAACCTTCACCACAAATCTTCCGTATGTACGAGGAGCATGTAATTATGTTCCCACACTGGTGAGCATCCTTGAGGGACTCTGAAAACCCCACCTAAGATCTTGTGCACGCCATAAAAATAAACAGTAACACTCACATCCTTCCGGTGTCCTCAGAGTCACGAAGTCATTGGTGTTGTGCACCTTGCTCAGACACTGGACCTGGACTTTAACCTGATACGTGGTGTCTGGCTTCAAGACTTTCAATATCGTGCTTGTTTTATTGCTGTGGGTCTCCACAGTCTTCCATATGCCCTCTCCAACCACCCTGGCCAAAGAAATAAAGATGCCATCATGTCAGAGCAACGTGAGGGTGTGGATGCCTGCCCCAACGAGTGGGGAGCCATGGAGCGCACGCCACACGAGTTTACAGAACATCCAGTGGTGGTTAAGGACACTGTTTTCTTCTCCCATGGCCAAGATAGGACTCACCTATAGTAGACGTTGTAGACACAAGAGGCGGAGGGCATTTTCTTGGGCCGTATCCAGGTCAAAGTTACATTCCCAGAGAAGTCAGCAGTCCACTGAAGGTTCTGTACTTTGTATACAGTGAGTTCATCTAGAGAGATGGAGAAAAGGGGATGTAACATGGTATCCTTGGACTTCAAAGGACAAAGAGTACCTTTGATTTTTAGGCCAACCTATCATGATCTAGGTGGTCAAACCACTGTCATCATCTTAAGACATTCCAGAAAAAGAGTTTAAATCTTCCTGTACAACCTCCCCCAGGGTCTCTTAAATATCCGGTCATGAAATTTTCATGATATTTTGCCTCCTTGGCTGCACTGAGGTCAGCTGTTTCTCAACAGAAAACACTACAGGTCCAGGGAACTGTGTCATAACAGGATCCATTACTGCTACAGACTGTTTGTGTGACCCCAAAATTCATATGCTGAATCCCAATCCCCAACCTAACGGTGTTAACAAATGGGGTTTCTGGGAGGTGTTTAGGCCATAAGGATGGAGTCCTTGTGAATGAGATTCGTGTCCTCGTCAAAGCGACCCCAGAGAGCTCCCTCCCCTGTCCCCCAGTGTGAGGACACAGAGAAGACCGCCATCTGTGATCCAGGAAATGAGCCCTCAACAGATACGGGATCTGTGGGTGCTTTGACCTTGGGCTTCCCGCCTCCAGGGCTGTGAGAAGTTTCTATTGTTTATAAGCCATTCGCTCTGTGGTGTCCTGTTATGACAGCCCAAAGGGACCAGGATGCTCCCTAAAAGCATTCCACACCCAAGGACTGAGTTCGCCCCACCACAAAGCCTGGGGCTCTGGGGGTGTGGTGCATCCACGCGAGGCGGGATGTCCATGGAGAACCAATCCAAGACCAGCGTTTCCCTCACAGGGACAAGTTCAAGTGCCAACAGAGACAGGACAAGCCTCACTTCACCGGGTGCTCCAACACTGGGCAAAAAGCAGTCTCCTCTTCAGACAGAGGAGAGGCTCCCAAGGGGGCCTGCTGGAGTGGGGGAGGGGACAGCTGAGGCAGAGCCCAGGGCCCCGGGGGTGGTGACACTCACCGCTGCAGCCCTTCTCATCGCTCTCGTCTGAGCAGTCCAGGAAGCCGTCGCAGCGCTCAGAGAGCACGATGCAGGCCTCGCCGTCCTCACACTTGAACTCCATGCTCATACAGGTCAAGGTGCTGTGTGTGGCTGTAACACAGGGGAGGGCCACGTTGTGGCAATGGTTTGTTGTGTTTAGGAAAAGAGGTCTGCATTCTCCGAATGAATCAGCTTCTGATTCAAAACACGCCTCTGGGGACGCCTGGGCGGCTCAGTTGGTTATGCGTCTGACTTCAGCTCACATCACGATCGCACAGTATATGGGTTTGAGTCCTGCGTCGGACTCTGTGCTGACAGCTCAGATTCTGGAGCCTGCTTTGGATTCTGTGTCTCCCTCTCTCTTTGGCCCTTACCTGCTTACTTCCTCCCTCCCTCTCTCTCAAAAATAAATGAACATTAAAATAATTAATGAAAAGAATACACCTCTGGGATGAGGAGCAGTAACCCCCAAAGGGCACCGCAATGCCTGTTTGACAGTAACAATTGGACTCTGTCTTCAGGAAAGGCAAGAGCTTTGAAGTCAACCCATCTAGCTTGTATGCAGTCATTTACAAACTCCACAGTGATTCACCAGAACTGGCCAGGGATGGATACTTCTGTTCTAGGACAAGAACAAATAAGGCCAATTTCTTTAAAAAAATATGTATTTTTTAATGTTTTTATTTATTTCTGAGGGAGAGAGACAGCAGGGGAGGGTCAGACAGAGAGAGGGAGATACAGAATCTGAAGCAGGCTCCAGGCTCTGAGTTGTCAGCACAGAGCCTGACATGGGGCTCAAACCCACGAACCACGAGATCATGACCTGAGCCGAAGTTGGACGCTTAACCGACTGAGCCACCCAGGTGCCCCTAGGCTGTTTTCTATCTGAAACACCACATCCACCTCTGAAAACCACACTTAGAGAGGGAGGTAGAAAAACTGGATAATGTTCTCACCAGAGAACCAGGACAGCAACAGGAATGGATAAGGGATCGAGGGATAATGTTGCTAGAGATGAAGAGACCCAGGCGTGGAAGGGGGGTGGAATGTTTTAACAACCATCCTCAATGGCAAGTGCTCGTGTGAAGGAAGAATTAAAGACTTTGCATGTCTCTAGTGTGGAAGTATAGACTGCAATTAAATATACTTTTAAAAGAGCTCTCTACCAGAGTAATTCGCAATGAGAGAAAGGAAATGTGAGGCTTTTTACAAACCATAATCCCCCATCTCCTGGCAAATCATTATATTATTGAGTTCTGCTATATGCTGAGTAGACACTGGTTTGCTTTGAGGAAGCTGGAAGGGGGGCCTGGTTACAAATAAAACTGCATTAGAGCATTTAGAAAAAGTGTCTGTGGAAACTTTCATGACTGTAGCTATAATATATAAAAAATAAAGAATAAAATTTAATCAAACATTCTAAAAAAAAAAAAAAAAAACGAAAATGTTTGAGACCCAACAGTATAAGAAACTCAAGATGGAATTCACCTTTCCATCTATCCATCAACCTAACCAGCCTCTTACCCATTTACTCATCCAGGAAGCCAGCAACCCATTATCCACCTACCCACCTACCAACTATCTACTCATCAGCCAGCCAGCCAGCCAGACACCCATCTGTCCATCTACCTACCCATCCACCCACCCTTCTACCCCTTCATTTATCCCTCTACCCATCCATCTATCCATCCACTCATCCATCTACGCCTCCATCTATCCATCTACCCATCTGTCCATCTATCCATCCACCCATCCACCCAACCATCTATCCATCTAGTGAATATTCATGGAGGGCCTACCTTGAATCAGGTACTATTCAAGATGCTAAGACTATGGTGATGTGTAACACAAAGGACCTACCCTCATAGAGTGTCTTTTCTATTAAGAAAAACAGCCAACAACTCTGGTATTTTAGACTATGATTAAAAACTACAAAGAAACATAAAGAGAGGAATAATAACAGGATGATGGACAGGGCTCATTTCATGTAGAAGAGTCAGAGACAAACCCCACGAAAGGCATGGTTTCAGAAAATGCCAAGATCCCCATCACAGAATTATTCTGCATGGTAAAATATAATCAAACTATAGCTGATTGTAAAGCTGGTGGATGCCTGAGGTTTCTTTATGAAACAAGTCTCAACATTTTTAAAGTGGCAAAATGTAGGTTTTGGAAACTGAGAATATAGTTGTTACTAATCTTTGAAGATTCCTCAACTGATAATTAAATAAATGATTAATAAGTACTGAGAGCAGGATGCAGTGGCCTTCAGAGGCCAGCTTTTCTGAGAAGAATCATCGTGGTAATCTCATTTCCTTTTTTTTTTTTTTTAAAGTTTATTTATTTTAAGAGAGAGACAGAGAGCATGCAGGGGAGGGGGAGAGACAGAGGAAAAGAGAGAGAATCCCAAGCAGCTTCTGCACCACCAGTGCAGAGCCTGATGTGGGGCTTGAACCCACAAACCATGAGATTATGACCTGAGCTGAAACCAAGTGTCAGACGCTTAACTGGCTGAGCCACTCAGGCGCTGCTCATTTCCTTTTTTGATAGGGTTCTCAGAATAATGGATTGAGGAAAATTGAAGATGAAGCACATTTTTATTTGCCTTAAGTAGGCACCATCCTTATGATTAACACCAATTTCGAACAGTTTTAAAAAAAACTTATTTAAAGAATACCGATTAGGGGCGCCTTGGTGGCTCAGCTGATTGAGTGTCCAACTCTTGATTTTGGCTCAGGTCATGATCTCACTGTACATGGGATCAAGCCCTGTGTTGGGCTCTATGCTGACAGCACAGAGCCTACTTGGAATTCTCTCTCTCTGCCCCTCCCACCCCTGCTCCCCAACATGCACCAGCACTCGCTTTCTCTCAAAATAAATAAACTTAAAAAAAAAAAGAATACCAATTAATGAATTAATTTACGCAGGAGGAAGTTCCTAATGCATTTCTCTGTTAATTATTTTCAATGTCGTCTTACTGTGTGGTTGCTTATTTGGCTAAAATGGTCCTGCTATCATCTGAAGGGAGCATGGGATTAAGCTGCCTTGTTCTTTTAATGTCCCAGAGGTCCATCTGAATTTTACACTATTCCCTATTTAGCGTCTCTCTGTTGTTTCAGAATATTCCGCCCTATATGAGCTTTGAATGCGGCATGCTGAAAAGGTCACAGCCTTGTCCAAAAATAAATAAATAAATGGGGTGCCTGGGTGGCTCAGTTGGTTAAGTGTCCAACTTTGGCACAGGTCATGATCTCATGGTTCACGAGTTTGAGCCCTGTATCAGGCTTTGTACTGACAGCTCAGAGCTCAGAGCCTGCTTTGGATTTTGTGTCTCCCTCTCTCTCTGCCCCTCCCCCACTTGCACTCTGTCTCTCAAAAATAAATAAATGTTAAAAAAATTAAATAAATAGACAAATAATGAAGAAACCTCAACAGACACCTGGTACTGACAAGGTGATCTTCTCTGAAGCTAATTTTGCTAATTCTAAAAGGGAGACAATACCAAAATCACAAGGTTATCATGAGAAAGGAAGCACGAATAACAGGGTCTCCTGCTCTGCAGAAATCCTCCCCAGCACCGAATCCCTCTGAGACTACTCACGACAGTTGGCCTCGTCCTGGCCATCCTGGCAATCCTGGTGGCCATCACAGCGCCTCCAGTTGGGGATACACTTCTTTGGTTGGCGGCACTCGAATTCAAACCGGTCACAGCGCCCGCGCTGAGTGGGAGTAGAGGCAGCAGTGACATTTGCTGGAAGAAGAGGGTTTTTTTTAAAAATTCATTTTTCAGTACTGAGGGACCCGGTCGGCAAGAGCAACCAACTCGATGTGGTAGGAAATTTAGGAAAGGACAGTGCTTTGGGAATGACGATGGGGGCCTGGAGACAATGGTGAGCTCTGGATAAGGAAGGCGGATGGACCAGACGTGGGCATCTAATTTTGGAAGCTGGATGTCAACAGATAGTGGTAAGCGACTCAAGAGACCAGAGGAGGCTGAATGCCACCCTGAGCTGTCACAGGAGGAAGCAAATAACCTGGAAGGTCAACATCACAGAATCTTCAAAACGTTGGAAAGTCTTGTCTCTGAACTAGGAGAGAAGAGGGAGAAAGACGATAAGGGAAGAGACTGAAGATTCCCTATGTCCCCCGCTCCCACTGGCCCCATCATGAGCCTACTGTCCGGTACATCATTCTCACAGAAGACCAGAGCATTGTAATGTGGAGGGTAAAAAGGGCTGGTTAGACAGGCCCAGCTAAGGGCAAGAATATTGTACTGAAGAAAAGGGGTTACACCCACAGCTTGCTGAATGCAAGGACCCTGGTCCCCTTCCTCATAAACCCTGCCAGTGACAACTTTATTCTCTAGGCAGTGATTACTGTAAAAGTCTTCTCTAGGGAAACTGACTAGCCTTGGGGACAAACCCTCAAGGAACTCGGATGAAGAAACAAACAGCCCAACCATGAAACTCAAAGCTATGAGTCTACCTATGTGCAAGGAATCTCCTAGTGGTGTTTTCATCCACAGTCTTAAACACAAGCAAACAACTCAGGATTATCCAGGGGAAACCTCTGACATGAAAGACAGAAACCAGTGCAGATCCCCTTCCCCCTGAAAAAAAGAAAATTTGGAGAAAACAGATTTTGTAAGAAGAAAACTTCAAAAAATAAATACCCTTAATAGGCTCAGAATGAAAGAATACAGGTATTTACATGAAAATGGACAAAATGTCATGAAAAAGGAATAGTACTAAAAATTTTAAATCTTTTTTAAAAATTATTTTTAATGTTTTATTTATTTCTGAGAGAGAGAGAGAGAGAGAGAGCATGAGCAGGGGAGAGTCAGAGAGAGGGGGAGGCACAGAATCTCAAGTAGGATCCAGGCTCTGAGCTAGCTGTCAGCACAGAGCCTGACACAGGGCTCGAACCCACAAACTGTGAGATCATGACCTGAGCTGAAGTTGGACACTTAACCGACTGAGCCACTCAGGTACCCCTAGAAATTTTAAATCTTTTAAAATTAAAATCATGGTAACTGAAATGGAAAACTCAGTAGGAGAGCTGAACAAGAGAGTGAATCTTCCAGAAAAGAGAAAAAAAATAGAGATAAAGAAATGTAAAAAAATAGAAAAGAGACCATGTCAGTAGATCCAATGCATAAATGACACGAGTTCCCAGAAGAGAAAACAGAAAAGAAAATACCATTAATGGAATATTTCGAGGAAAACTCTCCAAACTCAAATACATCAACTTCCAGAATTAAAGAGCCTATCAGTGTCTGTCCAACCACACTGGATGGAAAGGGACCCACGTCAATGCACATCATTGTGAAATTTCAAAACACTGGAGCCAAAGGCAATACCCTACAAGCCTCCAGAGAGTTAAAAAAACAAAAACAAAAACAGAGGGTGCCTGGGTGGCTCAGTGGGTTGAGCATCTGACTTCGGCTCAGATTATGATCTCGTGGGTTCGAGCCCCGGGTCAGGCTCTGTGCTGACAGCTCAGAGCCCAGAACCTGCTTTGGATTCTTTATCTCCCTTTCTCTTTCTCTCTCTCTCTCTCTCTCTCTCTCCCCCTCCCATGCTCATGCTCTGTCTCTCAAAAATTAATAAACATTAAAAAAAATGTGACATATAAATGCTCAAAATCAAAATGGCTTTGGATTTCTCAAGAGCGGCTCAACACCAATGGAACATTGCCTCCCAAATTCTTAAGGAGAATTGCCGACAACCTAAAATTCCAAGCCCAGACCAACAATTGTCCATCACCTCTGAAGACAGAAGAAAAACACTTTCAGATAAGTAAGACCTCAGTGATACCTCCCCTGTTCTCGAGAACCTTCTGGAAAATGTGCTCTACCAAAAGGTGGGGTTAAACTGGAAAAAAGGGGGAGAGGGGAGAAATCTGGGATATAGAAAATAGGAGCCCCAACATGAGAGAAGTAAAACAAGTCCTTAGGATGGAGAAACCATGTCCCGTAAGGCACCTGTGGCCCAGGCATCGAGAGCAACAGGCACAAATCCAAGCAGCGAGCCTAGGACACATACATGTTGAAGGCCGTCCTCTCTGTGCCCTTGGCTGCTGTGTCACCGTACGCACCCGACAAAGCTACCAGAGGGTGTGCTCCAACAACACACGGGAGTAAACTGAGAAAAGCAAAGTGTGAGACCCAGGAAGCGGCAAATCTGAACCAGGAGGAAGGCAAAGAGATCCCAAGGAGGGCGGTGAAGGCCCAGGGGAGGGGCACGCAGTGGGCCTGGAGAACCCTGGGCCCGGAGTGGGAGATCTGGGCAATTTGAAGGGAAATATTAGAAATCACTGACACAGGGACCTTGGGGAGAGTTACCCTCAGCGGTGATGGAGAGGAAGAAAGCGGCAGCCAACGTCACTTGTAACCTGAGCTAACGAACACAATAACAAACACCAATGACTAACTTCGCGATATTGTGCTTATTCCATGGTTTTAACTGGATTTTCAAAAGGGCCTCTCCTACCCCCAGAACTACTCTGCAAAAACAGGGTGCACAAGGAAAAGCAGTAAAAAATGAGGCTAGAAAGTCAGGCCAACGCACATCATAGCACTACTGCCTGGACAATGAGGGGGGCCGCCAGAAGGTTCCAAGTTGGGGAGGACAAGTTCACGCATCACCGTGCGGCCTCTCCGAAGGTAAACTGAAAACGGGAGGCACACAAGACCCAGACACCGGTTAGGAGACTCGCAATGAAGAAACCAGACCTGAGAGCCTGAGACAACCTGAGTTAAATCTGCACTGATGACGTCCCTACAAAAGGAATCACAGAAACTGAACGGAAAATCCAAAAGGGAATCTGCTCGCTGGACTCAGCAGAATTTGCTAGAGTCCGTTAATACCCTGCTCCGAGTTTCAATAACCAAAAGACAATTTTGAGAGAAGGAGAATCGAGACACAAACCAGATAGTTGGGTCTTAGGGGCCAAGGACAGAGATTTAAAAAAAAAATTTTTTTTTTATAGTTTGTTTTGAGAAACATTTTTAGGACACTATTTGGCTGTTACTGTAACAAGCAAAGTGGGGATTCCAAGGGGTACACAGCACGATCCCAAAACACAAGGTTCCGCAGAGTCACTTGGAGAAGAAAGACGGCCACACGTGAAATGACCAGGAAGCAGCACGTGACAGGTCATAGTGAGGGATCAAAAGGACAATGGGCAAACGTGAGACTGGAAAAGAGATCAATTATGTCAACTACAGGGCTTGGTGAAAGCCCCACAGTGCTGAGGCCGAGATGGAAAATAACAGTGTACGTGTTCCAAGCAGAAATCTCAAACTTTAGTGAACCTCCAGGTCACCTGGGGAGCTCCTGAGTTCTATACGGAAATCCTAATTCTGTATTTTTTTTTTAACAAATGTCCCAAGTGATGTCCCTTACAGGTGGTCTTCGTTCCAGACTTTCTTTGATAAGAACTGAGCACACATCAAGGTGTCTTTCGGCTACAAAATCCATGCCTCCGTTTGCTGTGACGGGCGGTGGGTTTCACAGAGCGGGGAAGGATGGAGGAGAGAGGTCTTTGGTGAGGCAGAAACCCCACTTATCAGCAGGGAAGCGGGTCTGTCCAGAGGGGATGAGGGTGAGGAACCCAGCTCAGCACAAGTGCGAAGCAACAGCAGCAGGAAAGGAAGGGCCTTGAAAACAGGACTCGAGGGTTGGGATCTATCTTTGGGACGAGAGGAAGCTACTGATGACGTTAAACAGTGAAGCAATGGGATGGGTGAGTCCTAAAGGGGTAAAATGAGTGTTCACCTCAAAGTTTGCTGGGAAAAGGATTTGTGAAGCGTAGCCAACAATTGTCTCTTCTCTCATCATAAACCGAGTTTGCAATAGCATCTTGTTGAGGGAAGAACACATCACCCTCACCTCTGTCCTGCCTGCAGTTAAGGGCATGTACTAGACAGGGGTCTCAGGGTTTACATTCCCCTCCATCCCCTCCTCCCCAACCCCCCGCCCCCCAGCAACATGGGTACTGCCCACACCTTCAGGTGCCTCTCAGTGTTCGGCCACTAGATGGCAGTGCTTGCCCTCCTTTAGGAGGCAGGCAGCCAGCTTGCAGGCAGGAAAATTGGACTCTCCCCTCTGGGAGTGTAACACACACACACACTTCCCCTATAATTCTCATTGTGATTTCCTGTGGAGAAGGACGCAAAGGTGGCCCGCCCGCAACCAGGGGGGACTGGCCTCTTCACGCAGGAAGATCAAAAGGCGGTTATAGGAGAAGAGACACTCTAGGTAGAGTTACCCAGGTTGCCCTGCTCTGCAAGTGAGCAGCAGCCTGGCCGCCAAGCACAGGGTCCCGGAAGGCAGGGGACGCTGTGCCCAAGGAGTTCCCCCAAGGGTCTGGCCCCAGACACAGGTGCCCAGGGAGAGAGCGGGGCGGGGACTCACCAGGCGAGGGGCAGGCTTCCTCATCCGAGCCGTCTGCACAGTCCCGGTACCCATCGCACACCCAGCTGTCCATCACGCACGCCCCGCTGCTGCAGCGGAAGTAATTGGGCAGACACGTGGTGGGCCCAGGAGTTGGGGAGGGAAGAATGGGTGAATCTGAGCAAAACACAAGCAAGGAAACCCAAAGAGTCACAGGAAGCCATGGTCTCAGACCACAATGTGTCCCACACGTAGTGTGGCTGTCTCAGTTCTCACTACGCTGGCTTGGGGGAGGGGGGGCAGCGTCAGGCATGGTTCTGAAGAACAGCTCATCTAAAACTCATTTATAATGAGGCATCAGAACACGCTGCAATCTATTTCCCTTCTTGGGGCAGATTCACCCATCCTATTGAATCGAATATTCCGAGCTAATATTCGAATGAGTTTGCTCTTGCTCAGTAGAGGCTCAGTGCTTTTGCAGGCGGATGGAGGGAAGGGGACTCGGAACGCAGAGGGAGGCTGAGAGAACTCATCGCACTGAGGCCAAACACAGTTCTGGTGAATGCTCAAATACAGCACCCTCCTGAGACCCTGTTCGGACGTGAGAGCACCAGAGAGGAAGAGTATTGGGCGTGCATTGCACACCAGCACCTCCCAGAGGTGGTGAGGCACACAAGTCATCTGGAGGTCCTGTTAAAATGCAGATGCTGACTCAGAAAGGAAGTGTGGGGTGGGGCCAGACACTGCACCTTTTTTTTTTTAAATTTTTTTTTTTTTTACTGTTTTATTTATTTCTGAGAGAGTGAGACAGACAGCGTGAGCAGGGGAGGGTCAGAGAGAGAGGGAGGTACAGAATCTGAAGCAGGCTCCAGGCTCTGAGCTAGCTGTCAGCACAGAGCTCAATGCAGGGCTTGAACCCACAAACTGTGAGATCATGACCTGAGCCGAAGTTGGATGCTCAACCTACTGAGCCACCCAGGTGCCCCCAGACACTGCACCTCTAACAAGCCCCAAGCAGATGGGGACGCTGCTGGTCCGCAGGCTCCAGAGGGCTTTCCGTGGCCTGCAAAATACTCAGAAGCAGGAGAAACCAGTCACACTGGTTTTCAAAGAGGGAGGGGATAGAAAAGAATTCAGGAAGTTATTATGTCCCCCCCCCCCCCCCCCCCCCCGCCCCCAATCACTGACAAAACCTTTCTGTGCAGAAAGGTGGCGCTGTGCCGGCGCGTCCGGGTCGGGGGCTGCCCCAGGACCCTTACCTCCACAGTCCTTCTCGTCGGACCAGTCCTCACAGTCATTTTCCCTGTCACACTTCCACCTGTTGGGGATGCAGTGGCCATTCTCACACTGGAACTGGAAGTAGCGGGAGCAGTTCGGGGCTTCCGTGGGGCTTTCTGGGGGAGATGAGCCACACCGTCAGTCACTGGCCCCGCACCAGTGGGCAGCCCGCACAACCCTACCAAGATTCGGTGGGCGGCAAAGATCTATATCCACAAAGACAAGCCCATCTTCGTGGATCCCAACTCTTGCTTCTCTGAGCCAGGCTTCTTTATCTGAAAAATAATACCCGACTATCTGACACTTTATCAAAGGGATGGTCTAACTACTGATAGTACCCCGACAGGGACAATGACTCTATTAAGTTGCAGAATCTGTTGACTCATACGTAGAACTTAAGAAACGTGATAGATGGACACAGGGGAAGGGAAGGAAAAATAAGAAACAGAGAGGAAGGCAAATCATAAGAGATTCTTAAACCCTGAGAACAAACTGAGGGTTGCTGGAGGGGAGGGGGGCAGGGGATGGGCTAAACGGGTGATGGGCATTGAGGAGGGCACTTTTTGGGATGAGCACTGGGTGTCACATGTAAGAGATGAATCATTGGATTCTGTTCCTGAAGCCAAGACCACACTGCATGTTAACTAAGTGGAATTTAAACTTAAGGAGGAAAAAGCTGTGGAATCTGTAACTTTTCGTGGGGAGAGGGAAGCACACTCTGAAATATTTACTGTAATTCTTCTACTGTATTCCTTAGACAGAATGTGAACTTCCCAGCTGGGGAAAGAAAAGGAAGGGGAATAAACATCCCCCCACCCCCGACGCCTACTGTCGGGGGGTGATGGCTGCCACTTTGGGACTTGATTCCTTACATGGAGGCTCACTCGTGAGCTGGCAGAAACTAGAGCTGAGAAAGCAGAGCTCGTGTGGGAGTGTGCCGAGAGTGACCTCCTTAACCACAGGAATCGCAGAGACGCGGAGGTTAGGGACGAGAGGCCGAGGGTCTGGGGTCTTACCACAGTTGGCTTCATCAGAGTAGTCGCCGCAGTCATCCATGCCATCGCATTTCCAGATCAAGCTGATGCACACTCCATTCTCGCACTGGAAACTGAACTCATCGCACACCTTGCGGAACTCAGGGTCTTGGGCTAGATGAGGAACAAGGTTCCAGGTTACCACTGCATCAATGAGTTCATAGGAGTGTCCCCCCCACCCCATGGAAACATGGGGAGACAGCAAATGTCCCCCTCCAAGAGACAAACCAGCTACAGGCTTCCTGGACAACAGAAGCCAACTGATGGCCTCACCCTCAGGAGCTCAGATGGCGACTATACTTGGAAACGGGGTCTTAAAGAGGTGATGAAGTTAGGGGTGTCTGGGGGGCTCAGTCAGTTAAGCATCCAACCTCTGCTCAGGTCATGATCTCACGGTTCATGAGTTCGAGCCCCGCCTTGGGCTCTGTGCTGACAGCCAGCTCAGAGCCTGGAGCCTGCTTCCGATTCTGTGTCTCCCTCTCTCTCTGCCCCTCCCCTGCTCACACTGTCTCCCTCTCTCAGAAATAAATAAGACATTAAAAAAATTAAAAAAAAGAAAATAAAATTGAAAAAAAAGAAAACGATGGAATTACAGTGAGGTCCTTAGGGTGGACCCTAATCTGACAGGACTGGTGTCCTTACAAGAAAAGGAAAGCAGGACACGGGCGGGCACGGGGGGAGACCATGGGAGGGAGAAGGCAGTCGTCGGCAAGCCACGGAAGAGGGCCTCAGAACAACCAACCCTGCCGACATCTTGGCCTCAACACATTTCGGTCGTTTGAGCCACCCAGTCTGTGGGCTTCTGTGGTGGCGGCCAGAGCCGCCAGGATAAGTAGCTGCCACTGGCCCTGTTTTAAGAACGGGGCTCCAGGGGCACCCGCCTGGCTCAGTCAGTTGAGCATCTGACCCTTGGTTTCAGCTCAAGTCATGATCTTGTGGTTTGGGGGTTCGAGCCCGGGTCGGGCTCTGTGCTAACAGGGTGGAGCCCGCTTAGGATTTTCTCTCTCTCTCCCTCTCTTTCTGCTCCCCTCAACTTGTGCCATCTCTGTCTCTCTCAAAATAAATAAGCTTAAAAAAAATAGAACGGAAGCCATAGTCGTGAACAAAACAAAGGTCCTGTTCTCGTGAAGCCCACGTTCCGGCAGGGAGGGACAGGCAGTCCAATAAAAACACAGCATGTGAAGTGCTGAGTCGTGCGGGGAAGGCCACTGGAACCAGACGAGGCCGCTAGAGTGGCGGGCCGCGCGAAAGGCCTGCCGGAGAAGGGGCTGTGTGGGCCGAGACCTCGGACCTTCGCGCCTTCCCCTGACACGTATACCAACAACCAAAGAGCACTACTTCTGAAGCAACAGAGAGAAGTCTTTTCAGAAAGGGCAAGGCCTGCAAGCCAGAGTGACCCGCTCCCCCACAGCGTCACCAGTGGCGCAGGCCCCACTCACAGCATCCTGCATAGGCGGTGTCCTCGTCGGAGCCGTCGTGGCACTGGACGATCCCGTCACACACCATGGAGTGGAACAGGCACTGCTGGCGGTTCTTGCAGACAAAGTCCATGAAGCGCGTGCACAGGGGCTCTGGAAGGGGTCCGGGGAGGGGGGAGGGCGTGAGCACTGGGAGCTGGTGGGGCCCCCTCGCCGGCCGTGAGCAAGGGCTCCCAGACAGGTGCACACTCAGGAAATAGTCATAAGAGCCACGTTCACCGGTGCCCTGAGTGAGAGCGCCTGACATGGAAGTACAACATTCAGCTCTCGGGACGATATTTTTTTTTTTTTTTTTTATGTTTTATTTATTTCTAGGAGAGAGAGAGAGAGACAGCGGGAGCAGGGGAGGGTCAGAGAGAGAGGGAGTCACAGACTGAAACAGGCTCCAGGCTCTGAGCTGGCAGTCAGCACAGAGCCCGACGCGGGGCTTGAACCCACGAACCGCGAGATCATGACCTAAGCGAAAGTCGGACGCTTAACCGACTAAGCCACCCAGGCGCCCCTCGGGACGATATTATGAGAGATTTTACTGTCCCGTTTTCCAAATGAGAACAGAGGGGATGGGACGGCAGCATTAAACGTTTTCCAAAAGCACACAGCTAATGAGGGTGGAGCAATACAGACACCCAGGCCCGTCTGACATCGCTCATGACTTCATGACCACGCAGAATACGGACTCTCGGGGTGCCCGGGTGGCTCAGTTGTTTGAGCATCCGACTTCAGCTCAGTTCTGATCTCACAGTTTTTGAGTTTGAGCCCTGCGTCCGGCTCTGCGCTAACAACTCAGAGCCTGGAGCCTCCTTCCGATTCTGTGTCTCCTCTCTCTTCTCTCTCTGCCCCTCACTTGCTTTGCTCTCTCTCTTTCAAAAATAAACAAACATTTAAAAAAAAAAAAAAAGAATACGGACTCTGTACTACTTTTTCTATAAAGGACCAGCGATGGACAGAATTTTACCCCGGACAACACATATGTAAAAGCCCTCATCCCCACTGTAAATGTATTTGGGGACAAGGCCCCTTTTAATTGCTTTTAAAGAGGTCATTATGGTTCAGTGAATTCATGTGGGTGGGGCCCCATCCAGGGCAGGCAGTGGCCTCCGAAAAAGAGACACCATGCAGACAAAATGCCATGCAGGACACAGCCAGGAGATGGCCTTCGGACTTGAACTGCAACATCAGCCTGCCCCTGAGTCTCCGGCCTGCCGGCCTACCCTGCAGATCTGGGGACTCGCCAGGCCCTGCACGAACTGATCCCTGAAAACAAATCTCTCCGTATATGACACACACATCCTAGTCATTCTATTTCCTGGAGAACGGGGAGCAACCCAACCAGGGGGCAGGCTCTCAGGGTTCTGGAGCCCCTACAGTCTCTATCACAGCTACTCCACTCGCCACGGCGGCACGGAAGCAGCCGGAAGCCAGGGACACACAAGCAGGGGTGTCTGTGTTTACAGAAAACATCCATTAATAGAAGAGACCACATACAGGCTGGCTTTCCGCCCCAGGCCCGACTGCCAACCCTGCACTATTATGTCAGTTCTTAACCTGGACTGCGTATCACAACCACCCGAGGCACTTTTTAAAGGTCCCAGAGATCAAGGGACGTCTGGGTGGCTCAGTTGGTTAGGCGTCCAACTTCAGCTCAGGTCATGATCTGGTTTATGAGTTCCAGCCCTGTGTCGGCCTCTGTGCTGTCAGCTCAGGGCCTGGGGCCTGTTTCAGATTCTGTGTGTCTCTCTCTCCCCTTCCCTACTTGTTCTCTGTCTTTGTCTCTGTCTCTCAAAAATAAACAAATATTAAAAAAAAAAAAAAAAAAGATCCTCATGTTCAGGCCATGCTCCAGATGAATTACTTCCAAATCTGGGGTTGGAGATGGAGGCACCCGAGCAAAGCATACTCAGACATGCGCACCAGTGATCCAAGAAAGTCTCTCTGAGTCTAAAGGAAATGGGGGGGGGGGCGGTAAAAGGGTCCCCTGGTCCGAAAATGGTACCCAAGAGATAATCAGCAACAGGCGAGTAGGAGAAGTAAGTGTTCAGTTCAAGACGACGGGTGGATGCCCAAACGCCCTGCAAATAAGCACCAGTGTCCAGCGAGCTGCGACCTCTCCACGATCGCCCCCCGCCGCCAGGAGAGGACTCACCACAGTGCTGCTCATCGGAGCCATCCGAGCAGTCCCGGAGACCGTCGCAGTGCTTGCTGGAGGGGATGCAGGTGCCGTTCGGGCAGCGGAAGCCGTTGCACTTCTTCTCTGAAATGCAGTCCGACAGTGGAGAGAAATGACGGACAGGAAACAGGCAGGCACATGCAGCCATCATCGGCGGAGGGGTGGGTGGTGGTGAGGGAGGACATGTCTGTACCACTCTTATGGAGGGGGGGATGGGTAACAGCTGTCCCAATTACAAATGTGCGCACACCTTGACCCAGCAATGCCATTGTACAAATGTCACACACAAGTGAAAAATCATGTGGGTATAAGGGTATTAGCTACAACGCTTTTTGTAAAACACTGAAGGCCACCTACGTGTCCAACGATAGGGGACTCTATAAGACTTTGTTGTATGTTCACTGGAGCACCGGATTGTTACAAAGGGACTGAAGGAGCACTCTGTAAAAAACGTGTGCTAGACACACAGTTGCGTGAAAAGAAACAAGGTAGCAAAACACCAGTCATCACATACTACTTGTGTAAAATAGAGCGAGAATACACAGTGTATTTAAATGTGCACATATGGACAAAAACATCCTACAAGTATCTCCAACCATAGTTTCCTAGGCGGACACAGGGAGAATCTGGCAGATGGGGAGAGAAAGGTTTACCCCACACCTCATGATACTTTTTTCCATTTTGAACCTTGAAAACATGTCACCTACTCAAAAAACTGAGTATGGATTTTCCAGAAAAGCTTCAGTGAGTTTAACAAAAAAAAAAAAAAAAAAAAAAAGGAGGCGGCGAATCCTGAGTATAAACCCTGGTCTTTTAAAGCTCTCATAAATCACCATCTTAATTCATCAGGAATTCTAAACCAAAGTCCTTTGGACGAAGTCCATCCTAGAAATGTTAAGAACCTTAGGTTTTACACTTAGCAGCGAATTCTGAGTGTGAGGTAACCCCTTCTCCTGAACACAGAGCTGTCGCTGGACGTTAGGCTTAAACGTAAGTTCTAGCACGTGAGTCACCGGCCACTGCAAATCCAGCTCTGAGAACAGCAGCTCTGGGAGGGTCGTGTGTGAGGCAAGAAAATGTGTTTTAATCCCCTTAATAGTCACCCTGCCTAGGAAGTTACTCTATGGACATCAAACAGAAACAGTGAGTGAGTACCACATTTAATGTCACTATTAAAGCTTTTTCTAAAAAGTATAAAATTAAAATTACACAAGACAAACTCCCATTCGTTGCATTAGTGAAAACAACTGAAGAGCTAAAATGTAAGGTCAAGGGAGACTTGGGGAAACTTACACTCCGTTCCTGATAGAGATGCTTTGGGCATAATCATTTGGAAATGCAATATGGCAACACTTAACGAGAATCATGAAAACACATCAGAACGTCTGACCCCGCAATTCCATACCAAGAGAACATACCCTGAGAAGTACCTTCAAGAAAAATGAAACCTTCATTTCCAAAGACAGAAGTAATTTCACTATGCAGGACAGTGCAAAATTAAAAGCACAGTCATGCCCAACCAGGAAGCAACTAAGTAAACTAAGTCAGAGAAATCCAAAGTGAATACGCATCTGCCATGAAAACGATAACTGGAGAAAAATACAGATAGTGGCAAACACCTTTGTTTAATATTGAGATATGAGAGGAAAAAAGTATGTGATGTGTAGACATGACCATCCCATGAAGATCTGGAATGTACGGTGCAAAGTAACAGGGAATATACGTATACGTGTATATATACATATATATATATATATATGTTGGTCTCTGCCCCTGGTTAGTGCACAGAGCTCTTAAACTCTTATAATTTTATAGGTGACAGGAGTGTTCTTTGTTCTAATGGGGCAACGCTAGATGGACTCAGCATAGCTTTAGGATGAGGGCTGATCACCAGAAAAACCATGCCATGATAGGAGGCTTGCCACTTTGAACCCCATCCCCCATATTCCAGGAAGGGCCAAGGGATAGAGACATAGGCCTATGCCACAAAGCCTCCATCAACATCCCAAAAGTATGGGGTTCAGGGAGCTGCCAGGTTGCTGAGCCAGAGAGGCTGGAGGAGTGACAGGTCCGGACAGGGCACAGAAGCTCCACATCCGTTTCCGATACCTTGCCCTACGCATGCCTTCCATCAAGGCATTCATTCTATCCTTTTCAAATAAACTAGAAAAATGTGCTTCCCTGAATTCTGTGAGCCATTCTAGCAAACCAATGAACCCAAGAAGTGGACGTGGGAATGTGGATTTACAGCTGGTCGGTCAGAAGTTCAGGTGACAGTTTGAGGCTTGTGATGGACCTCTGAAGTCAGGGGCAGTGCTGGGGACCACACCCTTCCCCTGTGAAATCTCACTCTATCCCAAGAAAGACAGTGTAAGGAATGAGTTAACTGAGGACACCCAGCTGGTATGGAAGAATTGCTTGGTATGGAAAATACATACTGGGTGGCCAAGGAGTGTTGAAGTCTTCTGTGAGCAGAAAGTTATGAGCAGAGACACAGGGATTTGTTTCTGACAGACATTAAAGAGAAAGGATAAGGAGAGAGGACCTTAAAGATATTTGGTTGAAAAGAGGATGTTATATATTGTGTCTGTGTGCTTGCTATTTTGCAAAGGTAACTGATGACCTCAGATTTATTTTCTAAATCAGTTATGCTACCTTCAGGGATGGTAAGCCATCTTACCAGAGGACCATAATAGAGAACTCTTAGCCATCAAATACTCTATTTACAGAGAAAATGTTGGCTGAGTTCTGGCAGAACACTGTCATTTCCGTCTTTGGTGACTATAGTTATGTAGTTAGCACTCTGGGTAGGTTCACTGGTTTCCATTTCTGTGCTTCAAGGTTGTGATGGAAAAGCAATGAGGCAAAATGGCTTCCCTGACAATGAAGACCATACCACATACTCCTACACATCCTGCGCAATGCCATACAGAACCTGGGAGGGCTTCTCTGGTTGTCAGAGTGGGCACAGAAGAGCCGTATTCCAATCCCCGGCCCATCTGTTGCCTCTTTTCCTGAACAGCAGACACTGGGAAAGCAGCAGGGGAAGGCTAATGCGTTTGCATTTACCACACTTCACCGGGTCCTCATCAGAACCATCCTGGCAATCCATGTCGCCATCGCACGCCCACCGCTGGGGGATACAGTGCCCATTGTGACACTGGAAGTTGGAGGCCTCGCAGGTGTGGTAGATGGCTGCCGGCAAAAGGAGAGAGAGAAAGTGTCAATGCCGCCCTCACCGCCGCTCCCCCACCAACCACCAAGGGGAGGACTGAAGAGACACCATCCTGGGTCATGAGGTGTGGATCGGAGAGCCCAAGTTCCTCCCTGGTCAGAAGCCACGCACCTGGGGCCACCCTGAAGGTGAGGGGCAGCCTCCTGATGAAACGACCGCTTGGCTCTGCAGGTTTGTAAATGTTACATAAGCACAGATGTACACGTCAAAAAAAAACACATTCGTTTTTCATGACTACCCATGACATAAGGATTATTCCCCGTCTATAGGTGAGAAACAGCCTGAGAGAGAGTAATAAACTTGACCACGTTCACAAAGACAATTCAGTAATGGCGCCAGGGCTATGGGAGCCCAAAGCCTGTGTGGCCCCTGCTCTGTCTTGCTACTTCATCTCCTCATGTAAACCCACTCACTCATGCAAATTCTGTGGGACAAGAAGAGATGGTGGGTGCTCAGGAGACTGGCCCTAGACCTGGTCCAGCCACTGTATCAGGGGCTTCACTCCCATCATCTACACTGACACATAAGGACCCTTATAAGCTCTGAAAGGCTGCCATTTTATAATTCTAAGTCAACCAGTTAATTTCAAATGTGGGAAACGTCAGATCCAAAGAGCACAGAAGATGTATCCAGACTTACAAAGAAAAGGTCCCAGGACCTCCCAGACCTGTCTAACTTTCTTGACAGTCAGGAGCGACATCTACCAGCCAATAATATGTAGTGTCCACGACAGTGATTTAAAAAAGAGGCAAGTAAAACAGAACTATTGTCACAACTGAACAGCCCTAGCTGCATACATGGGCAGAGGACACCTGGAAGTCCTTTAGAAACCACTCAAAGCCCTGGTCAAAGGCTAGTTCAGATGCAGAATAAGTGTCTGGAACCCAACCAACACTACTAACCACCTTCTCCATGAGATTTCCCCTTCCTCCACTGAACTAGAGAGCCGCTTGTGCCTGCTCATTGCTGAATGAAAGCCAGGCCTGGCCCTTTTTACAACTGACATAAAATTCATACCGCCGAGATAGATGGGCTCTGTTAGTTTATGTGGACACGGCGTCTTCGCAACAGAGGAGGCAAAAACAAACAAACGTGGGTGACTGAGTGCATACCGTAGTTATTTATTCAATCAAGGTGCTCGGCAATTGCTACTCAAGGGTTGGGAAAATTGGCTTTCAATGCCCTCTAGGATTTCTACTGAATTTGAGGCTATTTTTTGCAGTAGTCTGAAATACAAAGAACCTGATTTTTCAAACCACTTTAAAACAAGTGGTGGTCCATTATCTACTGTCTTCCTACCTCTCTGAAGATCAAGGATAGCATGCAAACAGGTCGACAGGAAGTTTGAATATTCCCAACCTTTGGCACTTGGCATCCATTAAACATCTTTTTAAAATATATTTATCTACTAATTTGACAATAAACTATTTGTAAAAAAAATGAATAAATAAAAAAATAAAATAAAATATATTTATCTGGTAACAGGAGTAACAAGGTACATGAGTTTTTGCCCCAGTAAACAGCCATTGCCTGGAATACTTTTGATCTATTGGTTTTCCGAACCTGACAGCCTTTGAAAATATTCCTCAGCAAAGTCTTGCTCACTTTCATAAGATATACTGCTGCCTAAGCTCATTACCATACTGTTCTGCTTGTTATTATCCAGCTTATGCATTACACTTTTAATTGAAAGCAATTTCAGAGTGCTAATGGAGTTTCCAAATGACCATTCTGGGAGGCATGTCTGAGAGCTCCAAAATATATCACAGAAGCTGAGCTCAGGAAGATTCATTAGTTTGTACAGTCTCATGTAACTGGCCAGGTATGAATGGAATGCTTAACACATTCTTTTTCCCTGAATTTTCCCGTCTTCTGAGTGACTGATTAGCTTTCTGACATTGAGTGTCTGGTAAGTAATACATATTCAATTAATCCCCCTTTTTTCTAAATTATAAGGATAGAAGAAATGGACTTCAATACATATGAAAGAATTGGGGGAGAAAAACAGGAATCCTTTACACGGCAGAATTCACTGTGACTGTAAGAATGGATGGGCTAATAGGGTAAATGACCTTGAAATTAGAGGATCCTGGTTTCTAACAGAGGCCATTATCTTACACTTTACTCTCTGACTTGGACAGATCTTCTGTGACTCAGCAGGACCCTCTGGAATGCCCGGTTGAAATTATTAACCAAATACAAGTGGGGCAGAAGAGATGAATGGATTAATATGGTAGAAAAGCACTACCAGAGTCAATACACAGTACTGGCCTATTAGGAAGAGAGTGAGGGAAAAGAAGTGCAAATACCAATGTAACTTCAATGATTACTGACATAAAAGTAATAACATAAAGCATAAAGAAAAGAACCAGATAGAAATTCCAGATATAAAAAATATAGTCATGGGGTGCCCGGGGGTGGCTCAGTCAGTTAAGCATCCAACTTCGGCTCAGGTCGTGATCTCACGGACCATGAGTTTGAGTCCCACATCAGGCTCTCTGCTGTCAGCACAGAGCCCCCTTTGGGTCCTCTGCCCCCTCTCTCTATCCCTCCCTTGCTCTCTTTCTCTCAAAGATAAATAAACTTAAAAAATGTATGTATATGGTCATAGAAATAAAAATAGCTCAGTGGATGTGTGAAACAGTCCATTAGATTCAGCTGAAAAGAGAACTGATGAACTGGAAGAGAAGTCTGAGGAAGTAACCGAGACTGTAGCACATTCATAAAGAGTCATAAAGAGACAACGGATACAAAAACAAGAACCATGAGCAACAGAAGGGCACAGTCCAACAAATGGTTGATCGTAACCACTGAAGGCGAAAGCAGAGAAAGTACCAGATAGAGCTGAGAAGATCACGGCTGTAATTCCCCAGTATTGATGAAAAACAAACCCTCAGACTCTAGAAGGAAAACAAATCTCAAGAGCAAGACAAATAAAAATAATTCCTTCCTAGACAGGAGAAGTTGCATACCAGCCACAAAACAAAGGAATCCACAAGAACCTATGGATAACTAGAGAGAAAAGAGTGTCTGATTATTGTTTGAACAGATCACCTGACAGGAGAAATCAAATCAACACAGAAGAGGCCAGAAGGAAACAGACTGGCCTTTTACTTATGAAAAATTACTACAAACTCAGAAACCCAGATCCATCTGAATTCAGGATTGAGAGAAGCAAAATAAAGACAGGTTTATATAAACAAATGCTTAAAACAGTTTACCAGTCACGGACTCCTGCTGCAAGAAATGGAGAAGGATGTTCATGGAAGGGCATCAGATACAAGAAGTAGTGGTAAATGGTTATTAACAAAGACTGATATTAGGATTTTTAAAATGTAAAACTAGAATACTAAGTATTTACTGAGTCTTGTTAGTCTTGGGACCGAGTGCAGAGACTGGAATCCAGGAGAGGCGGGTGTCACTACGAAGACACACGACGTCTAAGCGTGACCACTAAAAGAACAGAAATCAAATTTAAGTTCAAAATTCCATTTGAGGAGGTGGGGTGAAGGAGATAAAGAAAACTCAACCCCATGGAAAGCAGAAAGCAAGGAGGAGAAGAGCAAAGACCTGGCATGCAAGCTGAGGCCGACAGGAAGTCAGTTGACCCCGCTCTCTTTTCCCTGGCTTTGCAGATGACTTAATTTATTGGGTCAGGAAATGAAGCGACACACCACATGTCCTAATGAGCTCACAGCTGACTGCCATCGATTCGGAGATGACAGGGAAGGAGAATCATCCTTACACAGGTTTGAAGAAGAGCCATGAGAACAGGAATATCTCTACATTTTCCCCAGATAGCCCCACCATAAAAAAATCAGAGAGAAAACTCAGGAGTCCATGGTGAACCCACCCGGAGAAATGAGTTGATAACTCATCCTGGAGGACCGGCACGTGCCGCTGAAACACAACATTGACTAATTCGGTTGTGCTAACAAGATGTTCAATCATTTTGCAATTTACAAACTGAAAGGCCCAAGTGCACCCCTCTAATTTATTAACCAATCACCCACTCAAACCCACAGCTTCCAATCAGCACTCGTGGCTCCCGGGCTCATGGCACTTCCTTCCTGGACCTTGGTTTTCCAAGGAGAGAAGCATTTTCCTGCATTTCCGCCTCCCCTCCCCCCACCACAGAACAGAGGTTCGGACACTGACAGATCACACCAGAAAGGACAAAGGGCAAGTTCAAGGTAAGTTTCCAAGGGGACAGAATTTGGTACCATCACAGATCATCCTGTGAGATAATAGGGCATTTGGGGAGAGCCATGTACTCCCTAAGGCCACATAAGGTCACCTTGAAACTAAGATGAATGCAGACAAGCAGCTGTGGAAATTACCCAATCGACAAAAGTCCCCTGAACAGGTACTCTTACCAGGTGCTGGGCAATGGGGGAATACAAAGGCATCAAGGGTCATTTCTGCCCTAGAGGAACCAAATTTAAACTAAAGCATAACGACACAGTCATTTCTATTTACATTTGGGATCTGCTAACATAGCCTTCCTTTTATTTGCTTTTACACATTGATAGGGAATGCTTCAAGCAGTGTAGGAACTGGTAGGGAATAGGGGTTGGGGGTGAGGGAGGTTAAGACAGGGGACTTGGAAGTCCCACCCCAAGAGAAATGATCCACCCCACGTGAATGCCAAGTTAACGCAGTAACAGTGAATTGCAAAATAAAGCCTAGAAGTGGATCTGCCCTCACCACGAAATGGTTACATAAAACCACCTTAGCCCCATCATTGGAGGGATTTAAAGGTAGAACTGAGTGGTGATTTCTAGAAGTTGCAGAGAAAATGTACTCATCAGGTAGTGGCATGAGTTTTTTCTTTTCCCCCTCCACAGCGTCCCCAATTCTTTGCTCTCCTCTATTCCACCATAATATAAATGGGCCCCTTGCATTCATTCATTCATAAAAATTAAGTGATGACCAGGAGGGAACCCACCACTCAACAGAAGAATTAAAACACTACTTCCATCTCACACCACCTAGCCTTTCTCTCATAGTCTCACGCTGTTTCCAACTTTCTTTTTCATGAAATCTTACCCAAAATGGGTGCAAGCACAGTTTAGGCTTTCACTGTGGGGAGCTCTCTGATTCTCCCCATTCAAAAACCTGAGCTGGGGGTACCTGGGGGGCTCAGTCGGTTAACCGTCTGACTTTGACTCAGGTCATGATCTCACAGTTTGTGGGGTTGAGCCCCGTGTCGGGCTCTGCTGACAGCTCAGAGCCTGGAGCCTGCTTCGGATTCCGTGTCTCCCTCTCTCTCTGCCCCTCCCCCACTTGCGCTCTGTCTCTCCCTCTCAAAAATAAACAAACATTAAAAAAAAATTAAAAAACATGAGCTAGTTCAGTGCTCCCCAGCGTACGGTCCCCAGACAAGGGGCCAGTCTGTCACCTGTGTTATTACTGGTCATGAAGAAATACGCTTGAGTCAGAATGTGAATGGACTATCACTCAGGATACCTGTTTACTTAACACTTTTTTCACAGCAAGACCTTCTCCGGGAAGAAAGCAGGCTGTTGGTCTGCCGGGCGACACAAGCTCATCATATCCCGGCTCTCTGAGAAGCACCCGACTGGCTGATGTCTAAGGTCCACTTCTCAGAGCCAAGAGTCTACAATCGCGGAGAGCCGTGAGGCTAACTGGTGCGCCTATGGACAAGTGCCCTTCCGCGAGAGCAGGGGATACTGACCAGTACAGTTGGCTTCATCGGACCAGTCTCTGCAGTCGTTGTCCCCGTCACACACCCAGGAGGAGCGGATGCACATGCCCGAGCTGCAGTTGTACTCGTCACTCCGGCACTGGTGCATTTCTGCAGGTGAGACCACAGACACAGAGCTGTGTGAACAAGGCCTTGCCCGTAACTCTGCTCTGGCATCAGAGCGCCTAAGGGTTAGGGGTGCACCCATTATCCGCATTATCCCCGAGGATCCAGACACAGCATGGACCCGAACCAGGGATTTCAAGGTCGCTGGGGGTGTAGTCCACCTAGCGTGCTGCAAATGGGGTACAGTTGTCCAGAGATACCCTTGCCGCCGGTTACCTTGAGGCAAGAATAGCGTTATCCATTTACCTCGGTGCACTCTGCAAATACTACCACCGTCTGACTGCTGCGATGGGAAGGGGAGAAGGGGGCAATGCACAAGCTGCCCAGAAAGCAGAATTCTTAAGAAACAGAAGCCTCCTGGCATCAGCGTCTGTGGTTTCAGAAAGAGGGTAACGAGAGCTTCGAGTGGGCTGGTGAGTACGAGAAGCTCAGATTGGGGAAAATGAGGTCAGTGCTGAGCTCCCACGACACAGGAAACTGGGGACTTTCTGTGGGCAGAGCTCTGGGGGTGTTGGCTGGTGGGCCATCTCTAGAAAGGTAAAGTCCTGAGGCAAACGGACTCGTGTAGCCTGATCAAGACTTGCAAGCAGGCTCCCTGGCAACACCATTTACTGGTCCTGGGACTGTCCTTTAATACAGAACTTTCACATGGAATTAAAAAAAAAAATTTAATTTAGTTTTTTGAGAGAAACAGAGAATGAACGAGGAAGGAGCAAAGAGTGAGGGAGAGACAGAATCCCAAGCAGACCCTGTGCTGTCCGAGTGGAGCCCAGTACGGGGCTCGAACCCCCGAACCATGAGATCATGACCTGAGCTGAAACCAAGAGTCAGATGCTTCACCGACTGAACCACCCAGGTGTCCCTCAAATGGAATTTTCAAGATTCTATGTGGGAGAGTCTGGGGGGCTCAGTTGGTGAAGGGTCTGACTGCGGCTCAGGTCATGATCTCACAGTTTGTGAGTTTGAGTCCTACATCGGGCTCTGTGCTGACAGCTCAGAGCCTGGGGCCTGCTTCCGATTCTGTGTCTCCCTCTCTTTCAAAAATAAATAAACATGTAAAAAAAAAAAAAAGATTCTATGAAAACAGGGGTAGCCAAGTCTGGGGCCCAGGGTGCCTTTCTGAGTTGCCTCATTCAGGAGACAAGTTAAGGGTGAAGTTGGGGACTCAGATATTTCTGAGGACACATGAAGAGGGCCCGGCATGGGGGTGTCAGGGACTAAAACCCCGGGATGGACACTGGTGTGAACAGGCTCGTGAAGGGTGAGTCTGGCCACCAAATGGTCAAACGTGTGCCCAATGAGTAACACCAGCAGAGTCTCCTCCTACCAGGCTGTGCCATTCACCCGTCCGCAGGCGCTGAGGAGGAGATAGGAGGAATGCACTAGATTCCAAAGAATGCTTTCCAGAACTTTCTATTTTCACAAAGATGAGAGAAAATGATGTGATCCCCCCCAAAAATTCCCCAGAGAGCCAGGCTAGCATTTCCCCTGCTCCCCTCATTTCAGTGCCTGGAAACAAACTGCCTGCTGGTGAAAACAGCATGCCCCATCTATAAGCACACACACAGCCTGCCCCGTGGGTGGGCAGAGAGAGCCGGTGCAGCCACAGCTACTCAGCACAATGTCCAGGGTCAGCGTCTGGCCTCCGTTCTCATTTCCCTTTCACAGTCAGGATCCCTCCAATCTGGTGCACTATGCACACTATGTACAGTTTCCCCCTTGCACAGTCAGCAACACTGAGTTGGGTACCAGAGCCATTCACTAAGATGGGCCTCGTGAACTGGGCAGGGCCATGCCGGGCAGCAGCTACGGGGGTGGGAAACAAAGCTCCAGGTTCCTACTCTGACACAAATAGTGTCATCTGAATTAAGTCCCTTCGGTCATTTAATTGGAAACCAAAGGACTTGAACTAGAGAACTTATCACTCCTTGCAATTCCAACACATTGTTTTTTCTACACGTAAAAATTTCCATTCAGGAAACAGATGTTCCAACAACATTTGTACCATCTGCTGGGCTTCTAACACAGTTTACTGCATTAGACTGGTTTTAAAAAATGTTCACGGGGCGCCTGGGTGGCTTAGTCGGTTAAGCGTCCGACTTTCGCTTAGGTCATGATCTCGCGGTTCGTGGGTTCGAGCCCCGCTTCGGGCCCTGTGCTGACTGCCAGCTCGGAGCCTGGAGCCTGTTTCAGTCTGTGACTCCCTCTCTCTCTGACCCTCCCCTGCTCACGCTGTCTCTCTCTCTCTCCTAGAAATAAATAAAAAACATTAAAAAAAAATTTAAAAAATGTTCACAAAGTGGGGCACATGGTGGCTCAGTCGATTAAGCAGCTGACTTTAGCTCAGGTCATGATCTTGCAGCCTGTGAGTTCGAGCCCCACGTCAGGCTCTGTGCTCAAGCTTGGAGCCTGCTTTGGATTCAGTGTGTGTGTCTCTCTCTCACTCGTTCTCTCAAAAAATTAATAAACATTAAAAAATTTTTTTTAAAAATGTTCACAAAGCTATAGATCTGTGTGTCTGGGAGGTTAATTTCACAGCCACCCAGATGTGCAGGCAGTCTGTTCCACATACAGCTGTTAAGAACCACCTAAAGTCATTTAGAAATCTTCCTCACAATCACATTCATGCTCACAGCACCTATGCCAGGTCAAGCAGGGTCTGTTATTTTTTGAACCAATCATCCCTACCATGGTGGTCATGCAGCTGGCGGTCATAAGCCCAGAGATGCTTTCAGAAATCCTGCATCAGGGCACCTGGGTGGCATAGTCGGTTAAGCATCTGACTCTTGATCTCAGCTCAGGTCATAATCTCACAGTTCATGAGTATGAGCCCCACATTAGGCTCTGTGTTGATGGCACAGAGCCTGCTTGGGATTCTGCATCTCCCTCTCTCTGTCCCTACCCTGTTTCCCCGCACACACTCTCTCTCTCAAAATAAATAAACAAAACAAAACGACAACAACAAAGAAATCTTGCACCTGCAACCCACAACAGCCCAGGGAGCAAGGGTGTCACTCTGCTCAGGAACAGGGTCCTGGACACCATGCTCCCTTACCACAGTGACTTTCATCGCTATTGTCTCCACAGTCGTCCTCAAGGTCACATTTGTAGGAGAGGGGGATGCAGGTCCCGGACTCCTGGCAGCGGAACTGGGTGTCCAGGTCACAAATGGTAGTAGCTAAAATGGGAGAGACAACATACTTGTTAGGAACGATTAATTCCCCCTGCAAAATACAAACATTCCCCTGGGGAAAAAAACCAAAAAACAAAACAACAACAAAAAAAAAACAAAAAGAAAAAGAAGCAGACTTTAACTGCAGCAACAGAGATAAAAAAAAAAAAAAACATTCACATGAGAACCTGAAATTTACAACCAAGGGAGATTACAGCATATCTTTCTGTGGACACCTTCCAGATGGGAATCGGGCTGGGAAAGTGAGAAACCACCATCCAGCCTGGGTGAGGCAGACCGATGGGCTGGACTACCTCCTATGATCCACTCCAACACGGAGCGGTCTTCCTAAATAAGTGGCAGAAATACCTGCATCTTGGAAAACTACCATTAAGAAGCCTGATTTCACACAGGAAGCTGGTGCCTCCTTGCGTCAGATGACATGGGGAGTGATGGGCAAGGATTCTGCAGTGGGCACGTGGTCTCTGCTGCCAGGCTTCAAATCCTGGCTCTGTCTCTGCCTCAGCAATTAATTTTAACTGCCTTCAGCCCATTTCCTGCTCAGCAAGAGGAGGATAAGGTAATGGGGCCGAATGCTGTGATGACAGAAAGACCAGATACGGATCTCTCCGTTCTGTTACCTACCACTTACTTATGTAACCTAACTGCCTGTGCCTCCTCCGTGTTCTCCCCAACTCCTACCATGTGGCAGGCTTACAAAGGTAAGTAACAAAACAGGTTTGGGACCAGGGCCATTAGCTCTGCTGTAAAACAGAAGAGGCTCCCAACAAACATCACATCTCTTCTTTGTCCTTCCTTTGCCCTACTGCATCAGGATGAGTACAGAAGGAGATTCCTCCCTTTTTCTGTACACAGGAATCATTTGAAGGTGAGCACAGCCCCTTGACTCCAGCCAAAGGCCCTCTAGGAAAGGCTTTGGGAGGAAGGTTGCTCTCAGAAGCAGCTGACACATAAGGTAAGATGTGACCGAACAGGATCCTGGGGTGCAAGACGAAATGGAGTGCCATGGAATAAAAAGACAACGCTGCAGTTAGACGTCCCCGGCAGCTCTTATTTGAGGCTCCATTTCTTCTCTGTAATTGAGCTCATGGTGGGAGACAGAGGATGAATGCAAAAATGACAAGGCTGCAGGGGATTCATGTCAAAACCCAGAGCACCTGACAGCTACCCAGCGCAGGAATGTGTGCATGTGGGAGGGAGACAAAGTACAAGATGCCTCCCCCCCACACCCCTTCCCTTCCCTAGCAGCTGAGGCGGGATGCTGTGTTTAACTTCCCAGTGGTGTCCAGCCACAGTCTGCCCCTTTCCTGCAGCCCTGCCTGCGGCCAGGGCGCCTCTGCCATCAGGGTAAACATGGCTCTCCTCCTCCTTGATATGGGAGCCACTCTCTTGGGTCCTCCAGCACCCCTCTCCTCTGCCACATCTGACTAGCTGGGACTTGGGCCAAGTGGAATGAACAGAGAGGGGGCAGAGCAGCAAGTCCCATGGTCCCTGGAAGGTGAATCCCAGCTGATGATGACACCATCGCAGGGTGGGTTCAGAGCCGCTGCCTACTTGACCCAGAGGAGAAGCGAGAGGTCTCTAGAAGTCTGTGAGGCCAGCGGGGAGGGCGTCAGTCCTGAATATGGAGGTCCTTGTCTCCTAACCCTGAACCAGCACAAGATCCCGGCGTATCCCTCTAGTAGACACCAAGGCCCAGGGTAGAATCCCTATCACTGGACACAGGGTCGTCTAACATGAATCTCCCTGCTTCCACCAAGCCTAACCATTTCTTGGCAATCTCCATGCAACATGTTAATTCTAAGACACGTCTCCTCTCATACCCGATTGTGTAATAAAGTCCTTTCCAGGGTAGGCTTCACTGTTGTTCAGGTTTACTGTTTATAAGGAGCTTTGGCTCTTCCCCCACAGACACCACACCTTGAGACTCTGGTAGTAAAGCAAAGAAAAAACACAGACAGCCTAATAGTTTCCCAAGTCTGCCATTCAGGAAGCTTTCTTCCCTGTGTGTGAAGGGCGGCCACTGAAACGGAGGAAAAAATTGTTTAGAAAAGGTTTAGTAAATAACCTCCAATGAGCCAACAAGGGCAATACATAGCTTTGTCAGTGAGTTGACTGCTTCTGAGGTTACTTTCTGGATGGAACGGCATGGGAATGTGGCATAGCCTCCGCAGGTGGCTAAGTACTGTCTTCCAGAGGCCAGATGAGCACCTGGAGCCAAGAAGCATCCACTGACCTGTTCTTACAGCACAAAATGGCAAATGAGCTTCTGGATCTCCAATGGGGAAATATTTGAAAGAGAAGCCTTCAGACTGGTTTCTGGGTTCCCTACCCCTGGTCTGTCTCTGCTCCAATGCATTCTCCAACCTTATCTTTCCAAGACAAAAACCTTATCATGTAATTTCAGTGGTTCCCAACTGCGCGTCTAGTAAAGTCCACAGGCGCTTGCAGCTCTGGGGACCATCACTAGGCCAACTCTTCACTCCTATCACCGATGCTTCAGGCCACGCGCTCTGACCTCTGGGCTTTCAGACATGCTGTTCTCTTGCCTACCACGATGTTCCTTCCATCTGTGTTTGGTTCACCTCTACTGACCCTTCCTCAGGGCTCTCCATAAATACGTATCCAAGTTTGATTTGTGTGCCCTTCCTGGATGCACATGGCACTTCCCCATGATAGCCCTCTTTGCCTCTACTGTACCTGCCTCTCTAGTTTTCCAACTCTCCTACAGACTGTAAACTCCACATCCACCTGATCACCTGATATCCCCAGGCCAAACTCAGAGCCCAGCACAAAGGAGGCCTCAACAAATCCCTGCTGTGTGAATGTATGAATATACTACTCACTGTCAGAGAGCAAAGCTCCTGCTTACAAGATAATGTTGAAACTATGAAAAATTAAAAATGGGCAGCAAATAAATTACCCATGGTACGTAGTTATATGTTTGTCTTTAAACCCTGCGCAACAGAATCATATATTTTGTTGTTACTCTTAGAAAGTATGCACTCCGAAGATGATGTTTCCAGGCACACCTAGCAAGGGTCCCATATTTCAAACCAAAGCAGGCATCCTCAATCAATTAAGAAGATCCCTCTAGAACCTGGCCGGCAGCTGACCTCCGCTGACTGGAGGGGCATACAAAGTAAAACCTGGTTCAGATCTCTGAAAAGGCTGAACGTTGAATTTATGTATCAAAGAATGTCGCCTGGTCAACAGATTTATCGCAGTGGTAGGGCCACAGCTACAGCCTGGGTTGCGAGACTCCGCAGACAACCCAGTTTTGGCCACAGGATGCTTCCTGGTCAACCCCTTGCAATGGGCAGCTCCCTCACCTGTGGGGGTTGGGTTTTAAATAAGAAGCTATATCTCAGTGGGGGCGGAGACATGTTTTTCTCTGTTCTTGAAGCCCCATCAGCCTCATCAGCCTAAACGGGCATCGCCAATCACAAGGGGCCACCAGCCAGCACCGTAGACGGCAGGCCCTGATCCGAGAGGAGCCGACCAGCCTTGCCGGTAACTGAAAACGTGTAACCTCCCCGGATGCCTGGCCCAAGCCGGAAGACTCACGGCAGTTTCTCTCATCGCTCATGTCGCCACAGTCGTTGTCAAAGTCACACCACCAAATGCTGTTGATGCAGTTCCCGTTGCTGCAGCGGTACTGGTTACGGAGGCAGGTGTTCTCTGGCCGGCGGCGGGAGGCAGAGGAGGAAACGAAACCAATATTACTCTTACTGCTGGACCACAAGACTCCCTTGTGAGGTTCCATTTCTCTTCCTCAAAGAATATGCCTTAAAAGGTAAAGAGGGAGAGACGGGGTGCCAAGCTCACCTGCATTACAACAGGGGCCTCCTTATTTCCTCTTTCAATTACAACTAAGGGATAAGAGGCCAGCTGGAGAGGTGCTGGGGGTGGTTACAATAATAAAAAAGGACAGTCATGGTGCGGGTTGGGTCCGATGGGTAGATGGAGATCAGCCATCAACATTATAAAATCCTAATTATCCAAGGAACTGCTGAAGGGACTATGTCTACACAGTATGAAAATATACACAGTCGATATACATACAGTCCTATGTATTTTGTATATACTATTATATATATTCATAGACCTTTAATTTTTCAGTCAAGTAGGTACCAAAGGATATGTCATACTCTGAGGGTTTTTTTCTACCCATGACACACAGGGGGAAAAATGCATTGTTTGGTAAACTGAGTCAAGAACACATAATGACCAGCCTCTTGTTTGTATAACCAAAGGCATTCTAATGGAAAATATAGAAAAGTCTTTTCTTCTCCTCTTGGTTAACTTAGTGTTAACTTGTAACTTAGCATTAACTTTATTTCATTCTAAAACAGCTTTGTGGGGGGGAGGGGGGGTGGGCATGGAGGAGGACACTTGTGGGGATGAGCACTGAGTGTTATGTGGAAACTAATTTGACAATAAACTATTTGTAAAAAATAAAAATTAAAAATTAAAAAAATTAAATAAAATAAAATTAAAAAATAAATAAATAAAACAGCTTTAAGAGGATGTTGAGAGCCTGAAAGAGAATCTCCTGTGTCTAAGAAGGGAAGGGTCGTCTTTTTTCCATTTATATTTATTTTTTTTAAGTGTATTTACTTATTTTTAGAGAGAGGGAATGAAGAGGGTAGAGGCAGACAGAGAGACAGAGAGAGGGAGAGAGAGAATCCCAATCAGGTTCCATGCTATGAGTGCAGAGCCCGATGCGGGGCTCGAACTCACAAATTGTGACATCATGACCTGAGCTGAAACCAAGAGTTGGACGCTTAACCGAATGAGCCATCCGGGCGCCCCTCCATTTGTATTTCTTGTGGAAGAACGATGCCAAGGCCACTTTGTGTGTTCCCCTGCCCAGGACTAAGAGACTGCTGTGAGGAGGGAGGTCATGATTACTGAGCAAATGTAACCTTAGGAATGAAAAAAGCAGGGGTTCAGATGCTTCCTGGCAGGGTCCCTTTCCAGAAGTTCCCCTCACTGACTGGGGCTGAGACTGCAGAGGTGGTAAGGGTATAAATTAGACAGGAAAGAAAAATGAAAACAGTTTTTCGGAGGAAAAATTTTAGAACCTATGTATTCATGTTCAAAGAAAGAGGATCAGGCTGCTACAGCCAGTTGGTCATGGCATGAGGTAAAGATTTACGCCCTCTGCAACGTCATTCTGAGCATTCTGGACATTTCTGGGCTGGTGTTGGGAAGATGGGGCAGGGTGTGAGGAAGGGCTGATGGTGAGCTCAGATGAGCTGTGGAGGGTCCAACCGGTCCTTTCTCCAAGTCAGGTTTGGTCCAACTTACAGGAAGCAGGAGATGTTTAGAACCCAGATGTAGAGGATGGATGAGGGGAGTGAGGAAGAGGCAGAAGGAGACGGCACCTGGGTGGTTCAGTCGGATGAGCGTATGACTTCAGCTCAGGTCATAATCTCACAGTTCATGGGATCAAGCCCCAAGTCGGGCTGACCACTGTCAGCATGGAGCCTGCTTCAGATCTTCAGATCTCTTTCTGCCTCTTCCCCTCCGCCCCTCAAAAATAAATAAGCATTTAAAAAAACAGGCTTGGGGTGCCTGAGTGGCTTAGCTGGTTAAGCGTCTGACTTCAGCTCAGGTGCTGATCTCACGGTTCATGAGTTGGAGGCCCACACTGGGCTCTGCGCCAACAGTGCAGAGCCTGCTTGGGATTCTCACTCCCTCTTCTCTCCCTCTTTGCCCCTCCACACTTGCTCTTTCTCTCTCTATCTTAAAGTAAGTAAAAAACTTAATTTGTTTTTTAAAAAAGAGGCAGAAGGAGGCAAAGAGAGAACTCCCAATGAGGAATGAAGTACCCTGGGCCTCAGACCCTGAGCAGGGACATCTGTATGTATCTGGTGGATTTTATTCTTCCCCGCAGCATTTTCAATAACCCAACAATGTAGAGGAACAGACAGCACTGGGGGGGGGGGGTGCGCAGGGGAGAGAGAAGGAGGGCAGAGGGTAGAAAAGAAGAGGGACGCACCTTCTTTGACGCAGGTGCTGTTCTCCTGCCGATAACCCCGAGGACACTCGCACATCAGGTCCCCAGATGGGAGGACAGTGCTGGACACGCCCTCCGGACACCAGCAGCTCTTACCGTTGTCGGCCCGGGGCAGGCAGAGCAGGCTGCACGGCCGGGGCACACAGGCGTTGCTTCCTGGACAGAAGACAAGCAGCGGCCATGTCCAGGTTAAAAAACACCGAACGGGGTGGGGGGCGGGGGGGACAGACATCAACACAACCTCCTCGTGGTACAGACACAACCACTGGAAGCTCAGAATGAGAGAAAGGGGGAAGGGGCGAGTGCGGGGGCTCGGACCTCCCCAACACCAGTGCTCAGGGCCGGGCCCACATGGGGCTGGGCACCACTCAGGGCTGGGAACCATGCCGGGTCATCCGCTGTTCCTCCTGGGAATTTGGAATTGGGGAGATAGAAAATAACAGGGTAACTGGGGAGCCTGAACTGGGAGAAAAGTCACATAGTGTGGGTGTCAAAGGTGAGGCAGGGCAAAGCTGTGCAGAAACAGATCCCAGAGAGGCAGTCGGGAGGATACAGCAGACTTCCAGAGGGGAGGGGAAGGACCACACCAGGGCCCCATGGGGAGAAGGAAAGAGAGAGACAGAAGTGGTGGCTTTACCATTCCCCGCACCTGTCCCCACAAGGCTCACCTCTATTTCCTCCCTTTAGGTTCCTTACAACCTCCCTTTATGCTTTCATTAGGGCTTTTTACTTGAGTTAGCTTGAGTGGGTTTCTGCTCCTCTGATCCAAAACCCTTAATGAGAACATACACCTGAGGAATCAGAGGGCCCAGACAAACATCCGGGTCTCTGCTTCTCAATTCCCCTGCGCCGCAGTGCAGCGGCGTGCTGAATGAAGAGCCAACCACAGTGCCCATTAGCCTCAGTGCTTCCTGTCATGCAATAAATCCACACAAGGACTAGTTAATGTTGACCTATCCCTACTTCCAGTCTTTTCTCTGGTTCAGCTTTCCCCCAGGGAGTGCCAGATAAAAGTCCATAAAACCCTTCACTGCATTCTGGAGAAAGAACCTTTGTGGATGAACAGTGATGGAAGAGGGATTTTGCTACCCTCCACAACCTTCTAGGAGGAGGGGAGAGGATGCATACACCACTTGGTAAAAGCTGGAAACACGAAAAAACCCTGGATCAACATAAAAGCCACATGAATTACGAAATGCAAGTGCATTCTTTTGGCTGTGACTATTCAGCACTGAATTTGGGGGAAATAAACAAACACTCTGATAAAACTCAGCTGATGACAGTTCTTCAGTTGTGCCATCTCATGGACAGAGAAACCCACCACAATCACAACCAGGTAATCTGTTCCCATGTAGGAAGATTTTAGCTATGTTATTGCCTATACTGACCTGCAGGTTGGAAAACAGGTTCGTTAATGACAACTGGGATTGATACACTGGTGGTGATATACTCAGTAGCTTTGGAGATGCTGGCACTCCAGCAATGTTTAACTGGCACACACATAAAAGTCACAATGATACATCAACAGTGTTGTTTAGATGCTAAGGACCAGAGAGTACAGAGCATTGCCAAATACACGAAATACACATGTGCACAGAGGAGAATCCATATGATAATACACTCAACAGGGTTCTACAAACATTTAACCAACTCTGAAGGTAGACTTTCCACCACAGAAAAACCAGGTGACTAGAGCAGAAATGCCAGAGATCCGTTCACCCTGATTTGTTCCGTCAACAGAGACTGTTCCTTTTTTGAAATGTGTATGTTCTAGGCTTGAGGGAGGAACACAGAGCTGCTGCTAATGAAAAACAATTCCATAAGGATCTGGAACATGGTCTTCATATTCAAAGGACAACACAGCATTCAGTGTTCCAGGAAACGTAATGGTAAAAGAATATTGAAAAAACACTCAAGGATAGGGCGATGTCACGTGGGATGTGTCTATAAAATAACATGACTAACATTTTCACATGTGGAGCAGATGTTCCTACCCAAGGAAGCAAGAGTCAGAAGCACCAAACCAAAAATGGGGTCCTAATTTTTTTTTTTTAACTTTTATTCATTTTTGAGAGAGAGCGTGAGCAGGGGAGGGGCAGAGAGAGAGAAGGAGACACAGAAGCAGAAGCAGGCTCTAGGCTCTGAGCTGTCAGCACAGAGCCCAAGGCAGGGCTCGAACTCGTGAACCACAAGATCGTGACCTGAGCTGAAGTTGGATACTTAACCGACTGAGCCACTCAGGTGCCCCCAAAATGAGGTTCTAGGCAGAGATGTATATAGTCTGAGAGGCAGTGTCCAGAGGCAAACCCCAAACCAAGCAGACAGAGTCACTGACCCCAAGAGGTAGGCTGGGCAGGAGCACATGGGGTGCTACAGAGCCAAGCCCAGACAACATGGGAGTATTCAGTAGAATTCCACCAGAAAGTAGCCAGGGACTCTTTACACAGGAGGCCACAGTCTTGCCGGGGCAAGGCAGACAGTGTGAAGACTCTCGATCTGATGTAAAAAGTGGACAAAAGGCAGTTGTCATCTCCAAAGATGTCCTCTTTGAAGACCAAACAGACCTATGATGTCTTCATTGGGCAGATTCAGAACATAATCAGATTTCCTCTTTGGAAAATTCCTCCAGAACCAGTTTAGGAGACTGAAATGCTATTACCTTGCTTAAATCTCTATACGTTTGACAATTATCAAAATCAAATCCAGCCCAGAGAGTGTCTGCCCTCCCTATAGATATTTAAAAGCCTTAGCTTACTGAGACTTTGAAAGAGCATTCCAAGAGCTCCAAAGTATTTTAATACATTGCAAAATCAACGGAAAAATCAACAGCCTTGTAAAGTGAGCTCTTTAAGGAAAAAGCACTCTTTAAGAAGAATAAATTTCAGTAACACTACATAAAAGTCAATCAGGTATACATCAAGAAAGGCGTTTGTTTAAAACTAAATAACCCAAATGGACAAATGTTTTGAGTCAACAAAATTTTTATCACAAACAAGAATCAGTCAACATCTAGTACTTCCAGGGGAGCCTGGGTGACTCAATCAGTTAAGCATTTGATCTCGGCTCAGGTCATGATCTCACAGTTCATGAGTTTGAGGCCTGTGTCAGGCTCTTTGCTGACAGCTCAGAGCCTGGAGCCTACTTCAGAATCTGTGTCTCCCTCTCTCTCTGACCCTCCCCCACTCACACTCTGTATCTAAGAAATAAATAAATATTTAAAAAGTTAAAAAAAAACAAACATCTAGTACTTCCATATCATTGTCATATACCAGGGCACTGCTATTCCAACAACAGATGACAGAAGGAGCAGAGCCTAACAGTCTTGTTGAAGTCAAGCTGGGGAGCGAATTAGGCCATGATGCAAATTCTTACCACTTAAATATACATATGACATAGAAACACGAATCTGACTTTCACGGTCTTATCTACAAACTGACAATGTTACTAATACACAAGGATTTGGGGAAGGTTAACTGAGGCCATTCAAAAAGCACAAAGCACATTAGTGTGGTGCTGATAACACAGGAAACCCTTAATAAATGTAGGTTATTATCTCCATTATTATTTTACCCTCAGCTAACAGACAGTCCTCCATGTGTTAGGAACCAACAACAAAAATAATAAAGATTGACGAGCACCAGGGATCACGAACATGCAAAACATGGTCCCAAAAAGCAGCCAGGTGAGAGCAAGCAAGTTCAAGGCCAAGAGGCACCTGCAGCATACAGGCAGTGCTGACAGCCAGGTGCCATTTCAAAAGGGCTCATTTAACCTAAACCAGCCCGTCTGAGAGATCATGGACTTGTTTCTCTGGCCCTGTGTCTGTGGGCAGGAGGTCGGCTGCAAGGACCCTGCTTACACAAAGGAGGAAAAGGGAATCCCGAAGGCAAACGGAGGAAGGAGCAAAGAGACGGCAGTCACTGGTCCTGAGGCCCGAGTCTGTGTGCTGCTCACTGGCACACATCTCCTCCACCCAGATCCCAGCCAGACTCCCAGAATTACCCTGGACAGTTTAAATGAAGGGGGCTCATTGAGGCACAAAGGGGAAATCACGCCTAAGGCAAGGCTCGCAGATGTGTGTGCACAGCCCTGGTATACCACCTGTGCAAGTGCTTGGACTACAGCCCGTTCCCCAAACACCTCCCCCCCAGGACCTGGCTGTGACTGACATCAGCTGGAATGAAGCAAGCGGCCAGCTGAGACGAGGGAGGGCGGAGCTCAAGGGTCATATAATAGTCTGAGCACTGCCCTGTGCTCATAACACGTGCTTACAAGCACTTATTGAAAGGAAGACTTGCTTTCTGGACCAAGTGCTAATCCAGAGGAATGCTGACAACTCACTCGGCTGGCTAGCGGTGCCCATCAGTAAGGGTGGGGGTCCTCCATCGGACAAAGGCCCCGGGTTTCAGCCCCTGCAGCTGAGAAGCTGAGTCCCTCTTCTCTCCCTGTTTCAAACAGGCACCGCCTCCAAGAAGAGAGTGACCCTTCCGTTCTGTGGCATAACTGGAACGAAAGCCCAGCTCCTAAGCCAGCCAGGGACCTCTGAGAGAGCGAATTCACCTCTGAGATGCCATTCACTAATCTATGATCCATGGATCACAGTACCACCTCCGCCCACATCATGGGTCAGTTGCAAAGACAGAACAAGAGTACAGACTTATGTTTCCAGCATTCTTTCGGTTTTCTAAGGGTGCTCTCAATGTTGTCTCCACTGGTCTTCCCCAGATAACAATGGTATCTGTCACTGTATTATTTGCCTTTGACAATCTTCTCTTAGCACAGGGCCAGCCAGAACCCACTACACAATGTCAACATTCTAGTTCAAACCAGGAAACCTAGCAGTTTGTCAATAAAGGAGAGTCAGCAGACCCGGGATGCTATTTAATCCCGTTGAGATAGACAGGGTGCTTCTTAAAGGGACTATTCTTCCCTGAGCATCCTGCTCTCTTTCCTGGAGAGCCAACAGTACGGGGTGGCAAGCAGAAGGAAAAGGAAGGAAAGAAGGAAGGAGGCTTTCTGTTGAAGAGCCTCGGTCTCCAGGACCAGTGGGTCACAGGCACCAAGCAGCTCTTGAAGCCTCCGCCGACAATCTTTAAAGCAGCTACTGTCTCTATCCGCTGGCAGCGCTTCCCTTTCCACGATCTCTTTCAACAATACTGAGCCCTACGAAGTGCTAGGCAGTGGCAAAAGTGTGGAGGCCAAGAGGAAAAAAAAAAGGAGAGACATGATCGCCTCCTTCATGGGGCCTAAGAGTCGCAGGTGGGACGCATTCATTAATGCATCACACAATGACACGTAGCATCACGAGGGAGGCAGGGTGCTCAGTGAGCCACAGGTCATCTGGACAACCAGAGAACAAGACAGGACTCCCGTCAGGAGGCAGCAAGCGTCTGCACCCCCACCCCAGCACTGCGCCCTGTAAGGCCACGAGGCGGGGATTCAGTGCACGCCGGGGACTCTCGAGCTGCAACAGAAGCCACACCACCCATCAGTCAGAGGCCGAAGGCAGGGGAGGAAGGTCTAATTACCCACCAAGGATCACACACGAGGCAGGCAAACACATGCCGTCTTCCAGCTGTGTGTGTACCATTAGCAGAGAAATTAAGATGTCATTAGGAAGAAATTAAATAATGTGCATGTTGTCGTGACAATGAAGACGCAGGCTGCCAGATCCTGTCTGAGCGGAGATTACCAACGCCCAGCCCCTTTCTCAAGAGCTCCATGAGAGACAGACAGAGAGAGACTGAGCAGGGGACACAGCCTTACCAGTTGTCTTCCCCTTGTAGAAAATCTTCATGTCCATCAGCCCCGTGAGCTGGCTTGCCAGAATGGCCATCTGAGAGCCAGTGTATTTGGAGGCTCGGAAGATGCTGAGCTGTGACCAGTCGTCCCAGTAGATTTCATTCTGGAAGAGAAAACCTCTGCTCATTAGCGCAGCTCCTTGGGTCTCCCATTCTGGACCCTCCATGAGGGCAGGGGTTTGCCCATGCGGGGGACGCCTGACATTCACTGGTGAAGGACCGACCTCATCGAGATTCCACTGAAATGCAAGGCAGTGGTTTTATCCAAACTTCACCACCAATAAGCCACATAGAAGGTGTGGCCCGAAGGAGACTATCAGATAAGCCTTCAGGGGTGAGCACAGCCCAGGCCTTCGGTTCACAATCTGCTTCCCAGTGTCGGGAAAAGCCATCCATTCTGTTTTCTAGAGTCAAGCAGAAGCGACAGGCAACACAGGTGATACAGAGCTCATGTGAAGCCATCGGGGTTTGAGGAGGACAAGCCTCTCAAGAGATGAGGTCATTGAGCCCCAACTACTGGCACTGAAGGGCAAATGGAGGTTCTTTCTGTGAAACAACCTCAACTTTTAATCTTTTGAAATTCGAACAGTGAGCAGCCTGGACCCCTGGCAACTCTGGAATCCTCCCACATGCGCTCAAGAAAACAGTCTCAAATTGGGAATTGAGCCGGTCTTCTAGAAGTCAGACCAGCATCTCTGCAAAAGCAATAGCAGCTCTTTACCAGTTCTAACAGATGGCCCAAGCGGGGAGCAAAGGAGACCCCACCTTGAAGACAGCGATGGCATAGGGATGGGGGAGGTTGTCCAGGATGACGGAGCGCTGCTGGCCATCAAAGGTGATCCGCTCGATGCAGTCCAGGTAGGCATCTGTCCAGTAGATCCACTGGTCATCCACAGAGATGCCATTGGGCCATTTCACGTCCTCAGACACAAGACGCAGCACAGCGGAACCATCCATGTTGCTCCGATAAATTCCAGGCTTCAGCTCCCCCCAGTCAGTCCAGAACATCACCCTGGTCAAAACCGGGAAAGAACACACATCACATAGGACATGGGGATAGAGGGGGGTCAGATTCTACCCCAAAGATGTAAGGGGCTGATCGACAACCAGAAGGCCAGTGAGTTCAACATTATTATTATAATCTGTAATTGTCCTACTTAAAACCACTTAACTTCTTCACCCAGCAATTCCTTTATTGGAATTTATCTACAGATATAATCACGTTACGTGATGACAAAGTACAAAGATATTCATCATGGCACTGTTCTTACCAGCAAGTATATACATGTACCTGTACACATACATGTATTATATGTATATAGATACACACACACTTTTAAGTGGATACATATGTCTACACACCAAAATGTTAATCTACAGAGAAAGTTACAGATTGTGGTATACACAAAAGAGTATTATGAAGCCTGAAAAATCTGCGAGTGCTCACACGTAAACATCATCTTCAAACCACGTTGTTTTGAAAATGTGCATAACAGCAAATACCCTACAATTCTGTCTAACGTGTGAGCATGTACATGTGCTTTAAGGACATACAGTTGAATAGGAGTAAAGAAGAATTCTGAAAGATACACAAGAAACTGCTAATCACGATTACCCCTCGGAAGTGTGAGTGAGAAGGGTTATGAGTGAGAAAGGAGGAAACAAATAGTTTTCATTTCATAAGCCTCCATTCTCTTAACATTTTTAATCAAGCACCTATATATTTTTTATTTTAGAAAGCAGATCTAATTCTCCATCATAAATACCAGAAGGGTTGAAAACCTAATCCAGAACTTCCTTTTAGCTATGCTTCTTTAAGTTAAGAGATTAATAAACAGCACCTTTGCATTTCCCAGGTGCATACAAATTGTTAGTAAAAAAAAAAAAACCCACCCAAGCTGGGGGTGTGGGGACACAGGAAAGAGATGGAAGGGATCAAATGTTTGCATCATGCCTCAAACTCCAGGTAACGATCCTCATGATATCCAACCAGGCCTGACTATGATGGACAGACTTTCTTCCAATAATACCTTTTCTTGGAGAAACACCCCACAGATGTGAGACATCTGGGTGCAGGGATGCAGATGCTGGTGAACGAAAATGGAGTGGAGTTACCTGACCAGATGACTGAGCTCTGGTTTCAAAACTCAGAAGTCAACAGATCATTTCAACTACCATCATCAGACAGAAGTTTGCAGCCAACAGTTTGCATTTCCACGAGAATCTGTCTGCTGCGTCACCCGACACATGCGGACTTCCTCCGGGGCCACACTTACCCGTCTTGGGGCAGGAGGACCAGGGCCCTGGGCCGATCAAGCACAGAGGAGTTGACAATCGTGAGTCGGAAGTCACCATCTGGATTAGCTACCTGACAAAGAAAAGGGGGTGGGAGCCGTGGGTGGAAGGCCAAGGTGGACGGGAGCTCCTTGAAAGGCCCACGTCACAGTTTCCTGTGGGGCCGTTGCCTACAGACACGCGACCTCTCGACTGCCTGATTCCCCTGCAGGCGCATCTGGAAAACCCGCCCTGATGTGGGGTCTGAATGAGCTGTTCCCTCCTCTGGCTCACGGGACAATTCTCACATGGTCTGACAGGAGAGCCACACTGTCATCTGTGCCGCAGGTCTGGGGCGTGATGAACTGCACAAAGTAACCCACCTACGTCACTCCAGGCTCCAAAGCCACCAGTAGCTCCTACACTGTCCACAAAACAAACTGTCAATGTCCCTGCCTCATGATTAAGAGTCTCCACAGGGGCGCCTGGGTGGCTCAGTCAGTTCAGCGTCTGACTTTGGCTCAGGTCATGATCTCGAGGTTCATGAGTTTGAGCCTCGCGTCCGGCTCTGTGCTGACAGCTCAGAGCCTGGAGTCTGCTTCAGAGTCTGCATCTCCGTCTTTCTCTTCCCCTTCCCTGCTCGTGTTCGGTCTCTGTCTCTCAAAAACTGAATAAATGTTAGAAAAATTTTCCATTTTTAAAAAAGAGTCTCTACAGACTGTTCATTCTCTGCCCTCCATATTCTGTCTCCTCCACTTCAGCCCCTACAACTTTGGTGAGGCTGGCCTTCTCATGGGTCTCCAGGCCTGAGGTACTCCTCCTCCTCATCTGTTCTCACTGTGTCCCCTCCTGGGCCTCTCCTCTGCTCCATAATCAAATCGTGTCTTTCCTTCACATCTCACCTCCAGGCCCAGCTCCTCAGCTTAACTCCTCTGACCTGCCTTGATCAACGAGCATCAGCACTTCTTGCTGGGGACTCACCTCACCATTCTGCACAAACGGAACCTGGGCTGTACGCTGTGAGAGTGTGGGCACTTAGGCTGCACTGTGTCCTTCCAGCACCTGGCAAAGTGCTGACCACACACAATTAAAGGAGAGAAACAGCAACAGCAACACACTACTCATTATGGACCAGGCACCGGGCAGCTTCTCCTTCGCTTCCCCCAGCTGCAATGTGGGGTGGGCGTCAATCACCGTGTCCTCAGGGCTCGGCTCAGGTGTCACATCCTCAAGGACTTCCTGTCCACCTCATGTCATGCTGCCTGACTGTGCAGTCACACGATTGTACCATGCCCTCCACCCCTGGACCTTCTCTGAAGGATGCATCGCTGACGGAACTGACAGACTTCTTTCCTCATTAGTTTGCTGCCTCCACTAACATTTAATCTCTGTCACGACAGGAACTCGTGCATCTCGCCAACTGCTGTCTCTTCGCCACCTCAAACCATCCCTGGCACATAAGCACGTGAGAAAAAGCACCCGTCAAACCACTGAGTGGATAAATGATGAAGAAACTGAAGCTTGGGTGGATAAAAAACTTGCCCAAGGGACTCAGCTTCCAGAATAAAGACTGAACCCAGGTCTGGCTCTTGGCTTTGTGGCTTTCGTCTTACAACTTCTCTCAACTCTCTAGGCCTCCCTACCTCTCCTGCACTTCTCATACCACCCACACGCCAGGCCTCCATGTCGTCAGTACAAAGAAGGGCGGGGACGATGGGTTCAGCAGTGACGTCCAGGAGTTGATTGTGACTTTGGTGTTGTAGAGGCCATTTCTGACCCTCGTGTAGCCTTGGGTAGCTAGGGTGCAGACAGGTAAAATGGGATAAGAATACCTACTTAGTTGGGGTGCCTGGGTGGCTCAGTCAGTTAAGCGTCTGACTTCGGCTCAGGTCATGATCTCACTGCTCATGAGTTTGAGCCCTGCATTGGGCTCTGTGATGACAGCTTGCACCCTGAAACCTGGAGTCTGGAGCCTGCTTCCAATTCTGTCTCTGTCTCTCTGCCCCTCCCCTACTCATACTCTGTCTGTCTCTGTCTCTCAAATATAAATAAAACATTTTAAAAAAGTCCACTCTTAACAGGATTGTTGTGAAAAGTAAATCACATAATTCACGCAAAGTGGTTTCAGCGGGGCTTGGCACATGGGAAGTCCTCATTGTCTTTAATAATGACAGTGGTGATCGTGATTGAGACACCGTCTTTATGACCCCAGTTGACTGCAATCATACTAGAGCATTGATAATACAGCACTATAATAATGCTCTGGTGTGCTTGTGATGATCACTGTGGTTACTACCACAGGCTGCTGCTAGCCAAAACAGAACCATTCAGGGCAGCTTAATGAAATTTCTGTCTGATGGGTTTAGGCATTCCCATGTGGGAATCTTCATGGCAAAGAACGAGAATTCTGAAACCATTCCCCTTTTCTTCCCTTTCCAGAGGCTCAGCTGGTCCATTCTCTGGAATTCTCAAGGAATTTCCAGACAAGTCGGACACACTGGCTCCCACCTCGGTGTCAAATGTGGCCTCAGGCTCGGGTGCGGGCCCGCCTCTGGCTAGCTTAAATATGGACAGCATGGGACACACATACCTCAATCTTCTTAAAGCCAGAATCCACCCAGTACAGTAACTGGCTGAGGGGTTCAAATGCCAAGGCTTCTACGGTCTCCAGGCCGGAATTGATGATCACCTCTTGCCCTGTACTCCCGTTCAAGCAGAGGCGCTGAAGAGAGAACAGAACAAAGGCTGTGAAATGCTCAGAGGGCCTCGCGCCAACTCAGTCCCACGGATGGTAACTGGCTTGACCGGCGAGGGATGCGATGTTTTAGATGAGTAAACTTTCCACATGAGCGAAGCCAGTTTTCAATAAAAGTTTTCTAAAATATATTACAGCTTCCTGTTTCAAGCAGAATAGCTAAACACAGTGTAATCATCTGTATTACTCTGCATTATTCTTATGAACGTTGGTTACTGAACTGTGCAGGTATCACAGTAACGAGGTCGGAGATTACTGAGAAGCAGGATTCTGTTTGCTTTTAAAATAAATGAAACCAGACCGCTGTTAGTTTTGAGTTCTTGTGTCAGCTTTCAGAGGCTCTTGGCCAAATGGTGCTCTTGTTGCGATGGCTACACTCACCAGTCACTGCCAGTGTCCATCCCCCACACCACCCCCCGCCCCCAAAAACCCGGGCACTGTAAAATTGGATTGGAAGTCCTGATAAAACTTGTTAGAATTGCTTTTCTACAAAGGATTCAGGGGCACCTGGGTGGCTCAGTCGGTTAAGCGTCCGACTTCGGCTCAGGTCATGAACTCCCAGTTCGTGGGTTTGAGCCCCGCATCAGGCTCTGTGCTGATAGCCAGCTCAGAGCCTGGAGCCTGTCTTCAGAGTCTGTGTCTCCCTCTCTCTCTGCTCCTCCCCTGCTCACACTGTCTCTGTCTCTCAAAAATAAATTAAATAATTAAATAAATAAAAAATAAAAAGGATTCACTAGGCAATGAATAAAGATCAAATAGCTGTCCTTTAAAATGCATGGGTCTGAGTATATGGCTATCGATCTGGCCTGTGTGGGGATCTTTACAGCTCACTTCCTGGTTCTGGGCTGTGTTTAGAATAGCTGAAGTGGATAACTACGTGGACTGTGGAGAAGTCAAGTGGTACTGGATCTTGGCTTCGGCAGAAGGATGCTTCCTACACTCCTAGTCCTAAAATCTTCCCAGTAGGAAAAGTAAGGCCTCCCTTACAAGGAAGATTGCAGACTTGGGCTCCCTCTGTCCTTCCTATGAGGACAGAAGTAGGCAGGGTGAGAAAATACTCGAAGAGAAGACTGAAATTTTCATCAGTCGGCTCTGAAAGGAGTGACCAGTTAAACCCTCTAATAACCGTTTCTAATACATGGGCCATTGGGAAAGAGGCTTATCAGGCCTGGCTGATCACGAGGCATAGCCCCCATTAGCACTCCAAGGGTTGACGCACCTGGATGATGTCCAAGGCCAGGTCAGACCAATATAAGCAGTTCTGCTCGTAGTCAAAGTCCAGGGCCACGGCCGCCCGCAAGCCAGTGAGAGGTAGCTGCTCAGTGACTCCCGAGGCCAGGTCATATCGGTGGATGGACTTACGCATGGCGTACAGGATGAACTCGTTCTCCTCTGCATAGACACACAAAGCAACAGAGTGGGTAGGCCTGCAGGGTGCTGAGGGGGTCCCAGCTCATCTGCCCTGTTTTCCTCTCACACATAAATCTCAGACCCACTGGCCACATGGCATGGATCCAGTGGCAGAGCATAGGGATCAAGATGCGTAAAACGGAATCGCCTTTCCGCCTTGGGCAAGTTACATCCACCCCTCTAAACCTATGTTCTTGTCTGCAAATTGTATTCCTTGTTGCACTGCCTCTTTTTTTTAATCCAGATGCCCAAGCAGGCGTGCTTGAACATCCACACTTCCAAGCTCCGCTTCTAGAAGGCTTTAGAGTCCCGCATGACAAAATAATGACCCCACACCTGCTCTGCCTCGTCATATGACTGTATCACATGGCACCATAATCGTGTTGACGGGAGACCCCTCATCACTGAGACCCGAGGATAATCTGATTGTTCACCCATCAGACATTATTCACAATGACGTGCAGCAATTACATCAACCTACTGTATCTTCAAAACAGTAATAATACATTTGTTGTTGAATACGTACAAAATGTCTCACAACACAACCCTCCTGAAGACTCTATTTCTACTTAACAAATACTTATATGACGTACATACTAGGTGCCAGGTTTTGTTTCATGGGCATAACAACTGCCTAATGGGAGAGCGGCTATTAACTCAGTTTTACAAATGAGAAAACTGACAGCACAGAGGTGAACGCACTCTGGGTTACACAACTCAGACGTGGAAGAACCAAGCCTTGAACTTGGGCTGTCTGGATCCAAGATCCATATTTTACCCACTACACAATGCTGTCTCTTACAATGAAAATGCCAACATTGTCGTTTATTAAGATGCAGAAATAGAGGCCCAGAGGCCCAGACTTAATGTCAGACAATGAGTAACTGGAAGAGCTAGGACTCTCTCTCTCTCTTCCACTTAGGGAACAGCCCAGAAAATATTTAGATTCTTCCACAGCAATGGACATGAGCAACACACCCCCATCCACATCTTATGCGTCCACTTGGACAGTATGTTGCATACGGGACCAAGATCTGAATTCCTCTGCTGCAGGCCTGCAGACTGACTGCTTTTCTGTTCTCTCTGACTCCCTTCCTTCAGAGAGTTCATGTGTACTAGCTGCCCGCTTCACGGGTACCAAAGGCTTCAATGTAGATAGATAATGCACCCAAAACAAGACATCTAGCTACAGTTTTTTAAAAGATTTTTTATTTATTTTGAGAGTGCACAAGCAGGGAAGGGGCAGAGAGAGACGGAGAAAGAAAATCCCAACCAGGCTCCACACTGCCAGCACAAAGCCCAACACAGGGCTCGATCTCACGAACCTTTGAGATCATGACCTGAGCCAAAATCAAGCGTCAACGTTTAACAGACTGAGCCACCCAGGCGCCCCTACGTACAATTCTTAACAAAGGTAAGTTTGGTCTCATTTTACTTCAAAAATATCTAAGCCACCACCACATGATAACAAATCTCTTCTCGATTTTGAGGAAAGCTTCCCACTATAATTCCCAGTTAAGGGGGCCGTTAAGACAAAAACTGCCAAGCCCATACGTGACAGGGAAATCAAGGACTCATCGAAGCTGCCACAGAGAGTCGTGGAGGACATGTTCAAGCAGCAAGCCTTCCACACTGACTCTCCAACATCTGCAAAACCCATGCTGGGGCTTTGGTTTTCCTTCTAACCAGCATCAGCTGGTTTACGGCAAAGACGGAGTCCAGAAAGACTTGCCTTAGGATTAGGCGCAGAGGAACATTTCACATTTTTGTGTTCAACACTCAGGAAAGGAACAGAATACTTGGCCAATCCCAGCCTAGGCAGAGCCTAGACATCTATGTTATTACAGTCATCATAAAGGAAGAAAAACAACTTCATTTTTAAAAATGATGCCCAGGGGCGCCTGGGTGGCTCCGTCAGCTAAGGGTCCAACTTGAGCTCAGGTCATGATCTCACGGCCTGTGGGCTCAAGCCCTGTGTGGGGCTCTGCGCTGACAGCTCAGAGCCTGGAGCCTGCTTCAGATTCTGTTTCCTTCTCTCTCTGCCCCTCCCCCACTCATACTCTCTCTCTCAAAAATAAATAAACGTTAAAAAAAAAATGATGCCCAGATCACCTCATCTTTACAAAGATGCTGTGACTCCCATCAGCCCTAGGAAACCAACCCTCCCTCTCCTGGTACGCCCTGCCTTCTGTGTCATGCATCTTTTTCTTTTTTCCTACAAATGTGCTCTTTCTACATTGGTCCCTATTCTATTTTCTCCTCCCAGCAAAGAAAACCGCTCCCTTACCGGTTTAGATGGTTTTACACAAACTGTTTTGTCCCTCACAGAATCGTCTTCAGAAATGTTTATGATAAAAGCGGGCACTCCAGCCCTGAAGAGCAATCACTCAAACCCCACTAACCCACACCCTCCTTGATAACAGCTCTTGTGAGGAGCATATTTGAATATTATCTGCTCATTTGCGGGGATCTGCTGAAGCCGTGTTCTTTTGAAGTCTCCACAGTGAGGGATGTTAATTACTCTGGTAATGATGAAGATTAAATTAAGGGACTAATGAGCTTAGCAGGAAAAACACCCGGGCAAGCAGGCAAGTGGTGAGCGATGGTGGGGGTGGGGGAGGGGGAGGGGGGGTGTCATCTGCCCTGCCTGCGGAGGGCCACACACTTCTTGTGATTCAGTGGGGCACTGAGGGCTGTCCCAGCAGACACCGCCGCCGCCGCCGCCACCACCACCACAGGGAGAAGCAGCCCCAACCATCTACCTTCCCCAAGAAGTAAGAGCAGGAAGAAGGATGCACGGGGAATAAGGAAGCCCTAGACAAACAAGAACTAGAAACAGAGGAGGGAAGGGAAGATGCTGAGAGATGAACTCTGCGAGAGGATCATCGTTTCATGCCTGGGCTGCGAATACCACCACCTGTGCCATCGCTACTCAGTCAACTTCAAGCACGTTTGGACCACCCTGTCCCCTTACAGCACGTACACTCACTCCGCAGAATGTCTTCCTAATGAGCACGCATGACGGTCACCTAAAATAATGCAAATGACACTCTCTCGCCACTTGGGCGATGTCCCAGGAAGAGCATGGGGCTTAGTTAGGAGTCTGAATTTGAACTTTGTCCCTTACCCGATGTGTGACCTTAAACAGGTCGATTAATCCTCTCCTCTGAACATGCTTCCTTATTTAAAAAAAAAAAAAAAAAAAGATGGAGATCATGGTAATATCTGCTTCACTGGGTAGTGGTAAGGATTAAAATGACAACACGTGGAAAAGTATATTACGTGTGAAATTCCATTAAAGTATTCGTTTTAATTAGTATTGTAAAAATTAAGACAGACCACTTAGCTCATTATGTTCAATTCTGACAGACCAAGGAACACAGAAAAGGCCCCTGCCAATGCCTAGGATACAAGAGATGCTGAATGAACATTTTTCAGTGACCCAAAGGGATTTCCCTCAAAACCTATTTTCTGTTCCTATGAAGGCATAAGGCTATAAATAAATTTGGTTTGGACACCAAGGTTAGGGGAGAAGCAGAGGTCTACAATGCTTGCAATTTCTACGCTTTCCCACCACTGAGTTAGAAGGACTACAAGACTGGACCAGTGTGAGACCATAAGGACACCACAGTGACATCTCAAGAACACAAAGGCAAGAAACCACCTCTTACCTGCCAAGGGGCAAGGGACCAGTTCTCCTTCCAGCCGTGTTTCAACGTCTCCTCCACTACAAGTGTCCCCAGAAATCTTCCGATAGCTGTCACCCCCCCACCCCAAGAGCGAGAGGTCAGACACATCCAAGAATAGTCATTAAGCCTTTGTACCTGGAAATCTATTTCCTATCCACATCCATCTCTTCGTTTCCCTATTGGATGGTTCATCATTCTCAATCGGTTCTGCTTATAATTACACCGGGCAGCCCAGACAATGGGAAGACTGTCCCGGGCAAGAGTTTACATATATCTCCTCCGCGAAGTTCTATGAAGATGCGTCCCTGCTGAAGTTCATGACTTAACCTACGGCTAGAGCTACAGAGAAGCTTACAGGTTTGCTTTTTTTCTCCTCAGAGGGTAGAAGCATTTGTAAACATCCTAATTCTAAATATTGCCCAAACTACCTGAGACCTGCTAGCTCGGAATCCAAGCGTTTGGAGTATGAAAGGTGCCAGGGTGGCTTTCTCTGCTTTCTTGAATTCAGTGCAGACGTGTCCCCTGCAGGGTGACCTTTGTGAGACATACCCTCTTGTTCTCCTGTATGTAGAACCCACAGCACAAGGCACAGGAGGGGAGTATGACTTCCCAGAAAACTCAGGATCCGGAACACAGACCTCTAATGACAGATCTTCACTCATCTTGAAGCCAAAGTCACTGAAAAGGCAATTGGGGTTTGTTAGGGCCGACGGCTTGTGTGCTGGGGACATGCCAATACCAACCCAATCCGCCAGCTTATTATAAGTTACTAAAGATGTCCCTTTGAAGAACACTCCTTTTTTATACTAATGCCTTTTCAATACAAACTTCCTATTTGAACCGTGATTGGAAAACCACGATCATATGCCAAACACAAACAAAAGCAATACAAATCATTATATCAGAAACAAAATAATATTAGTTTTTTTTAGCTGGGTCCAGTTCCTCACCCAAAGACTCTGGGTCTACCCTCTCTGTGTTAAGAGGAATTAGCAAATGCTAAAGAGTTACTAGCACCTAGTGATACTTTCTCGTTGACATGCTTAAAAGCATGATAAAGGAAATTTAAAAGAATCACCTTTTTTTAAAAGTAAAGATTCAGTAATATTTAAGACCATGTCCATGCACTACCTAAAACCACCATGGGTGTCTCATCCTGCACTTCAGGACACAACACTTTGGTCCACGAGACTTTCCACAGTTTGGCGGCCACATCTCTGCCAAAACGCCCAGCTCGAGGGGCGGAGCCCTGGAGTAGGAACCAGGGACGCTAGGTCCAGTCCCGACTCTGCCCTTTCCAGCACTGAACAACGCCAAGAGGAGGCAGCTGCACTACATTACATCCTGAAGCTTGGCCCAAACCCTAAATTAGAGCTCAAAGAGATTCTCCACATTGGCATGCTCTATTTGAAGGGCTTCCTTTCTATGAAGTCCAATGAATACTTACTTTTAAAAAATTTTTTTAAAGTTTGTTTACGTTTGAGAGAGAGTTCTAGTAAGGGAGGGGCAGAGAGAGGGGAAGACTCAGAATCTGAAGCAGGCTCCAGGCTCTGAGCTGTCAGCACAGAGCCCGATGTGGGGCTCGAACTCATGAATCATGAGATCATGACCTAAGCCAAAGTCTGATGCTTAACGGACTGAGCCACCCAGGTGCATCCCCCTCTTTTTTTTTTTAAATTTTGTCCAATGAATACTTATTAAACACTTTCTCCATGAGAAGTGTTGACAGGTACTGGCCTAAGTGGTTTTTGTGTTCATTATGCCATAATCCACATTTAGCAGGAATTTTTCAGAAGGGAGAGTTTTATTACTGTGTGGAACACCTCTCCTTCATCAAATTAGGTCATTTTTACCGAACGGCTGCTTATTCTTTCTCGGGGCTAAGAGGAGTATCAGCCCATCACTTATTTGCTTCCAAAGGCAAGACACCTATTCTTGGCTTCTGCAATCTGTTGGCCACGGCCTAATAGGCAGCTTCTGAAAAAACTAACTCTGAAATCAAGGGACATAGTGGCCAGTGGCCATATGTCAGAAAGGACTGTCAGAAGCAACCGGACTTTCACAGGTAGCTGTCACTCAATGGCGGAACAAATGCACAGAAACTATAAGCTTGCTCGTTCTCATTTCCCCTGCTGTCGTCCACCTCAGACCACCCCCCTTCTCACTGCCATGGTCCAGGGCCACCCAGAATTCCCAAGAGGTGCACAGCTCTACCAGCTCTGTTCTAGCAGCTACACAAACACAGGCCTTGAAATCAACACACTCTTTATCATTTTCGTGGGGCATCACCCTCACGATCCCATCTGGCCTCAAGCCTAACCCTGTGAGAGGCCAGACAGGCGGCTTCCCTTGGCCATAACGAAGACTCGGCACCTACTGGGTTTCCATGAGTCACCTGGGATGAGCGTGGTAGGCCAGTGAGAGCCGAGCCAGTTTACCAAGAAGGCACACCAGCCTCTGGGTGGTGTTTCTGTTGTTGTTTTGGGAGAAAAGGAGCAGATTTTAGAGAAAAAGCATAGCAGGGGTCATTGAGGGGAAGAAAAGGTGTTAGAATTTCTTACAAGTTTATTATTTCATTTTGAAGCAGTCAGTGGGGATAAAAGAGGGAAGGGAGAGCTACAACCTTTTCCGTGATTAGGGCCTCTACAGTTGGGGACCTGAGGCCAGAAAAGCTCTCAGAGTAAAACTTACAATCTGGGGGCATCTAAGGGAGGACACAGGGTAGCAGAGGGGCACGGAACTGACATCACTGGGAACGTCAAACAGCTCTGTGGGTTCACAATGCAAGGGTCTATGCCGTTATCTCAGAACCACATGGCTTTCAAAGAGAATGTGTGTCCTGTCCGGTCTAAAACCCTGCTGTTCAAAGGATGGGTTTGCAGATTAGCAGCCTCAGGGCCACTCAGAGCCTGGCACAGCTACAGAGAGCCCCAGAGCCAGAGTCGGAACTGGCATTTTAACAAGATCCCAGGTGGTAAATACACACGCTCGAGTTTCAGAAGCAAGGTCTTGGGCAGGAGGTGGCCCGATCTGGTCAGCTGTTCTTGTAAGCAGAGCTTTCTGGGCCCACAGGCTTCCCCATTCACCTGTGGCTGCTTCTGTGCTCCTACAAGCAGCTGCGATGCCCCCAATAGAGACTGTATGACTTGCAAAGCCTAAGACATTAGCTCCGTAACCCTGTTCCAATCTCTGGGCTAGAACGTATCAGAGGCTCTTGGCTTTCATCAAGATAAGAGGGGCTTCCCAAAGCAAACGTTAATTTTTCTGTGCCTCAGCAACTCCTGAGAAATGAGTTACATGCCTAGTTCAATACCCATGTTCTCTGCTGACAGCCCGCCCAGCCTGGGGTGATTTCATGCTGGATTTCAGGCAGACTTGAGGGACTGCCTGGGGGCTCCCAGACCCAATGTGCTTTACTGCTAGAATCATCCTCCGAAACTAAGCTCTGTTCTGATCATTGACTCTCCTCAAAAGTCTTCAAAGACCTCCTGCTGCTTAAAGAATAAGGTCCCCACCCCCTTCTGCGCTACCCTTACCTACCAGACCCACTTCCACTCACTGACCCCACATCATACCGACCAGTCATCCAAGCCAAACTGCCAATGACCTCACTGCCGCCCCTCCGCCTCCCCACTGCTGCCATATCTTCTCAGAATGTTCCTGTCCACAAATCCAGGTGCTTCCCGAAGGCCCATCTCTAACAGTGCATCCTCCAAGAACTTCCCCAAATCAGCCTCCTTCCTGCCGATAATCACAATAAAAGCACCCCTTCCTCCTCCAAGGTTCCTGCGGCTTTCCCTCTAGGGCCACAGCTATCTGTGCCCCTGTCATTTCTTATGTTGTCACCATTCTCAGCCCTACCTTGGGTACTTTGCTCCAGGACTGATACAAACACATATGCACTGACATCCCCTCACTGCAGATCAAGAAATACACTCCCTATAGGATAGGGCTCCTAAGGAAAAGGAGTTACTTACATTGGAAGCTTGAGTGTGTTCCCTTTTGAAGCTGCCCTCATGGAAATAAATCCCAGAGTGATCTGTTCCTAAATACACTATGGCAGCTTCCCTAGGCTGTAAGTCCTCTCCCACATTTCGTAGCTGCAAGAATTAAATCGATTAACCAATATAAAAAGTGCCTAGCACCATTCCTGGCACATAAGAGATGCTTAAGAAATATCTATTTCTGGGGCACTCGGGTGGCTTAGTTGCTTAAGCGTCCAACTTTGGCTCAGGTCACGATCTCACCATTCGTGGGTTCGAGCCCCGCATCCTGTTCTGTGCGGACAGCTCAGAGACTGGAGCCTGCTTCAGATTCTGTGTCTCCCTCTCTCTCTCCATCCCTCCCCTGCTTACACTCTGTGTGTCTCTCTCTCAAAAATAAATAAACATTTAAAAATTTAAAAAAAAAAAGAAATATTACTTCCTATGAGTGCCTTCTTTCCCTCAAGGGAAGGGGCCACGCCCTAGTCTGAGTAAGACACAACCCTGTCACCAGGCATCCAAGAGGGACCCACCATTCATAGTCCTCTCGGGTACAGGAGCAGTTAGACACAACCACGGGCCGGTCAAAGTCTTCTCCGTTAAAGCACGTCGCGTGGGGCGTCCTCCGCTTGAAAACCGTCTTGTGCCCCAGCAAGCACTCGTTGCCCCGCTCATCAGATGGTGACCACAGCTTGTAGTCATTCTCCGTGCAGGGAACCCCTGAGGAAAAGGGAACGCGGCATGAAGCATCTGAGGGAGACCCGTGTGGCCCCTCAGCCCAGCCCCCCACGTCCAGCTTGTCCCCATGCTTCTCAGCGGGCACTCACGTGGACCTCTGGAGCTGCTCCGGGCCTCTGATTGGCTTGCTCTGATGCCCAGAGGCCCCCACATAATGAGCAAGGTACCTCCCAAAACACAGATGTTCGTGTAAGAAACCGGGGAAGAAGCAAGCCACCCTTGGCATGCTCTGAACTTCTGAAATACTTTGGCAGTCTCTGCAGTTCCCTCTAGAAATGGGTATCAGAGGTGCTTATCTCCCAGGGAGTTACGCTGAATCCTTGGCAGATGGTGTCACCCAGGGTTGTTTCCTGCCTGCTTTCTGGGGGGTAGTGTGGGCACACCGGGAAGGAATGGCCCGAGAGCAACAGAGTCCACCGCCACCACTTGGAAGGCTCTTCATGGAAGATCCAAGGAAAGAGGGGCTGAGAAATGGTAAGACCACCTCGATGATGACTCCATCCACACATACTCACTTGGAATTTAAGTAGAGTGGCTTCTATAGGAATTCCGAAGTATACGTATGTCTATACTGGCACTCTGGGTCTTTTTTATAGATATGTCTCCAGTCAGATGATGCGCTGCCTGAAGCTGATGAACAGCTGTCTACCTGATGCCATTCGAATCGGCAAATACTTATTAGGCCCTGACTGCAAGGCTCTCAGGCTGTTAGTCGGTAGAAAATACACATGCACAAGACAGGTTCTTATCTCTAAGACCCCTGTCATCCAGTCGATGGGGAATGATACAAAGAGGGTGACAGACTCAAGGTTATAATTCACGGCGTGAGGGGTGCGCTTATGCTCTGGACACAGAGAAGAGGGGAGGGGTCCCCTGGCTGGGATATTTTTTTTTTTCTTTAATTTTTTTTTAATGTTTTATTTATTTCTAGGAGAGAGAGAGAGAGACAGCATGAGCAGGGGAGGGCCAGAGAGAGAGGGAGTCACAGACTGAAACAGGCTCCAGGCTCTGAGCCGGCAGTCAGCACAGAGCCCGACGCGGGGCTCGAACCCACGAACCGTGAGATCGTGACCCAAGCGAAAGTCGGACGCTCAACCGACCAAGCCACCCAGGCGCCCCGGGGATATTAAGCAGCCAAGTGCATTGGATCCTGAAACATAAAAAGGAGCTCAACTGGTGGAAAGGGAATGGGTAGCAGAGGGAATGTTCCAGACTGTTGGTATGATGTCAGCTGAGGCAGGAGGAGGAGGAAAGAGGGGAGGAAGGAAGGTGCTGGATTACCCTTCTCCCTGCTTACTTACACATCCTGTGGCTACCTAACAGATGGCAGATGAGATCCTAGACAACTGAGAGGACCCTGCATCGTGGGGCGCACACATTCACAGAGGAGTCACCCGCTGAGTCTGTCACGCCAGAACTGCTGATGCAGAAGGATGCTTTTCATTTACTCACCTGTTCAACACCCATACACCTAGACCTACTACATGCCAGCGACTCGACAGGAAGTGAGGATACAAAACAAAACACCTGCTCCTACTAAGAGCTGCCTGAGTAACAGCCTCTGTATTTCGCAGTCACTCACTGCATATGTGCCCATGTCCTTTAACGGCTACAGACTCTCCAGAATACAGAGTATCTAAGCCAATGCTTCGGTCGTTAAATATTTCTACACAAAGGGCCGAGGAGGCAACGGCTTACCCAGGGCATCCGTGGCATTGACCTGGAGGATCAGCCAGCTGTGGACATTCTCTTTGTTGGAGCCAAAGATGGTGAAGACAGTGCTCTTCTCGCCGGGTTCCGTGAGGAGCCCGTACACGAACACGGGGCTCTCAGAGAAGATGAATGTTTTCCAGGTCTCCCCTTCGTTGGTGCTGTATCTGCCAAAGGGGAGTAAGAGGATCCTTACAGTTAAAGTCTCTAGGGCAAGGGCTTAGTTTCCAGATAACACACACTAGTGATGGGAGCCAGGAGTCCTTGGAGAAATAGCCGGAGCAGGGAACGTTCGAGGTTGTGCCAGAAAGCAAGGAGATGCTAAGGGACCACCGGAGTCAGTGCAGTGGGACCCAGCAGCCAGCTCGATGGGAGTTCCAACTGGCCAATGTGGGAAAATTTGCACATGAAAAAGAAAAATGCCGATAACAGATTATACCCTAAATAGAAACAGGATAGGGGTCTCTGAATGATGCTAAAAGGAAGAGAGAAGGGAAGGGGGAAAATGTCTTTCTTATATTACAATGGTACCTAATACGTATTGAAAACAATGACAGTATGAGATAAATGACCATTCCTTAAGCCACATATTAACCACCGGGTCAGGCAAGATAAGCACTGGAGGCTATAACCACTGAGTGGAAGAGTGCCGGGGACCAGGGTGCTCACATGGTTTACATGGGGACCAGGGTGCTCATATGGTCTAAAGCTATCAACCCAGAGATGAAACCTTCACTACAAATGGAAATGCAATTCTATGATGGATAAGAGTCACAACGTTCCCCAAACTTAGCGTCACTCACAATGGGATGATCTGACGTTACGTGCCTCCTAAGAATAACCTATCATCTAGGTCTATTCTGTACAACTGGACAAATCCAGAATGCGGGACGGTCCACATGGCCACTGGTCTGGATGTTTCCAAAACAAAACTGAGGCCATGCAAAAATGAACAAACCAACAAAAAAAGGCGGAAGGTGTGTTACAAAGAGACGAAAGAGGTGTTAACGACCCCATGCAATGTGTAAACCTTGACTGCATCCCAGACTGGGGGGTGGGGCAGTGGTAAGTCATTTGGGACAACTGAGAAAATATAAATACAGTGTACAAGGGACACTGAGCTCATGTTAATTTTCTTAGATGTGATAATGGCATTCTGATTGCATAGAAACACCGTTATGTTTTGGAATACATGTTTTAAGTATTTAGCTGTGAGGCAGCATGATGCCTGCAACTTTCTTTCAACTGACTCAGCATGGGACGCCAGAGTGACTCAGTAGGTTAAGCAACCAACCTTTGATTTCAGCTCAGGTCATGATCTCACAGTTCATGAGTTCGAGCCCCGCATCAGGCTCTGCACTGATAGTGCAGGGCCTGCTTGAGATTCTCTCTGCCCCTATCCCATTCGTGCTCATGCTCTGTCTCTCAGAATAAACATTTTTTTTAAAAACCCACAAATGACAAAAGGATAGACACACAGGCAGACAAGATGAACAGATGATAGAAGTAAAACAAACTGGCAAAATGTTAGCAACTGGTGATTCTGGGCAAACTTCTGTGAGTGTCCTTTAAACAATTGTTCTACTTTTTCCTGTGGTCTGACAGATTTTTAAGTTGGAGGAAGAATATGTGCAGAGAAGTCTCCAAGGAAGATTTGTTCTTGTTACGGCAAAACAAGAAAGCAAGCTCTTTAAAGAAATAAGCAGCACTGAAATACTTGTGCTGATTTTTCACGACTGAGAGGGAGGGGAAGTGGAGGGGAAGATGGGGAATATCTAACACTTGCTTCGTTTCCCAGGAAGCTGGCTGAGATGCTCAATGTGAGAAACCACTCACTTAGAGCTTTCTTCAGTGTCACACAGCTCTCGCTTCTTTCTTAAATATGTGCAAAATTTCTCTTTCAGATTTCCCATATTTTTGAGATTTTAGTTTTTCTCCCTCAATGAATGGTTGACATAATCTTTTCACAACACCATACAATCCAAACACTCTCTCCCAAATCAGGGTGACGAAAATGGGTACTTCTGCGAGAGGCTGTAGGTTAAACGAGAGGTGGGGAGCGGTGTACAAGGCAACATAAATAAAGGTCAGTGAGGACCAAGTGACTCCGCTATGGATCTTCCAAAGGGGAGAAATTCTCATCTGGCTGAAGTGCTTTTGGTTGAAGCTCATTTTGAAGCAGGTACAGGGATAAGTTAACTCATTCACTCTTCTTGCACCAGTCAGATGAACTAACAGCCAAGGATCACGTTTAAAGAAAAATGAATGGGAAGAGTTGGCCTATTATCCACACAGGACAGGAGCTATCAGGGATAATTCTGAAAGTCCATCTATTTGCACACTGCCCAGTTAACTCTATTTAGGAGCTCCTTGAACCCTAGACAACCTTAGGAAATGAAGCATCCCATTTCTTGAGAGGTTCCCAGATGATTGTGGGATGACACTTTGATGAGACTAATAAGCAGGTACATGGCCAAGCACAGCCTTGTATTTGAGAGTAAACTGTGCATTTAGAAAACAACGCTTTTTCCAAATTTCGGGGAAGGGGCAAGTCACATTAGCACTGCAACAGTTAGGAGGACATCTATTCTGGACCAGGTTCCAATCCCCTAAAGAAGAACATGTACTGATGGGGTGAAAATGACAAGAACCTTGCAAGAAAACAACCAAGTCGTCTCTGTATTCCTACAGTCAGGAAAGACCATACAGAGTCCTAACCTTCAGGACTGGAGGATTCAAAATGTTCAGATAAAAATACATACATAATCCCAGGGCCAAAACTCTCAGAGGATAGGAAGGAACATAAATAATACAATAAATATATAATATAAATATAACACAGATACACTAAATAAGGGAAGTGTTAATACTCAAGACATTAATGTGTGGCTGTACAGAAAGGTCCTTGATGAACTCAGATTTTGAAACATGTTCACGATAAGAAAAGAGCCATACAATCAAAGGCAAAAAAAATTAAAGAGCAGTACTAATCTGCTAGTTAATTCTTGTTATAATTCTTATGGCAAATAATCTACAATAATAGTGACCAAACAAACCCAAAATGAGTCCAAGATTATGCTTCAAATTTTGAAAATTAGTGGTAGATTCATGGGTCAATGGGATGGTGGGTTGGTTGCCACTAAATTCTATAAAAAATCAGCAAGAAATTCTATAAAGAACCAGAAAGGGATCATCCTTTTGATGGTATAAATAGCAATAATAGAAAGGAGGGGGAAAAAGGCAGAACTCAATTTCTATTTTGGTTGTATCATTATCAAGAATGATCTTCAGAATGGACAAAGCAGGAAAAAAACAGGGACGTTAAAAAGAAAATGAGTACAAAAGAGAGAACATTCTAGAGAACAGAAAACTTCAAAATATGATGGCAGATAAGAATCTCTAAAAAGATCACAGAGAATAGAGGTTCTTGAGGAGGAAGGAAGTTTTAGTTTCCTAATGAACTAAACTTTACTTGAGGAGGAAGAATAGTTTTACTTTCCTAATGAACATAAAAATGGGGGCACCTGAGTGGCCCAGTTGGTTGAGCATCCGACTTCAGTTCAGGTCATGATCTTGTGGTTCAGGAGTTGGAGCGCCACATCGGGCTGTGTGCTGACAGCTCAGAGCCTGGATCCTGCTTCAGATTCTGTGTCTCCCTCTCTCTCTGCCCTTCCTCCTGCTCACATACTCTCTCTCTCAAAGAATAAACATTTAAAAAAATTAAAAAATAAATAAAAGAATAAAAAAATGGTTTCAAGAATGGAAACAGCTGATCTGAGGGATCTTAGAAAAGTCAGTCAGGGCTGGGACTCACAAGGTTTCACACCCAAGTCACAATAACTGAATTCCACTTCCTTTTCTCATAGTAATCCTTGATTTGAAGAAGAGGGCAATGATAGAGATGTTCTTTTTTCATAAGGATCTCTGTGGACCTAGAGATAAAATTCACTGCTGGTAAAACAAGTCCCTGGTTTGCTGACTACCAACATATGGTGTGACCCCAACCCAAAATGAGATCGCTAGTTCCCACATTGCTCTGTGCTTTGGTCAAAGATATGAGTAACAATATGGAAGGTCAACCCATGAAACCTGCAAAGCCTACATAAGGCTAATTGTACTGACAATGCAATTAATCCCAAAACAGGATTAAAAACACTTTGAAAAGGAAAGCAAAGTGAGAATAAAGTTCCACATGTTATTTCAAAAGCCTACCTGCTCAGACACAAGATGGAGAAAATCTAATCTTAAATACCATATGATTTCACTTGTATGTGGAATTTAAGAATCAAAACAGATGAACTTAGGGGAAAGGAAGGAAAAATAAAGTAAGATAAAAATGGAGAGGAAAGCAAACCATGAGACTCTTCACTACAGAGAAGAAACTGAGGGTTGCTTGCTGAAGGGGAGGTGGGTAAGGAGATGGGCTAGATGGCTGATGGGCATTAAGGAGGGCACTTGTTGGGATGAGCACTGGGTGTTATACATAAGTGATAAAACACTAAATTCTATACCTGAAACCAATACAACACTATATGGAAGAAAAAAGTAGTAATAATAAAACTTCTATAGGCCAAGTGAGGTAATATGCTCAATTATTTGCATTAATTATCTTGTTTAAATTACCATGTTAAAAATTCTGTGAGGTGTTTCCACAGACGAGAAAACTGAGTCTCAAAAAGATAAGTAATTGCTAAGGTTACCCAGCTAGTGAAGGGTTATAATGCCTTTGTAATTAAGTTGTAATACAATTCAAACTGGCTTGGAGTAAGAAAACAAGAAAACAAAAAAAAACAAAAGAATGTATTATTTCATGAACTTGAGCAATCCAATGACAAATGTGCCCTATGGCAAAGCTGTCATTGGGATTTAGTCTGTTTTCTCCATCCCTTGATCATTTTTCCCTTTCTGTGGTCTTCATTCTCAGGCTATTTTCCAGCATGATCGCAAAGAAAGTCACTAGCATCCTGGGATATGTCTGTGGATACAGACAATCACATACTTTCAGAGATGCAAAGAAATAAAAGTATGCTGCCTGTATAACTACCCTAGTTTTGTTCTAGATTCTCCATTAATGCTGAAGGTGGCACTTCCACCTACCCTACACACATCTATTTAAAATAATAAAGTCTCAGGGCGTCTGGGTGGCTTAGTCAGTTGCGGGTCCAACCCCTGATTTCGGATCAGATCAAGATCTCACATTTCAGGAGTTTGAGCCCCACCTCGGGCTCTGCACTGACAGCCCAGAGTCCATTCAGGATTTTCTCTTTCTCCCTCTCTCTCTCTTCCCTTCCCCTGCTTGTACCCATGCTCACTCACTCTCACTCTCAAAGTAAATAAACTTTAAAAATACTACTACTACTACTACTACTACTACTACTACTACTACTACTACTGGGGTCAATTTGTTGAGTCATGATCTCGCAGTCTGTGAGTTCAAGCCCCATGTCGGGCTCTGTGCTGACAGCTCAGAGCCTGGAGCCCACTTCAGATTCTGTGTCTCCCTCTCTCTCTGCCCCTCCCAACTCGTGCTCTGTCTCTCTCTCTCTCAAAAATAAGCATTAAAAAAAATTTAATAAAAATACTACTAATACAGTCTCAGTTCAATGATATTATAATAGTGTTGTATAGTGACAGATGGTAGCTATGCTTGTGGTGAGCACTGCATAACATATAGGGATATTGAATCACTATGTTGTATACCTGAAACTAATGTAACATCGTACGTCAACTATACTCAAATAAAAAAATTAAAAGAAAAAAAGAAAATCATATATTTAATGAAACGGTGAAACTGAACTTAAGCTACTGATAGAAGTAAGAGCATAGATAGAATCTCAAAAATATTATGCCGAATCGAAGAAGCCAAGAAGAAACACAGGAAACTCTGCTAATAGCAGAACTAACCTACAGTGATAAAAATATAATCGAACCATCAGTTGCCTCTAATTGGGGTGAGGCGGGGCAGGCAGTGGTACTGGTTGAAGGGGCACAGAGGGATTTTCTGGGGTGACGGAAATTTTCTGCATCTTCACGAGCATCCTCCAGAACTGATTAAATGGTGGATTTACAATCTGAGCATCTCATGGTGTATAAACTTATATCTCAGTTTTTAAAAGATGATTTAGTAGAAACTAGAGAGGTGGGGAGGCGGTCAGAAGTGTAAAAAGAAGTCTTGGGTTCTCAGGGGCAGAGACTGAGTGTCCAGAGCCGTGTCGGAGGTAATCCCTGTGTGGTGGGGTCAGATCTGGGCTCTACATTTGAAAGCACTGACACCGTGAGGTGGACTAAAGGAGACCTGGATGGTGAAGGGTCAGGATCCCACAGCATCGGAGGAAAGGAACCAGAGCCACCTCCTACGGAATGGGACATGCCTAGGACAGGGAGGGGCCTCAGATCCTGGAAGGCGTTCAAGGGGAGGAGAAAAGAGCCTCTGTATGTATCTCCTGGGAGCCAAATGAAGCCTACTTGCTGGAAACCAGAGAGAGGAGAATTGGGGCTCTCTCTGACCTAGAACCTCCATTCATAAAGGAATAAATGAATCAAAAAGGTCAGCTAAGGGCTCCTGGGTGGCTCAGTTGGTTAAGCATCTAACGTCAGCTCAGGTCATGATCTCACAGTTCATGAACTCGAGCCCCGCATGGAGCTCTGTGCTGACAGCTCAGAGCCTGGAGCCTGCTTTGGATTCTGTGTCTCCCTCTGTTTTTCTCTGTCCCTCTGCTGCTCTCTCCCTCTCTCTCTCAAAAGTAAATTAAAAAAAAAAAAAAAAAAAAAAAAAGGTGAGCGAATGGAGAAACGAACAACAAACTGTCCCAAAGTGAAATGAAAGCCCCTTGTGACCTGGCAAATATCCCATAACTCGAGTTGTTCAAGGAAAGACTGGAGGAACTCCATGAAATTGCTCGCAAGGGCTGGTAGGAGGCCAAGCCAGATGATGGACTAGGTGCGGATTCCTGCTGGACTTCTCCCCTTGGATGGCCCAGAGCAATTGGGGCCACCAGGGCCACACTCACATTCCTCTGATGGCCTTTCAGGGCCTGCGCCCCTTACTTCTCCTGCGGCTCTAGGAAGGGTCTGATCAGCGTACCCGTCACCCCCGGCTAGTCAAAAGCAGTCCTGCAGATTTTGCCCCCAAGACGCTCAGTCCCCTCCATCAGCTTCCTCTCTCACCTCCAGTCTGGCTTCTTTCACATTCATCCTCCTCAGCGTGCCAGCGCCATCTTGCTATAATGCAAATCTAGCCCCATCATTCCCCTGCTGGAAACTCTTTAGGGGTTTTTAGGACCCCATCACATAGAAAGGCAAGTCTGATCTCTCCAGGGCAGCATAAAGGTCCTCCGGCCCCCAGCCCCTACCTACATCAACCTCAATCCCCATGTCTCACCTCCCCCTCCCTGCCATTTGCATTCTGTTAGTACTCAAGCTTATACTTTCCAGCCTGGTTCATGCTCAACCTTCTCTGGCCAAGGTCTTTCTAACCCTGCAATGGCACCCGACCTCGCTCAAGCTTCCCCTTCCTCCACACCTTCCTTCTCCTGGCTTTCTTCTCCTTCCTTCTCCCCATGTGCTCCTTCTACCTTACCCCCTACTCTATTTTATTGACCTGATTTTATAAGTTTCTTCAACCAGACTGCCATTTGTCAGGAACGAGCCCTCTTCCTTACTTTCCAGCCCCTGGCAGCTGGCACCTTTCCTGGTACACAGAAGGGACGTTCGTTAACACTTGCTAAAGGAAATTACATGAACTGCACTGCATTTTCTGAATCCCACCACTCAGTTGCTTAAAGTTACAAGGTAATAGTTACGTGCTTCATTATAACCCAAAGGCCGAAGAGACCACATGAGGATTAAAATGAAGCGGGGGGGGGGGGGGCTCTCTGCCACTGTCCCAGTAAGTGGTGCCACCAGCATTAACGCTGCCACCAAGCATGCAGGCTAACTGCCACCTTCCACATTCTGGAACCAGGGGGCTGCTTCCAGAACTCAGGTCCAGAAAAGACAGCTGCATTGCAACTGGGATCTTTGCACTGTCTTTTTGAGGCCCTGAGAGGAAAGCCTTATATTCAGTCAGAAATCTCCTGTGAGGAAAGATGCTTTTGGGCAAGTCCAAAATGTTATTAGTAACCTACCAAGAATAACCTTCTGATGGCAGGTAAACCCACCGAAAAACGGAAAATGATCTTGTCTTTCACAGTCAAGCCAACAAACCTATGTTTCGGTCTTTTAAATTTTTTTTTTTTTTTTTTACTCAGAGCACAAGAACACAGCAGCTGCTTCTCTGAAGAACACACTGATTATACACAAGAAAACCGTGCATCCCCGAGAAGGTTCATGGTGATAACGTGCTGATCGGATGAATAAGTGAATCCCCAAAAGGGGTTCTTTAGTTACTCATTTCAGACATGCAGACACAAGAGCAAAAAACAAAGCGTTCCACTTGGTGCTCTAAGTTTCAATTAACAATAACAAAGGTAACAGCCTCAGCGGAGAGACAAGGCAGAGGCTGAAACCCAGTAACAGCCAACTCTGTGCTAATCAGGAAAAGAAAGACGTAAATAATTTAAATTTTTTAATGTTTATTTATATTTGAGAGAGAGAGAGGGAGAGAACTCGAGCAGAGGAGGGGCAGAGAGAGGAGACTGAATCTGAAGCAGTCTCCCGGCTCCGAGGTGTCAGCACTGAGCCTGATGTGGGGCTTGAACTCATGAGCCGTGAGATCATGACCTGAGCCAAAGGCGCATGCGTAACCAACTGAGCTATCCAGGTGCCCCAAGACATGTATAATTTAAAAGAACCACCACCAAAACAAGACGAAATAAATACCTAACTCCTACGTTAAGCAATGTTCCAACCTTTGTCCCTACTAAAAGTCTTACGAGAGTTCTTGATGTTCCTGATGATGGCTTTTTTCCCTAAGGCTTTGGGTCAGAAAGCTCCCTTTCAAAACAAGTCCTTCCCCTGGACTCTCTTGGTAGCTGACTCAGAGACATAACAGAGCCACGGTGGGCACAGGCAGCTCCTGAATGATGCCTCACTCACTTCTGCATCCTCAATACCTAGAACTGCATCCGGTTCGTTGTATGTGTTCAACAAATTTCATGTAATTGACCTGAAATGGTATCTAACAGAAATATGCTCGAGTTCCAGCTTGGGCCCTAACTACCGCCACGTTATTTCCTCAGGTGAAAAGTGAGGAAGGTAGATTGGGTCAGCCCTTGTGCCTCTGGGTTGCACGCATCAGGGGGACTTCACCCCCCCCCCATTTCTACTTGAGCTCCAGCAATTGCCATTTACATACAGCATGGTGGGAGCGGTCCCCTCAGAACTGTGCACCTGCCACACTCCTGCACCCCTCCTTGTTTTATAAATCAGTACAGTGAGGCGCCCGAGTGGCTCAGCTGGTTAATCATACAACTTCGGCTCAGATCTCACGGTTCAAGGGTTCGAGCCCCGCATCAGGCTCTGTGCTGACAGCTTAGAGCCTGGAGCCTGCTTCGGATTCTGGGTCCTCTCATCTCTCTGCGTCTCCCCTGCTCATGCTCTGTCTCTCAAAAGTAAATAAATGCTAAATAAATAAATAATCAGTAAAGGAATAAACAATGTTGCAAGACTAACTGTGCATGACCTATTTATTGAACAATCAAACATTGACCAAGCACAGCTAGCCTGTACAGAAGAGAAACACTGGGTCAAAGACCTTGCTAACGAGTTAAAGAATTCAGGTATGTAGCGAAAGGGTAACTAACGAAGGAGGTCCATATGGGGTCAATGCCCAAATAATAAGACTGCCAATAAACACTGTGCATCTCAAGGAGACTGGATCTCAGTGGTCAGGGAGGCCAGGGTTGGAGGGCCCTGACACATCTAGACCAGCAACAGAAATCCTCCGCTTATGCTCTGGGATCACAGTTAAGTCACCGCTGTGGTCTGAGGATATAAACTAACTACAGCATTATTTCCTGCTTCTCTTCTGATGAAGCTGATAGCACATGGTGACAGGTGAAAACCAAAGCAGCAGGAGAAGCAGCAAAAAACAAAAAACAAAAAAAATGAAAAAAACTACAAAAACAAAAAACCAAAAAACCTCTGAAAGCAACATACACGCCAGGTGGCTACAGATTCAGGTCAAGCTCAGACTGATATCTGGGACACATGCGCCTGTCGGTAGAAGGCCTGAAGATATTCTCGTATTTGCAAATGCTTTATTTGAACCATCCATATGGATACCTCTAAGTAACCTGTGGAAATTCAAGGGTGCCACGGTGCTCATAAGCCCTCAAGGCCACAACCCCACGGTCCCTTTGAAGTATCTGGGGAAGACACGGTGATTTTCTGGCAGCAGGTTTATTTTCCTGACCGTGTGCTGCTCCTGCTAGTGCAGCACTGACACCGCGTTCCCTAAGCACGTGTGCACCGACAGATGGTGTGAGAGGACCAGAGTCATGCGAAACTGCTTCAGGGAAGCCAGCCTGAATGCGAACAGAATCTGCAGAGAAGTTAAACAAGGAGGACCAGAAACTGCCTCTGCGCTCGGACTGCCACTCAACCAATGACATGGGATGTGCAGAAAGCCAAACCGTGTCCCCTACTGTATGTCTCACACGGCAGTGCCCCAAATGTCACATGGTTTGTTTACTTGAGTATCTTACCCCTGGAGGATGGACTCCTTAACAAGTGAGGGGAAACTTGCTATTTGTCTCTAGATGCGAGGTGCCCAGCACAATTCCGGTTTGCTAATTGTGCAAGATGGGAATGGATAAATGAATGGATAAATAAATAAGTGGATGGAGAGATAAATAAATGGCAGCTCAAATGTGGGAAGCACAGTGCTCGGTGACTGTGCTCATGGGAGCGCTTGGAATGTGGAGACAGTGTTGTGTACAAACAGGACCTCTTCTGGCTCTTGCCTGTAGAGAAGCAGCTGACCAGTGCCGAACGGGATGGAGAACAGCCAGACGCCAGTCATTCGCTTCTCTCTGAGTCTCTGAGCTCCTCTGCACAGGGCAAATCCACCACAGGGGAAACCAGATGCTAAGACCTCTTTTCTCAAGCCACCCACCTCTCTCTTGCTTTTGCACCCTGTTTCTAAAAGGAGCAAAGGAAAAGAAGGCTTTCTTCCTTGCATTAAACAAGACGATGAGCGAAGCCTCTCCACCTCCATTAGTGATACAGCTTGTGGGCTCAGCTCAGAACTGGGGGCGCCTCAGGGGCTCACACAATTAACGTCTGACTCTTAATTTTGGCTCTGGTCATGGTCTGACGGTTTGTGGGTTTGAGCCCTGTGTCAGGCTCAGGGTTTGAGCCCTGTGCTGACAGAGAGGAGCCTCCTTGGGATTCCCTGTCTCCCTCTCTCTCTTTGTCCCTCCCCCATTAGCATGCATGCATGTGCACTTGCTCTCTCTCTCAAAATAAACTTTTTTATTTTCTTAAAAAATTTTTTAATGTTTATTTATTTTTTGAGAGAGAGAGAGAAACGGAGCATGAGTGGGGGAAGGAAAGAGAGAGAAAAGGAGACACAGAATCCAAAGCAGGCTCTAGGGTCTAGACTATCAGCACAGAGCCCGATGGAGGCTCGAACCCACAAACCATGAGATCATGACCTGAGTCAAAGTTATATGTTTAACCGACAGAGCCACCCAGGCACCCCTAAAATAAACATTTTTTAAAAATGGGGAGAAGTGACAGCCTGTCTGCCCTGACGTAACATTAATAAAATTAACTTTTGTACAAACATAGACCAATATAATCAAAGGGCCAGTTCTGATAAAATCAGACTTAAGCAGGCAAAGGTTATAGACCCTGGACGTTTTTGCTTTCGAGGGCAATACATCTGCAAGGAGTACAGATTTCTTTTTCTTTTTTTTTTTTTCTTTTATGTATTTATTTTTGAGAGACGAGAGAGAGAGGCAGAGCATGAAAGGGGTAGGGCAGAGAAAGAGAGGGAGACACAGAATCCGAAGCAGGCTCTGGGCTCTGAGCCGTCAGTACAGAGCCCAATGTGGAGCTCGAACTCATAGGCCGTGAGATCATGACCTGAGTTGAAGTCGGGCACTTAACCAACCGAGCCACCCAGGTGCCCCAAAATGCAGTTTAATATGAGCACCAGTCTGGCCCATCACTCACGAATGGGTGAAAGCTTCGGCAAGTGACTTTATCTTGCTGAGCCTCAATATTCTCATTTGTAACATGAAGCATGTAACCCCAAGTGTCCCTTCTAGGTCTGTTCATATGAATCCCAAAACCAAATAGATCCCAGCAGAAATCAACTGGTTATCAAGTGGGATGCATTTTGAAATGATTACCTGGGTATGATGATCATTTATTACTATGGACTGTTTTTATTATCACTCATTCTGTGTCACACGCAGAGCAAAGAAAGACAAGTTAAAGTCCCTACTTAACTGTTTGGTCATTATTAACTTATATTTATAGAGAGCTATACTTCGTAAGATCAATGAAATTATTTCATTTGTTCCTTATGATATCCCCTTGAGATAGGAAAGGCAGATTATCATTCCCATTTTATAAATAAGGGCTTATTATGCCGAGGTCACAAATGGGGCCGTCAACAATCTAGTGCTGTAAAGAGACAATCCACTTATACTCACAGACTTAAATTTTGGGGAGAGCAGAGGGATGTTATGAGACAAAGCTCCATCGGATACACTTACTTCAGCTCATTGGTTTCCATGCCCTGGGCGATGGCCATGATGATGCCGCCATGATCTCCCCAAGTATAGTAGTGAGGTCCAGGAAGTGCCTAAAGAGGAAAAGCCAGCGCTGATGCCACTGCTGTGGACATGACCAGGCAGAATCCATGCACGCCATACGGGCGCACACATACACGGGCACACACGTGAACACACAGTAGCAACGCCAACCACTTGAATGTGATTTTTCAGTTTCCAGGGCACAATCATATCCATCACCTCGTTTGCTCCACACGACCCTCGGGATGGGACAGCACATTCTTATATCCTAATTTTTTCCCCCAAATGAAGAAACGAGGGTTTGTGTCAAAGGGACCAACTAGACATAGCAGAGGTAGGAGTCAAACCCAAATCTGTGACTCTCACCAACCAGAGATTAAAAATTAACCAACCGGAGGGGCACCTGGGTGGCTCAGTCAGTTGAACATGTGACTTCGGCTCAGGCTGTGATCTCAGAGCTTGTGATTTCAGGCCCTGTATTAGGCTCTGTGCTGATAGCTTAGAGCCTAGAGCCTGCTTCAGATTCTGTCTCTCTCTGTCCCTTCCCTGCTTGCACTCTGTCTCTGTCTCTCTCTCTCTCTCTCTCAAAAGTAAACATAAAAAAAAATTAAAAATTAACTAACTTGGGGCGCCTGGGTGGCTCAGTTGGTTGAGCGTCCCACTTCAGCTCAGTTCATGATCTCACGGTTTGTGGGTTCGAGCCCCGCGTCAGGCTCTGTGCTGACTGCTAGCTCAGAGCCTGGTGCCTGTCTTCGGATTCTGTGTCTCCCTCTCCCTCTGACCCTCCCCTGCTCATGCTGTCTCTATCTCTCGCTCAAAAATAAATAAAACATTAAAAAAATTTTTTTTTAAATTAACCAACTGGAGTTTGAATTCTACCATGATCATATAAGCCCATGGCAGCTCATTGTTCCTGCCAATTAGAACTGAAAACTTTGAGCAAGATACAAAAATCAGCTGCCCAAGGATGCTGAAAAGTAAACAAAGTCAAGTGGCTTATGTAGGGGACTTAAAATCTGAGAAACCACCACAAGGTTGGGGTTACTGGTATGCTCTGCCCCCAGGGAAAGTCCCAGTCATGGGATGGCCAAACCTTCAGTAGAAACTGCTTCTGCCTAAGGAATCAGGAAACGGAATTCCCTGCAGGCCTGGGAAAACGTGGATGAAATCCCAGAGGGAGGAGTGTCAAAGCAGTAAATCTTCTAATTCTGTGTATGAACTCATGCAAGCCTCCGCCCAACCCCTAAACTAGACACGTGTGCACCAGACCTAAACCAGCACAGCAAAGACTTAGCGAATGGAACTGAGATTTTAACTGCCATCCTCAGAATGCAAAAAGGAAGCTGAAGTCTGAATCAAAGCAGATTCACTACATGCTAAAACAAAAATACTGACATCCCGGGACACCTGGGTGGCTCAGTCAGTTAAGCGTCTGACTTCAGCTCAGGTCATGATCTCACTGTTTGTGAGTTCTAGCCCCATATCTGATTCTGTGCTGACAGCTTAGAGCCTAGAGCCTGCTTCAAATTCTGTGTCTCCCTCTCTCTCTGCCTCTTCCCCACTCACACTCTGTGTCTCTCTGTCTCTCTTTCAAAAATAAACATTAAGGGGCGCCTGGGTGGCTTAGTCGGTTAAGCGTCCGACTTTCGCTTAGGTCATGATCTCACGGTTCGTGGGTTCGAGCCCCGCGTCGGGCTCTGTGCTGACTGCCAGCTCAGAGCCGGGAGCCTGTTTCAGTCTGTGACTCCCTCTCTCTCTGACCCTCCCCTGCTCACGCTCTCTCTCTCTAGAAATAAATTTAAAAAACCTTAAAAAATAAAAAAATAATAAAAAAAATAAAAATAAATAAAAAAAATAAAAAAAAATTTAAAAACATTAAAAAAACACTACTTAAAAAAATACTGGCATCCTCCAGTAGATTTTATTCCATGCATCTCACTCACATGTCCAGCATACAATACAAAATTACTCAATGTACAAGTATCAATAAAACATGTCCAATTCTCAAGGGAAAAGACAATCAATGGGGGCCAACCCCAAAATGATTCAAATGCTAGAATTACCAAAGACTTTAAATAATGATCATAACTCTGTCTCACAAGGTAAAGAAAAACACACTTGAAATGAACAAAAGACAAGAATTCTTCCCAGACAAGTGGAAACTCTTTTTTAAGGAAAGAATTTTAGAACAGAAAAATACAACATCTGAAGTAACAGATTCACTAATGGGCTCAACAATGGAATGGGAAGGACGAAGGAAGTGGTGAACTTGGCGGTAAATATAGAACAGTAAAAATTATCCATCCTAAAGAACACACAAGGGGCACCCGGGTGGTTCAGTCAACTTTGGCTCAGGTCAAGATCTCGTGGACCGTGAGTTTGAGCCCTGCGTTGGGCTCTGTGTTGACAGCTTAGAGCCTGGAGCCTGCTTCAAATTCTGTGTCTCCCTCTTTCTCTGCTCCTCCCCACTCACACTCTGTCTCTCTCTCTCTCACTCTCAAAAATAAACATTAAAAATTTTTAAAAAAAGGAGAAACTAGGGAGGCAAGAAGATAGTAGCACGTCCTCAAAGTACTGAGAAAAAAGTAATTTCAAACCAGAATTCTATATCCAGCAAACATATCCTCTAGGAATGAAAGTGAAATAAAGAGATTCTCAAATGAACGAAAACCAAGAAAATGCATAGCCAGTAGGTCTGCTTGACAAAAAATGCTAAAGGAATTTCTTGAGGCTATAGGGAAACTTGCCAGGGGCTTACAGGGATTCTCAGGAATGAAGAAAGGGCATGGGGAAATATAAAAGACTGCTTTTTTCCCCTTAAACTCATGAAAACTGGTATTATGATGTAAAGCACAACAAAAGCAAAAACACTGTCTTGTGGTGTTTTAATGTATATCTATGGGATACACAGGACAATAACAAAAAGGTTAGAACAAAAGAAAGGGACTTACATGCTTGCAAGGTTTCTAAATTTTAGGTTAGGTGTAACATTATGTTAAGGGCAATGTTAATTCAAAAAAGACTATGAAAGATTAAATATACATGTTGTTATCTTTAGAGTAACTACTAAAAAAAGTACAGAGAGGGGCACCTGCTGGCTCAGTTGGTTAAGTATCTGACTCTTGATTTCGGCTCAGGTCATTGTCTCATGGTTCCTGGGTTCAAGCCCCATGTCAAGCTCCACACTAATAGGATGGGGCCTGCTTGGGATTCTTTCCATCCCTCTCTCTCTGTCCTTCCCACGCTCTCTCTCAAAATAAATAATTTTTTAAAAAAATACAAAGAAATATAATCAAAAATACAATACCTAGAAAAATGTAGAATGCCAAAACTATTTAAGCAATATTTAAAAGGCAGTAAAGGAAGAATAGAGGAATAAAAAATAAAGATCATACATGAATACATAAAATCCTGGACCTAAATCCAACCATATCAATAATTTTGTTAAATGTTAACAGTCTAAGCATTTCAGTTTAGAAGCAAAACCTGGCAAAATTAATAAAAAAGCGAGACCCTACTCCATGCTACCTATAAGGAACACTTCAACTAGAAAGACATCAGTAGGTAGAAAGTAATATGGATAGTAAAAGATACGCTATCGAAATACTAAACATAAGAAGGTTAGAATGAGAATATTTCAATACCAGATAAAATAGACTTCAAGACAAAGGTTTTTTACCATAGATAAAGATGGATATTTCATAACACTAAAAGGACACAAACAGAAAAGATAATTATAAATGTGTATATACTTAACAACAGAGCCTCAAAATACATAAAGCTTGGGGTGCCTGGGTGGCCCAGTCGGTTGAGCATCCGACTTCGGTTAAGGTCATGATCTCATGGTTCGGGGTTCAAGCCCCTTGTCAGGCTCTGTGCTGACAGCTCAGAACCTGGAGCCTGTCTTCGGATTCTGTGTCTCCCTCTTTCTCTGCCCCTCCCCTGCTCATGCTGTCTCTCTCTCTCAAAATTAAATAAAACATTAAAAAATTAAAAAACAAAACAAAATACATAAAGCTAAAATTAACTGGATTTAAAGAAAAAAATTGACAATTCCACAATCATAATGGGAGATTTTGCCACCACTCCCTCAGCAATTACTAGAACCAGCCAACAACAACAACAACAACAAAAGTCAGTGAAAACATAGAAGATCTAAACAGCAAGATATGAACCACTGTCACATAAATACCATCTACGGAACACTACATTTGACAACAGCAGAATGCACACTCCTTCCTAACGCATACAATGTATTCACCAAGAGAGACCACATATTGGATCCCAAAGCAAGTGCCAATATATTTAAAGGGATCAAGATCATACAAAGTGTATCCTCTTACCACAAGGAAATTAAGTTAGAAATCAAACATGACAAGTACTTATAGAAATTTCAAATATCTAAAAGCTAAACAACATTTTTCTAAATAACTGATCAGTCAAAGGCAATAAACAAAAGGGACATTTTATTTGTTTGGGTTGTTTTAATTTTTTTAATGCTTATTTATTTATTTTGAGAGAGAGAGAGAGAGAGAGAGAGAGAGAGAGAGAGAATCCCAAGCAGGCTCTGCACCATCAACGCACAGCTCGACGTGGGGCTCAAACACACAAACTGTGAGATCACGACCTGAGCCAAAATCAAGAGTCAGATTCTTAACCAACTAAGCCACCCAGGTACCCTCGAAAGACACCTGGTTATAAATATGTTATGGAATTAAAGAGCACCTGGGTGGCTCAGTTGGATAAGCTCAGGTCTTGATTTCAGGGTCATAAGTTCAAGACCTGCATTGGGCTCCACACCCAATAAATAAAATGGTGAATTTTATGGTATGTGAATTACTTCTCAACTTTATTATTTAAAAGAAAAACTTTTTTTTAATGTTTTATTTATTTCTGAGAGAGAGAGAGAGACAGCATGAGCAGGGGAGTGTCAGAGGGAGAGAGAGATACAGAATCTGAAGCAGCCTCCAGGTTCTAAGCTAGCTGTTAGCACAGAGCCTGATGCAAGGCTTGAACCCACGAATTGTGAGATCATGACCTGAGCCGAAGTTGGACACTTAACCGACTGAGCCACCCAGGCGCTCCAATTACTTCTCAACTTTAAAGGGGGGCATTTAAAAATATTCTGAACTGAATGGCAGCAAAATTATAACATCTCTAAATTTGTGGTGACAGCTAACACAGTATTTAGAGGAAAACTTAACAGCTTTAAATGTTTCTATTAGGAAAAACATCTAAAATCAATGACCTAAAGTTACACCATAAAAGCTACAAAAAGAAAAGTAAATCCAAAGTAAATAATCTTTAGACAGTACTAAAGAGTAGAAATCAACAAAAGAAAGCACAGAGGCAAAGCCAAAAGGAAGTGCTTTAAAAAGACTGATAATATTGACAAGCCACTAACTAAACAAATAAGCAAAATAGAAAACACACACACGCAAATTATCAGTATCAGCAATGAAAACAGGTTATCACCACAGATCCTATAGACATTAAAAAAAAAATAAGAAAAGAACCTTGAGTCATTTTAACCCAATAAATTCAATAACTTAGATGAAACTCACCAAGATTGACACAAGTAGAAAACCCGAATAGTTCTCTATCTGCCAGAGACACTGAATTTCTAACCAAAACATTCCTAAGAAGACTCCAAGAAGAAAAAAATGATATTGAAAATAAATTTGAAAAAATTTAAAAAAATTTAAAAAATAACAATAAAAAACAGAAGATGACTCTAGGTTCAGATACTTTCACTGATGAATTATTCAAGGAAAAAAATAAATAAATAACACCTCTTTTACATAAAAGAGGAATCACTGCTCACCTTGTTCTAGGACACCAGCCCAACCCTAACACCAAACCTTGAACAGAAATTGCCAAAAAAAAAAAAAAAAAAAAAAAAAAAAAAAAAAAAAAAAAAAAANAAAAAAAAAAAAAAAAAAAAAAAAAAAAAAAAAAAAAAAAAAAAAAAAAAAAAAAAAAAAAAAAAAAAAAAAAAAAAAAAAAAAAAAAAAGCAGACTAATATCTCTCACAAATAATGTAAAAATCTGTAACAAAGTATTAGCAATCAAACCTAATCTTATATAAAAAAGATAATATATCATAAATTGAATTTATCCCAGTAATTCAAGGTTAGTGCAATAGTCAAAAACCAATCAATGTAAATACCATATTATATATGTGATGGTATGATAATGAAAAAAATTATGTACTTTGATCTTTATTCCCAGGTCCTGGTAAGAGCTCCTTAAAACCTTGTCATTACCTGACTCATGGGAGTGATGTGTGTCTTATATATCCTATATCCCTTAGAACTTCCTGGAAGATAGGAGAGGACAGGGGCTGGCTACCAGAAAAGCTAAGCATGATTAGAAGCCTGAAACTTTCCACCCCACCCTGTCCCTTGGGGAAATGAAGGGGGCTGGAGAGTGAGTTCATAATCAATCATGCCTGAATGATGAAGCCTCCATTAAAAAAAAAAAAAAAAATCCCTGGGGCACCTGGGTGGCTCAGTCTGTTGACCATCCAACTTAGGCTCAGGTCATGATCTCATGGCTTATGAGTTTGAGCCCCGTGTCAGGCTCTGTGCTGACAGCCAATTTCCACTCAAGTCATGATCTCGCGGTTCGTGAGTTCAAGTCCCGCATCAGGTTCTGTGCTGACAGCTTGGATCCTGGAGCCTGCTTCAGATTCTGTGTCTCCCTCTCTCTCTGCCCTTTCCCTGCTTGAGCTCTCTCTCTCTCTCTCTCCCTCTCTCTCTCTCAAAATAAATAATATATAATAAATGTTAAAAATTTTTAAAAATAAATAAAAATTAAAATTAAAAAAATCCCTAAACTGAAAGATGTGAAGAGCTCCCAGGTTGATGGAGACATCCACATGCTGAGAGGCTGGCACATTCCCCTCCATGAGGACAGAAGCTTCTACCTCAGGACCCTTCTGGACCTTGCCCTATGTACTTCTTCATCCGGCTACTCATCTGTAGCCTTGGAAATATCCTGTATAATAAATTGATGGATGCTAGTAAATATTTCCCTGAGTTCTGTCAGCCATTCTAGCAAATTATGGAACCCAAGAAGGCAGGATGGGGGCGGAGGGTCACAGGAACGTTCTATATATAAGCTGTTCAGTCAGAAAAACAAGTGACAACCTGTAACTTGTAATTAGTATGTGAAGGAAGGTGGGGGTGGGACTCAGTCTCATGAGACTGAGCCCTTAACCTGTGGGGTCTGTGTTAACTCCAGCAAGCTAGTGTCATGACTCAAGTGCAGGACATCTAGTTGGTATCCAGAGAATTGGAGAATTGCTCCTTGTGAGGGGAAACTCCCTCATCATTGGGTAACACAAGAATTCTGAGGGGCGCCTGGGTGGCTCAGTCAGTTAAGTGTCTGACTCTTGATATTGGTTGGGTGATCTCATAGTTCATGGGTTCAAGCTCTGTGTCAGGCTCTGCATGGACAGTGTGGAGCCTACTTGGGATTCTCTCTTTTTCCCCTTTCTCTCTGCCCCTTCCTGCTTGTGATCTCTCTCTCCCCCTCAAAATAAATAAGTAAACTTAAAAAAAAAATGGTACTTCAAATCTCTTTTTAAAAAGTATTCTGGGGCTCCTGGGTGGCTCAATCAGTTAAGCGTCCGACTCTTGAATTCTGCTCAATAATTCAGTAATGGCGCCAGGGCTATGGGAGCCCAAAGTGTGTGCTGCCCCGGCTCCATCTTGCTACTTCATCTTCTCACGTAAACCCACTCACTCATGCAGATTCTATGGGACAAGGAGAGGTGGCAGGTGCTCAGGAGACTGGATTTAGACCTGGTTCAGCCACTGTTCAGAGGCCTCAATCTCATCATCTACACTGACAATTAAGGACACTTGGAAGCTCTGAAATGCTGTCATTTTATAATTCTAAATTAACCACCTAATTTCAAATGTGGAAAACCTCAGATACAATGAGCACAGAAGATTTATCCACACTGACAAAGAAAGGTTCTTGGACCTTTCTCCCAGACTTGTCTGACTTTCTCCACAGTCGGGAGTGATGTCTACCAGCCAATAATACATGGTGTCCATGATAATCATAAAAAAAAAAACAAAACTAAAAAACAAAAAACTAAGTGGGGCACTTGGGTGGCTCAGTTGGTTAAATATCTGACTTTAGCCCAGGTCATGATCTCATGGTTCATGGAGTTCAAGCCTGGCATCGGGCTCTCTGCTGTCAGCGCAGAACCTGCTTCAGATCCTCTGCCTACCTCTCTCTCTGCCCCTCTCCTGTTCACATGTGCACGATCTCCCTCTCAAAAATAATGAAAACTTTTTTAAAAATTTTAATTTTAAACTAAAATAAAATAGGTATAAGATGGTAACGCTGCACAACACAATTTTTAAATGGCCAATGAGCACATGAAAAGTTCAACATCATCAGTCACCAAGGAAAGGCCAATTAAAACCGTGATGAGGGGGATGCCTGGGTGGTTCAGTCAGTTAAGTGTCTGACTCTTGACTGTGGCTCAAATTATGATCTCATGGTTTGTGGGTTCAAGCCCATGTCAGACTCTGTGCTGACAGCATGGAGCCTGCTTGGGATTCTCTCTCTCCCTCCCTCTCTCTGCCCCTCACCTGCTTATGTTTTCTCTCTCTCAAAATAAATTTTAGAAAATAAATTAAATTAAAAAGATTTTAAATACACACAATGAGGGCTACTGAGTAGTTCAGTTGGTTATGTGGTCAACTTTTGATTTCAGCTCAGGTCGTAGTCTGACAGTTCATAAATTCGAGCCCTGAAGAGGGCTCTGCACTGATGGCAAGGAGCCTGCTTGGGATTCCCTCCCTCTCTCTCTGCTCCTACCTGCTCATGCTCTCTCTCTCTCTCTCAAAAATAAATACTTTTTGAAAGTCATGATGAGACTTCACTGTATACTCATTAAAATGTCCCAAATTTAAAAAACTGACCATGCCAAGTGTTGGTGTGAACCTGAAATGATCATAACTCTCACACACTGTTGGTGGGAATGTAAAATGGTACATCCACTTTGGAAAACAATTTGGCAATTCCTTAAAAAGTTAAACATAAGACCCATCAAGCTGTCTAGTCATTCCATTCTGAGGTATCAACCCAGAAGAAATAGAAATATATATTCTAAAAAAAAAAAAAATCATGTAATCAAATGTGTTATAACAGTTATAATTTATAATTGGCAAAAACTGTAATGCCCATCAACAGATGAATGGATAAACAAATTGTAGAATATCCCTACAGTGGGACGCTACTCAACAACAAAACAGGAAAAAGCCCCTGATACATGAAAACAATATATGCCTCAAAATCACCATGATGAGTGACAGAAGCCAGGCAAACAGACTGCATAGTATGAGTCCATTTATAGAAAATTCTAGAAAATGCTAACTAACAATCTGTCAGGGACGAGGTCAAGAGAAGGATGGACTACAAAGGGAGAATAAAGATACTTTGGGGAGGACATAAATGCTTGTGGTCTTAATGGTGGTGTTGATGATGGCTGAGTGACGGTGACCAATTCTGATCAAACTGTACCCTTTCCAGTGCAAAGTTTACTGTTGTTCCTCAGGCTTCAATTAGGTTAAGGAAAGACAGCACAGAAAAGGAACTCGGGATCGGAGAATCTGCACAACTAATGAGTACTAGGAGAGGAGCAAGAAGTACAATCACCAACTTTCTAGGCAGCCTCTGTCCACTGCATCCTACTTCACACTTCCCCTGTCACCACCCATGCCCCTCAGAGCTCCAGATTGTCCCTCTCACATGACCACTCCCTGAGCGCACTCGGATGCTCACTCGCATAGACATAGTCTCAACCTTCGCTTCCCCTCCTCAGCTCTCTGTTCTTCCAAAAATGAGATCCCTTGTGCAATGGCTGCTCTTGGCAGGTGTGAAGCCTGGCTGGTGGGAGGCACAACAGCTGCCCCAGTATTGACCAGATGACACTACTTCGCGGGAGGAGGAACAAGCTACTGCTTTCTACCCTGAAGGAAATCACTTGCAGATGTTCGAATCCCACATTACATCAACATCAGAAGGTCCAAATAAACCACAAGCCTATCTGCTGAGGAGAGAACACCCAATTTCAAGAGGAATGTCCAGCTCCAGTGAAGAGGAAAACAGCTGCTTAATCTTTCCCAAGGGAGCAGGGCAAGGATGCCCCCCAACTCCTAACTGTTCACACTCTTTGACTGCTAGGCCTTAACAACATCTTTTGCCCAAATACAGAGTTATGTTCTCCACCACACTGGTGGTTCCTTATTTATGCACACACACAGTGTCTGGGTCCCAGATCCCTCAGCCTGAAGGAGGGTAAACCCTACCTCACAGGATATACATGGTAGATCTCTGTAAACTGTACAGAGCCAAACAAATGTCAGGTATTATCGATGCTTTACGTATTACATATTTAAACACGAATGTGGGCGCCTGGGGTGGCTCAGTCATTAAGCATCTGACTTAGGCTCAGGTAATGATCTCACGGTTCGTGAGGTCGAGCCCCTCATTGGGTGCACATGAGCCCCACTTTGGGTAAACATGAGCCCCACTTTGGGTGAGCTCTGCTTCTCTCTCTGTCTCTCTCTCATTCCCTCTGCCCCTCCTGGGACTCTCTCAGCCCCAGTATGCCCCTTGCTCACTTGCGCCTATTCTCTCTCTCACTCAAAACAATAAATAAAAATAAATAAATAAGTAAATATGAACATGTACATATTGCACTCCCCAATAAGAAGCACCTTGAGGATGCTGGCTTGTCTGAGAATGTCATATCCCTCCTGACATCATGCAGGATGTGCTCAATTAAATGCCTGCCCAGTGGTCTGTTGAGATGGTGGCTCATCTCACACAGGGAGCAGAGCGCCCCCAAAAGGAACCCCTTCAGAAAGGGACTTAGATGTACTTTCCTTGGCCTTCATAAGTCATGGGAGGTGGGTGAAAGCATTTTTTTTTTTAAAACAAGTTTGGCAATTCTCCAATGTCCAAGGCTGAATGAACATCTGGGGACCATGATATAAGCTCTACTTTCAGAACTAGTATAATCAGTGCCTAAGGACCCACAGTAGATCTACGAACTTAAGGAAAAAACAATCTTCTGTGGCACCTGGGTGGCTCAGTCGGGATCTCCCTCTCTCTCTCTGCCCCTCCTCAGCTTATGCTCTCAAAAAAAACACCAAAAACTGAAACTAGTCAAAACCAGTCTTCCTCCATGGCACGCAATGAGATGAAAATGTATACAGCCCACTGAGAAGAGGCTTGACTTTCATTATGATATAAAAACAGGGGCGCCTGGGTAGCTCAGTCAGTTAAGCGTCCGACTTCAGCTCAGGTCATGATCTCGTGGTTCAGTTCGTGAGTTCAAGCCCCGCATCTGGCTCTGGAGCCTGGAACCTGCTTTGGATTCTGTGTTTCCCTCTCTCTCTGCCCCTCCCCCACTCTCACTCTATCTCTCAAAAATAAACACTTAAAAAGTTTTAATTAGAAAAAAAGATACAAAAACAAATAAACAGCCAACTTCACACCAGACACCACTATAGCCACACTGCCATTTGCTGATAGAGTCTGCGAATGGCTGCGGAGTGCCCACACCATGCCAGGCACTGCAAAATGGGCACTGCTTTGTCCTCTTGGGATATTTAGTTACATTTACAAATCAGGGGGAAGAAAAGGTCTGTTTTTGATTTAAAGTACTATTTGTTGGCAACACCCCGAGCCCACGTTACAAGGTGTGAACACAAGTCAGCACAGCTGACGCTCACGGGTGGCTCTGGGTTCCCCTCTTTGTTTTATGGTCATACTTGGCGGCACTGACCTCCACCTCAAGCCACTCGTGTTCCTGAAATGTTGAGGTGCAATCAAGTTCTCAGACATACAAGAACACAGGCTGAGGTTGAGGGCAGGGGGCAGGGGTGAGGGTGGGTGGGGGTAGGGGCGGGGGGGGGGAGGTGAGGGTGGACTGGGGGCGGAGCTGACCTCTCGCCACCGGGCTCCTGCACTGCTAGAGATGTACACGTTGGTCTTGCTTGCCAAGTTCTTTCCCACTGAACCTAAAACGCAAGAGGAATGTTGGATGTTAATTTCAGGATTATGTCAGATACTCACCTTGCTTGACCAGAAATTCTGAGCGGTATTTGGTGACTGTGAAGGTCTCAAAACCACAAATGGCAATAGCTACAGCAGATGTCCATGGTCACCCAGTACTCAGCTGCGTGTAACCAAAGACCTTAACCCCTAGTGGGAAGCAGCGAAGCGGACTTACCAGTGGCAATGATGAGCCCAGGGGCGGACTCCTTGGACAGGATGGGCATTCTCCGAAGCTGAAGGTTGAGCAGCTGACTGAGCCGCTGGGCCAGGTGGAGGGAACAGCCCTGGGCGAGCTACGGGACACAAATTCCAGACCCTGTCAGCATGGGACACGATGCCTCCAGCTCCTCCGAACACTGAGGCCTGTGCAGACACTGCAGCCACACACAGAGAAAGGAAATCTCGCCCAGAGGAAACCAGACTCAGGGCCCAGCTGTCCCCACCCGCCCCACCCCCAACCCCAGGTGGATGTGATTACCTGAACCACATATATGCCTCTCACTGAAGAAAAGAGAAAAGCAAAATTTAAAAATTCCTTCTGAGACTCTCAGAGAATAATAATTAGAAATCAGTGTCAACTCACATAGGTCGAAGGCTATCTATCACTCCCTCTGTGTTACCCAGAGATACTCTTGCGTGACTCGGGACTGAAGAGAAATTAAATAATTTCATGGTATTTATTTTTTAAGTCGGAGATCTATTTCAAATATGATTTAAGCAATGCCATCAGAGGAAAAACCAAGAAGCAGGAGTCATAAAGTCTCCCTGATAAGCTCCCAGATGTATAACACATGAGACCTTAAAACAATTTTGACATAGTCTGTATTTGTCCAAAGAATCAACCCTGTAATGAACGTCCACTGCAAAACTAGTTACTCAGACTGGCCTCCGTCACTTACAGTCGGATTTTAATAGTTCTGCAAACAAAGCTGTTTGCTGGGCAGTCAGGCCTGATTCTCTCGGCCAGAATGCCATGGTCAAATGCTATTCTGCCACGACTGGTATTCTAGACAAGGTAACTCTGTGTGTGCTCATGTTAATAGGTAAAAGTTGACATGGTTTGCAATATAAGCTTATTTTTATAACAAAGGGACTTAACAAATGTCCATCTTGCTGACATCACAGTTTGGCAAATGATACTAGAGAAAATTAGGTTGGGTCTCGGAGAAACATTTGCCAACCAACCTGTTCTTTCACTACCTAAGATCACAAGCAGAAACTAAAAGCTCGACCAGCTGTTGTACAATCCATAAATAAACAGATACAGATCAGTCGTGGGAGTGAGCTGAGTTTCAACAGTCTCATTAATTCTATATAACTAGGGCTCAAACCCCTACTACACACTGAGGTCTTCCGCACAGGCTCAGGAAGGGCTCCCCAAATCTAGCAGACACCCCTGAATAAAGAAGCACTTGTGCATTTGTCTGTATCTACTTATATCCTGCCTCTTACCAAAGTTAGACTCGATGTGCTAAGTTGAAACCTGCTGCCAAATAGGGAAGAGTAATCAAGAAGTCCAGGGAGAGCAAGAGTCTCCAAAAAAAAAACTTCCCAATGGCCACAGATACGGCATATAGTAGAGTCAACATAATCATGGACACACAAAATTAAAAAACCCAAAAGACCAGGTAACTGCTACTGTTTTTCCAAGAATTGCAGCTACTTGAGTTTTTCTGAGTTCCTTCTGCCCACCTACTTTATATACCCCAGATCCCTTATGCAAGGTGAAAATGGAGGTGTGGGAGGGATGTCACATAAGGCCAAGGAACTCAAAGTCAAGAACAGACTGCTCTTCCAAGGGACAAGAAAGGAGCCACCTAGGAGAGTGGGAACCCTTTAGGGAGACCAAATAATACCTTGTCACATTCTCCACTTTTCAGATGAACCCACTGATTGGGAAAATTGTAGAATCCGAAATTATATTCAAGAAGGTATTTTTTTTTAAAGTTCCACGGAAATACTGCTGCCAGAGTTTCCCAAACTTTCTTGGTTCACAACACAATTAGGGTCCCCATGAATTTTTTACAGCAGCCTCAGGCCAGAAGAAATACCAGCATTTGTTTTTTAAGTAGTTAACACCAAGCAACTTAAATAAGTATACATACTTACAGCTCTTATAACTTAGTAGCACTTGAAATTAACAGTATACATGTACATAATATTAATAATATATATTTTATATATATACTATATTATATATGCATGTATACACCCACAGAGATAGAGAAAGAAAACAAAATTTCTATTTCATTCTTAAATAACCACAATTACTTAATATGGGATGTGTGTACCTGCTGGGTACAACACAATTTCTCAAAGTTTAGAACCATACCAATGTGATTTCCTGCTCCACCCTGATTTTCTTGCTTGCCTTTTATCATATCGACTTCTAGAAAAATCCAGCTTCACAAAGGAATTATGCCTCCCCAAGAAATACAGCAGGGACTAATGTTGAAACTAGGAGCTAAGTCAAGAAAGACAGTGCTGCCTTGGTGCTGAGTTTGGGAACTGTAAGGGCAGAACTCCACATAAAAATTAGTTTTAAAAGCCCAAACAAGGTGAAAGCATCTATACCTCACAATTGATTTTTTCTCCATATCCTGTGAAGGCTGGAGCCTGAAGAAATTCCCAGGTGCCGCCTTTGTCAAAGGTGATGACTGACCTCATGTTCTCCTCATTCATAGAACCGTTAATCAGAGTAGCAATGTAGACTCCTTGTAACCCTGCCACCCGGTGGAAGTCGGCAAACGGCTCATTTGCAAAATACCTACAGTAAAAGAAAATAAACAGCTGGGAACGAGTACGGATATTTCCTCGGTATGTTTTTATTGTAAATAACATGAAATTTAACTGTTTTAAAGGACAGAACTCAATGGCGTTAAGTACATTTGCAGCATCACAGTGTACCAGCATCACTATCTGGTTCCAGAACCTTTCCATCATCTCAGAAAGAAACCCCATACTCACTAACAAGCATTCCCCCTGTCTCCTTCCCATCCCAGGTGCTGGCAAGCACTAGCCACATTAGCTTTCCATCTCTATGGGTTTGCCTATTCTGAGTGTTTCATTATCAGTGGAATCATGCTGTGTGGCCTTATGGTTACTTTCCCATGTTTCCAGCATTCACCCATATTGTAACAGCACCCTATTCCTTTTTATAGTTGAATAATCTCTCTCTCTTTTTTTAATGTGATTGTTTTTTTAACTTTGAAGGCCAGGAGGCTTTTCACCCTAAATCCTCCAGTGAGCCTTGAAAAAAAGGAAAACAATATAGCCAGCCTTGCCAGATGCTAGTAAAAGTGCTGGGACTTTACCCCAATCTGCAGGGATACAGTGCTACAGCTTACACAGCCTTAGACTTCCAACTAATTGTCGAACATGCTGATCAGAGAGAAGTCCATAGGGTTTCTGTCAGAAAGCAGAGCAGAATCCCTACCCAAGTAGGCAAGATGGTTCTAGAAACTTGAGGTTAACTTATTAACAGCGACGCAGAGAATAAGGCCCTCCCAGGCCTGAACTTCCGTGCTAGGACACCGATTTCACTGGAATTTTTGCACTGAAATGGTACACATGAATCAAATGCAACAGATCACTGAGAAGTGCTAAGCAGACTTCACACGTGGTTTTTAACACTGGGAGTGTGTCCTTTATTTAGAAGAGTTCTGAGCCACTGGACTTTGTTTTTAAAACAAAACACAGAACTGCTTTTTTCCATTATCCGCTGTACAAATCTTGAGCTGGTTGAGTGCTTTGCCTCCTCAGACAGAAAGAAGCACGCCACAGGCTCTGAGGCAGATAAGGAAATTTTTTAATTTTTTTTAACGTTTATTCATGTTTGAGAGACAGAGTGTGAACAGTGGAGGGACAGAGAAAGGGAGAGAGAGAAAGAGAGAGAAAAACAGTCTCCAGGCTCTTAGCTATCAGCACAGAGCCCGATGTGGGGCTTAATCCTATGAACCATGAGATCATGACCTGAGCCAAAGTCGGACACTTAACCAACTGAGCCACCCAGACACCCTGAGATCCAATATTCTGACATGTGGTTTCCTTAGGTCAACTGGAATTATTTTCTGGGTTGCTTCTTTAGAAATCAGTTCAAGGTCTATCCTCCACCTGCTCTCTATGTGCCTCAGCAGTACGGTGTTGTATTCCACCATCAAGAAACTGCCACCATCAGGTCTACTGGCTTCCTTCACGCATGTGGGAGGCCTGGCTTTCTCTCACCAAAAGAGCTCTGCTTCTGCCCTCCAGTCACTCCCTTGGATTTGTAGCTCTCGGTTCCAAGCAGAAACTTGTCCTCTGTGCCTCATGCGCTCGCCAGACTGTCCTGTGAGCTCCCGTTGGCCCTGCGACAACCCACCTCTCCCTGAGCTGTTCATCCATTTTCTTACATTTCCTCTCATAAGCCCTCACAACAGCACCTGTCCCCTGCTCCCCGGCCACGCACCAGGGCCCCTCGACCACCCTCCGTGCAAAATGCAAGCCTGCTTCACCCTCATCTGAGGTCCTCCTCAGAAGCCCTCCACCTCACCCCCCAGGCCTCCCATCTCCTCTCCACACCTGGCCCCCCACCCAGACACCACTTTCCATGACCTTTCTGCTCAGCACATCTCCCCACTGCCAGGGTCACCCCGTTAGGTACTCCTTCTCTGGTTCTCGAAGCAAATTAAGATGAATTCTTTGGCACTTTTCCTATTGGGTCAGTGAACAGCTCAAACACCACATAAGTGCTGTGTTTCATTGGTTTGGTTTTTCCTAACCAGCCTGCCCCCCTAATCGGCTAACACACCCTTATCCCATTTCATCTCACTGAGATGGAGAAGTAGGTGACAAAAGTTGACTCAGGTGAGCATATCTGAAGATCTCTAGCGCTGAGATAAAGCCTGAAGAAAGCTCTAGGAAGGCTGAGCCTATGTGGGTCTGTGGATGCATACATAAATCTAGTTCCAATTTCCTAACTGGACTGTATGTACAGACAGGGCGGGAGTGACCTTTGTGACCATATAAAGGACCAGGTGTGTATATGGCAGGACCCTAGGGTCACATAACCGAGCTTACTACCTCCTGGGGAGCCACTCTCCATGGCTTCTGGCTTCAGCTCTACCCTGAGGTATCCAATACCTGACAAATGTGGAGGATAAGGAAACCCTTGGCAAGCTGTGACTTATCTGCTCTATAGCCAGAGGCTCTCAAAGGTGGGGGGAAAAAAAATCAAAACAGAATCTATAAAAGGCCTGAGGAATAATGGTTCATAATTAATGATAAAAAAAAAAAAAAAAGAAAGGAATGTAGTATTCAGCACTGGCACATGCAGCCGACCTGTGGATAAACCTTGAAAACATCAGGAAGAGTGAAAGAAGCCAGACACAGAGATCACATATTACGCTATGACTCTGTTTACACAGAATATCCAGAGAAGGTAAATCCAGAGACAGAAAAGAAGATTCGTGGCTGCCAGGGGCTAGGGAGGAGGGGAGAGTGAAGAGAAATGGCTTGGTGGGTAAGGGGTTTTCTTCTGGGGAAATGAATATGTTTTGGAATTCTATTAAAGCTGATGGCTGCACAACACTGAATATCCTAAATGCCACAGACTCATTCACTTTAAAATCGTTAATCTAGGGTTGCCTGAGGGGGGGGGGGACTCGGGGGGGTTAAATATCTGACTTTGGCTCAGGTCATGATCTTGCAGTCTGTGAGTTTGAGCCCCGCGTCGGGCTCTGTGCTGACAGGTCGGGGCCTGGAGCCTGTTTCGGATTCTGTCTCCCTCTCTCTCTGCCCCTCCCCCGCTTGCACTCCCTCCCTCTCTCTCCCTCTCCCTCAAAAACAAATATTATACATAATGGGTAAGCTAATGTTATGTGAATTTCACCTCAATAAATTATCTTAAAAAGAAAACAAAAAGGACACAGGAACCAGCCCAAAGAGGCTGTCACTGACCAAACGAGAAAAACCTGAGGCTGAATCGTGGTAGGAATGATTCACAACACATTAACACACACTGAGTAATAAATGATTCGTGAATCTCCACTGGGGGGTGAGGGGGAGTAAGGCACAAAATAGGACACACCTCCGAATGAGCCGAAACAAGGAGTGGGAAAGCACTATCAGAGACCACATAGAAAGTTCTCCCCGTGGGCATCCAGTAGGCATCTCCAACCTGGTGATTCCAAACCCGAAGTCTTGCTCTTTCCCCTGCCCGACACCTGCCCCTCACCCAGCCCTCCCGGACTCCCTGACTCAACACTGGGCATCATTCTTCCAATGACTTGGCCCAAGTGGCAGTGGGCCATTGAGTCTCCACAGCCAAGCAGCAAATCTACCAGCAGACCATCAGCATTTGCTCATTTCCTTCATCTCTACAACTGCCCTGGGCCCGGCCCATAGCAATCCCCATTGGCCTGGATTTCTCTGACACTTCTACAGCCAGGCTTCCTGCTTCCCAGAGTCTTCCCAGAGTTTACTTTGCCCAGAGCATCCAGATGGCTCCTCAAAGATAAGTCACATGAGTATTCACCTGAAATTATTGATCATACTGTCCATTTACATTTCATGTACTCTCCTTTACATAATGCAATTCACAGTGTTTAAGATGGTTTTTTAAAAAATAGAACAGGTTAAATCAGATGATGTCTATCTTCTGGTTAAAACCCCCCACACTGGGGTGCCTGGGTGGCTCAGTCGGTTGAACGTCCAACTTCAGCTCAAGTCATGATCTCAGTTTGTGGGTTCAAGCCCCACGTCGGGCTCTGTGCTAGCGGCTTGGAGCCTGGAGCTTGCTTCGGATTCTGAGTCTCCTTCTCTCTCTCTGCCCCTCCCCCATTCGCACTCTCTCTCTCTCAAAAATAAACATTAAAAAAAAAACCCTCCACATTGTACTTAGAAAGAAAAACAGTAAGTTCTGTGCACGCTCTTGAAGTCCTTCTACACTGTGAGCCCTGCTCTCTTAGATCCCGCCTCTTGGGTTCTCTCTCTCCTCCTCCAGCTGCTGGATCCACCCTGGCCTTCTCGCTGCTCCTAAAATAAACCAACAGAGCCCAGCTTCAGAGCCTCTGGGCACGCTGTTCCCTCTGCCTGCAGTGCCCTTCCCCAGGTTTCTGCCTGCTCCCTCCCTCACGTGACTCGGGCACCTGCTGAAATGTCACTATTCTAGAAGAGCCTTCCATGACCAGCCTGTATGAAATAACATGCCCATAATCCCGTCCTCTTAACTTGCTTTGCTTGCTTCCCATCACCTCGCAAACCACATATCTGTTCATGTTCCATCTTCCCCCAGTGAGAACAAAAGCTCTGCGGGAACGGACACCCGGTTTTGACTTTTTACTGCTGGCCACATTATCTCACTGCTGAGGCTGGAACAAGGTCTGGCCCCGAGCAGCAGCGTCCTTGTGGAAAGAAGTCGTGACTACATCCATCATCTGCCTGATGAGAGGCCACGGACAGCAACGCCACGCCCTCTGACCTGGCGGTTGTGGCCTTGGAGTCGGACCATGCTGTACTCCAGCCAGCTTCACTGGATGGCTCTTTCCAGAAGCTGAGAGTGATCCTCACCACAGTCAGACGCCTCACAGAAGACGGACTTGTCATACAAGTGAGAAGTGGACTCCTGGCCCTCAAGGGTCACCACGGGTTGGGGGCATGCATCCCTGCAGAGCCCCGACCCCTCTCCAGCCCAGGGAACGTCCATTACTACAAAACAACTCCAAGCATGTGATGTACCGGTAAAAGATCAATGATGTTGGTGCCTTTCAGGAGACACCCAGAGCTATACTTGCAATTACAAAGAAAAAAAAAAGTCAATTAACCTGAGTCACTTGGAGGCCAGGCCCCATGGCTACCCACACCAGCCCATCCGTGACAGCTTGACATTTTCCAAGTGCTTTTTCCCACTGACTCAGAGACCACAAAGCCAGACAACTGAAGGACAGGAACCCAGGGAGTGGCTGACACGGCTGTGACTCCAAGTGTCACCCAGGGCAGCAGTGCTCAACCCTGGCATCTCATCCCCCAGAAGGGCTTTTTAAAATCGTCATACCCCAGGGGCTCCTGGGTGTCTCGGTCAGTTAAGTGTCTGACTTTGGCTCTCATAATCTCGCTGTTCCTGAGTTTGAGCCCCCTGAGTTTGTGCTGACAGCTCAGAGCCTATTTCAGATTCTGTGTCTCCCTCTCTCTCTCTCTCTCTCTGTCCCTCCCGACCTGTGCTCTATCTGTCTCTCCAAAATAAATAAACATTTAAAAAAGTTTTTCAATCTTCCTCCCCCAGCTACACCCCAAACTGGTTAAACAGCACCATGAGCCAGGCATCGGGGTTTCCAAAAACTCGCCAGGTGAGTCCAAACGCGCAGGTAATGTTGAAGAACACCCAACACGATGTGGTTGTGCTGATGTAAGAGACCCGGGGAGGGCCTCGCGGTCTCCTTACCTCACCAGTGTGTCGCTGCCTGCCCCTCCTGGGCTGTAATACAGCACGTTCTCCAAGGACAGGGAGAATTTCAGCCCTTCCGCTTCCGAGATGTACAGGTTGGTGCGGCTGTTACTATGACTGACACACACAAACACCTGGTCCTCGGAGGCATCTGCGATGTAATATTCCTTTGGAATCAAGAACCAAAATACACACGAGTCAAAAAACTCACATGTACCCCAATGTTCATAGCAGCACTCTCCACAATAGCTAAAACATGGAAAGAGCCTAAGTGTCCATCAACAGATGAATGGATCAAGAAGATGTGGTTTATCTATACCATGGAATACTACATGGCAATGAGAAACAATGAAATCTGGCCATGTGTAGCAACATGGATGGACCTTGAGGGTGTTATGCTGAGCGAAATAAGTCAGGCAGAGAAGGACAAATATCATATGTTTGCACGTATAGGAGGATTAGGAGGAACTTGACGGAGGAACAAGGGGGAGAAGAAGGGTGGAAATGGTGGGGGAAAAGGAGAGAGGCAAACCATGAGAGACTCTTGAATGCTGACAAAAACTGAGGACTGATGGATGTGGGAGGGAGGGGGGATTGGCATGGAGGAGGGCACTTTGGGGATGAGCACTGAGTGTTATGTGGAAACTAATTTGACAATAAACTATTTGTAAAAAAAAATAAAAATAAAAAAATAAAAATAAAAAAAACCACACCTGTGTAGTGGACTTTCCCTATGGACGCTAAAGTAATGACTTCCAAATGTTCCAAGGACAGCTTCCCAAATTTTGGTAAAAGGTTGGCCAGCTTTTACCAAGGTTGGGGAGCTGAGGCTGCCTAGCGGCTGGAGCAAGCCCCTTCCTGGCAAATGGGGTGCAAAAGAGTGGGCCGCTGAACTCCATAAATGACCTAAGAACCTCTTTTTGGTGAATAATGTCACATCCCGCTTTTTCCCAGGAGATCTATCGTTAGTACAAAGCACAGTATACATTAACATGCATTTCCTTTCCTTTCCTTTTCTCTGAGGTACTAAAGGAAGGCAGAACCCATAAAAAGCAAAGAATTGATAAGAGCGTTCTCCACCTGAAGCTACCAGCCTTCCATCATACCCACTGCTAGAAGCAAGGCCTTCAAATGCCACCTCCTGGGGCTCCTGGGTGGCTCAATCAGTTAAGCATCCAACTCTTGTTTCAGTTCAGGTCATGATCTCATAGTTATGGGATCGAGCCCTGCGTTGAGCTGTGCATGGAGCCTGCTTGGGATTCATTCTCTCTGCTCCTACCCCGCTTGTGCACCTGACTCTCTCTCTTTCTCAAATTAAATAAACATTTTTAAAAAAATGCCACCTCAGATGCCTGGGTGGCTCAGCTGGTTGGGTATACAACTTTAGCTCAGGTCATGATCTCATGGTCCATGAGTTTGAGCCCCGTCTTGGGCTCTGTGCTGACAGCTCAGAGCTTGGAACCTGCTTCAGATTCTGTGTCTCCCTCTCTCTCTGCCCCTCCCCTGCTTGCACTCCATGTCTGTCTCTCAAAAATGAATAAACATATAAAAATTTTTTTTAAATGCTACCTCCTGCCTGTGGTCACCTTTCTGATGACCCCAGCCAATGCTGATCTGCCATATCGGTCTCTACGTGCTAATACGCACATCCTGAAGTCAAGCATTTGACTCCATATGGTTTCCTCCTCTGCTCAGTTCTCTGCATCTCCAACCTGTATGTTTCTAAAAGGGTGGGACCCAAATGTTATCCAGTTTTGGAACCCAGCCATCTGTAAGGGACACAGCAGGTGCCTAATCAATAACTGTGGTCACTAGCTCCCCAATCCTTCAGTACTGGCACACGGAGCCCATTGACTCCGGTCCCAAACCTCTCTGCTAATCCTTCTCCATGGAAAGCAAATTCAGGCTCCCACTCAGCTGTGTTTCAAACAGGGAAGAGGGAAAAAAACAGACCAAGATGTCCAAAGCATAATGGTTCTTTCTAGAGACCTAACTAGAAAGTGACTTCAGGGGGCCTCCATCCAGTGGCTACCCAGAAGGACATTCCTGCAACACCCTTCCCCTGACATCTCCCTGGGGACGAGAACACTTCTTTCCACCCCCAAGTGGACCCCACTCACATTAATAGGATGTCTTGTGACAAACTGGGCTGCTCGCATGGGCTTCCGGCCAAAGGAGACCCAGAGCTGGACAGAAGACGGCTCTGGACTGCCCAGGAAATGCTGCCAAGGAAAAGGAGGGGGGCGGAAATGTCAGTCATGCCACATTACAGCCACTCAAAACAAGCAAAAAAGGAAAACAGAAAAGTCAGAACCCCTGATTCTACCAACAACACAAAACACAGTGTGACGGCAAATGCACATTTTTGCAGCGTTGTGTTCAGGCCACAGCTTCCCAGACACCTGGTCTCCAACAGGTACTTGATACTCCCTAACACTAGATAAGGAGGAAGGGAAAATCGTCCTGCAGCTGAACTTGGGGTTGGGTGGGGGGTGGAGGCTTAACCTGGCAGCTCCCCAGCACAGCACAGGGTGAGGTCAGCCACACACCAAGCATATAAGCCCTATTCCCCAGGGCGTCCGGGAGGCTCCATCGGTTAAACATCTGACTTCGGCTCAGGCCATGATCTCACGGTTTGTGGGTTCGAGTCCCGCATTGGGCTCTGTGCTGACAGCTCAGAGCCTGGAGCCTGCCTCGGGTTCTGTGCCTCCCATCTCTCTGCCCCTCCCCCACTCACACTCTGTCTCTCTCTGTCTCTTAAAAATAAACAAACATTGGGGTGCCTGGGTGGCTCAGTCGGTTAAGTGTCTGACTTTGGCTCAGGTCATGATCTCACAGTTCGTGGGTTCGAGCCCCGTGTCGGGCTCTGTGCTGACATCTAGCTCAGAGCCTGGAGACTGTTTCAAATTCTGTGTCTCCCTCTCTCTCTGACCCTCCCCTGCTCACGCTGTCTCTCTCTCAGAAGTAAATAAAACATTAAAAATTTTAAAAAATAAACAAATAAACATTAACAATTTTTTTTAGGAAAACCTATTTCCTATTCTTTCCTTCCTATTTTGGTTATAGGATTATAAAGGTTATAAGGGTTATATAGGTTATAACGGTCAGGTTATAAAGGTCAGAGGATTCATTTAGTTTACCCTATATATATATCCCCATAAATATATATGAATACATAGATGTCAGTGAAATACACCCTTTTATACTTTATATTTTATTACTTCTCACTGTGGTTGTATCTTTAAAAAGAACCACTTTTTAGGGCACCTGGGTAGCTCAGTTAAGTGTCTGACTCTTAATCTCGGCTCAGGTCACGATCTCACAGTTCATGAGTTCAAGCCCCACATCAGGCTCTTCACTGATGGCACAGAGCCCACTTAAGATTCTTCTCTCCTCTTCTTCCCCTCACCTGCTTGTGCTCTCTCTCTCAAAATAAATGAATAAACTTAAAAAATAGAGAGAGAGAAAAAAATAAAGGAGCCACTTTTTTCAGTGACACCTGGCTTTAGCTTGCACAAAGAGTTGGGGAAATTGTCACTGCTTCTATTTTTCAATCTTTTAGTACTTCTCGCTGATGAACGTTTTTGCTGGAATGTATTTTCTTCGGCAGAGCACAGGGCATTTCCACATGACGTTGGCCACATCGCATTGTGTTCTACAGATACCAAAGTGCAGCTGGAATCTTGAAAACGTGTACCAAAGCACTATCGGGAAGTCACCGAGTCTCTCCAGGCCTCAGTTTATTCATCTATGAAAATGAAAAGCTGAGGAGGATCAGGACTTCTCTGTCAATGGGTTTAAATGGTCCAGAAACCTTATAAACACATATGTGAATAATCTGTATAGATGCACTCATTCATTCTGCCAGAGAGATACACGCTTTTCACCAGGCTCTCAAAGGAGTCAATGATTCAAAAAAGGAGAAGAACCACCATATAGGCTCAAGGTGGTTTTATCCAGCTCTCAAAGTGTGGGACTGAGTACTGACGGCAAACGTTGCACATTAATCCAGACAGAAATAGAGATGCGCCCTCATGTGGATGTAATCACACCCATGACCTCAGGAGAACATTGGGATTCCCAGCCAGAAGGGGTTAATTTGGCTTCGTTTATCCTTGCCTATGTTGCTACTGTTTATGACAGACTTTAAATTCCTATAGAGTAAGAAACATACCAATTGCTCTTAACTGTAACAACTGAACCCCCTGCGCTAATATATGCCCAATAAACACCGCTAGAAAAGGAGGCTGATAGACGTGAAGTTATTCTTGACTCGTCTGAACCGGATACATACGCAGATGTTCAAACCACCCTGAACAAATGGTGAAAAGTAGTTTGTTTTACTGAAGCCAGGCAGAGAGGTGCAAAACACTGTCTTTCCAAAATGGCACTCTGAAAACCATGTTAATGGTTTGTACTCTGTATGGGGCCGCAGGGAATGACAGATCTATTAAAAACGTAGAACATACCACCTGAATGAGAAAACAGTGCCCAGCAAAACCATTAGGCAAAAATTCCAAAAGCCCTCCTTGAGTCAATAAAATTTTATAGCTATTTATAAAGGTCTGAGGATTCATTTAAGTTACACTATATAAATTCCTATTAATATCTATGAATACACAGATGTCAGTGAAACACGCACTTTTAGGCTTTATGTTTTATGACTTCCCACTGCGGTTATACCTTAGAAAGGAGCCACTTTGCTCAGTGACACCAGGGCCTAGCATTAGGTAAGCATTCTTAATGAGCGCGGTCGGCCGGCACAAGAATTGAGAACTCATACCAAGGTCAGTCTTACTCCATAAATGCAGTAAGTCACAAAATACAAAGGTCATAAGAAACCTCAAAACATATCTGCCCCACTGCCTTCTGGGACCATAATGATTCCTAAGTCTGGACAATTAAGGCTCGCTCCTCGGGTCCTCTTAAGGAGTTACCATAATACTTTCCTGCCACCGAGAAACACATTAACAATAAAACTGTGGCTTGCTACGGATTATCAGCTAGGTCACCTAATACTTTCCTTCATCAACCATGGGTTTCTGTGGTTGTTGAGTTTCTCTTTACCACAATTATAAAAGTACAATGTGCCCCTGAGAAAAAAATATCCAACAGTACAGCCAGGTATAAGGTAAAATGCAGCTGCTCTCCCTACCCTCACTCACGCTCTCCTCCGCTCTCCTTACCCTCACTCACGCTCTCTCCCTACTCTACTCTCCAGGGTACCCCATGGTAACAGGCTCTCATGGGTGCTTACAGAAGTGTTCTGTGCCATGATGCCTGAAAGCATTATTTATATAGTGACAGACATGGCGACGCTTACCTAACATCCATTATTCCCTTCTCCTTAGCACCAGGACCTTGACTGCCACCCCAAATAAACTACCAGGGTTCTCTGCCTTTTGTGTAAACTCATGTGGCCACGTGACTCCGTACTAATCAATGAGTATAAACAGAAGTGTTGTGTTCAGTTTCAAGGAAGTCTGCTTTCAGGGACGGAATCATCTGGAAGGGGTCCTATTCTGGCTTTTCTACCTGTCCTTACTCTTCCTAACCCCCTCCCCATAAAGACTTAAAGGCTACTACAGATGTCTGGACCAAGACAGAAACTTGAAAATGGAAATCATTAGCCATGTGGGTGGAATGGGAAGAGAGAGGCCTGGGTCTCCCATAACACCTGGGCATCAACATACCAGCCCTAGACTGCCAACCTCACGGCAGCACTGATGCGAGAAAAGGAAGCTTCTGTCTTCACTAAACCACTTTTATTTTTAGTCTGTTACTAAAACACAATGCCAACTGGATACATGCTATTTTCCAAAGTAGATCGTGATAGAAATATTGTTCTGCAATTCAACTTTTTTCATCAACAGAGGCTCTTAAACATCTTTCATTCAACAGCTCACAGGCATTGGTGTTATTTCCAGAAGCATGCTTCAGTGACTATGCTTGTATATATTCCCTTTTTCAGAACTACAAAGGTATGTATATGGGATGCCATTCTTTTTTTTTTTTAATTTTAAATTTGATTTATTTCTTTTATAGTTTGTCAAGTTGGTTTCCATATAATACCCAGTGTTCATCCCAACAAGTGCCCTCCTTCATGCCCATCACCCCTTTTCCCTTCTCCCCCATCCCCATTAACTCTCAGTTTGTTCTCAGTATTTAAAAGTCTCTCATGGTTTGCCTCCCTCCCTCTCCTTAACTATTTTTTCCCCTTCTCCTCCCCCAGGGTCCTCTGTTAAGTTTCTCCTGTTCCACTTATGAGTGAAAGCTTATGGTATCTGCCTTTCTCTGCCTGACTTATTTCACTTAGCATTAACACCCCCGAGTTCTATCCACCTTGCTACAAATGGCCAGATTTCATTCCTTCTCATTGCCATGTAGTATTCCATTGTATAGAATGGATCTTCTTGATCCATTCGTCAGCTGATGGATATTTAGGGTGTTTTCATGATTTGGCCATTGTTGAAAGTGCTGCTATGAACATTGGGGTACGTGTGCCCCTACTTAAGGATGTCATTCGTAAAATCCCTAGGTCAGAATTTTCATTTCTTACAGAAGAAATAGCCTTCCTGAAAGGCCACAGTTAATGCATCTCCCAACATAAATACTTTCACCAGCATCTGGGGTTATTTAATGTTTCAATTTATTGCCAATATTTTAAGGTCTGAGAATTTACCATAAGATTTTTTTTTTCATTTAGTGCTTTCATTCTGACAAGGAAAAATAAATGTAAGTATCTGAATAATCTGAATTTCAGAGGGTGCATTTGCATTTATGCTTGAGATTAGGTCAAGAGCAAAAAAAAGGAGGGGTCCCTGGGTGGCTCAGTTGGTTAAGCATCCAACTTCTATTCAGGTCATGATCTCGCGGGTCATGGGTTTGAGCCCCTCATCAGGCTCTGTGCTGACAGCTCAGAGCCTGGAGCCTGCTTCAGATTCCGTGTCTCCTCTCTTTATGCCCCTTCCCCACTCGTGCTCTCTCTCTCTCAAATAATGAATAAATATTAAAAAAAAAAAAAGAGTAAAAAAAAAGGAAATGAGAGGTCAAGGAGAAAAGAGCAAGAGAGGATCTAAATAAAAGACACATTCTTGCCGAGTGAAGGCCAAAAGATGTCATAGTGAGCTATTCCACTGAAGGTTTCCCAGAGAAAAGTGGCCAGAGAGTGAGGGACCCCAAGGGACAGGGTCTGAACACCAGTTAGAAGCTCTCGGGCTATAGCATTCACAGCCATCTTCTCCTTCGGAGCAGTAACAAAGTTTCAGGGAAACATCATCGTCCATGTTAATGTTGTTTCTCCTAAAATATTTATAGATAGGAGTCGATATATATTTTATACATATATTTACGATTTGCTTTAAACTATTCCAAGACACAAATGAAGAGATTAGCAAATGTAATACAGCAATAGAGCAAAATATAAAAAATATTGAGGCTAAGTCAGGGCACCTGTGAAGGTCTGATAGCATAAACTGTTCTTTCATGTACATTTGACTACGTCCACGATAAAAAGTTTTATGAAGGTAAGTTTCCTCAGAAGCATGTCCAGAATGGCAGAGGAAGAACTCTAAAATTCCACTCAGGGGGCACCCTGGTGGCTCAGTTGGTTAAGCGTCCGACTTCAGCTCTGGTCATGATCTCGTGGTTCGTGGGTTCGAGACCTGCATTGTGCTCTGTGCTGAATGCTTGCTTAGAGCCTGGAGCCTTCTTCAGATTCTGTGTCTCCCTCTCTCTTTGCCCTCCGCCACTTGTGCACTCTCTCTCTCTCAAATATAAATAAACATTTTTAAAAAAATAAAATTACACTCATGTCTGAAAAGCAGCAGGAACACAGACAGAAAATTCTCCAAGTCAACTTTCTCAGAATTCTAAAAATTAAACAAAGGGTTGCCAAAACCCAAGAGTCTGGTCACTTGAGTCACTTACTCAAGAACGGTGACTGAAGTGTGGCGATTAGAGCCAACTCCGTGGCCTCAGTCCTGTCCCTTTTCTCCGGCTCTGTGGTAGCCTTAGAAACCCACAGCCTCACAGCTCCAGTGACTGTGAAAACCAGTAGCCTGGCAGTCTCTGGAGAGCACAGACTACCGCCGCGGCCTGCTTCCAAACTGCCTCCTCGGGCCTCCTCTACGCATCGCCTGACTCTGCTCACTGCACAAAGAGACCCATAGCCAGGTCGTTTAGGGAGAACAGTGACAACTGGCAAAGATTTCACATCACAGCTGCTGGAGAGGCATTGCCGCTCGGAGCTATCGAAATGCTAACCAAAAAGCATGGAAGGAAAAACGGGGGGAACAGATACCCATAAGTGGCTCTGATAAGCTCTGAAATATCCCGGGCCATCTACGAGGTCACACACACGGGAGCTGTGAGCATGCTCAGGGGAGAAGTGGAAAGGGCCCGGTCTCCCATGGCTGGCTAGTAAACGTGGGCTCTACATGACAGGAATCGAAGGCTAAGGCAGAGTTGGAGATCGCACTGAAGGCAGGCCCCCAACACACGCTCAAGGGGCCCTTAGCGAAGGCTACCAGAATTACTGGTTCAAAGTATTTAAGAAAATCTCTAGTGGCACCTGGGTGGCTCAGTCGGTTTAGTGTCCGACTCTTGATTTCAGTTCAGGTCAAGATCTCACAGTTCATGAGTTCGAGCCCTGCGTCACGCTCTGCACTGACATCATGAGGCCTGCTTCGGATTCTGTCTCCCTCTCTCTCTGCCCCTCCCCTGCTCACTATCTCTCTCTCTCTCTCTCTCAAAAATAAATAAACTTTGAAGAGAAAAAAATATCTCTATTCAATCACTGGCTGATCGCTAAGCCGAATTATCAAACATTTCATAGTCCTCCATGATGAAAAATGCTACAAAATGAATGCAGGGAACTCACAAACAAAACAAAGATAGGCAACAATAACAATAACAAAAGACAACAACAAAAAAATCCTGCTTTGAGGGGCTGCCACATTATATCATCTAAAATGTCTGATTTTCAACCAAAAAATGACAAGACAAGAAAATAGCAAAGTATGGCCCATACACACACATACACACACACACACACACACACCAGTCAGTAAAGGAAGGCCAGATATTGGACTTACAGGCAAAAATTTAAAACCTTATCATAAATATGTTCAAAAAAATTAAAGGAGGGCCGCCTGAGTGGTTCAGTCAGTTCAGCCTCCAACTCTTGGTTTCAGCTCAAGTCATGATCTCACAGGTTCGTGAGTTCGAGCCCCACACTGGGGCTGCTGACAGTGTGGAGTCTGCTTAGGATTCTCTCTCTCCTTCTTTCTCTGCCCATCCCCTGCTTGCTCTCTCTCAAGAATAAATAAACTTAAAAATATTTTTTTAATTAAAGGGAACCATGTCACAAGAATTAAACAAAAGTATGAGAACACTATCTCAAAGAAAGAAAATCAATAAAGAATAGAAATTATATAAACAGAAGTTCTTGAATGGAAAAGAACAGTAACTCACAAGAAAAAAAAATCCCCAGAGGGGTTCAACAAGAACTCTGAACTGGCAATGAACCTAAAAACACATGAATTTTGATCATCCTCAATAAATACAGATGAAATCTGACAACATTACACTAGGAAAGAAAACAGTTACCAAAGATCACATAGTATAAGAGTCTCCTTACATAAAAAGTCCAGAACAGGCGGGGTGCCCAGTGGCTCGGTCTGTTACACACCTGACTCTTGGTTTTGTGAGTTCAAGCCCCGCACCGGGTTCTGTGATGGTGGTGGGGAATCTGGTTGGGGTTTTCTGCTCCTCCCCACTCATGCTGTTTCTCTCAAATAAATAAAATAACACCTAAAAACAAATTTCCAGAGCAGGCAATTCTATAAGGCAGAAGGGCAAGGGAAATAGAATGGGGGTAAAGGGGTGATGAAAATATTCTGGAATCAGGTAGCAAGAAGCATTACCCAGTCTTGTGAACGTGCCAACAACGACCGAGCTGTGTACTTTAACAGGTTGAATTTTATGGCATATGAATTATATCTCAATAAAGGCTTATCAAAAATTAATTTAAAATTTATCGGTATTCTGGTTTTATTTACAATCTGTAAAAGTGTTTAGGTTTATTGCTTGTGTATAAGTATTAAGTGCTTATACCTAGCTTTATGTTTACATGCACTGAAGTAATGTTATAATTAAAATAATCTGTCAATAGCTTAGGTTTTGGTCAGTTATCCTAAAATTCACACCCCAGATGTGGTCAGCTAATGTCTGCTAAAGAAGCCCATGACCCTGAGGCAATTCCTAAGTTTTCTCTTTATCTCTATCAACATTAGAGACTTTAAATTCACATAATGAGAGATCAGAGGCATGCAAGACATTTGAATTGGCCATAATATCCTAAAGATAATACCCTGGCATGAATAGGACATAACAATTTAAGGAGGCCTGTAATCTAAACTTCTAGCAGTAATGCCTATGACTTATCAAGCTCTTCCACTAGAGGATTCCAGTTGCCTGATGCCAACTCAAATGGTAACAGGATCTTGCCTCTACAACAGAAAACCAGGGTTGGTTTTCTGTAATGGCCCATACAGAAATATTTTAGTCATTGTGGGCCATCCTGCTTCCATGGAACTATTCAATTCTGCCACTGTAACTCGAAAGCAGTGATAGACAACATGTAAGCAAATGGGCATGACTATTTTGATAAAACTTTATCGACAAAAACAAGTGAAGGGCCACAGTTTGCTGATTCCTGAGCTAGAATGTTGTGTCTGCATCACCTATAAGGACAGAGGAAACACCATCAAGCACATACAAGCAGGTCTTTGCTTAGTGATACACATTTGCTCAAGAAAGTCTGAACCTGTCTTTCGCAGTAAGCTGGTGGTGCAGCTACAAAGGAGCAGCTAGCCCTCACCTACCTCCAACTTTCTGGCAAGCATTGGTATCTACCAGAAAGAACCTAACAGCTATGTATTGCCAAGTTAACAAATCAATGTTGGTTTGCAGAAGTGCCTCAATGCTGCTTTAATGGCCTTTCATTTTGATTGGGCTATTAAGACAAGTAAATTCATGTCAAAAAGGAATAAAAGTTAAACTTGGGTTAAAAAATACCAAAGGAGGGGCGTCTGGGTGCCCCAGTTGGTTAAGTGTGTGGCTCTGGGTTTCGGCTCAGGTCACCATCTCACAGTTTCAGGAGTTGGAACCCCCACATGGGGCTCTGTGCTGACAACATGGAGGCTGCTTGGGATTCTCTCTTTCCCTCTCTCTCTCTTCCCCTCCCCTGCTCAGGCTGTCTCTGTCTCTCTCAAAATTAAATTAAAAAATTCTTAAATCAAAAATAAATAAAGAAAATAAAATAATAAAGTAAATAAATTAAATTAATAAAATCAAATAAATAAAAATTAAATTAAATTAATTAAATAAATTAAATTAAATTAAAAAAATATATTTCAAAGGGCATCAGACCAAAAGCACACATGAAGTAAGAGCCAGGCCAACAGGGCGCCAGGGGATGCTGAAGATTCAGAGAGCGGCTTCCGTCACGAATCCAGATGGCTGTCCCCGCATGTTCTAAAAAGCTAACTTGCAAAGAATTGTAATCATTCATGGTACTGGAGAAAAGCAAAAGAGTTAATCATCCAAAACCAATTTTCTGTGGTTTTCCAATTAGCTCCTTGACTTTCCTAATTTGATTGAATCAATTTAATATGAAGGTCACTCAGAATTCCCCAAACCCAGGCAGCCTGAGCGCTAAGCACACCCCAGATAAGAAGTTAACACTGGCACACCTCAACACTCCCACTGATACGGTTATCCAACCAAGTCCAATGTTGTTTACCCTCGTGGCTCAACAGTCTAATGTAATAAAGAGGAAGAAATTATAAGGAGGAAAACACTCATTTTATCATCCACCGCCAGTTGTGTTTCTTCCTTCATCAACCCATCCAATCTACAATGTTCCTCTGATAACAGGATGGACTATTATTGAAAGCGTCTGCAGACAGAAGTCCTCAGAGAAGAGCTGCTCAAATTTTGGAGGTTCTTTGGCAGCCTAGGGATGCTCAGAAAATACTGCATCAGGGCTGGGAATCTGCATTTGGAAAAAGTGTCCCTGTGTGACAGTGCTGTGCATGCTCCTAAGGCCATCATCTGAGAAACATTTCCATGTGCTGGCCGACCTCATCTGACTTTGACCTTGAGCCTCTAGCTAACACCACTGACCCTGGAATCTGGTGGCCCATCCAACAAGCCATGCAGAGAGTTGAGAGTTGACTATGAAAATACCAATCATTTAACACCCCTACCCCACCAAACAAATCTACTGGTCTATGCTTTCTAAATATGGCAGGCAAATATGGCGTTCATTCAACTATTGTATACATGCTATGGATCAAGCACCATGCAGCCTGCTGGGTACTACATCAGTGATGAACAAAACAGACACAGCCTCCCATCCAGGCACTGGCCAGGACTAGCAATCAACTTGCTGCCAGCACTCTGCAAAGCAGCAATGTCAAGGGAGAACAGACATAGCTGTTAGGTCCGAACGAAAGGCACAGAAACTTCAGCTGGGATTTAACTTCAGCTCTTTGGGTGTGAGATCCAGAAATAACAGGGGTGAGAGTGATGTACAGCAGCTCTCCACCTCAGCCCCAACTCAGGCAATAAAAAGAAATTAAAGTCATATAAATAAATTCAGGCCCAAGGAACTCACACAGGAAAGATCCAGGAACACTGAAAGACTGCAAACAATCCAGGACCTTAGGAGTGCCAAGAGCCTGTCACAAGGTATCAGTTCTCAGGCCTGGTTTCTCACCTTGCACTGCATTTCTCACCCCTCACCACACCCCTGCCCAGGACAATCTAAGGATGCCTGCCTACTGGCCACTGTGTGTGTGAGAGAGAAAGTGACAGGCAAGGCAGGGAAGGAAGGATCCAGCAGGTGACCCAATGCAAACAGACTGACAAAAGAGAAACTGCCATAATTTTAGTGGTTTTACAGGGGCACCCGGGTGGCTCAGTCGGTTAAGCGTCCGACTTCAGCACAGGTCATGATCTCACGATTCATGAGTTCAAGCCCTGCATCGAGCCTGGAGCCTGCTTTGGATTCTGTGTCTCCCTCTCTCTGTCCCTCAAAAAATAAATAAGTGTTAAAAAATAAATAAATAAAAATATTTTGCCAAGTAGGTAAGGAGGAATTTTTCTTGGCTTTAGCCACCCACATCTTCTCTCACCTCAACCTTTACTCTCTGCTTCCCTAACTGGGGAAGTCCTCTCTCTACTCTGGAGTCCTCCCAAGGTGGGGTGGCCTGCTTCTGCCTGGCCAGCTACCAATCATACAAAGGAGAGAAAACCCGGAGGAAAATATTACATCCGATCTTAGTCCCTAAGGTTAAGTGTGATGGAAAGGGAAGCACCTGCCTATTACCAGGGACCTTCTTCAGAGCCCGATGTCAAGGAAGGAATGGCTGCCATCGAGAAAATAAGCTTCTGGCACATCAGGAAGAGCAGCCCAGCCCACTCTCTGCAGGACGGGTTTTTCCTTTATGCAAGGGCAGTACAGTTGCAACTGGCAACTTGATACAGTAGCAAAGCAAACTCTGTTAAATAATCAACTCTGCCTTTAAATGAGCAAGCCCTCCCTTCCAGCATCTGGCTCCATCCAACACATCAAATCAAGGGGACCATTTTCCCAAAGGCTGAGAGTTAAGCTACTTACTGATAGCTGGAAGCTTAATCACTGCTTTTCTTCAAGCATTAACTCCCACTAGCCAGTGACTACACATTCTATTAGCCACGGAAATTAACATGTGTCCAAAATTCCCTAAGACATTGTCCTAATATGAAAGGAGAGCAGGCAGTGAGATGAAGGAAAATCATCACTGAGCCCCACCTGTCCTTTCTGTGCTCTTTTCACTGGGATTTTTTTTGGATTTTGTGTTTGGATTTTTTTTTTAATTTTTTAAATGTTTATTTATTTTTGAGAGAGAGAGAGAGTACGTAAACATGGGAGGGGTAGAGAGAGAGAGGGGGAGACACAGAATCCAAAGCAGGCTCCAGCCTCCAAGCTGTCAGCACAGAGCCCAACGCAGAGCTCGAACTCATGAACTGTGAGATCATGACCTGGGCTGAAGTTGTACTCTTAAACGACTGAGCCACCCAGGTGTCCCATCAAAGAAACACATGTTTAACAAGGAGGCTTGGCTACCAGGAAACAAACAAATTCCGAGGCCCCACAGACACGTTGAGTGTTTGTCTAAGCATCTCCACCTCCTCCAACCTCCTGGGACCATCCAAGCCCCATGGGAATGTTCATCTACGTCCAGTGCCCCTCCGTCAGGCTCCCCCAGGCACCCCAATCCAGTCCCTGCTTGCGTAAACTCACCTGCTCACTCACAGAATGCCAAACCTCAGAAAGGAAACTCAAAAGGACTTTATTCCTTAGTGCCTTCAACTTACCACCACCTTGGTAGCAAACAAGTACTTGTCCCGGAGCTGAAAGTCTCTGACTTCCTCCAGAATCACTTCCTGGTTCTCCCGGGACTGGAAGAAGTCTGTACTTCGGAAAACTGTGGAGTAGCCAGAGGGCTCGTGCCGCTCGATGTAGATGGTGTTCGGCTTATCATAGGGATCGACGCCCCTGGAGGAAAAAGTGCAGTTGCTATCATCTCCACGTTTAACCACTGAAGAAATGGAGGTTCTGCTGTGCAGACAGCCAACCTGAGTTCAAGGACATGAAGATGGTGTCTGCACAGGATACTCTCGTCAAGTTTTTTACTGCTCTCTTTAAGGCGCCCTGGGCTTGGCTCCAGGCATGCCTTGGCCATGGCTTGAGAAGAGTAAAATCAAGAAAAAGTAAAAGGCGGGGTGTTTCGGAATCAATAAGCAATGGACTGCTTGAGGCTGTCCATGAGTTTCTGGCCCCAAGTTACAAACCCCAGAGAACAAAGGAGTGTGTTTCCCCAGAACAGTACTTACTCAGAACAGTTCTAGAAGAAACCACATGAGGAACCACTGAGTCTAGCCTTGCTAACGGACCCTGCCCTTTGTGTTTCTGTCCATCCTGTGCTGCTATCTCCAATCCATGCAATCAGGAATCATCCAACCAGTGCAAAGTCATGACCCATGAGGCTCCTTCACAACCTCTCTCTCACACGTACTGATCTCCCTGACGTCCCTCAGAAACACAGAACTCATTGCTCCCCCACTCTCCGTGCTCTGTCAACAGATTACCCTTCTGCAGGGATGCCCCCTGTGTGCACTCTGGTCTGCACTTCGAAATCCCACTCATCTTCTGAGGTCAAGTTCAAGGCATCTCTTTCAGGAAGCCCTCCCCAAAGCGCTCCTCTCTTCTTCCGTCACAGGCAATATATCTGTGCAGTGTTCAATTTCAAGCCTTTGATATGAATTTTACGTGAGTTTTGAACAAAAGTACAGAGCTGTTCTGGGTGGGTGGATTTTGGAATCACTCTCGTGACTTGATAGAGTGGTACATCTTATTCACAGCGGTGCCTTTCATTCACTGTAATCTTTTGTTCACCATAATGTGTCTGAGCCTCCTAGAGAGAGACTATAGGTACTTTAAAGGCCACGTCTTAGACTTCTTTTTGTCCTGCGGGGCTCCCAGCGGGGCTGAACCTTGCTGCATTGAACCCGTGGACCATGGTACAAAGGCTATTCCAAAAGTTTAACCCTGGCTAGATCAAACTCCCCCGAGACGAATCTCTGAACCAGGGTCCCCCCAAAATAAGGTCCCCAAACAACAGCTGGGAAGAGGATTAATCTGCCCCAGGTTCCCTAACACTTCTGATACACCAGACCATTCAACACGTGGGGTAAATAACTGGACAAGTGAGGAGGAGAGCTTCACAGGGAGGACGTGGTAGTGACCAAGGGAAGGCAGGACTCGCTTCTGTACCTGTCTCTGCCCAGAGCCACATTCACAATGGCTCTCAGGATCATGAAGTCTCTGACATAGAAGTCCTTCAAAGAGGTACTGTCAAGAGGATACTCTCCAAGAAAGAAAGGAGAGGGTGGAAGGGAGGAAGGAGGAGATATGAAAGAGAAAAACAAAAGACTTGACTTTGGCCCCACAATCCAGAGTCTCAGCAGGGCACTGGAGAAGCCAGAAGCCTGGGTCCTAATGCAGGATCATCAGATGCTCTGCTCTGTGCGCATGTGTGGGGGTGGTTGGCGTGTTCTTTTCTTTTCCACAATTAGAAGTACTGATTAGAGTACTTCCTCTACCCTAGAGGATATGCAAATTAAAACAAAGCTGCTAGATATTTTTAAAAAGGCAGAGAGGAAGGGACCTTGACTCAGATTATTTTGAGACCGAGCTCACCTCTGTTATTCTTTCCTAAACAAAAGCAGCAAGAAGTATCTAGAGATAGAAAGCGCTCTGACTTTCTTCCCAGTTCTCTTCCATAATCCATACTTGGACCTCCCGGTTCTGAAAGCCACTCTACCTACGAGCTCCGAGCTCTGTTCCTTTGGCTCCTTTGCGATTGCTAGCCTTCCACTACTTCTTGTTCTCTTTGCTCTCATTCATTCAAATGAAAATTCAGAGGCTTGCTCCATCTCTGAGCACAGTCACCTGGCCTCACTCACTCATTACTGATGCTTTACCAGGAACCCAAGTCCCTCTCCCACAGCCCACCCACTGCCCTGTCTTGCCAATCCCCAGCTCTGGATTACATAGATCATTGGTCATCCTGACTCCTGCTGCTCCCAGGATGCCAGGCGTTAATGAACAAATGTATGCCATTATTCTAGGGAGGTTAGATTACAATTACGCTCTCACTTATTATGGGAAATCCTCCAAATAGCCTGAAATTCCCTGACACCAGACATGTAATTATCTACAATAAGATAAGCCGGTCCTTTCCCCCTAAGACATCTGCATGCCTACACGGAGGCAAAAGGTACAACATACAAATTCTCAAGCGTGATATTCCTTTATTTAGCCGTCCTGCGGGTTTGCCCTCTTGATATACAGTTACCTAAACAGATCAAAGGGCAATGTGTCCCTTTTAAAACTCGAATAAAGCAAAAGAAAGTTCTAGTGGTATTTCTGGGGTAGAGGTTAACCTTGGATAAGACTGTGGTTACAAGTTCACAGAGACACCACAACCTCTGCCCAAGGAGAATAACGAAAGCACCAGAAACAGCTGCCCTCTTTGAAAAGGAAATCCAATGGAGCCTGAAGATACTCAGCCAGGACACCTCTCCTTCCATCTTTACTGACTTCATTCGCCAAGGAAGCAATACCAACTCCAAGACGTTCTTCTTCAAACAGAGAGCTAAAAGAAGTACGCATGGGGGATGTACTACTCTGCGTTTAGTGAGGACTAAAACTACCTGCAAAAGTCAAAAGACAAATGATAAACTGAGGATTGTAAGTATAAATGAACATACACGTGTGATATCTCATGTCACAAAAGACTAACCTCAAATATATAAAGAGCTCCTGGAAATCAATAAAAAGACTAACCATTCAATAGAAAAAGAGCAAAGGGCATGAACAGACAAGCCATAAAAAAAAAGAAATAAAAATGACTCTTGACCAGGTTAAAAGATGTTCAAACTCATTCACAATAAACAAAATGCAAACTAAGAGTAAGTCTGTCTTACCTAACACACTGGCTGTGGAGAGAGGCTCCATTCTATGTGGCTGAGATGAGAGCAAAATTTGATACGCTCTATAGAAGATCTGGCAATCTCTACCAAAGTTACAATTTCAACGCTTTATTCACTGGGGATATATCAGTGCACAAAACGGACCAAAGCCTCTGCTCGTGTGGAGATTTTCTTATATCAAAGAGAGAAAGACAAATAACATAAGACTAAAAATCATACATTAGAAGGTGGTCAATCATATGCAAGAAAAGAATAGAGTAAGGTAAGACAATGACAGGAGAGGAGTTGCAATTTTAATAGGATCCTTAGGATGGGCCTCATTTAGAAAGTATTGTTTGAACAGACCTGAATGAGGTAAGGGAGTAAGCAATAAGTATATCTTGAAGAAGAGCTGTCTAGGCAGAGGGAAAAGTAAGTACAAAGGCCCTGTGGTAGAATATACTTGGTATTAATCTGAGAGAAATGTTGGTGCGTATTAAAAGGTTCAACATGGAGAGAAGAAACAACAAGATCAGATCTGTTTTTAGGAAGACCAACCAGGCCATGTGCTGAGAATTAACTGCAGAAGGACAGGACAGGAGTGGCAGCAGAAAGACCAGGAACACAACTAATGAGTGACAATGGTGGCTTGGAGTAAAGAAATAGCCACAAAGGAGATCCTGGATATAAACCAAAGGTAGAGACCACAGGACTTCCTGACAGGTGGAATGTGAGGCACGAAACAAATATGAAATCAGTGATGACTCAGAGTTCTTGCCCCATACAACTAGAAAGTGAAATGAGGAAGATTACAGGGACAACTGACTGGGGGCAGTGAAGGTCAAGTATCAATCTGGGAAGAAGCAAAGTTTGAACAGGTGGCGTGACCCACTGACCCAGCATGTCCCTTTTAGGGAACCTGTTCTGCACATTCGCCCACACGTGCCCAAATCCATGTATTCAAGACTGCATCCTGGAACCGTGAAAGATCAGAAGATTGACTAGAAACTTCTTGAAGTGTGGCTCTGTTGATTTCTCTCTCCCTTCTCAAAACCCTACAATGGGTCCTCACTTTCAGAATTCAGCCCGGAGTCCTTTTCTAAGCACTGCGGATTCAGATAGCAACGTCCCTTCCCCAAACTTCACGCACACACTGTCCCAAAGTAAGACTCTATGTTCTCCACCCAAAGACCACAGTGTCTCATCTCTGCCTGGGGCCATTCTGTTCTGCCTGGAATCACGCCACACACCTCCACACCCCACCTGTGACCTCCAGCCTGCTACACACGTCCTGCCTCAACTGCAAGGAAGCTCTTCCATGCGACCGTGACCTTCCCATCTGGAAAGAACCGTGTCCCTCCTCTGGTTTATCTTCCCACGTCCATGAATTCTGTGCTTCCTTCACAACATGCACAAAATGTCTTTTCTTACCTCCTAGGCTGCTGTCTCCTTAGTAACTCTATCCATAAATTATTCAACTTCTACCCTACAGTATCTAGCATGTTTTATATTCAGCAGACATAAAAAAAAAAAAAAAAGTTATGAATGAACAAGTGAATGAATTTTCTATAGAGAAAAATCCCCACTTCTGTTATCAGGCTCAAAGAGGCAAGGTCTTTAGAAATTCTAATCCATCCAAGCACTTGATAATTCCTCTGGGTCCCCGATGGATTGAAAAATGCAAAAACTCTGTCAATTCTTTCACAAATAACCTGCCTTTCTCATCCCCCCACCCCCACCCCCACCCCTCCCACAGTGAGTGTTATACTGGTAGCTCTAAATCCCAGGTCTGCATTTCCTGAACCACAAGCTTTGCGTTTCAGGTGAGGGTAGGTGTGTCCTCCGTGGAGGTGGTAGAACTGAATAAAGGGGATTATGTAATTCTACCTTGTTAGATGGATGACTTACCAAGAAAAGGATTTCACGTGTTCCTGAATCAGGACCCAGGTCTGCCCAAAATCGTCCGACTTCCACAGCTGTAAAGACCAAAAGGGCAAGAAGGAATCGGGATGTAAGAGGTACCCACCACCTAAACGGCCTGGCCCTCAAACCTCGCCTGCAATAATGCGCCGGCTGTGAAGACAGGCACAGAGGTCACCAAGGCCAGCCCGATTACTCCAGATGCAAACGAGGGCAGGGAGGAAAGGTCAGATGTGCACCTTCATGTTCCTCCCCATAGTTACTAAGACCTCAAGAACTACAAGAAAAAAATGACTGGGACTTGTCTTCCATCTACGGATTACCAGAAATTAGTTTACTTAAGGCTAGTCCTCAGGGATAGTAAAAACAAAAGGATTACACTCCATTCTTCTTGCTTAGGAAGTAGTGTCCTTAAAAACCCATTAGGGGTCGGGGTGCTTGGGTGGCTTAGTCGGTTAAGCGTCCGACTTTCGCTTAGGTCATGATCTCGCGGTTTGTGGGTTCGAGCCCCGCGCCGGGCTCTGTGCTGACTGCCAGCTCAGAGCCTGGAGCCTATTTCGGAGTCTGTGTCTCCCTCTCTCTCTGACCCTCCCCTGCTCACGCTGTCTCTCTCTCTCTTCTAGAAATAAAAAACAAAAACAAAAACAAAATCCCATTAGGGGTCACAGTGACTAAAGGTGAACAGAGAGGAAGGGCACCAAAGAGAATCACCTTGAATACAAAGGATATGGCCATGAGTAATTAACTTGCTGATCTTTGCCCAAACCCCTGAACTTCCAAACAGAGGACCTAAGAGCTTCTGGCCCTCGTGACCATGGATTATGAAGAAGCAGGTGGGCCCGGGTGGCTCAGTCGGCAATGCATCTGACTCTTGATCTCATCTCTGGCCGTGATCTCACAGATTGTGCCGGCAGAGCAAAACCTGCTTGGGATTCTCTCTCTCTTTCTCAGAATAAAGAAATAAACTTTAAAAAAGAAGCAGCAGCAGCAGGGAACCACAAAGAAAACAATAATCCACCTACACTGGTAAACTGACCCTGCCTTACTTAGGTTACTCCCAAAGGCAAGTAAGGGTAAACAGATCATGTTTTGGTTAAACAACCGGCAAAGAAAGAGAAAGCTTCCAAGGTTCCTCTGAGCAAAGCCATTCAAAACTCATCATTAATCCAAACCTACAGGGTCTACAGGCTTCACACAATTATACCAGACCATTCCTCTCGATTTGGCAAGTTTCAACCCTGAGCTATAAATCCTACAGGGGTTCTCTCCCCATCCTGCTTTTCCTTCAAATCCAGATTTAAGGCGAAAACACACACCCATTTATATTCTATGCACACGCACACACACTAAGGGGGAAAAATTAAAATATGATGGTAATTTCAAATAAATGGTACAAAATCAGTGTGTTTACAGTCGAAGATGGGAAAGGTAGAACAGAAATTCATTAAGAGTTCCCAGCAGAGCTCAGACTCCAGACTTCTTTAGCTGGCTCTCTCTGGTTAATTTCTAGAGCTTCGGTTTACCCCCAAAACCCACAAGGGTGCATCTACCCTGAGAAAGGCACAATGTTTAACAGGGTTTGCCAAGTGCTTGGCGTCGCACCCCTGGCTGGGATGCATTCTGAGAGCGCCAGGGAGATCTAGTTTTCCTTAGCCATGGGAAGTGAAATAGTAGCTCCAAAGGCTAAGCTTGGGAGAGGAGGGAGTGAGGGAGGGGCCGGGGGAGGTCACTCAGAGGACACCCAAGCCACATGGGGCAGAACAGAAAATTCGAGAAGCCCACCTGACTGTGTTCCAGAAACTCCCTTACCTGCTTGTTGGGGTGAGATCTGTCAAAGCCCAGGAGAAGGTTGGAGGCCTTGCTATGCAGGAGGAGGTCAGCTGCCCGGAATGGGATGGCGAAGCCTTGAATGGTGTTGCAGAAGTCAAATGTGATCCAGAGGTACTGGGCATAAGCATCCACGAAGATGTACTGCAAGAGGGGAAAATAAAAAAAAAAAAAAAAAAAGGGCAATGTCAGAGCAGACCTGGCTGGGGCCACCCGCAGCCCCACTTCCCACCGCGCGTGTGGTGCCAGGGGCCTGTGGGGCCTCCACACGGTGTCCTTACCATCCCCTGGCCAGATGCCGGTGCTTGCCACACATGACTCAAGGAAGGGGGGGGTGCGGGACAGTTGGGACAGAGCTGAAGACGGCCCTCCTTTAACCAGGTAACAGTGCTAGTCAGGCCTTCCTGTCTTTTCTCTCAGCTGACTTGGCCATTCTCCCCCTTCTGGCAAGTCAGTGGGTCACAGTCAGAGGGTGACTACTGGCCGGGACAGAGAAGTCCTGCTCTCCAGACTGGCTGTACACAGACAGGACTCCTTCTGTCCCTCTATCCTCTGAGCAGCTACGGGACACGACTTCCCAGGAAAATCCCTAAAGTCACACCCATCTAAGAAGATTAGCTTCTCCTTCTTGAGGCCAGGTGACAGGGCAGCTCTGAGGACCACGCAGCCAGTGGGGCCAGCAGGCCCACTGTGGGGTGAGGCAGGAAAGCAGCTCTGGAGAGCAGGGGCTGCACCCTATTTAGCCCCCACACAGGCGAGTGGCGCCGAACAAGCTGGACTACAGAGTTCCTGAGGGGGAGGGGCGCCTGGGTGACTCAGTCAGCTGAGTGTCCAACTTCAGCTCAGGTCTTGATCTCACGGTTCATGAGTTCGAGCCCCGCATTGGGTTCTGCACTGGCGGTGCAGAGCCTGCTTAGAATTTTCTCTCTGTCTCTCTCCCTCTGCCCCTTACCCACTTGCACTCACTCTCTCTCAAAATAAATAAACTTTAAAAAGAAAAAAAAGAGAATTTTTGAGGGGAAAGAATTAAGGCAATTCAACCTGACAAATGTGTGTTTAATGTTCACCCTGCACCAGATGCCGCAATGCCATGGTGAAAACACAGAACCCTTACAGTCCAAAGTGGGAGAAAGACAGACGTGATCATGGGTAACTGTAACTCGAGCGGAAATGAGATTTGATGGGAAGCCATGGACAGAGACCTATGAGGGGCAGAGAGCACAGATTAGCTCCAGTCTGGGAGATGAGACAGGACTCCGGGCCAGAGCTGGCCCTTGTAAAGGCAGGCGAGATTTCAATAAGGAAAAAGCAGCCCTCATCTGGGGCGGTTTGAGTTTGGGAACGAAGGCAGGTGGGGGAAAAAAAAGACAGCAAGGACTGAGGGCCTGAGGGCAAGGATCATGAAGTGCAGATGGTGGCAGGCCTTGAACGCACATGAGAGATCTGAAGGAAAGCCCCTCTGCTCCCACAAGGGCAAGGGCAGCTCAGCGGATCACCGTGAACCAGAGCAGGAGGGACGCGGCTCCCGGTGCCAGCCAGTCCCTGAAACCAACAACCTAAAGGAATCCGTCCAAGCACACATTCCCCTCACTGACTGCATCTGACCCAGATCAATCTTCTATTCAGAATCCTTTTGGCACTAACAGCTCAGGCACGTCCTGACCTCCTGCATTTGTGCGTATGCTGCTTTCACATGTTCTTGATCCTTTCCCTTTGGCTCTTCCCTCCCCAATTCCCAGGAACGCATTCTACGTGTTCTTTCTCGGTTTCCTCTACAGCATCTAAAGTAAAACTCCAAAGTCTGCAGAGCCTAATTAAATCTAACCGTAAAGGCTAGTAAATGTTTTGAAAGCAAAAAGCACCATAAGCAAATGCAATGTTGTAAAAACAATCATGATCCTAGGAGTATTGTCATAATTTCTGGCACAAAGGCGTTCCCTAGAAATAACAGAGCCCATGTTCCTGCTCCGAAACCATTTTGGTTCTTAAGGAAGGGAGTGTTCTTGATTTAAAAAGATTTCTGGGGCACCTGGGTGGCTCAGTTGGTGGCTTAGTCCGATTCCTGGCTTCAGCTTAGATCATAATCTCATGCTTTTGTGAGTTCGAACCGCATCAAGCTCTGCACTGACGTCACTGAACCTGCTTGGGATTCTCTCTCTTTCTCCCTTGCTCTCTGCCCCTCCTCTGCTCACGTTATCTCTGTTTCTCTCAAAAATAAACTTTAAAAAAATAAAATAAAAATAAATAAAAAGATTTCTCTAGAAATCTGTTCCATGGCTTCTCCAAGTGCCACAATATCTAAAAATCACATACCCAGTTGAAGAACTTATTATCTTTCATAATACTAAATTATTAAGGTCAAGAACAGGGATGCCTGGCTGGTTCAGATGGCGGAGTGTGCAATTCTTGATCTCAGGGCCAGGAGTTTGAGCCCCACGCTGGGCACAAAGTTTACTTTAAAAAAAAAAAAAAACAAAGGTGTCAAGAGCACTCAGCGTGTGCTGAACACTGAGCTGCAAACTTGTGCAGGTCTCCTCAGATTCCATCTTTCTGGTACTCACAGCAAGTCAGGATTTAGCTATCGGTGTTACCTCCTTTACTAATGAGGACACTGACGCATGGAGAAGTTCACTGGCCAACATGACCCAGGAGGCGGCATGTACCTCAATGTCTGCGTGGTTCACAGCCTGTCCCTCAACAGTCCACCAATCCCTTCCTCTCCTGCTCCAAAACAGGCAGCACTTCCTGAGTTTAATGCCAAGGTCGCACACGGAGCCCCCAGGCTCATTCCTGCGCCTCTTCTCTTACTGCACTCCGGACGCTTTTGTCGGCAGCTCGCTTCCCTTGCCCTGTGGCAACACTGAATCATGCCAAGCCTGCATGCCCTTCCCCTGGCGGCCCCGCCCTCGACTCCCCTCCTCTGGCCCCTTCAGACAGAGGTCGGCTCTCCGCCCTCAAGTCACCTTGCTGCTCTTCGTCCTCTGCTGCCAACTCACTCCACCCTCCACACACCTCCTGCTACGGCTGCCAAGATCAGACATGCCAGGGCTTTTATTCCACGGTCTCACCCTGACTGCTGACCTCCCTGGCATCTCCCCTCTGATGCGCCGAGGTGTCTCACTAGGTCCAAAACCCAGCCCTCCCACACCTTCCCATCACGTCCCAAGCTACTCCTCCCCCTGGCCCGAGTTCTCATAATAACGGGTGTCGCTCTGCTGCCTTCCCTCGGTCCCCACTCCCAATCGGCCACCCACCCCGCTCTGTTTTCCTTTCTACACTCTCTGCTCTCTTTTATAACCCCAGGGCTGCCAGCGTGGCCCACGGGCAAGCTGGTGCTGGGCACTGGGTTTTGGTCCTTCTCATGCCTTCCAGGGCATGGCAGGGGTGAAAGCTCAGAGGGGGATTCGAGGTCTGGCTGGGCAACTGGGCAACTTCACGCCTGTATCCCCATGACGGTTCCCTTCCTGGCCTCTCTCTGATCTTTCCCCTTCGAATCCATCCTGCATATCGCTGGGACACACATTTCCCTAAAAGACACTTCACTAAGCTCCACTATTCAGGACCTTCCGTGGATCCCTACTGTCCTCAGGGCAAAAAGCAAACATCATCTTCAGATGAGTGCCTTCTTGAGACCTCGAAGCACCTCGGTGCAAACGCTTCACCCCTGAGAAGTGAGTCTCCCCATGGCCCGCACAGAAACCGCATATACAACCTCCTTGAAGTCTCTGCCCATGGCCTGCTCCCCGCCCTGGACTCCCACCGACTCCACGCAGCTACTGGAATCCTGCCTGTCCTTGAAGCTCCATGTCCAATCCCAAGTGCCCCGTGAGGCCTTTCCTTCCCTGACCCAGCCTCGCTGACTCCCCAGCCTCGCTGACTCCCCAGCCTCGCTGACTCCCCAGCCTCGCTGACTCCCCAGCCCCGGACACCTGTGGGTTCCACTCATCATGCAGGCACATGTCACTTCACGCTGTTACAGAACTGTGCCGTGTGTGCATGTGACAGCAAATGCAGCACGTCCTACTCCACCGTTAGTCCCCTGGCTGTCAAGTCAGCCCGAGGTGAGCCCCACAGACCTGCCAGCAGAGCTGACCTCCTGGGTGCTTCCTCGATGGTGTGACTTCTGGAGTGTTCTCATACACCCCCATCTTCCCTACCCTGTCTGCAGCCACCGAATATTCAGCTCTCGGCTTAAAACTATGTTTCCTCATGGGGCACCTGGGTGATTTGGGGGGTTAATTGCCCAACTCCTGATTTGGGCTCAGGTCATGGTCTCATGGTTTGTGAGTTCGAGCCCCGTGTCAGACTCAACACTGACAAGTGTGGAGCCTGCTTGAGATTCATTCTCATTCTCTCTTTTTCTCTCTGCCTCTCCTCTTTCAAAATAAGTAAACTTTTTTCTTTAATGTATTGAAAAAACACCTATGTTTTCTCTTTAAAATACAAATAGTCCAGAAACATGAAGTCAGCTACAGAAGGGCTGCTTGGGTGGTTCAGTCAGTTAAGCATCTGACTCCTGATATCGGCTCGGGTTGTGATCTCATGGTTCATGAGTTCAAGCCCCGCATCAGGCTCCTCACTAACAGCACAGAGTCTGCTTGGGATTCTCTGTCTCTGCCCTTCCCCTTCTAAATAAATAAATAAATAAACTGTTTTTAAAATGTATTAAGAAAAAAAAAAAACTCTTGTGTTTCCTCTTTAAAATACAAATACATCTAGAAACATAAACTATAGAAGAGGTGCCTGGTGGCTCAGTTGGTTAAATGTCCGACTCTTTAATTTTGGCTCAGGTCATGATCTGAAGGTTTGTGAGTTCAAGCCCTGCATCAGGTTCCTTGCAGACAATGCCTTGAGAATCTCTCTCTCCCTCTCTCTCTGACCCTCCCCTGCTCTCTCTCTCTCTCAAAATAAATAAACTTTAAAAAAGCTACAGAATTGGGGCGCCTGGGTGGCTTAGTCGGTTAAGCGTCCGACTTTCCAACTTTCGCTTAGGTCATGATCTCGCGGTTCGTGGGTTCGAGCCCCACGTCGGGCTCTGTGCTGACTGCCAGCTCAGAGCCTGGAGCCTGTTTCAGTCTGTGACTCCCTCTCTCTTCTGACCCTCCCCTGCTCACGCTGTCTCTCTCTCCTAGAAATAAATAAAACATTTAAAAAAAAAACAAAAAGCTACAGAATTCACCTCCATGTTAGCACAAGTGATTCTCTCCAGTTCTGAGGGGAGGCACCCGGACCGCAAAGCCAGGATGAAGGGCATGGGAGGCAGCGAAGGAACGTAACTTCAGACGAGAAAGAGAGACAGAGAACGAGGGGAAAGCCTAGCTGCACGGAGCCCCAGGTGTATGCAGACACTGCGTAGCTGACCTCAGGTGCACTGGGAGGGCAGCGGCACTGCCAGGTGGCCAGGGCTGTGCACTGCTTCAGGGAGGCATCACACGAGGCTGAGAAGAAGGAAGTGGGGCTGTCGGCAGGTACGAAAATAGACCCAAACACTCACATGACCCCATGCCACTCCATCTCCATCACGAAGTGAAACCACTGGCCCACAGCTGCCTGCTTACCCAGCACCTCCTCCCCCCCTTCACGGGCACACCCCCCCCCCCGACTTTCACATGGCCCTTGTGTGACATCGTCCCCTTTCCAGGCAGCTGCTAACGGTCATTTCAACCTTTTCAAACCACACTCCTTGACAGCACCCTAACATCATCACACACGGGATGTGCCTGGGCCCCGCACCCGCGTCTTGACAGCAAGACACCCACAGCCTGTGTGATTTTTCTCAGGAAGTGGTAGGTCTGGTGGAGTAATCTGCCTTCCCAGGGACAAAGGCAAAAGTAACAGAAGTAACGGGCACAACGAAAGTCACTGTTTCCTTTCTGAGAAGTCTGCGGAGGGGTAAACAGCTTCTCTGGGGAACCAGAAACTCAGCAGAGAGTGCTGTTGTTCCTCTGACCCACTCAGTCTGCTCCCGGCCCCGCCTCCACCTGTCACCAGGTTCCATCTCCCCACCAACCCCAAAGCCCATCCCTCTCTCCCCTGAGAAACCCAAGATGCACCACCTTCCAGGCAGGGGGGGCATCCAGGCTGTGGGCAGGCCCTGCCCTCCCTGCACCTCAGACTCCTTGACAACCATCCCTGGGGCTTTCTTCCTGCTCGCCCCAATGCCCAGGCCCCTGCCCTGCTCCTTCTTCAGACCAAAGGCTCAAAAGCTCCTCTCCCCCTACACCAAACCATCTCCGCAAGCCCTAAACATCGTCCTTCCTCTCTTCTGACTATTGAGATGTGCATGTGGGCCCGGTGGCTGCTCGCCACAACTCATGACAAGCAGGAAGGAAGTCAGACCCTACTTGCAGACATCTGTGCCCGTGTAGCAGGAGGTAAGGAGGGGGCAAGAGAGAGCCGAAAAGGAAGCTTCCATAGGCCACAAGCAATGAGAGTTAGCTCTGGGACAACATGTAAAAATCATGATAAGAGACAGGCACAACCTGACAAAGTGAGTAATCTAAGAGTTATTTGATTCTCAGAGGCAGGGGGCATACAGATCACTCTACAGGCAATGTGGCACAGCCAGCAAGCTGGGCCCTGGGGCAGGGTTCCTTGCCTCACAGGGGTCAAGAGCAAGGGGGGCAGTGGGGCCCATCCAACTGTGGGAGCTCCGAGGACAGGGCTACCTGACCAAGGGCAGGGGGAGGTGTAGTAAAAAGGGCTGGCAAACTTGTCAACACCTCTTCCTTGCTTTTTATTGCAGAGGGCGTTAGATAAGAGATGAGTTTGCTCCTAACAGCTGCTCTGCTTGAAGATTATTAGGCAGAGCGGACAGGAACCACTATGTACCGGTATTAGTTTTTAAAGAAAAAATTGTTCCTAGGGGCGCCTGGGTGGCTCAATCAATAAAGCATCTGACTTCAGCTCAGGTCATGATCTCGCAGTTTGTAAGCTGGAGCCCTGCATCGGGCTCTGTGCTGATAGCTCAGAGCCTAGAGCCTGCTTCGGATTCTGTGTCTCCCTCTTTCTCTGCTCCTCCACCGCCCCCCAAAAAATAAACATCAAAAAATTTTTTTAATTGTTTCTATACCCACTAGTAAATAGCTGCTTCTTGAAACCCAGGAGAGGTCCCACCTAAGGATCCGTGGCCTGGCCCCTTCCCCAGGGCCTGTCCACAATCCAGCAACTAAAAGGTTAATGCCTGGCCCAGCAGGGCAGACTTCAGGATCCAGTTCCCTCCAAACTGGGTCTGTTCATGCCAGTGGCTAAATATTTTGAAAAACAGGCCCCGCTAACAGACCACAGGCAATGGGAGAAGCCAGTGCTGGGGGTGGGTCAGGGGAATCTGGCCGGAGGACCCTATAGCAGCTACCCTTACCTCAGAGGTTTCTGAGCATCCTTAGAAGCAGTCTTACCTCTGGAAGGGAGCTAGGGCTCACCAGGGTGCGGAAGAAAGCAATCAGTTACAACGCTCTGAGCCAAAGCTCCCTAACCTTGCAGGCTGCCTGATTCCTGTCCTCCCCGCTGCTCTGGGACCCAGGGCAATCTCAAATCAATGCTCGCTCCAAATCGAATGTCTTCCCCCAGGTTCTACTGCAGAAACAAAGCCCCAGGCCAGCCAGCTGGGAAAACAAATCAGGAGGCACAGCAAATCTGCTGTCTTGGTTTTCTTTCCTATATTGGTGCAGCCTGGGGGGAGGGGTATAAGCACGCACTCACGGGTGTGCACGTGCATGCACACACACACAGGCACCGGTGATGCCGATGAAAGCAAGCTGGTTTGCAAGCACATGGGAAGCCCTGGATCACACACACTGGTGGAAGTCCCAGGAAGCCCAGGGAATGTGTTTGCCACCTGTGGGCTGGGCAGCTCATTGGTTGGCAGGTTTTCTGCACATGAGCCTGATGCTGTCTGTCTAGAAAGCCTGCCTTGCAGGTACCTGGCCTGCCTGGTTATGCACAGTTCCATCCTGACAGCCGTGTTCAGCCGTGTTCTGCCAGACACCCAGGTTAGCAGAAAAACAGTCAGTGCCAAGCTGTGAAAAGATGACGAGGAAGCCTTTCTCCCAGCACCCCCTCCCCCTCTTTAGCAGAGCAGTCGTTCTGGATGGAATCCAGCCCCAGGAAGTCAAGACAGGCACGGGCGGGACAGGGCTTCCTTACGCGCTTGTTGTCCGCCGGACTGTGGTAGAACTGGGCGATTACGGCTTCGCTGCTGTTTCCCACACCGAAGTTCAATTTCTCAGAAATTTTCTTGAATGATTTTCCATAGTCATAAGACACGTACACCTGGATTAGGGAGGAGGAGAGGATGAAGGAGAGAGAGCTAGTGAGAAACGCAGCAAAAAGACCACCACCTGTGAATGTCCCGCCCTGGATCCCGAACGTGGGGTCACGAAACGACAGAGGTGAAGAGATGATGCGCACAGGAGAAGGGGGGCACCCCTCCGTCCACCCCTCGATCACATGGAGGTTGACAGCACGGGAATGACCGCTACACAGGCTCCTTTCCGTGGCCAAGACACGCCCCTGAAGGGAGAGGCTCGCGGATGGCGACGAGGCTGACCTCTTCCCCACGGCTGGGTTAAGTGTTTAACAAATTACATCTAGAGGCAGACAGAATGTGGTTGTTTGAGGCCGCAGGGCGGGGGCGGGGAGACTGGGAACTTGTTTTGCCATCTGTTGAAATGTCCCCAAAAGGTAATCTAATCCTTCAACCCTCTGCTGGAAAGTTCTGTTCCTACAGAACCACAGAAGATGAAAGGCAAAAAACCCTCGCAGGCCTCCACAGAGGAGCCCCAGAGATGAGAAAGAAAGCACTGAGTTATTAAATATGCACAGAGGTTAAATACATAGGCACCAGATCCCTGGCCCAGCGCTCACACTTGCTAATGCTACAGCTCGGAAACCAGCCACAGGAGCCGGGTGCATGCCAGCGGTATTTATTCTTCCCCTGCTTCCGGGTCTCTGGCTACCCAGTGACCACAGTGATAAATGACTGTCATTCGTTCTGTGCTCATGAGGTGCCAGGTCCCATACCACCCTCTCCACGTGAAAGGCCTCGGATACTCTTACCACAGCCCTGCGTGGCAAACATGATTATTAAAATCACTTTCCGGATAAGGCAGCGGAGGCTTACCTGATTAGCCCCCTGCCAAAGTCACAGAGAAAGTAAGTAGCAGCATGGAATTGTGATCCAGGCTGCCTGCCTCCAAAGACAGAAACCCCAAAGCCTTACACCTGGGGTCATGGATGGCAGAGGAGGAGCCGTCAGGTACTTTGCATCTACACTTACCACCTAGGCAATGTGAAATTAACATAATCAGAGGATTAAACACAAGACTGATTGATAAACACAATATTAAGAGTACTTAGTGAGAACTGGGGTAAGCACTCAAGAAAAAGGACAGGTGCATTCCAACGAGGACAGGAAGCACTGGACTAATCTCATAAAGGGTATGGCCACCAATACCCGCTGATGCAACAGCAAACACGTTTCAAGGATTTCACAGGAGGCAAGGACTGTGCTGGGCACCAGATCTACAAAGACACGTCCTTTACACACAATGTAAGCATTCAAATGTTTGCAAACAATAACCCATGGAAACAGTGAAGGAATGGAGAGCGCACACAGGGTGTTCATATTATATGTATGTCAAGGTTAGAGGAGCACAGATAGAGCCTGTGCCAATATCTGGGCCCCCGTGGAAGAAACCCTATTAGGAACACTCATGTTTTCACACAGCATGTGCTCCTAACTACCAAGCGGTAAGGGGCGGCCATAAAAACAGCTTCAGAAATGCAGCAGGTTGAGAAGGTCACAGATAATTTGAGTGGGTAAAAAGATAAAGTGGTTTTTTCTCACTCTCATTCTCCTGGCCCACAACGGACATTGAGACTCCCTGTTAGGTTCCCATGTCACATGTAGTAAACTAATGGCTTCTCAAAAAGGGAACTCGGCCCCCTCCAGCTCCAACATCCCCAAAATGGATAATCCTCTAGGAGTTACCTCCTCAGAAGCACATGTGATAATAAGTCATTACCAGGGTAGCATTTTTCAGTACATGATACTCTTCGATATAAATTTTGACTCATCTTTAAAAATTCTGTTGGGTTAGCCTCACCTTTGCCTGCCTCGGCAATCCTGGAACATCACAGGTACTCAGAAAAGATGTCTCAAATTAGTAAGTATCATTATACCACAGAGCGAAGTAAATGAATGGATCCCGTAAATGAATAAAAGAGAATGACAGGAACGAATCAGTGAGTGAATGGAGAATTATCTCCATTTAAGAGATAACAAAAACTAAGACTCAGAGAACTTAATGACCAGCCCAAGGTCGTAACAGCTATAAGTGACCAAACGTAATGGGTTCCCCAGTCCCGGGTCCAGTTGTCTTTCCACAATGTAAGGGACCCTTCTAAGAGAACGTTCTCTTCTACATACTTACGTTGCTCTGTTAAAGGGGAAGAGCATACACTTAATCTTCAGGCTGGACAGAAGGAGTGCAAGAGAAGGGATAAAACACCAACTTTAACAAAATACAGGTCCTTCCTAAGATTCTCAGCCACACCTTTGCCATGTCATACTCAGAAGTACAACAGCCTTCACTACGAAAAAGCTCTTTCTTAATACACACCTGCAAACAAGCCCCATCTCTTTAGGACTTAAACTTCTTAGAAGTTAAGAGTAAGTATGTGAGGGTCCATCCTACACTTCCAGGCTCTAGTAAAGGACTTCCTTTCCTTTTCCAGGTTGAACAATCCCAACACGATCTTTTTATCCTGTCCTCATAATTCTTTCTTTTTTTAATTTTTAATGTTTATTTATTTTTGAGAGACAGAGAGAGTGAGCGTGGGAAAGGGACAGAAAGAGAGGGAAACACAGAATTCAAAGAAGGCTCCAGGCTCTGAGCTGTCAGTACAGAGCCTGATGCGGGGCTCCAACTCACAAACCGTGAGATGTGACCTGAGCCAAAGTCGGACGCCTAACCGGCTGAGCCATGCAGGTGCCTCAATCTCATCCTCAAAATTCTTATTTCTATTGCATTAACCTAAACACTAAGCTCCACAGAGCAAAGCCCAAGCTGAGGGCTGTGCACAGCTACCTACCCTCTCCCCAGTGAAAGGTACAGAAAATGCCTCTGTCAGCACATAGGTAACACCAAGAAAGCTGAAGGCCTCCTGGCCTCCACACTGCGTCCCCAGTGGTACATTCTGGTGCAGTCCTGTCCCCACGTGGTACCCTGCGCACTAGGATCTCCAGGCAAATCTGGGCAAACACACTCATCTTGTGGGTCTACGACATGTTCTTTCTCCAAGCACAGCTTTCCACACTGATTGGTCCCCTCTGACTTCTCTAAGGCACTGCTCCCTTAAGCACAGAATACAACGTGGGGTCCCTGGGGGGCTCAGTCCGCTAAGTGTAGGACTTTAGCTCATGATCTCACAGTCCATGAGTTCAAGCGGCACTGTGAGTCTCTGTCTCTCTCTCTGCCCCTCCCCAACTTGTACACATTGTCTCTCTCTCAAAATAATAAATTTTTAAAAAAAATAATGAAGACTAGAATACAACAGGAAGAGCCACTAACCTGCCGGAGTAGCCAGTCAGATCACGGTCTCACCTACAAAAACACTCCTTCCACGTGACTGGTTTTAAATCCCTTCCCCTGTACTTCACAACAGTGTAATAGTAACGAGAAACCAGAAGAGCAAGGCAGGGAAGAGGCAGAAGGGACAGGGGTCACAAGGAGGAAGGGAAGAAGGATTGACATGTACAGAAAACATCTCCAAACCTGGCCCTGGTCTGAGTCCTATACCCCACTTGCTTCTCAAACAGTAATATGCCTACAAATCACCCAGCAAGAGAAAGGTCCAAAGGCAGACTCTGATTCAAGAGGTCTGGAGGAAAACCTGAGATGCTGCCTTTCTAACCAGCTCCCAGAAAATACCCCTGGCTGGGGCCCCTTGGTGGCTCAGTCGGTTAAGCGTCTGACTTTGGCTCAGGTCATGATCTCACATGAGTTCAAGCCCTGCATTGGGCACTCTACTGACAGTTCAGAGCCTGGAGTCGGCTTCGGATTCTGTGTCTCCCTCTCTCTCTGCCCCTCCCCCACTCATGCTCAGTCTCTCTGGCAATACATAAACATTAAAAAAATTATTTTTTAAAGACAATACCCCTGGATGCTGCTCCACAGACCACACTTTGGGGAGCAAGCACTATCTCATTGACAGATGAAAAGACCAAGAGAAGGTTAATGACTTGGTTCAAGGTCAGATTGCTAACGAATGGCAGAGCCAGGATCCCAACCCAGGTGGGCTGATTTCGGAGCCAGAGCTCAGCAAGGCCCCAGCCCCACGGGCTACCAAGTTCTGCCCTGTGACCGAGCTAGCAAGTACCCGCCCTGCTCCTCGGACAATGCTGGGGGACACTGATCGTGTCACACTACTCTGGGCACAAGGGCTCAGAGTCCTACCCTTCCCGAAACCTTCCCTGGTGGATTCTGCTTTTCTGCCAGACACGATCTCTGGAGAGTTCTTCTCCCAATTATGTTGCACCTGAGTACGTCATAAACCATGTCAGGACGGGGCAGAAACAAAGGGGTGAGAAGAATGAACAGAAACAACACCTATTGTTTCCTTCCATCGACCAGACTTCTCAAAGAAAAAGACAGCACCCAGCTCCATTCTTCATGGAACTTGCTACAAGTTCATCAGGACAGTATTCTTTTTTTTTTTTTTTTTCTGTTTTAAAGCAAACCTTGTGGGATTTCAGTTTTGAGATCCATCCCTTTTTTATATACTGAATATGCAGGACGTGGCTGTTCTCCAACACACTCACCCAGCCCCTCACTTAGGTGCCTCTATCCCTCCTGCCCTGCTGACGGGGGCCTTACAAACCGTGTTTCCAGCATTCTTCGAAGAAAGTCTGGCTTGTTACTACTCTGGCACCACCGACTTCAGGCTCTGAGTCCTAATTTATTTTTGGGTTAACTTTTCACATCAGAACATCTCTCTTTCAGCTGCCAAGTCTGCAACGTAGCCCGTGTGCAGACAGAGGAAATCTCTACCACTCCTATTTATTATCTCCAAGCATTGCATTCTTTTCCATTGAATCTTATCATGCATTTCATTACAGATGAGTTTATCACTTCAACTGTGCAATGGCTTCTTGGGAAGATACACCCAAGTATTCAGAGTGAGAACCCAGGTTTGGGCAGACGTGGGCTAACTAGCCTTCCTGGTTTACCTCAGGCTCAGAAGGCTCCCAGATGTGGGGCTTTGAGGGCTAAAGGACAGACAGGTTGGCCACGCAGGCAACATAACACTTTCACACAGCGAGCGTGTGATCGGGTCTCCTTAGCCACCTGAGTGACCTCATACAGGACACTTAATGTCTCCAGGCTCCTGTCTGTCCAGCCAAGCCATAAATCAATGGCTAAGGGCTTTTACCTATCTCACAAAAAAATATTACCTAGATAAAGCATGTTTTTAATGTATAAAAAACCCTAAGGAGGGGCACCTGGGCAGCTCAGCTGATTAAGTGTCCGCCTTCAGCTCAGGTCATGATCTCACGGTTCATGAGTTCGAGCCCTGCATCAGGCTCTGTGCTGACAGCTCAGAGACTGAAGCCTGCTTCAGATTCTGTCTTTCTCTCTTCAGATTCTGTCTCTCTCTCTCTCTCTCTCTGCCTCCCCCACTTGCACTCTCTCTCGGTCTCTCAAAAATGAATAAATGTTAAAAAAATAATTATTTTAAACCCTAAGGAGGATTTCTCAACACAGTAGGGCAGAGCTGTTTCCAGTTTTCCCACGTTCAGGAAGAGGAAAAGGCCCTGCCTTTGGTGACTGATGCCACCACAGCCTGAACCTGGGGACAAAGAAACACAGTGTCGAGCTTTGTTCCCTGCGCCCCCCTTGGCCAGAAGAAATCTTCTGCTGAATTTGCGTATGTTCGCAGGTGTCTGTGGGCCTCATAGACCGACGGCATCCATATGCTGCCGTGTGTGTTTGCAAACCCTGATTACAGTGATAAAGGGGCCAAAGCCACTGTCCCCAAATAAGTCTAGCCATCCTCCAGAGCACTACAGCCAGCCTGGTTGTCAGTACACTGGTTTCCCATCCAACCCTGGGCAAAGTGATGCATCCCAGCCCTTCCACTGCCCTCCCCGTCCATGGCTGCCTCACTTGAACCCACCAGAAAACAGTCCCACTGCTTCCCCCAGGCACCTACCTCGGAGCACATCTGACCTAGACAGCGGATACACAGACAGGGACCTCACAGAGACCAAATCTCTATGTAAGAATTACAAGCGCATCCTTCAGGCTGATGGGACAGTGCTAGCAAATTCAGCAGAAGGTTTCTTCTGGCCAAGGGGGCGCAGGGAACAAGGCTTGACACTGTGTTTCTTTGTCCCCAGGTTCAGGCTGTGGTGGCATCAGTCACCAAAGGCAGGGCCTTTTCCTCTTCCCGCACGTGCGAAAACTAGAGCAGGGGCCGCACTCCTGTGATCCTCATACACGTTGTACTTGACCCATCCAAGTATTTGTGAAAACCATACATTAGCTGAGTAAGACATAGCAGTTTTCACAGAAAAACCCAGCTCTCTGAGCTTCTCTTGGAGTCAGATCTGGCAACGCCGGGCACTCCGCAGCAACCACAACTGAGACCGATGATGGCAGGCCCCTCGGAAGCATCAAAATCCCTTCTACTTCCTCCCGTCTCTCGGACACAGAGACCAAGGATCAATCACCATGTTCAAATTAACAGACAGGGGGAATGTGTCTTGAGCCTGTATCTCTACCAAAGTGGGAAAACGACCCATATGGTACCAGAAGGCCACGCACGTCAAGAATGATGCAAGAGTCCTTTTTTCTCAGTGGAGATACGAGTGTTGTACACGTGGAAGCCACCCACCTGGTCTCTCATGGGCCTCTGAGTCTGTGACCCCTGGTCTCACACCTTCAAAGCACCTGAATGATTAAATGCTACAGAAAGCCAACTGTGGAAATAAGAACACAAGTGCACTGGATTCACCAGCTCACCCAATGGGGAGGGGTTCCCTCAGGCTCCAGCATTTTGTGGAATGGACACAATGGTCCAGATCGTACCCTGTCACTTCACAAAAGTGATCACACGTCCCGTGGATCCCACTGCAAAAGTGACCACACCGCCCTCCATTCGACAAACAAGGCGGTTATTTAGTATTTTCTAGGGCCTCTCCCCTGTTGTAAAATGTATCCCCCATCCCTCCAATTACCCACTATTTTTTCCGGCACGATAACCCCACCAGACTCTGAAAGGGCATGCCGGTGGCCCAGAGGAGTGCACAGAGCAACACCAATACTTACATCACTGCTCCGGGGCCTCGCCAAGGCCAGGCTGTCCCGGGCCAAGGCCACGATCACGTTGCTTTTCTCTCCAGCCCAGTGCACCACCATCTGATTGTGGGAGTCGTTCAGGCTAACCTGAAAGAGGTCAAACCAACAAAGGAATTAGGACTCATGAGAAGCGAGGGCCATAACGTTCTGAAGCCAGACTCTCCTTCTTTGTCGCTCAGAAATAGCTAAGAGTCTCGGATCTGGAACACTGGGCCAGGGCGGCCTATTTTTCCACCAATGCAAATGCCACCAGACACAACTTCCCCAGAAAGAAACATGGATTCCTTGCTATTTTAGATATAAATGGATGTCAAAAAAAAAAAGAATCTTTTCAGGCTCTCTCTGGCATCACCAATGACTTCATTTATTCTTGTCTTCTGCATAATCAATCTCTGGTTACTTTCATCCCCAACCCACACACAGAACATGCACTCCTAAGGCTTAAAACCAAAACACTGGAGGGGCGACTGGGTAGCTCAGTCAGTTCAGTGTCCAACTGCGGATCAGGTCAGGATCTTGTGGTTTGTGGGTTCGAGCCCCATGTCAGGCTCTGTGCTAACAGCTCGGAGGCTGGAGCATGCTTCAGATTCTGTGTCTCCCTCTCTGTCTACCCTTCCCCCACTCATGCTCTGTCTCTCTGTCTCTCAAAAATAAACATACATTAAAAAATTAAAAATACTAAAACTAAAACACTGGAACAGCTTCCTCGTTCAGAGACATCGGTCAGGCCAGAAAGATCACATGCTCTCAAATGTCTGGGCAAACTGGTACTCCAGCTGGCTGCTCATCCTTAGCACCTAACAAGAGGGACATGAGAAAAACATCAGGATACAGTTTTGTTTAATTAGTTTTGAAGCGTCCCACGTGAGGAAGTCTTTTCTAGGACTCCCCAGAAATGACCTTTGGATTATGGCTAGCAGTAGGTCCCAGACTCGTAAAATGAAAATAAATCAGAAAAGCCAACAGACGATTAGTTGGCCAACTCTGTTTTGCCTGGTAAGAGCGTTAACAAAAACAATCACTGTGTCAGAGCCTGACTTGCTGTTCTCTGAACCGGTTTCCTCTGCTTCCTGAGGACACCGCAGGCTCTTTCCCAGGCTGCCTTGCAGTAGGGGGTTGTCTGGGATTGACGAAAGGTGGTCAGTGCCACTAGCCCCAGCCCCCTCCCGGCCCCCTCTGCTTCTTCTCCATCTGCAGGCTCCATTCGGGACTCTGGAGTCCCAAAGGAGAGTTGAACCACAAGCAGGAAGGCACGCACACCCCTGAGGAGAAAGCCCTCTACTAATGAGTCACACTCGTTTTGAACTCCTCACAGTTGGGCGATACACTGACACCACTGAGCTCTGGGACTCCTCCATTAGGCAGCCAGACCTCTTTTTAATTTTTTTAATGCTTACTTATCTTTGAAGGAGAGAAACAGAGCGTGAGTGGGAGAGGGACAGAGAAAGAAGGAGACTCAGAATCCAAAGCAGGCTCCAGGCTCTGAGCTGTCAGCACAGAGCCGGACGCGGGGCTCAAACCCACAAACAGTGAGATCATGACCTGAGCTGACATTGGATACTTAACCAGCTAAGCCACCCAGGTGCCCCTGCAGCTACCCCTCTTAAGCAATAGGACCGCCATCTACAATCACTGTCATTTTTTAAAGAAAGGACAGTTTCACACCAAACACCGAGTAAAGACCTATATCTCAAAACAAAGCTCTGCTTTATGAAAAACCAACTACATTACTTTCCTTTGTCCTACTTCACCTGACACTGATGGATGGTTCAAGGGCTGGTATCCCACAACGCCAGAGCTAACGTCTCGCCCACCCTGTGTGAAGAGCAAACCGAGGATCGTACTAACAGGCTGTAAGCTCGTGTTCATGGTCAGAATCGGGGCAATGACGCCCTCTGCCCCCCCAAGTCAGGAGCGTGCACGCTCCCTCTTGTTGAGCAGTGTCTGGGAGAAGCTTCTCGCTTCTCTCGCCTCGGTTGTCTTGGGCACGTGTACAGGAAATCAAGCTCCTGGGCTCTGGGTAGACGGGGCACAGCCTCACCTACATACACACCCTACCACCCTCACCCCTCTGGTTGATGCAAAGTTCAAGTCTGAGCTGCTGCTGTGCCCTCTGAGCTGTCCTGCTAACAAGGTTCTGCAGTAGATCACCCTCCCCCCTCACACCTCCTTTCTCCTTTCTGTTCCCCACCCCACCACTGCCCTAACTTGCCCCCCACCCCCTCCTTGAGGTGTTCCCAGATGTCACAGGGGAGACAGGAAACACCAGTGCCACAAACCCAGCAGACAAGATGACAAAGGAGCTAATCCTTAAGCCACTCTGCTTTGGCTCTTAAGCGCCTGCATCTAATTTGATCAGGGTCCAGGTGCTTTGGGAGAATATCTGAAATGAGACTTCTTGAAAGAAGAAAAGACCTTTGGCAGTTTTCAGGAAAATGTGTCATTCCAAAATGTCCCTTCCCCTTGCCAGGGATAAGTCCAAGTGAACATCAAGAGAGAAGGACAAACAGAAGAAAGAAGTAAATCAGTTAACCCAGAATGCTATAGGGAAAAAGCAGCTAAGATTGGAATTTCCACCAGCAACTCATGCCTTACTTCCAGCCTTCTCATTCCCCTACCTCGCCCCTTCCAGCTCATGCCTCTGGGAAGAATCTAGAAGCATCTACAGATCAGAAGCCCACTAGCACAGGTGCCTTGGGAATTCAGGCTAAAGCTCTTTCCCCTCCAAAAACATTCCCACCCTTAGAAACAGAGGAGAATAAGCACAGAATGTATGCAAATATCAACACAATAAAGGATTTGGAATCTAGAGGAAATCACCCAAGTTCTCATGGTCTGGGATGAAGAAGCCCATCATGATTTCACTCGGACAACCTCAGCACAGTCCCCTGCGGCAGGTGACAAATCACACTGGGAACAGTTGGCAAAGCCTTTAGTGAGGAGAGTTGGAAAGAGGACTCAATGCTCCTTGCTGAAGTCCTTCTACTCAGAGGACAGGAGATTTATGAGGACCCTCCACCAATCCTAACAGAGGTGAAGGGGTGAGAGTGGCGCAAAGGACAAGCACCACAATGTGCAAGGGCTTTCTTACAAAGAAAGCCAAAGACGAGCCTGGTGAAACACCTTAAAAAAAAAAAAAAAAAAAGACTTGATAAATGAGACACAGTTAATTGGAGCTGCAAAAGCAGCAGGGAGGGGCCGCGGCAGACAAAAATGGCATGGCAGAGAAATCTCTGCACACAGAAACAGCATCTGGGAGGTGCATCAGGGCCCCCGCCAGGCAGGTTGTTCATGGCCCAGAGGTCACCTGATCAGGGGCTCCCAAACCCAGCATATAGAATCACCCCACACTCTCAGATTCAGATCCCCTGACTGGGGCCCAGGAATTCTTATTTTTAAAAGACATGCTCCAGGTGTCCATAATGCAGCTTCTTTGGGGAGCAATGAATCTAGTCCACTTCCCTTCCTACGGCCAGTACCTGGGACCTAACTAGCGCTAACTGGAAAACTCATGCTTCAGAGTGAGTGGCTGGGTGGCCCAGTCGCTTGAGCGTCTGGTTGTGATTTCACGGTTCACGGGTTCGAGCCCCACATCGGGCTCACTGCTGTCAGCACAGAGTGGGCTTTGGATCCTCTGCCCCCAGCTCTCTCTCTGCCCCTCCCCTGCTCGTGCTCATGCATGCATGCATTCTCTCTCTCTCTCTCTCAAAAATGTATAAACATTGAAAAAACAAAAAGACACTCTTTACAGGGAGGCTGTCTTTGGGGGTCTGGAGTCGTTAAAACTCTATGATCCGATACAAGACACAACATGGGATAAACCCCAAAAAGCACTATACTACTGGAAGCAGCCAGACACAAAAGGTCACACATGGCATGATTCCATTTACATGAACTATGCAGAATGAGTAAATTCATACAGACAGATAGTAGACTGCTGGTTGCCAGGGGCTGAGGGGAAAGGGAAATAGAAAGTAACCATGTACCAGGTAAGGGGTTCTAATTTTGTTTAGAGCGATGGAAATGGTTTGCGACTAGATAGGGGTGGTGGCCACACAACACTGTCAATGTCCTACACGCCACTAAATCGTCCAATTTAAAATGGGTAATTTAGGAGTACCTGGGTGGCTCAGTCGGTTAAGTGTCCGACTTCAGCTCAGGTCATGATCTCACGGTCTGTGGGTTCGAGGCCTGCTTCGGGCTCTGTGCTGGCAGCTCAGAGTCTGGAGCCTGCTTCTGATTCTGTATCTCCCACTCTCTCTCTCTCTCTCTGTCCCTTTCCTGGTCACTCTCTGTCTCATTCTGTCTCTCAAAAATAAATGTAAAAAAAAAATTTTTTTTTAAATAAAATAAAATGGTTAATTCTGGGACACCTGGGTGGCTCAGTAGGTTAAGCATCCAACTTTGGCTCAGGTCATGATCTCACAGTCCGTGGGTTTGAGTCCTGCATCAGGCTCTGTGCTGACAGCTTAGAGCCTAGAGCCTGCTTCGGATTCTGTGTCTCCCTCTCTCTCTGCCTCTCTGCCCCCTCCTCAAAATTACATAAACATTTTTAAAAAATTTTAAATAAAAAAAATGAATGTTAAAAAAATTAAAAATAAAATGGTTAATTTTATGTGAATTTCACCTCAATAATTTTTTTAATGTTTTTACTTATTCTTGAGAGAGAGAAAGAGAGACAGAAAGAGATGGACAGAAAGCGAGCAGGGAAGGGGCAGAGAGAGAGGAAGACACAGAATTCGAAGCAGGCTCCAGGCTCTGAGCTGTCAGCACAGAGCCCGACACGGGACTTGAACTCACAAACCGCTAGATCATGACCTGAGCCAAAGTCAGATGCTTCACTGACTGAGCCACCCACGCTCCCCCATCTCAATAATTTTTTTGTTAAGCCCGTTATCTGTGATCTGTAACGAGCACCATACTTTCCAAATTGCTGCTCTACTACCTAGAGCATTAAGAAACGCTTCCTTCAACTCATCTCGCTCTTTCCTGGTACCAAAACATGGAGCCAGAATGAGTCATAGAGGCAGCAGGCTGAGGAGTAGGTCTCTGGCCAAAGCAATCCTTCAAAGGGCCGTCAGCGACATCCCCACGGGCCTCCCGGTCCCTGTTCCCAGATCCCCTGTCCCCTGCTGGAGAATCTGCCAAGAGCCCTAGCCTAGTACCCACTTCCGGCTCTCAACAAGCCTCAGGACCCCCGTCCCCGCACACCTTGGTCTCAGCCACCCCCATGTCATCCCTCAGCCCCCTCCCCCCGCCCCAGCACACCCTGGCCGATCCAAAGAGGTTAAATGATTTGCCTCATTATTCAGAGTGGGGGAAAAAAAAGAATCTGCCGCCACCCCAGCCCCAAGCTCTGGGTTGTTATAAATAGAAAAGAGGACAAATAAATTGCTTGTTGTACAGAAGCCCTGATGGCTCAGGCCTTCACTTACTGACGAAGGCACTGGGGCCTGCTAGATGCCAGGCACTCTTGGAGGCTCGTAAATGATTTCTTCCCCCGTCAAGGGTATACAGAGCCCTTTGGGGGGGGCGGGGGGGGAAGATCAGTGTTGCAAGTCTGACTGGTGATAAGACCCATCAAAATCTGTGTACTCACTGAAGCTCATACAGGAGGATGGGGGCCGTTAGTGGAACAAGCCCCACATCATCTCCTTTCATTTCTTCTGCCATCGCCCTGCTCAGAGTGGTCAAAGTCAAAGGCTGGGATGGCCTAGACAGCCCCGCAGCCTGTGGTCCTCACCACTCCCACGCAGCTTCCTTCCAGCTCACAGGAGGACAAACAAGGCGGTCTGGTTCGTTCCTCCGCCTCACTAGCAATGAAATACAAGGAAGCGTTTTTTAAATTCTACAATGAGGTATAAAGCAGGTACCCTGTCCTTCAGTTTCAAGGGCAGGCAGCTGCTAAATCCCCTGAACTGCGGGACGGGCCTGAGGAAACCAAAGACGAACTCCGGAGGCCCAGGAATAACCAGGTTTGCTCGAGCCATCCATTTGCATGACCTCAATGCTAGGTAAGCAAATGGCCCCTCCGAGTCCCCTTTCAGGACAGCATCCTCACTATATTTAGCAAAGCCATTATCCTCCCTGGGCGCTCCACCTCAGAAGGAGAGCTACAATCTAGTTTAAGAACTCCCCGCAGACAGCCCCTGCTCAGCTCACACATCTGACTTCTCTGTTTGCTCAAGACGCTTCACCCACAGAACTCATTAACTACTCTGCTGATAAATTCAGGCTGCCCATTTGACAGATGGGCAAACAAAGAGAGAATGACCCTGGGCGAAAAAATGCAGCACTTCACTACCATGTCCTGAACAGGGGTCACGAGCTCACTCTAGAAAAGAGGTAGGTAGGTCAAGAGGTAGATATCTTTTGCCCTCCCTCTACCAAAAGGGTGATGATCATATTTTCAATGACTTACAATACCAGTTCAGAAAGATTGACCTGTATTTCTGACTGATCCTTGGCTAGTGGAATCTATCCACCACTGACCTCCAGATGTGGCACCCCCTCCTGGTGAACCCTACTTTGTCATCTAGCAAATAGCATCTCTGCTATTCCAGGAAGGCTCCCTGTCAAAAAGAACCTGTGAGGGGCACCTGGGTTGCTCAGCCCATTGGCCTCCAACACTTGATTTCAGCTTAGGTCCTTGGATGGAGCCCTGCGTTGGGCTCCACACTGAGCATGGAACCTAGTTAAGATTCTCTCCCTCTTTCTCTGTACCCCTCCCCTGCTCTAATTAATTAATTAATTAAAATTTCTAAGAACTTGTAAAGAAAATCTGTCATGAAAATAATCACCCCCTAATTTACCAGGTGGTAAGAAAAAGAAGAAAATATCAAGCCAGAAGGAACCTCAGAGAACATCTAAACCAACTTGCACATTCTACACGAGGTGAACTTCACAGACAGTGAGAGGTGCTATTCCACAGGCCCCCAGAGCAGGGCGTTACAGCTGGAGACGACAGCAAGCCTGCTCGCCAGCACTGACTGGCTACTGAGCCTATGAGCCCCTGAGCCAAGGCTAGCCTCCAGAGGCTTCATCTATGGACCCAAGTCATTTCCAAGAGCTCTTCAGGATGGCTCTCCAACATGTACTTTCCTGGCCCTGCCTCTTTGTTTCGCCAGCTTCACCATAAACAGCCCTTCACCTCGTTCATTCATAAAGATTTATTGAACACTTAGACTATACAGCAGGCACCATGCTAGGTGTCAGGAAACAGAGGACTTCCGAGGGCGGGGCATAACCTCGTGTCCAGGAGAGGATGTGAGTGCCCGAAAGACGTGACTTACCGCGGGTCCCACAAGGATGGAGAGAGAGAGAACTTAGGCAAAACGGGATGGAGGAGAAAGATCCACATCAGGGGTGGAGGGGAGAGCAGAGCAAAAGCGAGGAACGACAAGGGACACGAGAATTGTCACATTTGAAAAGCTGAAAGAAAATGTAAGTAGGAGAGCCAAGGGGAGGGTAGAATTATGTGAATTTCTGGGTTTTACAGGAGAAAAAGAGAGTTCACAGCAAACAGGCTGTGGATCCCTGGCTGCGAGCGGAGCTTTCACTGGAGTATTTACAAGAGGCAAATGTGCCACAGTAAACTGCAGACAAGTCAGAGCTTGCGTTGGAGCCTTGGTCCTGACGATTTCATAGCTGCAAGATGTTTGGTGCGTCGCTATACCTTTGTGAGCCTTCAAATACCCATCTATGAAATGAGAAGAATTCTCATCTTCCTGATTTTATGGGGTGGTTAGAAACACCAAACAGAAAGAAAAAAAAAAGCAGCAAACAAGACGTTATCCATGAATCTATTTCCTAAACTTCAGAACGCCAAAACATTATTTCCTCTTGTCGCTAGTATGTTATTTATACCTAAATAAGCCATTCTTCACAAAATGGCTTCATATAAAAAATGAACATCAGCATCAGCATCACCAAGGTTGGAAACCCCGAGGCATCGGGCCAATGATTACATACATACAATGATGGAAACAAGTCACCCACTCCTGAACCTGGCTCAGAGCTCATTGCCAAGGGCAGCATTCAGGCAGCCTTCCTCACCTGGATGTGGGGTAACCCAAGCTCTGGTGCCTGAGGCTCCAGTGCAGAGGTGGCACGGACTTCTAGAACTTTCCTTGCCCCAAAGAAACCACATTAAAATCATGCATCAAGCTCTCGCCTTACCAGTGGCTCCTTTACCACACTGGGGAAGCTGAGAGAAGAGAACACATCCTACCCCAGGCTACCCCCGTGCTCGCAGGAGGGCAAGGCGCCCATGCAAACTCCCCTCCCCCCAGGCACCTCTCTGCTAGCCCAACACCCCCAGCTCAGCGGATCAGCCTTTCACCCCTGCCCAGGCCCACATCCCTCCTGAATCTGTCTCCCCCTAAAGATTTAAGGCCTCGTTTCTGCAGGAACCCTTCCATCACCACCAGCAGCCGCACACCTTGCCAAATTCAGCAAAACCCATGTGCACGGTCAACTGCAGGATTTTTTTTTTTTTAAAGTTCTCAGTAAGGGAACTTCAGGGGACTAAATAGATACAGATGAGGTAAGGCACAGGTGCACGGGCTCCCGTGATGCAAAGAATTGAGCACAGGTTTCAAACACTTCCCATCTCCCCAGAGTGTCGCTCCCAGAGTGTCAACAGCCGCTCACTGGCCTCCTCTCTGTCCCCACGCCCTTCTGTCAGCAGGTTCCTCTGCGGGGACCCTCAGGCAGGCCAGCACTGGCCTTTCTTCCCAGGTCCCCAGGGCAGACCTGCATGGAACTGCCATGCACGCATCCCCTGGGCTAATGAGAAGCAAGGTTCTCCACCATCTGGACGATGACCCCATACATGGCTCGTCTCAGAGGCACCCACTTCAGTGTCCACACGGACAGTCTCCAAACTAGCCTTTCACCCAAGCCTGCTTTGAAAATTTCTTTAATGTTTATTTTTGAGAGAGAGAGCATGTGAGAGGAGGAAGAGAGGGAGAGAGAGAGAGAGAGAGAGAGAGAGAAACACAGAATCCAAAGCACACTCCAGGCTCTGAACTGTCAGCAGAGAGTCTGATGCAGGGCTCGAACTCACAGACCGTGAGATCACGACCAGAGCCGAAGCCAGACGCTTAACCGACTGAGCCACCCAGGCGCCCCGACCCAAGGCTGCTTTGAACGCTGGCCCTCCCTGTTCAATTAGATCACCCAAGCTGTTCCCAATTTCTTCTGGGCACAGAGGTTTCCTAAGGGCTCAGAACTCCATCATGACACCACTCAGCTCCCCGGCCCGACAGAGTGAAATGGATCTCACCCCAGTACCAGCTAGCATCTTAAATTCCCAATTCTGGACCCACTCATTGGCTCAAACCCACATTTATGTTATGTAAGAATCACCCTAGCCATCCTCCCCCACACCCTGATCCATAGTTATCTGGGTAAAGAAGGTGTCTACTGAATAGATGAGTCTTTTCTCTAAAACACAGATGCAACATTACTTACTTTCTTCATTTACAAAAACCGCAGGGGGGAGGGAATAAATAATAAACAGCAAGTTGGCCCCCACATGGCACAAAGCGGCTATGATACAACTACATCTTTTTATTGCCCTTGTCTGCCATTCAGATTTGGGACATAATCACATCAGCCTGCCTTTCTGAGAATCCGTAGCTGTGTTTTTAATCTAATTCAGGGGCCTGGAGATAAATCATCCTGAAGGGTCCCGATTTTCCGAGCCAAGAGCTTGCAGTCCACAGGAATAGCAATGGCATGCTAAGGTAAGGGGCCAGCCAGGAAGGGGGGGGGGGCCGTGCAGTGATGAAGACCACACACCAGTGACGTTTGTCTTCGTGCCAGCCTGCAGGGTCGCAGCGATGAAAGACAGACCCGGCTACACGGGAGTAAGTCAGTAAGCACACAGGAAGCAGAGGGCAGGGGCGGGGAGGCCAGGGCCCCCCTGGAGAGGCGTTGTTTATGTCTTGCACTGCTCAATTGACACGCACGGTCTGCACCACTACCCCAGCAAAGCCCGGTATGAGGGAGCCAGGTGTGCAAGGCCACATCAGAAGTGAAGGCCCAGGGGTCAGCCTTCACGACCCAAGTGACTAATGCACAGAGGCCCCCCCTCTCAGCAGAACACCGCACCCCATGGCTGCTGAGGTTGCCCAGCCAGTACTGGGAAAAGCAGGCCTCTATCAATCCGTTAAAGCTAGGCCTTCTAAGGAGCACCTGGGTGGCTCAGTCAGTGAAGCATCCGACTTCGGCTCAGGTCATGATCTCGCAGTTCATGGGTTCAAGACCCGCATTGGGCTCTGTCCTGATAGCTCGGAGCCTGGAGCCTGCTTCACATCCTGTCTCTCTCTCTCTCTCTCTCTCTCTCTCTCTCTCCCTCGGCACCTCCCCAACTCATGCTTGCACTCTTTCAAAAATAAATAAAAACATTAAAAAAAATTTTTAAAGCTAGGCCTTCTAAAACAATGGCCAAGGGCCACATGTGGCCATTTCAACTTACATTTAAATTGACTAAAATTAGGTGAAAGAAAATACATTCAATTCTTTAGTCACACTGGCCACATTTCAAGTCTTCCACCGCCATATGTGCCAGTAGACATGCTGGACCACACAGATCCAGAATGTCTCCATCGCCGCAGAAAGAGCTATCGAAGAGCACTGTGATCAAAGACCTGCCGTGACGCCAGGCAGAAGGGTGTTCGGGCTCTTGGCTGGCAGCAGTGATAGGGTCATGGATGCCACCATTGTTATTAACAATGACCCAATGGCTAACAGAATGTTGTACTTATTTTTAACTCCCTGCTGCGGTCCTGATGGCTAGGAAGTCTTTGGGGACCCACCCCAAAACACACAAAGCATGCCTCACGGGACCCTCAAGACTTCAAGGTCTCACAATAACATAGGAGACAATCCAAATCTTGATGCTGATCCACCGCCGACCCTGCCTTCTCTGATTTATAGCATCATCAGCCACTTGAACGCTAGAAGGCTGCCCACCCACTCCTTCGAAGGCCCTAGGTCCACAGGTCGATAAACCAATAAATTAGGTCGAAATTAACTGTGGTTCATTTTAAACTGAGGGAAATTGATTTCTGCATCTACGTGGCTGGACTGAATATGCCATGTGCCAATGGATTCGGGTGTACCTAGAGAAAGCATAAAGAGCTTCTGGGCTCAACAAAGAGAATGCCTTACCCCAAACATCCCAGACCACTTAGGAAGAAATACTAGTCCTCGAATATTCAAACCAAAATGTAGCGAGCTCTCCTTCACTTCCATCACAACTAAATCTTCTTCAAAAATGGAGGAAAAGTTCATGTAATACCTCAGCCTGAATAGATTTCTGTGCAGTTGACTCTCAATTATCTGTATCTGAATGACTGTCGACAATTCTATCCGCCAAACTGGCTTCTCCTGAACCCATTTATGCCAGCCATTTCACAGATCAGCTACTCAAAGAATGCAAACTCATTTTAATATTCACCTAAGCAAAATTTAATCAGGAAGGTAAACCGGTGATTTAAATGAAAGGGCTAAAATAAATACAGAGCAAAGGTAAATAGGTTACTTTTTGGATTACTTCCTTTCCAGATTATTAGAACGTTCCTCTGTCCGTCCATTACAGTGGACAGCACACAACTGGCTCAATCTACCTCCAGCCCTGGGATTAAACAATGACAACACAAAGATGGCTGTCATCTCTAAGGAGGAACAGACCAAAATATGACAATGAAATGCCCTGACAACATCCTTCTTTGGCTGTGGGATATTAGTTACTGTGAGGATCTGCCTCCTGGATCCCAGGTCCCAAAGCAATTTATTAAACACACCACTGACTTTGTTTTGCAGAATATAAAGAAAATATTCTCAAAAAGAACATGAGCAAAACCAAGATCCATGATCTCTGTGTTCTGACGTTCTCATACCACGTGGGCTCTTCATCTCTAGGGGACGGCTCTCCGGCAGCTTGCCAAGAAACAAGGGCTACAGGGGCACCTGGGTGGCTCAGCCGGTTGAGTGCCAACTTTAGCTCAGGTCATGATCTTGTGGTCCATGGGTTCGAGCCCCCCGTGGGCTCTGTGCTGACAGCTCAGAGCCTGGAGCCTGGTTCAGATTCTGTGTGTCTCTCTCTCTCTCTGCTCCTCTCCAACTCATGCTCTCTCTCTCTCTCAAAAATGAATAAACATAAAAAAAGAAAGAAACAAACAAACAAACAAGGGCTACCATGATGCTCTCCTGGCCTGTGCATTGAGACTGCCTTTTCTTTCACTTGGCCTGGAGGAAAAGTGACAACCTACTTTACACTATGACACTGTACCTAAGTCCCTACCTTTTGATAGTCATATGCCATAAATACATTTTGGAGTAAGAGCGAATCTCATTATTCATGGTATCGGGAGCTATGGATAACAGAAAGCCACTGATACTGCAAGTTCCAAATTTTCTTTACATACATGCCACATATGTATATAGAATGTTTCCTGAAAGACATACAGAAAAAATGGAGGACAGTGGCTGCCAATTGAGAAGAGGCAGCACATAAATAGGGGATGCAAGAGGGAGGGAAATGTATTTCTCACTATATTCTTGCACAAATTGTATCTTCTAAACACGTATTACCCACTGAAGGCTAAAGTGGCTTTCCATTTTATCTGTTTACTTCTCCATCGCCTCACCCCTCCCCCTTCCCCTCTTCCTCCATTCCTTCCACCTCTCACAGCCTCCCCCTCACCAAGCCCCAAGATGTACAAACCCTTAATGAACTAAACGGTGGCCAGAGCCTAAGCAAAGAGCAGTGATGCCAAGTGGAACCAGGAAGTTTTTCAAGGTCACGTCCTTTACCGAACGAACCCAACACACCAGGCAACTCTTCACCTACATAGAAGCTGATATGAAACAACGAATGCTTTGCCTTCTCATCTTTTGGAAGCAAACAGGTCAAGCATCCTAACGTCAGAATCAACCAACCAATTCTTTCCCAAGCAAGTGTATCGTGTAAAAATCTACTCCAAAGAGATCTAAAGCCACAAGTACTCCACCCCCAAAGGAGGCTCTTTGTCCCAGGGCCTTGTGCTGTAACAGACACTTTATTTTCGGTCTCAAATCAGGACACTGAATACTCCCTGGCCTCTAAAAAAGCAGGAATTATGAAGAGAGAGCTCACTGGAAGGAAAATAAACCTGTAAATCCTGTTTGGCTTTGCGCTTCATTCCAAAGGATTTCTCCCCAAAACAATACCATTAGCAATACCATGATGGCCCTAAAAGGGAGGCTTCTGCACAACAGAATCCCAGCTATTTGTTCAAAATAACCCCCAGGGCACCATAGCAACATGGGGACTTCACTACCCTCACCACTGAGAGGGCCGACCCACTTTCTCTCTCCGTTTGTGGGCTTGCCATGGTCCTCCTCCCAAATACCTTTTCTGTGACTTGGATGTGCTTCCTACGCTCTGGGCTTCTCCTCTTCTAAGTGGGCAGTCTGTCCACAAATACTCATGAAGGGCCTCCCAAGTGCCAGTCACAGAGAAGAGAAAGGCTTGATCCGTGCCCTCAAGGAGCAAACTGGGAGATGAGACAAACAGGCAATTATAACACGAGGCATCCACAGCCATAACCAAGCTCCAAAGAACTCTTCCCACGGGAGCCTGGGAATGCTTGCGGTGTTCCTTGGATGCTGAAGAAGGGAACAGGGACTTTGTGAGCAAAGACAGGTGTGGGAGAAGACCATCTCAGAGGAAAAGCAAGGATGACGATACAAAGGCATGGGGCAGACGTAGAGTCTGGAAGAAACTCAGTGTGGCAAGAATGATGGTGTTCCCTTGCTTGGACTTGGAACCCTTTTTAGGCGGAGCTCAAACTTCTACACTCTGAACTTGGGACAGAAAAGTCCTAATTTCTGATGGCAACTTGTTTTCACTGCTGTTACCAGATCTTATTATTACAAACACGCCTGTAAGGAATCACAGCAGAAACCAGTCTCCCACGCTGGAGAACATGAGGATGAATATCATCACAATAATCATGACTAGTCTGCTCTGCAGGTGAGTGGAGCCAAAGAGAACCTGTAACACAGTGCTCTTTCTCAGCTGCAGGTTAGCCATCTCCCTGCAAAAGCTCTTCTGTTCCTGAAGCTGGCAGCCTCAACATCACCCCTACAGCATTTTTGGTCAGTTTCTGCTCCCATCCCCTAATCTGTGTTTCCAGGCATCCACTTAACCTCAGTCAAAGGTCAGAGGGCAAGAAGTTGCAGTGTCTGAGCACGCTGGCCCTTTATCCCTCCATCTCACATGCCCTCCCGTATCACACAACCTACTAACGCCCGGCCTTAGAGTCGTAGCCGCTTTATTGTGTATTTGCTCCTGTCCAGTACGGTTACACGCCTGTATTTGCATCTGCTAGATCTACCCCCTTAAACTGAAAACTTTCTGAGAGTAGGGATGAACAATGCCCCCACCCTCTTTCATTTGCATGTCCCGCCCTCTCTCATTTGCATGCCCATCTCCAGGGAAACATTGCAATTCCTTAGGTTTAAAAGTTAAAGGTGAGGGGAGAGGGGGAATGAAGTGAACTTGGCTCAGAGCTAGAAGCAGAATGGCCATATAATTTATAGTCCGCACCCTGACACTGGAGAATGAAGGCAGCGCTTTCATAACTGGCACCGACAACTTACAAACTAGGTCTGTCCCAGGGAAAAGAGAGGCAAATGGTCACCCTTGCTAGAAAAGTCATTCCTCTGGAGCTCCAAGAGGAGCATGCCAAACCCCTTCAGTCACTGACTCTGGTGCTTTCAGCCTGAAAGGGCTGTGCCAAACATGCTTGCGGCAGAGAGCCCAGTACCGGGAAGTTCTTCCTTCTATCTAACTCAGATCCTTAAACATTCAAGTGAATCCCACTTTTATTAACTAACCTCGGGCCTCAAAGAAGAGAAAACACTGCCCTGGGCCTTCACCCTTGGTAGGAATTTCTCATTAGGAGTTCACCGGCTAGCTCTCCATTCCTCACCTGAACCAAACTCCATCTGGTTAGCTCAGATATATAAAAGCCAAGGATTTGGGAGTCATTCCCAATGAGAACAGTTCATCTTTAATTTGCCCTAAATCCCAGGAGCCCTCACAAACCAAACCCAAGCAAGAAATGGCACCTGTATGCATACTTTTGAGACTAGGAAGCTCTTTTTTTTTTTAAATGTTTATTTATTTTTTGAGAGAGAAAAAGACACACACACACACACACACACACACACACACAGGGTGCGAGCGGGGGAGGAGCAGAGAAAGTGAGGAAGACACAGAATCTGAAACAGGCTCTAGGCACTGAGCTGTCAGCACAGAGCCCGAGGCGGGGTTCGAACTCATGAACCACAAGATCGTGACCTGAGCTGCGAAGTCCTATGCTTAACTGACTGAGCCATCCAGGCGCGCCCCCCCCCCCCCCCCGCCCTAGGAAGCTCTTTCTTCAGCCAAAACTATAGCTGCAAGGGGCATAAGCTCCAGAAAAAATGCACTCCCACTCCCAGCCCCCAGAGAGCTGATTCAAGACAGCAGAGCTGGGTGGCTGTTAAGACTCCATGAACAAGGCAGTCTCTCTTGCTTCCCCCACCCCCACCCAACATGGGGATGCTGCTGTCCCAGCTGAGAGCAAGGACCCTGCTGTCTTCTCCACATACAGAAAGAAGTTTCAGATGGTGGTGAAGAGTGGAAGAAGGTCAGGACCCACAAAAGAACCAAGCAGGCAGGCTCCAGCAGCCCTTGCCAGTACCAGTTACATGCCCCCTCGACACATGCTCTTTCCCGGAGCCTGATGGTTGATGGAAATCAGACGCTCCCACTCACCTGCCACCATCCCAGCCCCCTTTATAGCCGTATATTTTTTTATTTTAGAAAGGAGTTATTTAAGAAGACTTGAATAATGAGAGCGCAACTATTTGATCACCCAAAGGTCACTAGGACAATGCCAACAAAAAACGAAACAGCAGGCAACTCTGTCCCACGTGACCTTGGGCCAGTCCCTTCACCTTTCCCAGCTTGTTTCTTTATTGACAAAATGGCACAATCAGTGAGATGGTTTTTATAGGGTTCTTCCTGGCTCTAAGGGTTGAATATTTAACTCTATATATTTCCTGAAGAAATGACTAAAGGAAATCAGTGAAGAGAGGCAAAACTCAGACTCGTCTTTAACTTCTACTTTAAATGGGAACATTTTGACTCTAAAAATCATGCCATTTGCCATCTCCTCCGGTCCCACTCCCTCCCACCCCAACTGACCTTCCAATTTTGCCGATATCAATCTTAACCACAGGGCTGGGAGTCTCATGAGGCAAAGAACATGGTCAAATTAATTTTGCCAATGCTGATACTAACCCACAAACTCGGTTTGCTATTCCTAGCAGTAAGTCTGGCCATAAAAGTGAAATTCATGTTACTTATGATCTAATAAACCCATTGCCTGGATAGACATAAATCAGTTACTGAATAATAATGCCCACCAAATGCTTGCAGTCTCTCAAATCTCTAGGTGCCACGGGTTAATATCCCTGTCCAAAAATAAAGTCCGTATCTCCAAGGGGGAGGTGGAATAGATAGACCCTCCCCCCCCCCAGCAAACAACAAAATTCAGCCCTTACACAAACATTAACACAGACACACGCATGCACACCTCTTGCTCTGACCAGAGCAAGTCAGCTTTCAGGTTTGCTCATCTTAATTGTGGCGTAGAAACCCCCACCTCACCCCCGCCTGCTCTGGGCAAGTACGCTGCAACTGCAGGGTCCTCGCCTCCACTGCCAACAGACGGTATACACGAAAGGAAACCCCGTTTTCCATCCACACGTAAAACGAAGCTGCACCCTTCCTCTACCTGCTGGAAACTACGCCGGGGTGCACCCACCCTGGGGAACTATGCACAGCACCCCGCGAGTTCACCTGGAAGACGTTTGCTAAAATCGCCAGGAAGAAGGAAAGATCAATGCAATTCAAGTGCTGACGGTTGTACTCGTGCAAGGGGGGGGAAACACAAATGCAAGCCGGGAAGTCCCCAGCGGTGCCTGCACCTGGGAGGCGACCGCAGAGGATGGATGCCGGGATGAGGAAGCGCGGGGAGAGGAAAGAGCCGAGGAAGGCGCGTGGCCGGTCGCTCACCTGTCCGTACACCTTGATGGGCTCCTGCTGCGGGGAAGCGCTCCGTCTCCTCCGGAGCGGCTTCTCGTCCGCCCCCCGGGGCCCCTCGCGCGCCCACAGCCACAGCTCGCGCGGCTCGCCCTGCACCACGCGGAAGCCCCGGTCCTGGGGCAGGGGTGCGCGGCCGCCGTGCAGCGTCTGAGTCCACATCGCGCACAGAGCCCCGGGCGGCAGCAGCGCGACCAGGGTGAATAGGAAAGGGAGTCGCGACTCCCTCCTGCTGCTCCGTGTCGCCATGTTCGGGCGAACGCTGCCGCAGGTGGCGCCGCCGCCAGGAGAGAATGTGCAGCGCGAGGCCGGGACGGCGGCTGGGCCCGGGCCGCGCGCGCCGCTCCCGGGGCTCCAGGCCGCCCGCGCCGCTCGGGGCCGCCCCGCTGCGCCCGCCGCCGCCGCCGCCGCCGGGTCCCGCTCGGCTCGGCGCGGCGCCGTCACGTGTGCCGCTCGCCGCCGCGTCCCCTTCGCGCACTTTCTGCGCTCGGCGCCGCTCGGGCCCCTCCCCCGCGCGGGGATGGGGAAGTCAAGGCAGCGAGCGCCCGCAAGCGTGCGTCACCTTGCCCGCGGGTCAGCGGGCGCACCGCGGCGTCCTCCCCGCGGCGGGCGAGAGTTGTGTGGGGCTCGCTCGTCGTCCCTGGAGTTAGTTGCGTCCTCCGCCGGGTCGTGTCGAGGTCGCCCTGCACCAGTCTCCTTCCCTGACTGCACGGCGCCGGGTCCCGTCCCGCCGCACGACCACCTCCGAGAGACAGCCCGGAGCCAAAGAAAACGAGCTCTGAGAAGGCAGGACACAGCAGCGGGCAAATTACAGTCCAGATGAGCCCGCCCCCATTGTGAAATCCACACGGTTTCTACTACTCTGGGCATCAAAACGTATGTGAAGTGGCCACGGCCAAACACGACCCTCCATCAAGCTAAACTGCCCAGGCCCCAAGCGCAGTAAATAAATACGCGCCTGGCACAGAGGCAGTACCGGCAAGGGGCCATCCTACAAGGGGGCAAGTACACAGTTATACAGTGGTTCCCTGCACACATGAGTGCCTGTGCTTGACGCTGGGCCCCAGCACAGGGGCTTGCTTGGGACCCTCCAGGGTGACCAAGCCCTGAGCCACCCTACCTCTGCTGCCAAATGGACATAATATCCCAGTCCCTTCAGCCTGCAGCCAACACCTGCTGCAAGTTCTCTACAAGCCTGTAAAGCTGGCCACCGGGGGTGGGAGGGGACAGACACTCAACAGAGTGAGGACACAGGTTAACCCTCAACTCAGCTTGAAGGTCCAGACCCTCTTTGAATCACGAGATAACGTTTCTGCAGTTGGAACTCAAGGTAAAATTGGTTTTCACAGGCTTGTAGGAGCAGCCAAAGCCTGTCTGCTGGGGCCCCCTTTATTCCGTTTTATATTTCTCTGTGCTCTGGATTCGAATTCTGAGTTTTGATAAGACTAAAGACAGAAGCAGCAAGGCTAAAGGTGAGGCTGCTTCTACGGTCGGTCGTTCAAGCCCTTGGTTCAGAGGGAGGAGCGGGTGATCTCAAAATGCTCCTTGTTCTCAACAAACCACAGTAGATTGATTTCTCCACCCTGCTCTTAGATTTCCTCTCCAGTTAGCTTAGCAGAGGCCCCCTCCCCTGCCCAGCATCACCCTGCCGGAGGAGGGACAGCCTTTCCTCGCCTCCTTAAACCCAGCATTCTGCCACCCTCCCCCACCCCATGCCAGACTTGCTGGAGACCTGGCCTCGGGTTCTGCAGTCCCCTACCTCTTCCCAGGCCTAGTTTTCTCCCCCAGGGAGGTTCCCTCCCACCCCCGTCCTTCCATCCATCTCAATATAATCAGAGAACCACCTGGTTCTCCCCACCAAGCAGATCACTTGTCCTCCGGGAAAGCCACGGAACCACTACCAGCTCCCACCCCCAATCTAGACCAGTGATGTCTTGTCAGGACCGCCTTACCAGGAGTGGGCCACCCTGCGGCCTCCCCCGACCAACAGCAAAGGCACTGCTACCCCCATTTAACCCCCAAGGGTAAATGAGAGGAACATGGCTCAAGTCAGAACACCCTGCAGATGATTCAATTATTTTTTTCCCCACATATATTTAATGAGAACCTTCCCTACGATAGCAAGTGTCAGAGTCCCAGCAGCATGAGATGAGCAGAAGATGGAGACACAGGTCCCCCTAAGTGTGGATCCGAAGATAAGGAGCCGCTTTTCCCACACAAAACTGCTGGCTTGAGTTCCAGATGGCGATTTGCAAGGCCAGCTACATGCTGATTTTGATTCTGATATGCAACTTTGGATGCAGGAAGGCTGGCAAGAAAGCTCAAACATGGTTAATGTACTCCTTGAAAGCCCTCCTCTGTAGTCATTATCTACATTCCAGGCCATTCTCAGGTGGAGAATCGGCAAAGCCTGAGACTGTGTGTGCTTCCTAACCACAGGGCACACTGAATGTTGAGTTAGGATATCCACTTTCTAACTTGGAGGACTTGGCCACATCAACTCCCCAAACTTCAATTTTCTCATCTACAGAAAAAAGACCTTAATCTGTATCTATCACACAAGACTGCTCAGAGTATCAGATGGACTCACATAGATAAAATTAAGTACAGTTGTAAGGTCCGCAGATTGGAATATTACAGACGAGGGGCATTCGAGACATGCAACCGAGTGACCATGTGATTTTTGTTCTGGTCATCTCGCCTCTCTAGGCATTGGTTTCTTCCTACATGAAATGAAAACCGATTTTGCAGCCTCGATTGGGCCTTGCCCCCTTCAGGACCCCCACCTGAGCATAAGTTGGGAGCAGCCACAGGTGAGCCCACCTAGGAGGGGTTGGAGCTAAGTTGTGCAATTGAGCGGGGTGTTCCTCCTAGCTTCAAAACCGGATCTGGGTTGTAAATACGCACCACTTCCTCCATGGCTCCAAAATAACATCAACATTGGGGTGGGAATGTAGACAGAGAGAGGCAGTACCCTCATCACCCTCTGGCCCAACCTGTACGGCCCTGATCTCGAGGCTGTGTGATATCACGAGGAAAATCAACCTGTGTAGGAATATGAGACTCATGGCTGCATAAAAAAGTCTTGAGCCTATGGTCAGACTTGAGCCTCCTCTGTCCTGCCCCTCCTAGGCCATCCGGAGCTCAGGCTGGAGATAAAGCTAGGCAAAAACCACCCAGAGGTCTTCCAGATGGAGTCACATTTAAAATAGTAACAAGGACAGCCGTGAGAAGAAGGGGAAAAAAATCCCAAAAGCCTAACTGAACTTCTTTCTGTTCTCTCTTTCTCCCCTCAGTGCCTTCCCATATGCCAGGAGCTGTCTGCTCGCCCCCGCCTACCCAGGCCCAACTCCTATTTCACCTCTTAGCACCTGTAAGCAACTTAGGGTGATGACAAGCCCTCACACTAAGGTTCTAAGTCCCCTGCACTCTTTGATACTTCCTCTCTGATCACATTACTTAACCTCATCTTCCTCTCAAACTATATGCAGCAGGAGGCCAACAAGGGGCTCATTCTGCTCATCCATGTGCCCAGGGCTCAGCGTGATCCCGGCACATAGTATCCAGTGATACTTACAAAATGAATGCAAATGAATGAGAGGAGAGACAACCCCCCAAGCTTTGATTGTGGCGAGGGCTTGGGGTGGTTAAAGAGCCAATGTAGCTGAATCTTAGAACCTTTCCTTACCACCACCTCTCCCCCACCCCCACCCCCACCACTTCTTTCTTCCGAAGTTGGCTTTTCTGAGTCATAACCAGACTCCAGCAGTCGCCAGAACAGAAAAGGGACTCTCCCCCCCACCCCCAACCCTTGGAGTGGTGAACTCTATTACCCTACCCATCACCTGAGCCCAAGTAACTATCATTCCCCTCACCAGGCTGCCCCAAAGAAACACTTTCTCCTGCTGTTGCCAGAAACTCCTTTAGTTATGGCAAAGTCCGGGATAATTGATGGAGTTAAAAATACGGAGCACCCAGAACGCAGAACAAGTAACTTAGATTCTCTAGAATAAATTAACTTCAAAGAGGAGGTTCTGGAAATAGGAGTAACTAACTTTTGCAGAGCAGAAGTTTACATTTGCATCACATTATAACAACATCATCTATCAAATGGCGTCTTTCGATAACAGGTTCAAGTGGGCCAAAGCGGGCATTATTGACATCCCCATTTCACAGATCTTAAGAACAAAGGCTCAGAAAGGAAGATTATATCGCTGGCTCAAAGCCACACACTTTGTAAGTTTTAGATTCAAACCCGGCTTCTCTTGACTTTTTCTGCCACATCTGATCTCCCTGAGGCAGAGAGAAGAGCCTGTGTTTCAAGTCCAGGGGCGGGCAAGGCGGTGAGAACCAGTACAAAAGACAAAATTGCTCAGGTCCTCTCCCCTCGCATGGCCCAGCCCTGCTTCAACCCTCTGTAAACCAACACCGGCCTCCCCAAGCGCCTAGCACAGGTGTGGTGACCATTTGCCTTACTCCCACCTCAGGCCCTTGACTGGGCCACGTGGGGAGTTAGGTTACAGCACTCCCAAGTCAATCCTGTTTTCTATACTCCTCTCGAAAAACCCAATGAGAGATTTGGTTGTGAACTTTCACATGGGGTATTCTGCTCCGGCAAAGGAACACAGGTTTTCAAGGCTGCCCTCAACATCCAAGTCCACTGCTTACATAGGGGTCTGGCCTTGATCTCCCTACAACTTAACTTCTTCTGTGATGAGAAAGTGTGTGTGGCAAAAACATAGAAAAGCTCATTACTGTCGTGTAGATTCAAGGAGAAAAGCTCCTAACCGGTCTGCTCAGCGTCCCTGGGAAATTATCTTCTTCCTCATGACTATAGAATGAGGTTCCCCTTCCTGGGCTTGGGCAGAATGGGAAGAGCTAAAACTGGAGATTCTTTTGACAACCCCTGAAAAATTGCATATCTAAGACTTCTATATCCTTCCCTTGGAGCCTTTACAATAATAAAATAACTGAGGGGCGCCTGGGTGGATGCACCCAGTTTAAGTGTGTGATGACCCCAAATGCTCTTGCTCCTCTCAAGACGAGTATACACCCAGGCTGGCTTTTTTGCCCCCCTTTGTCTAATACATTCCACTCAGATCCCCAGAAACCCTCCTGCATTTTCCTCCACCAGTCAAAAACACACACCCCTGCCATTGTTTACTCTTCAACTGTAAGGCCACTTCTTGATTCTGCTCAGATACCCCCAACCACTCCAAAGCCCTGCAATCTTGACCTATGCCTTTTCTGAGATGTCAATCATAGTCTTCCTTCCATTAGACCACCAATCTTAGTACTATTAGAAAACAAAAGTTCAGGGGCACCTGGGTGGTTCAGTCGGTTAAGCGTCTGTCTGTGGCTCAGGTCATGATCTCACGGTTGGTGGGTTTGAGCCCTGCGTCCGGCTCTGTGCTGACAACTCAGAGCCTGGAGCCTGCTTCAGATTTTGTGTCTCCCTCTCTCTCTGCCCCTCCCCTGCTCACGCTCTGTCTCTCTCTCTCTCTCAAAAATAAATCAACATTTTAAAAACAGTTCAACTGAGTAAATTTTATTTTTTCCCATTTTGTTGTCTTTTTTCTTTTTTAAATAGCTTATTGTGAAGTTGGTTTCCATATAATACCCAGTGTTCATCCCCACAAGTGCCCTCCTCCATGCCCATCACCCCCCTTCCCCTCCCCCCACCCCATCAGCCCTCAGTTTGTTCTCAGCATTCAGGAGTCTCTCGTGGTTTGCCTCCCTCCCTCTCCCCAGCTGTTTCCCCCTTCTTCTCCCCCATGGTCCTCCATTAAGTTCTTCCTAATCCACCTATACATGCAAACATATGGTATCTGTCCTTCTCTGCCTGACTTATTTCGCTGAGTAAATTTTAAAGATCTCATTGGCTTTATTTGATGATTCACAAATCAGGCAGCATCCCATCCAACAGAAAGGAGCTCCAGGGACCTGTACAAAATAAAAGACATACAGGCAGAAGGGGGCAGGAGGAGGAAGTTATTCATAAAAGCAAAAAATGGATTACTTGTGGCAAGGTCACCTTTCTTTAGGGGACAGTAGGGATCTATCAGGCAGATACCTTAGTAGTGCCGACCAGGTAATTCCAAATTGACTGGCTTAAGAGTCCATTCCTGGAGGAGACTGAAATTAAGTCTCAGTTTGGTGGCATGGGTCTTGGCATAAGTGACTCCATTTGAGGCCTGTTGTCTTTTTTTTTTTTTACAGTACTTACCTCATTTTTTAAATTATAATTAGGTCTTTGGACTGATCCCCCTGTCTAGCACTTAATAGATTATAGGTTACAGAGTTGAAATGAATGGCTGGGGGTAGGGGATAGAATTCCATGCTCTGGGGAGACAGAATTTCCCCATCCTAGTGGCCACAACGAAGGATACTAGAAAGATCACGGAGGCTCCTGTCAGCACCAGCTGAGTCAGACTAGTGAAGAAAAGTGAGTCCTTCTGTTGTAGCATACTTTCACGTATGATCCAGTCATTGCCAACTGCCAGATGATAGGGAAAATAGGGAACAAGAATCTGGAAAGGATCCAGCCACTACCTGCAAGGAGCTTGAAGAAAGTGAAGACAGAGAAACCACAATAGCAGAAACATGTAACTACAGTGTTAAATTAAGTAAGGAAGCCACGTGGCTCTAATGCTTTAGTGGCCTATGTGAGCAAACAAGGACCTAAGCCTGTAAATGCACCAAGTTTAAGAAATCAAAACCTAGGGGCACCTGGGTGGCTCAGTCAGGTTAAGCATCTGACTCTTGATTTCGGCTCAGATCATGATCTCAGTTTGTGGGTCTGAGCCTTAAGTCAGGTTCCACACTATTAGTGTGGAGCCTGCTTGGGATTCTCTCTCTCCCTCTCTCTCTTTGCCCCTCCCAGCTCATGTTCTCTCTCTCTCTTTCAAAAATAATAAACTAAAAAAAAAAAGAAAAGAAATAAATATCTAGGATAACCCATCACAAATAGCCAACTAGGCTTTAGGCTGTAGCCAATCAAATAATTAGCTCTCTCCCCCACCCCTTCTGCACCTTCTATATATAGTTTCCCCAGCTCGCTAGAGGAGCCTTCCTAATCACTTACGTGTTGATGCTGTCCAACTTGAATTCGTTTTTGTGCAAATGAACTCTTTTAAAATTTATTTTTAATGTTTATTATTTTTGAGAGAGAGAGAAAGCACAAGCAGGGGAGGGGCAGAGAGAGAGAGAGAGAGGGAGACACAGAATCTAAAGGAGGCTCCAGGCTCTGAGCTGTCAGCACAGAGCCCGAAGCGGGGCTCAAACCCAAGAACAGAGAGATCATGACTTGAGCCAAAATCAGACGCTTAACTGACTGAGCCACCCAGGGGCCCCAGTGTTTGCTCAAAAAAAACTCTTAAAGTCTGTCCTATGCCCCAGTTTATCTTCTAACAACAGAAAAGGCTGTGCTTCGAAAAAAAGAAAGCTAATCTATGGGTTTGGGGAAGGTGAACTGGGGAAGACTTTCTGGGAAACAAGCCCTTTTGAGCAGTGGTTTTAAGTGTGTATTTGGACACATGGGGACCTGGAGGGGAGGGTCTGGGGGAGGCTGAAATTACTGTTTCCAAGAGGAGCAGGAAGTTATTTTATGCATCTGAAGAGAATGAGGAAAGGCCGCAAGGCAGGGTGTGGGTTCAGATATGTTGGATCGGTGCCGCAGAGAGAGGATGGGAAAGCCATGGGCGAGGTGTAGGGAAACCTTGAATGCAGTGCCTCACCGGCGCAAGTCAGCACCGTGGTACAGGGTGATTTGGGGTGCCAGGCAGCTAGGGAGGCCTAAAGAGTCTTTCAATCACCCAGCACATACTCCAAACTGTCACTTGGTCCATCTACCTCCTGAGGCACCTGCTTACCATATGGGATCTTCCCCAGGGCACTACGAATCATTCTCCTTACTGCCTCCTATCCCTAAATCCGTCACAATGGCAATTCTGTGCGATGTCATGAGCTGAATTAACACCTGTTATACCGATCATTCCCACCAGACTCAAGACTGCAAGCGCTTTTAATGAGGCCCGGCATAAAAAATTTCCTCTGAACCTTTAAACAAATCATATTAAATCATCCACGCCAAATACATTATTGAAATGGTAATTAGCATTTGGATCATACCAACCGATTTGCTCAGAGGCAAACATATATTCTCATTTGGGGTTTGACGCCATGCCACAGTTAGAAAACCTCCTGACCACCTAAAGCTGAGCACTAAGTGAAAAATCCTTTCTCTTTCAGTGGTTATTTAAACAAGAACTTCAATGCTAAATTAGCAGTGGATTTTTTTCTTGTATGAATTTTCTTTGCATTAGAACATTATGTAAATGGAAAACCCAACGAAGTGCAAATTAAGACTATTCTTAATTCTAAAAGTCTGCTATTCTGTGATAATGACGCCATGGAATACCTCACAGTCCACCAACCACAGTGTGTAGTTTCTGCTCCCCCCCCCCACCTGCCTTAGTCACCTGCCAGTGGGGGGGGGCACCCACTGTGTCCCTTTTTCCCTGCCCACTAAGTCAGGTGTGACCCTCCACCTCCCCTCCTCCTTAGGATTAATCATTTAATCGCTTAAAGGGAACAAGAGGTCAATGTGCACTTAACCCGCTTCAGGGAGCATTGTGATGCTCCAATAAGGCATTGGTTTAGAACATTTGGGAAACAGCTCACCTGGATTTAAATCCCAGCTCTTCCACTGACCGGCTGGATCATCTCAGGCACCTCCTTAGAACCTAATTTTCTTCATTTATAAGTGAATTGCTTACCTCGGCAGGTTTAAAGGATTAAATGGGTTGGGCTCAATCCCTGAACAGAAAACTTGATCACTAAATGAGACCTATTGTTATTGTGAAGAATTCAGGTGATATCGTTGCTAAATGAATCTGGGCATTGAACAATTGTCAGTGTTTTATTCAGGTTTATGTGTGTCCCTTCGACCTCACTCACCCCCAGGTGACACATTGCTCTAAAAGCAAGTCTCAGATCCGGCTCTATCACATGCACACACAATTCTTAGCCAGCACACACAATACACACACACACAGTCAGGCCCCGCTCTCTGGCTTCTTCTTCGTTTCCTGCAGGAAAACCAGGAGCCCAGGAAGATGCAGCACTGTTCTGAGACCAGGGAAGCTACCAAACCCTTGGGCAGATTGGGCAACAGACTTGCTCGTTAAGCAGAGGGACAAAAGACCAGACATCCCTGGGGGCTGGAGTTAGCATGCTGTTTGGATGCTGGATTCTTCTAGCTTGTCCATGCAAGCCCATTTCAGCCACCACCTTTCGGAGACCGCACTGATTTCATCAGTGAAAAACTATTTCTAATATGCTAATTAACGCATCATCTGATTCAGATTTAAATGATATTACAAGTTCTTGGTGGAGGGAGCCATCTCTGTAACCGTGAATTCCTGCCCCAGGTGCTTCAAATTGCTGATCACACTTAGAGCACGGATTCCTGCCTGGGACCCTTCAAATGTTAACCATACGCTCCCCCACCGTGGATGAAAGTTAATTTGTATACATGTACATGACACTGTTAATATTGAAGTGTTTAAAAGTCAGTTATGGACAACATAGCAACTAGGAGTAAGGAAAAGCTTCTAGCATCCATGAAACAGGAGAGCAATGTAAACGATTGTGATTTTACGGTAAGAAATACATATTTGGTCTTCATCCCATTTATGGCACACAGCTCTCAAAACCCTTGGACTTTCCTAAGTGAACGTGTCTTTTGTTATTCATCACGCACCCCATTCAAGCACCCCAAGAGTTTATGTTAATAAGATGGGAAGTCCCTAGGTAACCTAAGGACAGGACAGGGCTGGTTGCCAGGGGAACGGTCTAAAGTTAAACTTTCAGTCCCAACCAGTGCGGGGCTGAAAGTTAAATCAGTCCCCATTATCTAATGATTTAATTAATCGTGCCGAACTAATGAAGCCTCCGTAAAAACCCAAAAGAACGGGGTTCAGGCAGTTTCCAAGTTGGTGAACCCATGGAGATAGGGATACACCCAGAGAGGACAAGGAAGCTCCAAACCTTCCCTCATATTTGCCCTATGCATCTCTTCCAGCTGGCTGTTCCCGAATGGTATCCTTTTGTAATAAACCGGTAACCTAGGAAGTAAAACGTTTTCCTGAATTCTGTGAGCCAATTAATCAAACCTGAGGAGGGGTTTGTGGGAACCTGCAATCTACAGCCGGCTGGTTAGAAGCACAGGTGACAAACTAGACTTTTGATTTGCATCTGAAGCTAGGGGTAGGGCTGTCTGAACCCTTGACCTGGTGCTGTCTCTAAGTAGATAGTATTTGGACTGCATTAAACCCTAGTTAACCACCGGGCATCACAGAATTGCATGATGTGTGGAAAATCCACACAATCTGTGTCCTGTAGTAGAGTGTGGAGTGTAAAGTAAAATACATGAGGAGTGTTTCTCCTCTAGAACTAAAGATCCTCCTTCCGTGGATGTATTCATGTCTGTAATTTATTAAAGGTACTTCAACCTTGACAGTGAAATACTACTGTGTTAATTTGAGAGCACCCTAAGGCAGTCATTTGCCCTAATCAGAAATTCATGCTCAAGGGGGATGGGGTAGAGGTATCAGTTTGCATCCTAATCAGAAAGCCCATCCTCAGAGGTCACCATTACAAATGTTTTGGTTATTCTAAATCAATACAAGTGACTTTTTTCACTAATTAGCACAAAAATTGTTAAAAATGGATTTTCATTAGTGGCTTGTTAATTAGCTTAATAAGTGTTAAAAATGGGCTCTTGTGGGGCACCTGGGTGGCTCAGGTCTGACTTAGGCTCTGGTCATGATCTCATGGTTCATTAGTTCGAGCCGTGCATTGGGCTCTGTGCTGTCAGATCGGAGCCTGGAGCCCACTTCAGATTCTGTCTGCCTCTCTCTCTGTGCCTTCCCCAGTCATTCTCTTTCTCATCTCTCTCTCTCTCTCTCTAAGATAAACACTAATTTTTTTAAGGGGGCTCTCATTAAAAAATTCAGAAGTATTCAAGACAAAAAGCTTGTCACAAATATTTTATAGACACACCCATTCATTGCATGAACAGGTAAACAGGCGTTGAGATACAAATCCTCTAACTTCAGAGATGACAACAGAATCTTGTTCTCTGAATGGTCCTATGTGCTTGCATCTGAGTACTCCCGTTGCTCGTTACAGACCATCAGTTTAGCTGAATGTTGCTGCTGGAATGTTGTATCTGCAGCTAGTAAAGCACATTCAAGGACAGTATGGTGAGATCACCTACAAAAGAGGAGGGACTAATCTGCCCTGTTTCTAATAAATGATTAATAAGTGTCTGCATGCATGGTAGAATCTGTCGTGAGGTTTGCTGTCATTAAAATCTGGCACTGAGCTTACTGGCACTGTGTTAGTTTCCTCAGGCCACCTTAACAAAATACCACAGACTGGGCAGCTTTGACAACAGAAATTTCTTTTCTCACAGATCTGGAGACTGGAAGTCCAAGATCAAGGCCTCAGCAAAGCTGGTTTCTTCTGAGGCGTCTCTCCTTGGCTGGCAGATGGCTGCTTTCTCACTGTGTCCTCACATGATCATCCTTCTGTGCATGGCCACCCCTGGAGTTTCCTCCCCTTCTTCTAAAGGCACCAGGCATATTAGATGAGGGCTCACCCTGAAGGCCTTATTTGAACCTAACCATCTCTTTAAAAACCTTGTCTCCAAATATGGTTACATTCCCAAGGTACAGGGAGTTGGGACTTTAACATATCAAGTTGCAGGTGGGCACAATTCAGCCCTTAACAGAAGTCACTAACCTATACACCTGCTGGAACTTGGCAGCTACCCTTTTCGATTAAAAAGAACTGAGGCGCCTGGGTAGCTCAGTCGGTTGAGCGTCCAACTTCGGCTCAGGTCATGATCTCGCGGTTCGTGGGTTTGAGCCCTAAGTCAGGCTCTTTGTGTTGACAGCCAGCTCAGAGCCTGGAGTCTGTCTTTGGATTCTGTATCTTCCTCTTTCTCTGACCCTCCCCTGCTCACGCTCTCTCTCTCTCAAAAATAAATAAAAACATTAAAAAAAAAGAAGAAGAAAGAACTGATAATGAGGCAGAACCGAACTGCCTGAGGTCAGTTTTAAAGTGTGGTTATAGAGCAGTTGGAAAACTGGGGTGAGGTTGGGAACAGCGGGTCACACGATGTTCTCAGGATCAGTGCATGAGTTGTGATAAAACCTCAGCCGCAGGCCACAGAGACCCAAACTGATGCTTTACATAGACAGCTGATTTCTCGCCTTAGATGGTGTGCCAGCCTTGGTCTTGCAAATCTGTCAGGAGTTCAGGCTTCTGTGTTGTAGTTCTGCCATCCTAGGGTGCCTCCTTTACGTAGTCCACGATGGCTCAGAGGCAGAGGCTCATTCTCGACAGTGAGAGGGGGAAAATGCACAAAGTGCACATCTGGCTTTTGCTCACCTCCCCTTTGCCAGAACTTGGTCATGTGGTCACACCTACCTGGAAGGGAAGTCAGGAGGGAGAGGCACTTTTCTGAGCATCCATATGCCCACCTACAAATGAGAGGTTCCCTTCGCTCCTCGCAGGGAAAACCATACTGGGAAACAATGAAGAGTCCCTTCCAAAGGTAGAGAGTAGTAATGGAGAGAAAAGGCCTGAGAATCCACAGCCCACCAACCTCCAGTCCTGGTGCTCTGGTCCTAAAAACATTGAAATACTTGCATATGCATTGGAAAAGGGTCACTGCTCTAGTCTCTGAGCACCATCCCCAACTTCCACTGTCCCAGTCACCATGGACTTCCCCTAGGATCCAGTAAGTAAAAGACTGATTAGTGGCTTAGTCGGTTAAGCGTCCGACTTTCGCTTAGGTCATGATCTCGCGGTTCGTGGGTTCGAGCCCCGCGTCGGGCTCTGTGCTGACTGCCAGCTCAGAGCCTGGAGCCTGTTTCAGTCTGTGACTCCCTCTCTCTCTGACCCTCCCCTGCTCACGCTGTCTCTCTCTCTCTTCTAGAAATAAATAAAACATTAAAAAAAAAAAAACGCCCCACCAGGGGTGCTCCAGACCCTGGTCCTGCTCAATGGCCTGTGTCTCTTCTGAGAAGTCACTGCCCTTATCTTTCTGATTTTTAAATATTTCAAGTAGAACCAGAGAGAGCAATGTCTGGAGATCATATTTTATGAAAAAGTTGAAGAACTAGGGATATTTAACCTAACATGGAGGTGTGGCAGGAAGAGCTCAACCATCATCTTTAAAGGTTTATAGTAACAATCACCACCTTTAAATATTCTTTCATGTGTATCATGTGCCAAGGGCTGAACTGGACTTAGTGCTTTAAGTGTACTCTCTCGGATTCTCAACGCAATCCCGTAGAGTGGAAATTATTTTCATTTCACTGACAAAGGCACTGAAAATCAGAGACATTGAGTTACTTGCAGAAGACATAAAACCAGAGTCATCATTTAGACCCCTGGATGACTGGCTCCAAAAGTGGGAACCTTTCTCCGGGATGCCATGCTGCCTAGTCTGTGAAACAGGAAGTAAACATATTCACACGCCTCTATAGTAGAGCAAGACTAAGACATTACAGGAGAGCTAGGAAGGTTAAGTTCAAATTTGAAAAGAACTTCGCACAATCAAGCTATTCAACAATGAAATGTATTAATTGATAGTAAATTATTAATAGAAATGTAAAGAACCTAGAGTAGTCAAAGCACTCTTGGAAAAGGAACAAATTTGAAGGACTTCCACCACACGATTTCAAGACTTTCTGTACAGCTATGGTAATTAAGACAGTGTGGTATTGGCATAAACAGAAAAAAAATAGAGAATTGAGAAATAGAATTACATATATAAAGTGAAATGATTTTTGACAAAGGCACCAATGAAATTCAGTGGAGAAAAGGAAGTCATTTTTTAAGTGGCACTTGTATAATTGGTATTTATATGGAATCAATGAACCTCAGCCCCTACTTCACATCATATACAGAAATTAATTCGAGATGGTCATAAACCTAAATATAAAGGCTGAACCATAAACTTTCTAGAAGAAAACATAGGAGAATATATTTGCAAAGATTGGTGTGGGCAAAGATTTCTTAGGATACAAAAAAATATATAACAATAAGAGAAAAAAATGATTTAATGTACCTCATTAAAATTAAATTTTCTGTTTATCAAAATGCATTATTAGTAAAAATGGATAGGCAAGGCACACATTGGGAGAAATACACATCTCTGACAAAGGACTCAAAAATGATGAACGAAAAACTCCTACAAATCCATAATAAAAAGACAAACAATATTTTTAAATGGGCAATGGACTTGAACAAGCACCTCACAAAGAAGAATCTATGTATGGCCAATAAACACCTTAAAAAGATGCTCAGCATTGTTGGCCAACAGGAAAATGTAAATTAACGCCACAGTGGGATACCACCACACACCCATTAGTAAGGCTAAATTTGTTCAATTCTTTTTTTATTTTTATTTTTTTAAAATGTTTTATTTATTTCTAGGAGAGAGAGGGAGAGACAGCGTGAGCAGGGGAGGGTCAGAGAGAGAGGGAGTCACAGACTGAAACAGGCTCCAGGCTCTGAGCTGGCAGTCAGCACAGAGCCCGACGCGGGGCTCGAACCCACGAACCGCGAGATCATGACCTAAGCGAAAGTCGGACGCTTAACCGACTAAGCCACCCAGGCGCCCCTCAATTCTTTTTTTAATGTTTACCTATTTTTTTAAACTTTTTTCAATGTTTTATTTCTTTTTTTATTTTTATATTTTATTTATTTCTAGGAGAGAGAGAGAGAGAGAGAGAGACAGTGTGAGCGGGGGAGAGTCAGAGAGAGAGGGAGTCACAGACTATGAAACAGGCTCCAGGTTCTGAGCTGGCAGTCAGCACAGAACCCGACGCGGGGCTCGAACCCACGAACCGTGAGATCATGACGTAAGCGAAAGTCGGACGCTTAACCGACTAAGCCACCCAGGCGCCCCTATGTTTACCTATTTTTTAATGTTTTTACTTATTGAGAGACAGAGAGAGAGTGACAGAGTGACAGAGTTCCAGCGAGGGGAGGGGCTGAGAAAGAGAGAGAGACACAGAACCTGACGCAGGCTCCAGGCTCTGAGCGGTCAGCATAGAGCCTGACGAGGGACTCAAACTCAAGACCACAAGATCATGACCTGAGCTGAAGTCATACATTTAACCTACTGAGTACCCCCCAAATTTTCAAGTCTAACAATACCAAATGCTGGACACACTGTGGGGCACTTGGATATCTTCTACGTTGCTAGCAAAAGCATAAAATGGTATAACCACTTTGGAAAACTTGGCATTTTCTGATAAAGAGTCACCTATTTTGTGATCCAGGAATTCCAAAAGAAATGAAATTTTATGTCTACAAAAACCAGTATGGGAATGTTCACTGTGACGTTATTTCTTTTTTTTTTTAAGTTTTTAAATGTTTTTATTTATTTCAGAGAGAGAGAGAGAGAGAGACAGCGTGAGCAAAGGAGGGTCAGAGAGACAGGGAGATACAGAATCTGAAGCAGGGTCCAGGCTCTGAACTAGCTGTCAGCACAGAGCCTGACACGGGGCTCGAACCCATGAACCACGAGATCATGACCTGAGCCAAAGTCGGACACTCAACTGACTGAGCCACCCAGGCACCCCACTGTGATGTTATTTCTAAGAGCCAGAATTTGGAAATGATGCCAATGCTCAGCTATAGCAGAATGGATACACAAATGGAGGTAATTCATCCAGTGGGATACTACCCAGCAACGAATTAAAACCATTAATACAGCAACATAGATGAATCTCAAAAATATTATGTTATGTGAAAAAAAAAAGCCAGACAAGAGTACACCCACTGAATAATTCCACTTATGGGAAGTCCAGGAAAAGGCAAAATTAATCTGTGGCAATAGAAATCAGAATTGTGTCTCCCTGTGGGAGAAGGGAGGCAGGATGGTCAATTGGAAAGGATCACGGGAAGTGTTCTGTGTGGTGCCAATTTTCTGCATTTTGATCAAGCCATTGGATCCATAGGTATATATGTCAAAATGTTTTCAACTGTTCATTTAAGGTCTATGTGTTTTACTGTATGTAATTATACCTCAATTAAAAAATAAATTTAAATTTAAAAAGGATCAAATTAGTTGTCTCTCCCAGGATTGTGCTCTTTGGCATTGGAAGTATTCAAGCCACATTAAATGCTTGTTGGAAATATGGTGGAGGGCTCAGATGTGAGAGTTCAGATTAAGTCATTAAAAAAAAACAAACCATAAACTCAGATTCTGAGACTGGATGTACACGACATTGAACTAATCATCTATTTCGGAAAAGACGGCATGTGTCTTTACTATCCATTTTAGGGCACTCAACATGGGTAAGGAAACTTATTTCCTAAAATGCTGAAAACGTTGTTAAATGTTTGTGTGACTTTCTTTTCTGAAATGCTTCCTATATCTAGCCTTATCTCAACTTCCCTCCTGACACCCAAGCCTTTAGCCATTCTATGTTCCTGTGTCTTGAACATGCAGTGTTTGCACATTTCCTTTGTTAAACAACCTCCCCTCCTCCACTTCCTATCAACTTCTGCCCCTCTTTGAAGACTCTACACACCACACCAGGAAGACTTCTCTACAAACACCACTCCCTACCCTTTGAGTTCCATGCCCATCTTAGACTTATCTGCTGCTTAGCACTTACCCTAGGCTAGATGATGCCAAGGCTTCCTCCAGCTCAAAGATTTTAGTTCTTTGAACATCGATTCCAGACTTGAAGATTGAAGAGAAACAGGCAAGCCTTCAGTAATAGCTTCTTCATCAGGTTCTATGTGAGGGAGATTGAATGAAAGAAAGAGACATGGGGCAACTGTAGTTGATCCTTGAACAACGAAGAGGTTAGGGGTGCTGACAGCCTGTGCAGTAAAAAGTCGGTGTATTACTTTCAACTCCTTCAAAACTTAACTAATAGCCTACTGTTGACCAGAAGGAAGCCTTACCAGTAACACAAACAGTCGATTAACACATATTTTGTATGTTATGTATATTCTATACTGTGTTCTTTTAGTAAACCAAGCTAGAGAAAAGAAAATGTTATTAAGATAATCATAAGGAAAATACATTTACCGTACTGCACTGTATTAAAAAAAAAAAAAAAAAACCATGTTTAAATAAACATTAAATTTTTTTTTTTAAAAAAAAGGGAGGTTCCTGGGTGTCTTAGCCGGTTAAGCATCCAACTTCAGGTCAGGTCATGATCTCATGGTTTGTGAGTTCAAGACCCACATCAGATTCTCTGCTGTCAGCATGGAGCCCACTTTGGATCCTCTGTCTCCCTCTCTCTGCCCCTCCCCTGCTTGTACACACTCTCTCTGAAAAATAAACATTAAATTTTTTTTTAATTCAAAAAAATTTAAAAACATGTTTAAGAGGACAGGCGCTGTTCAAGCCCATGTTGTTCCAGAGTCAACTGTATAGTACTTTAAATTAGGTTAGAAATTGGGGTACCTGGATGGCTCCGTCGGTTAAGTGGCTGACACAGGCTCAGGTCGTGATCTCACTCTTCATGAGTTCGAGCCTGCCTTGGACTCTGTGCTAACAGCTTAGAGGCTGGAGCCCTCTTCGGACATGTCGCCCTCTCTGCCCCTCCCTTGCTTATGCTCTGTCTCTCTCACTCTCAAAAATAAATAATAAAACATTTTTTTAAAAAATAGGTCAGAAGCTACAATATCAGCTTACTAGTAGGACTAGTAAGAGGCAGCTGAGACCGTGGAACTTGGGGGAGGCTGGAGGCCTGCAGCTTTGGGGTTGGATAGGGAGGGACTAAGGACCATGGCTGCATGAGAACAGATCTCTGTGCGTGTACGGAGCATGGGGGTTTGAAAGGAAAAGATTCATAAAAAAACTCTAGGCTAAATACAGAAGCTAATATTTATGGAGTACTTTCTCTGGTGTCAGATTCTATACTAAATACTGTGTTTCCATTAATCTTATTTAATCTTCATTATAACTCTCTGCAGGGAGTTTAAGTGCTGTGCCCAAGATTTTACAGCCAGTAAGCCAGAGAACCGGGTCTCATTTCCGGGTCTTTTTGACTCCAAAATCCATATTCTTCATCACTGGGCTCTAACTGTACCCCAGAAAGGAATTGCCTGAGTCATTTTACCCTGTTTCTTATTCCAGGAACCTCCACCAATCCAAACTGACAATCTCCTTTCCCATTATTTTTTAGGTTGTCTGAAAAGAAGCATCTACAACATTCCTTGCTAACTTGGTCCAGTTTTGTTTTTTGTTTTTTTTTTTTTTTTAATTTCTGAGAGAGAAAGACAGTGTGAGCAGGGGAGGGTCAGAGAGAGGGAGACACAGAATCTGAAACAGGATCCAGGCTCTAAGCTCTGAGCTAGCCATCAGCACAGAGCCCGACGTGGGGCTCGAACCCACCAACTGTGAGATCATGACCTGAGCTGAAGTCGGACGCTTAACCGGCTGAGCCACCCAGGCGCCCCTCTAACGTCTTTAGCCAGGGTACTCATCTCTGTATTTAACCTGAATCCCCTCTTCTCTAGTTTTATTATTAGTAGATGAATTGGAGGCTCCAGTTATTTCTGTGGAAGAAGAAGGATGGAGAAACTGCTGGTGCATCTGAATTCTGCCAAGTTTCGCCAACAGTGTGGTCTAGAACCATATAAAGGAGGCTGATGAAGGGATATGATGAATCGAAAAGAAAACATGTATCAAGGAGATCGGGAAAAATGGATTCATTGTCATTAAGGTAAAAGCACAGTAGACCACAGAGTATGTTGTTATGTGAAATTGTGGTGTAGCCAAGGAAAATGCAAAGGAAGCACGTCCAGTAGTGGAAACCGTAGCAATGTTACGCTGAAGTTTTGCAATAGTCTTCTCCACTTTGTCACTGTGTCTAAATAAACTAAAACCGTGTCGAATATAGTCAGCACTTGCTGGGAACTCATTTCTCCATCCTCTCTTCTTCTTTCTCAGTAGTGCATGTGACTGTATTACGGAGAAACCCTTGCTTTCAAAAACAGTGCTTTGAGAACCCAGAATACGGGTCCTTCTTGCTCAAGAACCTGACCTCTGTCCTCAGAGTTGCAACCCAAAATGACTCAGACCACTGGACTGGTGAGTGGGAGCTTCTAAAGGTATATTACAAGAGCTAGGAACAGGCAGAGCACATGTGGAAAACCACGTCACTAACTTAGCAATAGTCAGTCAGTATTTTCTTTTCATCTCCCCATTTTCTTCAACCAGGTTTAAGAAATGAGACTCAGAACCAGTACGTTTTTATAGATAAGAAAGCAGAGAGAAACAACCAATGTATACAGTGTTAACCCAAGAGGACAAGATTGAGTAAAACAAAGTGGTATATCCTTGTCAAGGTGAGCTGGATAAGAACACACACACATAAACGAGTAAAGGATGAGCTGTGTGTGTACTACACCTGCCTCATGTGGTTTCTAAGGAAGGATGAAGAAAGGAAATTGAACTGAACCAACACATTGACACTTTATCTCACCTGACAGCTTACACAGACACGCCAGTTCCAACATCTCTTTTTGTTGCCTATGCAGCACCACATGTACTTTGCACAAGTCTAGAAACCGGAGCCAGAGTTCCTGGCTGTTGCTTAAACTTGTACCCTTTCCAAGTTCACCTCAGGGCAGAAATCTACTGAGCAGATGGGATGGTGAAATTTCCCATGGAAGCCTTTGGTTTGAACAACAAACGGGGCCACCCTAGAGGTTGGTTCAAGGTGAGAATGCCGTACTAGCACTGAGCTGGGGGGCGGGGGCGGAGGGCGGGAGACCTTCAGCACTCTGCACTTGACTGTGCCCGCTGATTAAGGAAGACCAAAGGAGACCGAAGCTGTAGACTGATCCAACTTGGGTTTGAGACCATTTTGGATTTAAACAACTGGAAGGAGGATAAAGACCAATTACGTAGGCTGGTTCAGGGACCTCCACTGGAGCAGAGTTGGAAATCCAGTTTTATCGAGGCACATGCACTGATTTGGGTCATTATCAACTTCTTGAGTGTTGTCCACTTGCCTTTCAGACAGTCCCCACCCCCTTCTCACCCTCCTCTGTGCTCCCACATGCTGGCAGATTCAATGGAATCCTTGAGCCTCTGGTTTTGGGTTGGCTTTGAGGCACCGAAAGGGGATCACAATGTAGCCAAGAAGGGCATTTGAGGAGGTTGTTCCTCCCAGTTTCCTGCTTTCCAGAGTGGCTACGGGAGAGCCACATTGCTCTGATGAAGGCCCAGCTTGGGTGGGCGGCCCTTTTCGATATAGCTCCCCTCCCTGGGTCCCAGAAACTGCTTCTTCATGTATGTTCAAGAGGGCAAGAGAAGGTGCGCCCGGGGGGCTCAGTCGGTTAAGCTTCCAACTTCAGCTCAGGTCACGATCTCACCATTCCCGAGTTCGAGCCCCGCGTTAGGCTCTGTGCTGACAGCTCGGAGCCTGGCACCTGTTTCAAATTCTGTGTCTCCCTCTTTTTCTCTGCCATTCCCCCACTTGTGTTCTGTCTCTGTCTCTCTTTCTCTCGAAAATGAATAAACATTAAAATTTTTTTAAATAAAAAGGCAAGAGGAGGCTAAGCATTTCCTGCTTTGATTAATGAGAACACTGTACTATTCCTTGCAGATTTCCCACACTTTGTACATCGCAGCTTTATCAAACTCTCCTTAAAACATCTGATCTCATGTGCCACCTCAGAACACTTGTGATATTCAATCAACCTGACATTCAGTCAACATCCATCAACTGACAGCATAGAAATTAAGATGAGAATGACTGTCCCTAAGGTAAGGTTATATGCTGCTTATGATGTTATCTCCTGGCTTTATTAGCTTGGATAGTTGCAAAGACAACTTTCAAAAGCTCTTAATTTTATTCTATGTGCCTTGCCTCTAATTTGAATAAGCTTGAATAAGTTGCCTTCAGATGAATGGTGGTATGGGTAATAACCTTGTTAAATATGTATAGGTGTTAGATATGCTTGCTTTTTTCACTCAACTCTGAGAATATAAAACTAAACTGTATTAAAACAGTAAGATAGTAAGAGTATCTAAATATTAATAGGCTATAGTACAGTGATTCAGAGCACAGATTTTAAATTTTTTCTTTTAATGTTTACTTATTTTTGAGAGACAGAACGTGAGCAAGGGAAGGGCAGAGAGAGAAGGAGACACAGAATTCGAAGCAGTCTCCAGACTCTGAAGTGTCAACACAGAGCCCGACGGAGCTAGAACTCACGAACCAAGAGATCATGACCTGAGCTGAAGTTGGCTGCTCAACCGACTGAGCCACCCAGGCGCCCCTGGAGCACAGATTTTAAAGATGGACAGTTAAGGATTCCAGCGTACCACCACTTGGCTGTGTGGCCTTTGGAAAGCTACCTAACTTCTCTTGTATGTTTGTTTTTTTCATTCATAAAATAGTCATAATAACTGTACCTATTTCTTAATGTTTGTTGTGAAGGTTGAATGAAATATTGGACATAAAATAAGGGTACAGTGAGCACTTAAAAATGGTAGATATATATTTTTTAAGTTTATTTATTTATTTGGGGGGAGGGGAATGAGTGGGGAAAGGCAGGGGGATAGAAGGAGAAAATCCCAAGCAGGCTTCATGCTATCAGCACAGAGCCTGACATGGGGCTCAATCTCAACAAACTGTGAGATCATGATCTGAGTCAAAATCAAGAGTTGGACGCTTCATCTACTGAGCAACCCAGGAGCCCCCAAAATGGTTGATATTATTACCACTGGTAGAATGTTGTTAAATTTTTTTCAAGTATATCATTATTTTATCTCATTGGGTTGTTATAAAGGTTAAATGAGCCAATATCTTTTAAGTGTTTAGAAGAGTACCTGACACATAGCTTAAAGTTACATGAGTGTTGGGGTGTCTGGGTGGCTCAGTCAGTTAAGCGTCCGACTTCGGCTCAGGTCATGATCTCATGGTTTGTGAGTTTGAGCCCCGCATCAGGCTCTGTGCTGACAGAGCCTGGAGCATGCTTTGGATTCCGTGTCTCCCTCTCTTTCTCTGCCCCTCCCCAACTCGTGCTCTGTCTCTGTCTCTCTCAAAAATAAACATTTAAAAAAGTTACATGAGTGTTAATTAATACTTAAATAATATTTAAGTGTAAACACCTAGGTATAATTTGATTCCTTTTTCTCTGCCTTTTAATTATTCTCAGTCTCCTCTCAAACTACTTTTGGATTTCCCTCCAGGCTTAAATAGAAAAGAAGCTTCTAACTTTATCCTGAAATTTCTCTTGGAGTCAAAACTTTCCTGAGCACATGATTTCTTTTTTTTTTTTAAGTCTATTTATTTATTTTGAGAGCAAGAGAGTGTGTGTGCACACACGAGTGGGAGAGGGACAGAGAGAGAGAGAGAGAGAGAGAGAGAATCCCAGGCAGGGTCTGCACTGTCAGAGCTGGATGCAGGACTGGAACTCATGAACAATGAGAACATGACCTGAGCTGAAATCAAGAGACAGATACTTGGCAGATACCTAGTCAACCACCTAGACGCCCCTGAAGTTCTGATTTCTAAGCATCGGGTCTGCTTAGGATCAGAAGTGATCTCAAGCCAACTCTTTTGAATATTTCATTCCTCACACTCCTGAATAAGATCCTAGCTACGTTTTCACCATTGACTGGCTGGATCAAGGTGGCGGGGGGTTGGGGTGAGGGGGGGCACTGTTCCTATGACTCCATCCTACCATCTGTTTTACTTCTTAGAACAGCTCACAGTACTCAGGAAACCAGTTTACTTGCTAAGATTATTGGTTTCTTCAAAGGATATTGAAGGATACAAATGAACGGCCAGATGGAGATCTGTAGGGTAGGTTCTGGAAGGGAGGGTTCTGAGCACAGAGGCTCCTGTCCTCCGCAGAGTTTGGGATACACTATTATCCCAGAACATAGATGGGTTCTTGCTCACGAACACAGAAACTCTCCAAACCCCACCCTTTTGGGTTTCATTGCATATGCACAGCTGATCAAATCATTAGCTGTTGGTGATTCAACCTCTAACCCTTCTCTCTTCCCCGGAGGTCAGGGAGTTGGGGCTGAAAGTTCCAACCCCCTAATGACTGTGGTTGCTTCTCCTGGCAACCACCCCAAATCCTTAGGGGCTTTCTAAAATCATCTTATTAACATAAGCTCAGGTATGGTTTAAAGGAGCTTGTTTAGAATCACAAAATACACCTTTACCTCTCAAATTGCTTATGAAATGCCAAGGGTTTTAGAAGCTCTATATGCCAGAAATGTGGATGAACACCAAATGCACATTTCTTATAACAAATCACAGTATTACATTTCTCTAAGCAAGAAGGCCAAGAGGTGACCCGAGTTCGAACCCGGCCAGATCAAGGGGTTTTCAAATGACAACATAAGGACCGTTGAGGTCTCACCACCTCTTAGTTCTACAGGCAACTAGTTCTGTTGGCTCCAGACAGATTTTCTCCAGGTGACAATGATGATGATCAGTAGTTATTCCTGGTTTATATCATACTTAGAGGTAAAGAGAAAAGAGAGATCCTTCTCTCCCTAGCATATAATTCAGTCCATATCACTTCCCAAAGAGGACCGTGGTGAGGTCACATGCCCATCTGTCTATATCCAGGCCTATTTAGCCAGAGGGATGTACCCACCATAGTCCCATGGTGTGGAAAGAGCCTTTCTCAGAAGGAAGGCTTGGAGAACCACTATCTACAATAGCCTCTAACTCCATTTGGCCAGACATTTTTCTAACCTCCCCATTGCAAAGCTGTTTGAACACCCATGGAGCTCAATCTATATTCAGCTTGGGAAGAGGAGCACTGTTTTGATGATATTGAGGACAGGCCAGAGGTCATTCTGCCTGCTCTGTCCCTCTGAGAACTCTTTGTACTTCCTAGTGGACCACTGGTTGCTGGTGATAATCTGCCTAGCAATTACAATCTGGGTGTAAAACAACGAAAGGGTCATTCCGTTGCACTACCTCCCCGGTTTACCCTCCTCCCTCCACAGATAGTAGCTAAAGGCACACCTGTGAGACAGAAAAAAGAAAGGGTCTTGGCACAGAATAGGTCATGAACAACAGCTGCGTTCATCTTTTCATACTCTCAGTTCCCCAATATGCCTTTTCTTTCCATTGGGGTAGAGCCAAAAAGACAGAATGAGAAGACACCCCCAACATTTATTCATCACTCCTCTGTGACAACTCCGTGATATCTCTTTATTTTTCAGTGAGGGGGTTTTCTGACAGCTGGCTTTTATAATTCCTTTACTAGATAGTTTCAATGTAACAATCAATTTTTAAAAATAACTTTTGTAGGCACCCTGACACTTCAACCATTTAAACAGAACATAATAGAGTTTTCCAAAGAAATACCTGGTGATTTCTTTATACACCTTCTCCCCTTCAAACACATTCACAAGTGTGGGCCACCTGAAAACCTACAACCAATGATTTTAGACACAAGATTCTCATTTTCCAATTCCCAGAATCCCTGCCCTCTTATATCAATACTCTTTCAAAACCTCATACAAAGTATTCCCTCCAGGAAGTCTTCCTTGATTCATCACTGCCAGATCTAATTACATATTTTTTCATCATATAAACATTCATTGTAGGTATAGTTCCAATTAGGTTCAACTTCTTTTGTTTGTATATGAATTTAACGTTTCAAGACTCTTGGATTGTGAGTATAGATAGGTTCCACCTCCCCAAGTAGGTAACAATTCACGGGCAGGGCTTTTCTCTTCTGTGTCTGTATAACCATCCTTTTCCATTTCCCTTATCTACAGGACTGTTTTAAGCAAAGACAATGGAAAAACTTATATAGAAGTATAGCGACTGATGGGTGGGGGAAGGGGAAGGGGAAGGGGGATGATGGGCATGGAGGAGGGCACTTGTGGGGATGAGCACTGGGTGTTATATGGAAACCAACTTAACAATAAACTATTAAAAAAAAAAAAGAAGTATATCAAAAGACTCTGGGCTCTGGAAAATGCCAGAGCCAAGGGGAGATTCCAGCCCAAGTATTTACTAGCTGTATGGGGGAAAAGATCAATATGTAAAAGCTTAATTTTCTTATGTGAAAAAGTGATAATGAATTCTTGAGGGCTTCTGTGATAATTAAATAAATTATGTATTCAAAAACATTTAAAGATGCTAGAAAATCCTTCAAGAAGTATTTGTTTCCTTAGTGAAATGATTGAAGAAGGTCCTGAGTCTATGAAATAACTTTCTCATTTGTTGTTGATACTTGAAATGCTTTTCTAGAAGACCAAATCTTTTCTTCCAAACTAGAAATAAGAATAATGGAGCGCCTGCGTGGCTTAGTCAATTAAGCATCTGACTTTGGCTCAGGTCATGATCTCCCAGTTTGTGAGCTCAAGCCCTGTTTTGAGTGAGCAAAAGCCCCACTTTGGGTGAGCCCTGCTCCCCGCCCCCATTCTGTCCCTTGTGGGATTCTCTCTATCCCTATTTCTCTCTGCCCCTTGCTCACTTGTGCTCTCTCTCTCTCAAAAAATAAAGGGGAAAAAAAGATGGAAGGAAAGAAAAGAGGAAGGAAAGAAAGAAAGAAGGAAGGAAAGAAAGAAAGAAGAATACAATTGCAAATGATCTTGGAGCAAGTAACAATAAACTTAAATATGTGATAAATACATGGCCATATATCCCATATCTGCTCCTTCCCTTACCTGGGCTTAACACCATGAACTGGTCAAAGTAGGATGTCTCACTTAGCCTGTGGTACACCTCAAAATTCTCAACACAGGACTCTAGGCAGACACTAGCAATTGCTGGGAGTTTGTCTACTCATGCTAACACACACATCATTGACACTGGCCACTTTTGGAAGGACAGAATTTGATTTCAGGAAGAGAGTAAAGGAACACTCACTGTTGGATGGAGACATTAGGAAAGGACACCAAGAGAGAAAAAGGTGCAAGTTTTCTGGCCTGATACAGTCCCTAAAATATTACCCTTATCCAGAGAGGTATTTCCCAAGGCCCGGCTGAAAGGATGGCCCCATGCTTTTAAATAAAATAATAAGTGATTGTAAAGCGCTTGAAGTAACAAGACAGTATGATAGAATATAGCATGAGGAGACCTACCAGGTCTGTGGGATGCCTCTCTAAGGAGGTGACATTTGGACTGACATCTGAAGAATGGTCTTTGTGGACCAGCCATTCAAAGAATGGGAAGAAACAAGTTGGAAGGTTACAGGCCAGAATCAACTTGGGTTCCTCAAAAGGTTGCATGAACTCAGCAAGGCGGGAGCAAAGAGAGCAAGAGGGAGAAAGGTGACAAAGGATGAGTTTGCAAGGTGAGCAGGGCCAGATCACACAGAATTTGGGGGCCGATAGTAGGAAATTTGGGGAGACATTCAAGGGCTTCTAGCGTAGTTACCTGATCTTGATAATTTAAAAAAAATTTTTTAATGTGTATTTATTTTTGAGAGAGAGAGAGAGAGACTGACAGAGGTGGGCAGGAGAGGGGCAGAATCTGAAGCAGGCTCCAGGCTCAGAGCTGTCAGCACAGAGCCCAATGTGGGGCTTGAACTCACAAACCATGAGATTATGACCTGAGCTGAAGTCAGACACTTAACCGACTGAGCTACCCAGGTGCCCCTGATTTTGATAATTTTTGAAAGACTTCTCTGGTTACTGTGAGTAAACTGGGTGGAGGTGTGTCAGGAATTGGAGAGACAGGTTAGGAGGTTAAGTGAAAGAGGATAGTGGCTTAGTCTGAGCAACCTATGTTCTGGAGGTTGACCTTGAAGGACTTGCTGATGCACCCAGTGTGGGGGGGACCAGGAGAAGAGAGAAAACATGGCTCCCAGTTTCTGGATGGTGGCACCATTTACCCAGATGAGGGCTAACAGATGGACACTTGTTGAGGGTGGAGGTGATTTTCTTCAGAACAAATTTATGTGCCATTCGGTGGCCAGTTTCTCTTAACCAGTGGGAAGTCTGGTCATGGAACCAAGACAGGAGAAAAAAATCCAAGGTAGAGAACAAGAGGGAATGTATGCTTTTATTTGGGCCATTCATTTATTCACCAGATGTATATTGGACACCAATAATGTGCCAGACCTTCTTCTAGGTTTTGATTGCCAAAATTCTTACTGTCATGGAATTTCTATCCTACTAGGAGGGACATGGGGTATATGTACACAAAAATAAGTCTGTAATATGCCAAGTGGTATAAGTGGTGATACGTGCTGTGTATGAAAGCAAGTAACATAAAGGATAAAAATGAAGTGTGTGTGTGTAAGGGGAATGGTTTGGGATTTTATATCTGGTAGTTAAAGCCTCATCTAATAAGGTGACATTTAATTGGAAAGCTGAAGGAAGTGAGAAAGACAGGTACATGGATATCTTGGGGTATTCCAGGTAAAGGAACGGTAAGTTCAAAGGCCCTGCTTATTGTGTTCCAGGAACTGCAAGTCGGCTTGTGTGGCCAGGGCACAGTAACAGAGGGGTCATGTGGTGGGAGTAGAGATCAGAGAGGGGGTGGGGCCAGATCTTAAATGCTTAACCCGATAATTGTGAGAAATCTGGATTTGACTGTAAGATGAGGGGCCACTGGAGCATTTCTAACTTTCCTGAGGACCCACCAAAGATTCTCATTTGCATTCCTTGTTCTTAGTAAATGAGGGAAAGTTTTATCCCTGGCAAGTATGGTGAAGGATAATAAACAGACCAGGAATATAAAGATACAAGTGCGTATGTCACCGCTAGCAAAAATTGCCTATGCCACAAAGATATCGGCATATCTCTTACCCAAGCCATGTCATCTTTGATCAACTTGGGATACAACGTTGCAGCTGGCAAATTCTGCTACAGGAAGGGTGTGCTTTAGGGAAAAAAAGGAAAGTGCCATTTCTCTTTCTCAAGGATTCTTGGCTGCCAAAAAGTCTTATGCAACCATCTGTCCACCAGCCAACCAGTATTTATCAATCTTTGACCACACGCACAGCAATGGATTAGGTACTACGACTCTATAAGGTTGTAGAAGATTCCCCTGTTCTGTGTCTTCTTAGATTCTGTATTTGTCTATTTGGCCTCCATCAATTTCAGGCCAAACTAATAGCCAAAATTGTTTACATCTTCCCTGTGATCCAGCATCAATAGACACCTAAAAATCATATTATAAACCCTCCAACCAATCCTGAGGCCCTGTTCCCAGTCACCTCCTTACCTGACTCCCACATCAAACCAGTATTTCCCCTGCCCTGAATCAACTCAGGGCCATGCACTGGACATCCAGGGACAGTCCTTATGCCCCCAAACTCACTGGAATTACTCAAATGAGTCGATCCTCAGCTCTTTACCCTGTCCTATCACGTCTTTACCACAGAAATCCCAATAAAGGCAGTGGCCTCTATTTTCTCCACACTCCTATCTCCTGACCAAACATGGTACTTCCCCGTGTGGCCCTGTGTGGCACGGCGTGATCCCCTTCCCTCGGGAGTTATAAGTTACAAACGTCTTTCAATGGCATTAACCTCTCCATGTTGTCACTCAGTCACCTGTATAAATTAAGATCCAATTACAAATCATCTACCCAAAACATTTTCCTCCCCTCTCTCTCCTCTTTCTTTGAGTCAAAAGTCTCCTTCCCTTTGCTCCCCACCTAATTTTCTCTTTGTCAGGACTACCATATGATTTCTTTACTTGTGCAGGCTGATCCATGTTTGTTTGTTTGTTTTCAGGCTTTCTGAGCCTTGAAAAATGGATACAGGTTGGTTCTTGGTAGAACCACTTGCCTTTCTTGACGTTCTCTGTGCCTGGACACCGCCCCTTGTAGATTGCAGGCTCCCTCTCTCTTACCTGCCTTTGGGCACTGCTTTGATTCTCCTTGCTCTTGATAGTCCTTAACACAAATCTAGAATATTGTCAGGCCACTGTTCAGTCTCAGAGATACATTTCCACTCTATTTAATGCCTGGGAGAAGTCAGCATGGCTAATGTCTGCACTTTAAGGCTCCCTCTTGAGCCATGGTTCATCCAGCTAAGTCATGCTTTAGTGATAATTAGAAAAGAGGTGACCGACATGGGGATTAGATTCGAGCCTTAGTTTGTCCAGGAGAGAGATTTTTTTTTACTGCTAATTTATATGACAAATCTGGGAGGCACTCTTGGCTCGCATAATTTATTTTACTGGGATGAGAGGTTGTGTTTTTCTAACTCTTGATTTGAGCTTGCTGACCTGTATAAAGTCAGCAAAATCTGATAATATTGTTCAAGCATCCTTGCAGAATCTCTGCTAAATACTAGCAATTGAGTTCAAGTGGATAGAGTCCTTGTTCTTTGAATATTTATATAGCAAAGCCGACACAACCATGAAACAGTTTAACATACCATGGAATGTGCTCACATTGTATAATGATGTATTCACATTTAGTTGCTTCCTAGCTAAACTTTTAACAATGAAGTGCTGGTCACCCCCTCCTACCAGACCTGCTGAAATACACTAGAATTGCTTCTTTCTCACCCAGTAGTGATTTCACCCTGGACTTCCCTCTTAGTGACTGGTAGCTTAGTGCTTTGTTTCGAGACTAGGTTTCAGCTGGCTAGAATGTGCTAAGGAACTTGGTTTGCCACAGTGTACTTGAACTGAACCTCTTCCTGTTCTTCAGACATCCCGTAAGAGGCCCCTCAATGACATGGAAAGGCCATCTGGTTTTGTGACACATAGCACATGCATCTCTCAGGAGAACTGTAACCACAGCCCAAGCCCCTCCGTCTTTCCATAAAGCCAGTTGGAACAGATCTTAACAACTTCATCCTGCTTTTTATAGGTCAATTAGCATTTATCTGAGTAATTAACAAGGCCAGTTCCCCACTGTGTTAAATGTCTCAAAATCACACAAAACTGGACCTGCAATATCCTTAATCCGACTCTTGCACCCTGGCACAGAGCTCGGTGTCATAGCCACCCTGTGTGGGTTTATCCTTCAGAGCACAAGAGGAAAATCATTCTGACCTCCAGGAAAGAAATTTCAAGACAAGAATCAGAGGTCAGCAGAGAGGGATGTCATTGGTGCAACCACTAGAGAAAAACCTCAGGCTGCCAACTTCAGCTCTATAGGGAAATGAGGACTAAAGCCAAGGAGAGACAGATTTCAACCCCGCGTCAGCTGACCTCTAACATCCAATTATTCATTTGAACTACAGCTTGAATTTATGTCTATATATTTGTGACTTTGAAAACACAGTATCCATCTTGGTGCTATTTCTCTTGGACATGGGGCAAAAAGACTTGAGAGGAAGGTTGCCCGTTACTACAGTAACATTTCAGGGAGGGAGGTTGGAAAAGAGAACAATATGTTCCCACATTTGGAGACGTTCTCTCTTCCTTGGAACTGCTTTCTCTTATTCCTGTATGTAGGGGTTTTGCAAATTAGCCGTGGAAAAAAAGCCTATTTCTTAGTCAGCCATCAACTCACACTTTGAAAAGAGAGGAAAAAAAGGGCTTTTACTAGTTTGACATTAGCCAATTTATTTTTCTTTGTTTATTGATAGATGACAGTACTTTTATATATATCTCATCTCCACAGTAGATCGAAAGCTTGGGGAAAGGCGGTAGCTCTGTGATGGTTATATCACTATGGGAGCAGTGCCCATGAGTCTGTATGTAGATGAGAACTGGCATCGCCTCCTTAGCTTGGGAGGTGATATGCACTCATTCTCAAGGTACTGTGATTGCTCAACTGATTTTGGAACTTTGCAAGGGGGTAGTTTTCTAGCTCTCTCCATTTACTGCATTTGCTTTGGATCTGGTTCCCAAGTCACCCCCACATCAGTATGGATACTCTCCAATCCTCACACTTCATTTTTAAAGTTTTTTAAACATAATTTTTAAAATAATTTTTTAAAGAATTATATATTTTTTAATGTTTATTTTTGAGAGAGAGAGAGAGAGAATGAATGGAGGAGGGGCAGAGAGAGAGGGAGAGAAAGAATCCAAAACAGGCTCTGTGCTGCCAGCTCAGAGCCTGATGTGGGGCTTGAACTCACAAACACAGTATCATGACCTGAGCTGAAATCAGACACTTAACCAACAGAGCCACCCAGGCACCCCTTTAAAGAATTATTTTTTTTTAATTTATTTATTTATTTTTTTTACAAATAGTTTATTGTCAAATTAGTTTCTACATAACACTCAGTGCTCATCCCCAAAGTGCCCTCCTTCATGCCCATCCCCCCCTCCCCCCCACATCCATCAGTCCTCAGTTTTTGTCAGCATTCAAGAGTCTCTCATGGTTTGCCTCTCTCCCTTTCCCCCACCATTTCCGCCCTTCTTCTCCCCCTTGGTCCTCCGTCAAGTTCCTCCTAATCCTCCTATACGTGCAAACATATGGTATTTGTCCTTCTAAAGAATTATTTTTTAAAGAATGATTAAGGTATAATTTACATGTAATAAAATTCACCCACTTTAAGTGTACATTTTCAATGATTTTTAAAGTTAGAGTTGTGCAAAAGTCACCATCATCCAATTTTTAGGACATCTCCATCACCCATTTCCACCCTTAGCCCTGGCAACCTCTAATTTATTTCCTGTCTCTATAGATCTCCTGTTTCTGAATATTCCTTATAAATGGGATCATACAGTGTGTGATCTTTGTGACTGGCTTATTTCACTTAGCACGATCTTTTTAAGGTTCATCCATGTAGTGGCATGTATCAGGATTCCATTCTTTTTGGTGGTGGAGTAATTTTTCACTGTGTGGGTATACCATAGTTGTTTCTCCATTCATCAGTGATGGATATCTGAGTTGTTTGTAGTTTTTAGCTGCTAATGAATAAAGCTGTCTGAGTATTCACATATTAGTCTTTGTGGGGACTTGATTTCTTTTCATCAGAAAATATATCTCTCAATTTTATCTTGCATCTACCCTCAATTGCTTTGCAACATTGACAATATTCAAAAGACTGTACCCTGGGCTCTAAAGGTGATACCCAAAGAAAAACATTTTTTGAAAATTCTTTCTACAGATAATACAGCGGGACTAAGAAGTCATTGTTCTGAAGAAGATCATAGTCATTCAATATATAAACTCAGGTGTATTGGTTATAAAATAGTTAAGCTCATGGGTATGGCTTAATTATACCACTCCTGTGAATTTACAACAGGTTAGCACAGTACTTCACAGATAGGAGCTGCTTAATAAACATATGCTCATTGATTTAAAACTACCCTTGGTGGTTCCCTTTGGAGAGCAAGTTATCAAAAGCTTTTGTTTTTAACTGTTTTTCCATTTTGTGTAAACACCAAAGCCCTCTGAGAAAACAGGACAAGCTACCTGAAAAGCCCCAGGTCACGATTATCTATTGGGGCAGCCACACTGGTCCTTCAGCTCAAGGGGCAAGGGCAATTGCTCTGTGGGCTTGGAGAAGCAGGAAGCGTTTTTGCTGGGCCAGTGGGAGCATTTGATCAGCCGATGCATTATGTCTCCATGAGAAACAGTCACAGGAGACCAGCTTTCTCTTGGCAAGGGTCTCCCCTGCCCCCCTTGCTGGCACATTTTCTTAGAAGGTTGACTGGCTTGGATCCAACATTGGCTAACTTCCTCTCACTGGATTTCTGGCACACTGTTCCAGGCCTGTGTGGTCAGGTTTGGGCTGTTAACAGATTCCAACCACAAGGAAAGTAGAACCACTCTGTGGTCCTGCTTGCTGACATTTTAGCTGTCTTAGTTAGCTCTGGGCAGCCACTAATGCATATATGCCTTTGGTCTGTGGGCTCTGGGGTGGCACTTAATGAAAGCCCATCTTTAATTGGACAAATGAAGTGACTCTCTATGGGTTTTCCCAGCGCTCAAGAAAACGGTGCATTAGAAATGCAGTCTGAGTGTCTGCCCACAGCACATGCTCTGTGTGCCTCTTCTCAGGGGGCACTGCCAAGGACAGTAGAATGACAGTCTTTCAGCCACAGGTTCTACCGTCTCAGCAGCTGGCATCTTTCCACTTTGACATGGTCCTAAGTTGTTCCTGTTTTAATTTCCGAAGCACCTTCTTACACCTCTGAACTCAGCACGGGTTTTCGAACTTAACATAAAATGTACTTAAGCGACTATAATTCTTTTTCACCACAAAATATTTCATTTAATTTTAATAGGTATCAAATAAAAATTCAGTATACTCAACATTTTATTTCATTGCTTGTTTGTCTTAAAAAATCCCTGTTTTATCAACTCTATTCGTATAATGTTGTCATTGTCTCTACTTTTCCTCTATTTGAATTTTTGGCTCACTCACTGTGGGGCACATCTATTTCCGTTTGCTCAGCAACTTTCCCTTCTGGGATGAATATTCACCTTCCTTCTGGCAATGCTCTGCCCCACTCCTTCAACCACGTGATCCAAGTAGAGCTTTCCTCATCTGACTTTGACCCAGAGATAGATAATGACCCAATTTGACCAATCAGAATCCTCTCCTGAAACTTTTCCAACTGGAACTTAATGAGAAAAGGGCTTATTGCTCTTTGGTCAACATATTCTCATATTTGCTTCAGCTACTCCCCGTTGGCTAGTCTCACTTGCAGCTGAAAGCCTTGACTTAGATACATGCTCTTTTCCTGCCATCTTATCCAGTCTTTCTGGTCCTAGAACTTTATCACACACTTTTTAATCAGCAAATTAAAACAAAACAAAACAAAACACATGCTGTGATACTTTTGCTTTGCCCTATTTCCCTTTTATAACCTAAGGACATTTCTCTTGGTTTTGTTTTTATTTTATTTATTTATTTTTTTATGAAGCAAGAAGGAATTAGTGGGCCCTAGGTTTGCTCTGTGTGTGTGTGTGTGTGTGTGTGTGTGTGTTTTATTCGCAAGTTAGTTAACATACAGTGTAGTCATGGATTCAGGAGTAAAATCCTACTTTTTAATGGCTCTAAGGTTAACAAGACGGAAGATATGAAGATAGAAAGGTGCTTAGAAACTGCTCACTGTGGAACATTGCAGAAGACTGGGTGTTCAAATGGAAGAAAATCCAAACAGCCTCTGGGAAAGGTGTGGTGGAAGTAAAGCTATTTGCAATTACAGTAAAACCTTGATTTGCGAGCATAATTCGTTCCAGAAACATACCTATAATATAAAGCACTTGTATATCAAAGCGATTTTACCCACAAGAAATAATGGAAACTCAGGTGATTCATTCCGTAACCGAGATTCATACAAAAATGACTACAACACTGTAATATAATACAAAATAATAAAATACAAAATGCAAAGAAAATAAACAAATTAACCTGTAGCTAGCTTTGAAAACCTTTGTGGCTGGTGTGAGGAAGATAAGAAAGAGGAGGTTTATTGTGTAGGAAGACTTTCATTATCACTAACGGTAACATTGCTATCTGTTGGCTCAATAGAATCTTTTTCATTTTGTGCAAACTTAACCAGGAACCTATCCAATAACACTTGCCATTTCCTCCTTTTGAGGACTTCCTGGAAATGTGACGTTGCATTGTCATTAAAGAGATTCATCACTTGCACTGCTACAGCCTTATTCGGGTGGTGCTTTTCCACAGACTTTTGTAGTTTCCCATATTTTACGAATCTCTCTAATCTCATTTGAAGCGAAGGATTCCTCTGCCTTTTTCTTCTCCTTGGCAGATGAGATGTAGACATAGACTTCCTATAAAATCTTGCAATTTTCGCCACTCGAATACCTAGTTTGTACTTCTTGATGGTTTCCTTCTTAACTTCCACTGTAATCATCTTCTTCTTACTGCCTTTCTTTTCCACCTTTTTCTGCATGGGGGCCATTGTATACACTGACACAGATGTTGACTACAGGACAATATTAATAAACTCTTGTCATGAACTGTATTTCATATAACTGGCAATAAGGCAGCAGAGGAAAGGGTCTATATCTGCAGGCAGCAGGACCTAGAATGAAGCAAAGCATTCCTAAGGTTACTCTCATATGGGAAAGCAATGGACTGTCCGTTGGTGCTTCAGAGTGACAAAAAATACACCAGTGCCAGTTGTGGGCACCTTCTAACGGTCTGAAAAATCACCAATTTCTGCCAAATAGCACGGCCTGAGACCGAGCATCTGAGCATGGGAGAAGATCACTCACAATCCGACAGAAAAGAGAGAGAGAGAGAGAGAGAGCCATTGGCTCAGTTGTGATCATGTGACATTTGGCATCACATACTAGTATTGCAAGATGTCACTTGTTTATCAAGTTAAAATTTATTAGAAATGTTTGTTCATCTTGCAGAACACTTGCAGAACAAGTTATTCACAAACCAAGGTTTTATTGCATTTGAAAAGCTGTTATGGGAAGCAAGTAGAGTTGTTATTTTGTAAGGGAATTAATTTCCATGTTTGGAATTAGCAGAGCTGATTTCTGTTCTTTATAAAGAGAAAGTATTTTCTTTCTTTCTTTTTAGTTTTTGTTTATTTTAAGACAGAGAAAACATTAGCAGAGGAGGGGCAAGTGAAAAGTCCCATGTGGGCTCCACACTGTCAATGAGGATCCTGATGTGGGGCTTGAACTGCTGAACTGGGAGATCATGACCTGATCTAATAACCAAATAATTAGAATCTAATAACCAAAGTTTTCCCAAAACAAACAAGCCTTCTTTAAAAATAAGATACCTAGACACTTCGAGGTTATCATTTAAGGACTCCTGGATGAGGGATATTATTACCTCAGACTCTTAAGTTTTCAGAGTCTGTGGTGTTGAAGTGGAGATGGAATAATAAGGGGAGAGAGATTGGGGACATGGAGTTCTGCCTGCAATGAGACCAAGGCTCCATCTGAGATAGGGACGGCCCTTATTCTGTATCCTGCCCTAACTTTATTCAAATTATTTAAACAGTGACTGGAGGATCTTGTCTCTCTGGATCGTAGTGTTCTTATGCAAAATGGGAAACTTGGACTAGTTTAGAAGTCTCCAGACTTTCCTACTAGAGATTACGGGGTGAGGTCTGAGATGAAATCCCAAAGGTTGGAAAATTGAGAAAATGCAACCTCCAGTATTGTTACTGGAGTTAGGCTCTTGAATTGGAATCAAGGCCAGACCCCAAAATCAAAGGCAAGGTGGTTACAGATGGAGGTGAGGGGAGACACAGCACTACCAGAAAGTACTTGGGCTGGCCGCCAGGAGCAAGGAGGAGGCCCTACTTACATAAAGTTTCTGCTGAAGTTCCCATTCCCAGTATACTAATGAGGGAAAGAAAAAAAGGCTTCATCCTGATTGGTTGGAAGAGCATCATCCTGATTGGTCGATAACAGCAGGCAACTCAGGCAGTTCATTGGTGAGTTTTGGAGCTGGAGTCCTCTGTTTTAAGTCCGGATTGCTCAGGGCGCCCATTCTGGTGGCATCCTGAATTTAATCTGGGAAGAGTAGCAGTTTAACAATAGCAGCGACAGAAAGCACCCGGGGTGAACAATGTTTTTTTCTTGGGGCTTGTTCCTGGTTCCTCACTGTCTCAGCATCCCACGAGCACTCCAGCTCTCTCTAGCCATTGGGGTTGCCTTACAGCTGGAGAAGTGCATCGAAGGAAGGAAATGGTGGAGAATGAGGAGATATGTGCAGGGCTGGTAACATAATTTACAGGGCCGTTTGCAAAACGAAAATGCGGGGCTCCTTGTTCAAAATTAACGAGAATTTTGAGACAGCAAGGCTAGAGCATTCAACCGAGAGGCCCTTTCTAAGTGTGGGACCCTATGTGACTGTGTAGGGTGTATGCCCTTGAAGCCAGCCCTGAATATATGGTAACACCCTGTATCAAATGGACAAATATAAAACAATAGAGTTGAGGCTCTTTGTATAGTTAATTTCAAAACTCTCCTTTGGCTGTAGTAGAGAATACTAGAAAAAAAAAACAATTTGAAGCTTCACTGATCATCTGTATACTAAAAAACTTTATAATTGTATAAGTAAACAATAGACGAAACAAATAAATATCCCACAAATTTCTCTGAATTCCCTAAAATTGGAATGATTGTGGGTTTGGTTTATTATGACAGTCTGCTTCCAAAGAAGGCTGCCGATTAAGGAGAGTTGCCTGCATTGTTTAAACACACATTTTGTCTCCGTTTGTCTTTATTCAGAATCAAATGCATCCATTTATTCTCTCTTCTGGGATTGGTGTCAGTGAACCATTTTTCTTCTCCTGTTTAGTCAGCGACTACTTATCATAACTTAAGTACTTTAACGGCCCCACACTGAGGGACGTATTTTAAGTTCTGGGCATCAGTCCACAGCTAAGGATGGCTGGTGGGGTGGGGTGAAGAGTCATCTAAAGGAAGGGAATATCATGAGCCAAGACATGAAGGTCAAAACCGTGAGTTAGTCACTCGGTGACCTTGGCAAGCCTTTGGCTATGGGGCTTTCGAGTAGCCTGAGCTGTGGGTCCTGTGCTGAGATGCTTCAAAACTTTTTTTAAAATGTCTGGATCTCTGGGGCACCTGTGTGGCTCAGTGGGTTGAGCATCTGACTCTTGGTTTCTGTTCAGGTCATGATCTCATGGTTCAGGAGATCAAGCCCCATGTTTGCTGTTAGTGCAGAGCCTTCTTGGGGTTCTCTCTCTCCCTCTTTCTCTCCCCCCCTTCAAAAATAAATAAACATTTAAAAATAGATAAATAAAATATCAGATTCTGATAAAGTCCTACTAAATCCAAGTTACCAGGAGATTTGGGGAATGCTGGGAGTGATGGGCTTCACTGTTTATAAAATCAGGAGTGCTGGTAAAAGCAGTAAAACACTAAAAGCTTGGAATCCTGAGAAGCTCATGGTCAACACTAACCATCTTTACTTGAGAGTGCGTGTCAGGTAGGAGATCAGTCTGGCTGTAAATGTAAGCAAGCTATGTAAGATGGGAACATAGATCATCGCTGTCCACTTGTATCGAGTGCAATTTCCTTCAGGGCATGAATAAATGTACCTGGAAGATAAAAAAAAATCTTAAGTTGGCTGGGGAATCCAATGTGGCTGGAGTATAGGATTAAAATGTGGAATAATGTGGGAGGGGAATATAGAAAGGAATCTTGGAGCTAATAGTGGAGGGCCTGTGAATACCAGAGGAGTTTGTCATTGATCCTATGAACCAGAAGGAGTTTCCCAGCAGAGAAGAGCTAAGAACTGCCCTTTTAGGATTTTGTTAGTCATACCTGGCACTAACAAGTGGTAGCTATTGGTCTTACCATATTATTATGTAATAGTTTAAACAGTATTTAGAAAAAGTAACCACAAATAATGTGTTGCAATGCCATTTCCCCAGTCTCCCCAATATGTTGGGTTATCTGCCATCATGGTCTCTCTCTTCATTATTTAGGCCTTTCAGTACTTTTTTTACATTTATTTATTTATTTTGAAAGAATTTATTTATTTATTTTGAGAAAGAGAGAGCACAAGCAGGGGGAGGGGCAGAGAGACAGGGAGAATTCCAAGCAGGCTCCCCACGTTGCACACAGAGCCTGACTCAGGGTTCAAACTCATGAAACTGTGAGATCATGACCTGAGCCAAAACCAAGAGTATGATGCTCAACCAATGGAGCCACCCAGCCACCCCTACTCAGGCCTTTCAATTCTCAGTAGTTCTCAATGCAGAGATCTTGCATGCCATTCATTAAACTGATCCTCAAGGATCTTTCTTAATACTGTCATAATACATTGAAAAGCTATTAATTAGATTTGGTGTGTTTTTTTGTTTTTTTTTTAATTTTTTTTAATGTTTTTTTATTTATTTCTAGGAGAGAGAGAGAGACAGCGTGAGCAGGGGAGGGTCAGAGAGAGAGGGAGTCACAGATTGAAACAGGCTCCAGGCTCTGAGCTGGCAGTCAGCACAGAGCCCAACGCAGGGCTCGAATTCACGAACCGCGAGGTTATGACCCAAGCAAAAGTCGGACGCTTAACCGACTAAGCCACCCAGGCGCCCCATAATTAGATTTGTTTTTAAGTTGATATGATATCCTCTGACCTTACTACATTTCCTTATTTCCATTAAGCTTGGGTTTTTTAGGTAGATTTTTGGAATCATTTTCCAAGGACATTATCATGTTGTCTATGAATAAAGCTCTTTTACATCTTTCTTTATAATCTGTAAGTCTTCTCTTTCTTTTTTTAAAAATTTTTAACATTTATTTATTTTTGAGAGAGAGAGACAGAGTGTGAGAGAGGAGGGGCAGAGAGAGAGGGAGACAGAGAATCCAAAGTAGGCTCCAGGCTCCATGCTGTCAGCCAGAGACTGACACGGGGCTCAAACTCACGAACTGGGAGATCATGACCTGAGCCAAAGTCAGATGCTTAACCGACTGAGCCACCCAGGTGCCCCAATAAGTGTTCTATTTTTTTTTTTAATTTCTTTCCCACACCTTTTTCACTGGCTAATACTAATAGAATTGTAAGAACAGACAACCTTTCTAGTTTCCAGTCTTTAGGGAAAGGCTTTAGTTGTTTACCATTAAGTGTGACATTAGCTGTGGGTTTTTATAGATGCTTTTTTTTTGTTTTGTTTTAAATCAGATTGAGGGTATTCTCATCTTTTCCTAGTTTGCCAAAAGTTTTAGTTGGATTTTGTTGAATTCTTGTGCTGCATCTATTGAGCTAATCTTATGATTTTCTCCTTTATTCTTTTTTTTAATGTTTATTTTATTTTTGAGAGAGAGAGAGAAAGCGGGAATAGGAGAGGGAGAGAGAGAGAGAGAGAGAGAGAAAACGAGGGAGAATCTGAAGCAGGCACCAGGCTCTGAGATGACAGCACTGGCCCTGATGTGGGGCTCGAACTCATGAACCACAAGATCATGACCTGAGCCAAAGTTGGCGTTTAACTGACTGAGCCACACAGGTGCCCCTCTCCTTTATTCTTTTAATGTAGTAAACTACATTGATTGATTTCTATTATTGAACCAACTTTGTGTTCCTGTATACAACCTACTTAGTCATGATGTATATATTGCTGGATTCAGTGTGCTAATATTTCATTCAATGTTTTTTCTCTTCTGTCTGTAAAAGTTATTTATTTGTCATTTCCTTTCATTGTGATGCCTTTCCCTTATTTGGATATGAGTAATTCTGGCCTCATAAGATGAATTGGAAAGTGTGCAAAATGGATATTATTTTTTGTTTAAATGTTTAGATCACTTGATGTTGTCTATAATGAAAAACCAAGGCTCTGTTCATTTTTATTCATTCTTTTTTTTCTCTTGGTGACCCCCCACCTCTACCTTCAGTCTCTGTTTCCTCCATGTTTCCTTTCTTCCTCTAATGCTACAGTTTGGAGATAAATCCCACACAGAAAGCTATAGTGAATATGGAGCCCATCTAATGTGTTTTTATTCTTTAAAGGATCAAATCCCTCCTATATATCTTGTCTAAAGCTTGAAAAGTGTTGCTTCATATATTTTGTTCATATTTGTCATTGTTTATAATATAAACTCAATATAAAATGAGTTTGATACCTATACCCTATCATGGTCAAAAACCACAATCCAATATTACTATGTTTTTTAAAGCTTGCCATTGACAGAGCATTTGTGTGGGAGGATAAATATTTTACATGCACTTTCTCATGTGACCATCACACAGCTCTCTGACATACTCTCTGGTGTTATAGATTGGTAAATGAGACTTGAAAAGGTTAAGTAACTTTTCTAAGGTCACAGACTTTTTACGGGGTATATTCAAAATTTAAATTAATCTCTGCCAGAATAAAAACCCAAACTCTTAACTATTATGTAACTGTGGTCATTCTATAAAGATTAATTTACATTTGAAAAATCTGACAAGTAGGAGAAATTCAATGAATCAGTAAAGCAGACCTATTCAAATTTCTGGTAGAGCAATGTACAAGTGCTGGGGAATAGCTGGCCAGTCATTTCCCTGTTTGATTTCACCCAATTCTCCGTTTTTCTCTTTGCTGATCACTATTGCAAGAAACCACCTTTTCCCAGGTTTCCTTCCCCTTTGGATTCAAGACATAATAAAGGAACTTCTTCAGGATGAAAGCAAGTGACCCCAAGCAGTAATTCAAATCCATGCAGTAAAAACAAAGAGCATCAGTAAAGATAATTAATAATTTTAAAAGACAATATCAATGCCTCTGTGTTCTTTCTTCTCCTAACTGATTTAAAAAGCAATTGTATAAACTGGTATCTATCAGATTGTATGGTTGGGCATATAACATATAGAAATACAATATATTTGACAGTAACAGCACAAAGGAGGTAGGTGGGAGCAAAGCTGTATTGTTGTAATAAAATGACACCAGTTGGTATTCTGATCCACACAAAAAAATGAAGAAGACCAGAAATAGAAGATAAGGCTAATATAACAAACTGTATGAATCTAAAACCAATCTCTTTTATCAGCTTTTTAAATAGACATAAAATTATATACAGTAATAATTATATCAATGGATTGTTAGGTTTGTAACATATATAGAGGCAATATGTATAACAATAATAGCCAAAAAGGAGGAGGAAGGAATAGTTATATAGGAATATGTTTTTTCACTGGAATTAAGTTAATAAAGTCAGTTCTGATAAGTTATGATGCATATGGTAAGCCCTGGAAAAACCACAAAGAAAATAACTCAAAGCAATATAATGAAAAAAATTAAGGGAACCAAAATGTTAAATTAAAATATATTCACTAAATGTAAAAGAAGAACAGAGTAACAAAAAAGATATGAGATGGATAGAAGACAAAATGTAAAACAGCAGATGCAAATCCAACTATCAATATATCAATAATATCAGTAATAATACTAAATATGAATGGATTAAATAATCCAATGAAGAAGCAGAGATTTTCAGACTGTAATAAAGCAATATGCAGCTATGTGCATCTACAGGACAGATACTTGAGATTCAAAGACACAAATAGGTTGAAAGTATAAGGATGGGACAATATATATCATTCAGACAGAAATCATAAAAAAGCTGGAGTGACTACAATCAGGCGAAATAAAATTTAAAACAAAAACATTACTAGAGATAAAGAGGAACATTTTATAACGATAAAAGCATCAGTCAATCATCAAGATACAAGTACAATCATATGTCCACCTGAAACAGATCCTCGAGATACATGAACCAAAAACTGAAGAACTAAAAGGAAAAACAAACAATTGAATAAGAATAGTTGGAGACTTCAACATCTCACTTTCCATAATGGATAGAGCAACTAATCAGAAGATCAATGAGAAAAGAGAAGGCTTGAGCAATCCTATCAATCAAACAACCCTAACAGACATCCATAAAACAGTCTACCAAAAATAGCAGAAGGCACATTCTTCTCAAAGAACCTGAAACATACTCCAGGAAAGGTTATATGTGAAGCCATGAAATAAGACTCAGCAAATTTAAAAGTATTGAAATAATAACCATATAATGTACATTCTTTGGCCACAATGGAATGGAACTAGAAATCAGTGACAAGGAAATTTGGGAAATTCACAAATATGCAGAAATTAAACTATGCACTCCATGTAACTAATGGTTCAAGGAAGAGATCAAAAAAGAAATTAGAAAGTACTTTGAGGTGAATGAAGGCAAAAATGCAACATTCTAAAACTATAGGATACAGCTAAAGCAGTACTTAGAAGAAAATTAATAGCTATAAATACCAATACAGATTCAACACAAACCCTATAATACTTCTAACTAGCTTCTTTGCAGAAATTGAGAAGCTAAGCCTATAATTCACATGGAAATGCAAGGGACCCAGAATAGCCAATACAATCTTAAAAAGAGAAAAACAAAGTTAAAAGAAAAACAAAAGCTTATGCTTTCTTATTCATAATAACCCCAAAATGTCCATCAACTGATGAACAGATTTTTAAAATGTGGGGGGGAAAAGCCAATCACAAACGACCATAGATTATGTGATTGCATTTGTATGAAATTTCCAGAATGGGCAAATCTGTAGAGACAGAAAATAGATTAGGGGCTCCCTAGGGCTGAGGGACTTGGAAGGGAATGACACTTGGCACAGGGTTTCTTTTGGGGATGATGAAAATGATCTAAAATTTATTGTGGGGATGGTGGCATAGCTCTGTGAATTACTGAAAACCACTGAATTCAAATAAATAAATTATATCACATATAAATTATATCTCAAAGCTGATTATATATATTTAAAAGTTTTATATATACATTGAAATATTTATTCTGAGGGGAGAGCACAAGTGGGAAGGGCAGATAGAGGGGGTCAGAAGAACAGAAATGGGCTCTGCACTGACAGGCTGACAGCAGCAAATCCAATGTGGGGCTCAAACTCACAAACCATGAGATCATGACTTGAACTGAAGTCGGACACTCAACCAACCAAGCCACCCAGGTGCCCCTAAAAATCATGTATATTTAATGTATATCTATCTATCTTTCTATCTCTTCATCTAGACTTAGAAGATACAAAGGAGTTGACTTACCTTAAGGTAAGGGATGGGTAGCATTTATATAGGGCATTTCAAATGTTAGGGTCCCTTTCTCCAACCACTGTAAATGTCCATTCTATAGTATCTCTGTATCTTAGTAACTATAGTATCTATAGTTAGCTAAGCTCTATTACACTACTTCCAGTGAAAGATCATTCTGCAAAAATTTGTTGACATATATGCTAAGCTCTGAGGTAACTATAAACAAGACAATTCAGGAATACAGTGTGCTAAGCATTGTAACAGTGCTATAAGCAAGTGGCAAGGGGATCTGTCTGTAGCAAGGGCACCAAACCCAGTCCTAGTAGTCAGTGAAATTTTCCCAGAAGAATGACTATCAGAGTTGTAAGACAAAGGAAAGGAGATGAGAAGATGAGGAAAACTGTCATGGAGAAAAAGCATAAACTAAGGTCCCTGCTTTTTTGGGAGCATTGAAAAGGGCTGGAGCATAGACTGGAGCATGAGTTCAATCACCAATGGTCAGTGATTTCCTCAACTGTGCCTATGGAATGAAGCACCCATAAAATCCCAAAGGGACAGGGTTCAGAGAAAGCAGGAACTTGGTTATAGATGGCACAAGAGAAACAAACAGGGGCCAGGTGAAGTATTGGTCTTCGATCGCTGCTAGAACAAATTACCACAAAATGCATGACTGAAAATAACACAAATGTACTCCCTTATGGACCCGAAGATCAAAAGTCCAAAATGAGACTTTTGAGAGCAAAATTAAGGTGCTGATTGCATTCCTTCTAGAGGCACCTAGAATAACTTGCCTTTTCCAGCTTTGAGGAGCTGTCTGCACTCCATGAGCTGTGACACCCTCCTCCACATTCAGACCCCATCTCTCAAAACTTTGTTTCCATCTCCTTTTCTGACTATCCCCGTTCCCGCCTTTCTCTTGTAATGACCCTGTGATTAAATCTCAAGACCCTTACTTTAGTCAATGTTTGCAAGGTTCCTTTTGCCATGTAAGGTGATATTCACAGGTTCTAGGGATTAGGATATGGACATCTTGGGAGTTGAGAGCATAATTTTGTCTATCACACCATCTTAAGACTTTATTGTTGGGGCACCTAGGTGGCTCAGTTGGTTAGGCATCCGACTTCAGCTCAGGTAATGATCTCACGGTTCATGGGTTCAAGCCCTGTGTCGGGCTCTGTGCTGACGGCTAGCTCAGAGCCTAGAGCCTGCTTCAGATTCTGTATCTTCCTCTCTCTCTGACCCTCCCCTTCTCATGCTGTCTCTCTCTCTCTCTCTCTCAGAAATAAATAAAACATTAAAAAAAATTTAAAGACTTTATTCTTATCTTAAATATAATAGGAAATGATGGAAAGATTTTAAGAAGAGAAATACATAATAAGACTTGGGCTTAAGAGCTATTATTTCATTATTTTGAATGTTTTATATATTTCTGAGAGAGACAGAAAGAGAGAGAGTGGGGGTGGGGGCAGAGAGAGAGGGAGATACAGAATCCGAAGCAGACTCCAGGCTCTGAGCTAGCCGTCAGCACAGAGCTCAATGTGGGGCTTGAACCCACAAACCATGAGATCATGACCTGAGCCAAAGTCAGACGCTTAACTGACTGAGCCACCCAGGCACCCCAAGAACTATTATTTCAGATATGATAGGAGAAGAATAGAGGGTGTCCTGGGGACTGAAGGTGAGGGTACTGGTTGGGAAGCTTCTGAGGTAAGAAAGATAGCAGCTTGATTCAAGGTAGTAGCAGTAGGGATGGAGAGAAGTGGCTAGATTACAGAGATAATAAGATACAACTCACTGAGTATAAGCAATGATATTGTGATTTATAGTGGGAAATATATATTTGGTCTTGGTCCCCATTGCTAACACATAACTCCCCCAAACCTTGGGATTTCCTAAGCAATAAGAGTATTGGAAGAATCTTTTGTTACAACGTTTGGTCTTTTGTCCTTGGTTCCTGAAATAGCCCCATGGTCATAACAATGACAAGAGTGTCTTGTTATTTATAACAAACTCTTTTCAATCATGCCTGAGCTTATGAGTTCAATCACCAATGGTCAATGATTTCATCAATCATGCCTATGTAATGACATGCCCGTAAGATCCCAAAAGGACAAGGTTCAGAGAGCCCCTGGGTTGGTGAACACACAGAGGTTCTGGAAGGGTGGCATGCTCAGAGAGGGCACAGAAACTCCAAGCCCTTTTCTCCATACCTTGTCTTATGCATCTCTGTCATCTGGCTGTTAATCTTTGTCCCTTATAATAACTTTTATAATAAACTGGTAAATGTAGGCAAATGTTTCTCTGAGTTCTGTGAGCTTCTCTAGCAAATCCCAAGGAGGAGTGTAGGAATCTCTGATATCGAGCCAGAAGCACAGGTGACAACCAGGACTTGTAATTGCCATCTGGAGGGAGGACAGTCTTATAAGACTGAGCTCTTGACCTGTGACATCTGATGCTAACTCCAGGTAAAGAGTGTTAGAATTGAGTTCATTGCTCAGTGTTGGAAAAAACGGTGCCATAAGAGAAAAGAAAGACTCAATGATGACCCCCTAAAGACTACTGCTTAAAAAGCGTCTCTATTGTTACAACCATCCATCCAGACAAGTCTCGATGCATACGCATACAATAGATGTAGAAATAAAAATAATTTTTCACGACAGGGATCACTAATAAAAAGTATCTCTAGAAGCGCCTGGGTGGCTCAGTTGGTTATGCGTCTGACTTCCGCTCAGGTCATGATCTCACGGTTCATGGGTTCAAGCCCCATGTCGGGCTCTGCACTGACAGCTCAGAGCCTGGAGCCTGCTTCAGATTCTGTGTCTACCTCTCTCTCTGCCTCTCCCTTGCTCATGCTCTGTCTCTCTCTGTCTCTCAAAAAATGAATAAACATTAAAAAAAATTTTAAGTATCTGTATTATTTAATATATAGGGTACAACTAGTATAACAAAGATCCAAACATGTGGCTTAACCAGGAAGAAATTCTATAGATAGAAAGTTTCTCTCTTAGTTAATAGTTCAAATAGTCCAAGACTGAGGGGCACCTGGGTGGCTCAGTTAGCTAAGTGTCTGACTTCAGCTCTGGTCATGATCTCACTCACAGTTCATGGGTTTGAGACCTATATCAGGCTCTGCTAACAGCTCAGAGCCTGGACCCTGCTTTGGATTCTCTGTTTCCCTCTCTCTCTGCCCCCCCCTCCCCCCCCGGCTCATGCTCTCTCAAAGATACATCAACATTTTAAAAAATTCAAATGGTCTAAGGCTGAGAAAAGGGTGTTGAGTATCGGTTTTGGGAATTCAAGTTCCTACATCATTTTTGCTCTACACGTTTATCCATAACATCAAAGAAGACTCATCAGGACCACATTCCAGACCGTAAGAAGGAAGACAGAGGAAGAGAGCACACTCCTTTCCTTTTAAAGGCATGAATGGGGCACCTGGGTGGCTCAGTCAGTTAAGGATCCAACTGTTGGTTTCAGCTCAGGTCATGATCTCATGGTTTCATGAGTTGGAGCCCCAAGTCAGGCTCTGTGCTGACTGCAGTGTCTGCTTGAGATTCTCTGTCTCCTTCTCTCTCTGCACTTCGCCTACTCGCACTGTCTCTCTCAAAATAAAGAAACTTTAAAATAAAATACAATAATTAAAAAATAAATAAAACAAAGTAAAATAAAATAAAAAAGGCATGAGCAAGTGGTGGCATGCCTCATATCTGTTTATAGTCCAATGGTCTGAACCTAATTTTAGGGCCATACCAAGGAAGAGTAGAAAATGTAATCTTCAGCTGGACAGCCAAGGGCCAGTTTAAACTGCTATTACCAAGGAAACAATGGGAGAAGGGAAGGTGAAAGAACAAGGGAAACATCCACGCTACTGTTAGTGGATCTACTTGTTAGAAATTTCTATCATCGTTGAGCTGAACCTGCCTCCCTGACACTTACCAGTTGGTCGTACATCTATCTGACCCTGGAGTCAAGCTGCATATCAATCTCATTTTCTACATGAAAGCCTTGCATGTATTTGAAGACAACTGTAATTTCCCTTTAAGCAATTTCCAAGCTAACGATCTCCATTTCCTCTTTATTTCTCATATGGTATGTTTTACAGATCCTCATGACCTTGTCCAATGTATGCTGTGCACTTTCTGGTGGAACTCATTATGCAACGTGAATGAAATAGGACTATCACCTTTCCTGTTCTCAAGAGTGTATTTCAATTAATATGGCCTTAGACTGGGTTTTAACAACTGAATCTACTACTGACCTGTGTGGGGTTTGAGATCAGTGAAAGAACACAACTCTCTATCTCAGACTTAGGTCAAGTTAGGTCCTCATCTTTTAGTCATACAATTGACCTTATGAACTGTAGTGTACTACCCTGTCTATTTATCCTTATTACTTTTTATCTTATTACTTTTAGCTTAAGGTTCTAGGATGTCAATAGGACTTCAGCTCCTAATCTGTTATTACCTATAACTTTCAGCATAGATTTAAAAAAAAATTCTAAGCAAATTAAATAACCAAAAGAGGGGCACCTGGGTGGCTCAGTCAGTTAAGCTTCAAACTCTTGATTTTGGCTCAGGTCATGATCTCACCATTTGAGAGTTTGGGCTCCACGCTGGGCTCCTCACTGACAAGGTGGAGTCTGCTTGGGATTCTTTCTCTCCCCCTCTCTCTGCTCCTCAAATTATAAGTAGTATACTAGTAGTATATTTGAGCACAAACTTACGTGCTCTCTCAAAAAAATAAAATAATTAATAAGTCTAGAAAAAACACAAAGTTGGATAACAAAGGAGATGATAATAGTATACTACTCTTAAATTCTAGCAGCATTCTATGAGTATACTACTCGACTTCTAAACAGAGGAATAGATGTTAACTAAAATTGGCGAACCAAGATATAATAGTCTAAGGAAATTATTTATAAACAAAGAAATAAATCCTAGAAGAAATAGTTTATAATTTGAACTTAGATACATCTGAAGAGTGAGACTGTGGACAAGAGGCAAGCAGGCAGGGGCCAGAAGTCTTTCCTTGTTTCCATTCAGTACCATTTGACTTTTTTTTTCCTTTTTCCTATGTACATTTATGACTCTGTTAAAAATAAGCATTAATTAAAAAAAGAAACAGTTTAATTCAAGCTGCTAAATAAGCCCCAGACTAGGAATCTATTAATTACTTTTTATGTGTCATTATCTAACATTTTAGAACAGGAAGGGGAAAGATGCCGTTTTCTACACAATATAACACTGCATTCGGTATGGAGTTATCACCTGTGTCAAGGAGATAAATTTAATCACCCCTTTGATGTCCTATTGTTATGAAGTGACAAAGTTAATGCAATTTGTTCAGTACTCTTGTTCCATTATTAATGTGTCACTCAGAATAAGGCTCTAATTTTGTGAAATGACTGAATTCTTATTCTGGTTTTTGAAATAATAATTTCTGCCAGTTTACTTCCAAAGAAAAAAAATTTGAATGAGAAGTAGTTCAAATCCAATTCCCTAAATTGTCTTAGCTCAATGAAAAAAAAAAAAACTTTTCTTGGTGAAAAATTCGGTTTCATTTATTTCTCCTAAAAATAATATTTTGTATTATTTCTCCTAAAAATAATATTTTATATTATAGTATTTCTTTTTTTAAGTTTATCCATTTATTTTTGAGAGAGAGTGAGTGAGCTGGGGAGAAGCAGAGAGACAAGGAAAGAGAGAATCCCAAGCAGGCTCCATGCTGACAGCACACAGCCCCATGTGGGGCTCGAACTCACAAATGCTGAGATGAAGACCTGAGCCGAAATCAAGAGTCGGATGCTTAACTGACTGAGCCACCCAGGTGCCCCTAATATTTTACATTATAAAACCCAAGTGCTGGGAACCTTAGTGATCATCTAATCCACACTCTTCATCTGTCATATAAGTAAACTGAGGCAGGGAGAAAAGTCAGAATTTATCAATATTGTAATGATGCTAAAAGGAGCCACTTCTTTCAATGACCCAATTTTCTAACTACCTATCTTGTTTTGGCACTTTGGATTTTGGTTCAGGTTGTAAGATAGCCTGGATCCTGTCTTTGGTTTGGCCCAATTGTTATATGCTAAGTAGTATTCATTATTTAGCAGATCAGATATTTGACTTCTCTAGTGTGGGCAAGACAGTGGATACTCGGGGCACCTGGGTGGCTTGGTTAAGCATCTGACTTCAGCTCAGGTCATGATCACACGGTTTGTGAGTTCGAGCCCCTCATTGGACTCTGCTCTGACTGCTCAGAGCCTGGAGCCTGCTTCGGATTCTGTGTTTCCCTCTCCCTCTGCTCCTCCTCCTCCCAAAATAAATAAACATTAAAAAAAAAAAAGACAGTGGACTAGCTAGTGAACCTAATTCACTCTTTTGAAAAAGAGAACATGGGCATTTGTATAAGACCTGGGACTCTTCATTCCTTCGCTGACCTTTGCCAAGCGTCCAAATACTCCATGTACTCAGGTAGATCAAGGTGTTCCTAGCAATCTGTGCATGTCCTTCAGCCCCTGGGGAGCACAGCAGTTCCCCAGAGCAATAGACAATGCCCCTCTCCCCGCCCCCCCCCCATGAACTTCCATTCATTCAAAGCAGCTGCAGCTGTGTGGGAAGGGTAGCGTTTCACAAGAAGTACCAGATGAGCAAAGGTAAATGTATGCCCTTGGGATCTTTGTCGCTCTCTCTGTGCTCATGCAAACAAGCCAGAGCCAGCTGCCTGTGATGAAACTTTTCTCAGCCATTACAGCCCCGCGTTGCAGAAGAGGGTAAAAAATGATTATATGGACAGTGATGCACTGAGTGATGTGGAAAATGTAAAGTAATTCCTGTTCAGATCACTTTCTCTTTGTCGTTATTACCGTGTTACTGGGGAAGCGTCGTGGAAAGAACTCAGGCTTTGGGACCAGACAAATCTGGGTTCAAGTCCCAGCTTCACACCTCAGCCCAAAGGACACTGCGCACATCACGGGAGGGCTCTGAGCTTCAGTTTTTCCTTCTCTGAGACAATGATACTGTCCACCAAACGTGCTGCCTGGAAAGTTTCTGAAATACAGCAAGCATCCGATTTGTGGGAGCTCTTACAGTTAGGTTTGTGGGACACCAGCAGGACTCAGCATAAAACTTGTAGATTGGGGAAATGTCCTCAAGATTCCTTGGAAAAAACCTTTTTTTTTTTTTTTTCCCTGAAGAAGCAATCTTTTTCCTAACTCTGCCGGTGAGACCTTGTTTCTAAGCAGCTTGCAGACTTAGTCCTGATTTCTGGCAGGGGTCTCTGAGTTGTCATTGCCAGGAAGAGATCATGGTCCATCTTATCACCCATCCCCAGGGTTCTGTCAGCTAGACAAATGAACACCCTCTGTGAGCTGGGGACCAGGAAGGGGTCAACACTCTTTCTGCCTGTGGAGTACTTTTTGATGGTCTCTAATTGGCATTTATCCTAAACCAAATCAGTGAATAGCATCGTTTAATTACCTGTCTTTTATACAGGCAGCAACCCCTGCTTACCATAGGATAGAGAAACAATATCCTGGAGACGCGAAGAAGGCGAGGGGTCCCCAGGCAAGGGGAGGATCTTGGACTGGTTCTCGAGGGCAGGAAGGGCTAGGGGACAGTGACACTGTTGCTCAACTGGCCTATAAAGTTGAAACTGTCCTCCTAACCCTTCTTAAGAATCGTACATGGAAAGAGAAAGAAACCAGAGCCTGTGTCCATAATGGGACACAAAGGGCATTTCCGCTAATCCAGGTATGGCAGTCTTTCCAAGCTGCTGAAAGTGCCCCTGCTTTTGGGAATCCAAGTGATTCCTGTGCCCCAATCCCTGGTGATGCCTGCATCCCCAACTCAGAGTGTACTAACACCCCCCAGGTCAGCCCCAGAGAACAATTATGGTGGCTCTCTGGCATTCACGAGGGTCCTGGGGGCCTCTGGGCAGGGGATTTGGAGGCAAGGACTTGAAGCACAGGCAAGAGCAGTATCCCTTCCTGCCTTGATGAAGTCCTAGGCTATGGTCCTGGACCCCTTAGGACACCCATGCATTACCCCCCACCACGTTTCTTCTTGGGGTCCATGGCCCCTAGCACTTTTGGGACCATGTCTAAATGGGCCCAGCTTTCAAGAACAAATGCCCTCCAGACTCAGGGCCCCTTTCCATATCTCTTCCTCATTCCCTTTTTTCTCCTCATTCTCCAAAGCCCTTATTCTTATCACTCATAATAATATGGTTATTATTATTTTTAACCATAAAAGAGCTCAGTAGTTCCCTGAAAGAGTTTGATGGTTGATAGATGGACTAGAAAGTCTGTAAAGTCCTTAGCAGCCCCCAAAACTCCTCTGCCTTAACTGTGGGCTTGGGAAGGACCCAATTCCTGGAAACACAAGTTGATTTTTTGCCAGAGTAAAATAGTATTTCCAACCCCTTCTGATGAGTCATCATCTACCAGGAATGGACAAAAGAACTCTCTGCCACCGCTGACAAAACATAAACAAAATAGAAACAGACAAAGGAAACCCCATACTGTAGGTTCTTAATGGGTCATCCTGTAAGCTACAGCTTTGGTGACTTACCTTACATGCATTTATTATAAATGCCTCATCTCCCCCATCAGAAGAGGGCAAGGAAATGTGTCCTTCTCATCTTTTCTATCCCATGTTACTTAACATCGTATCTTGTACCTAACAAATGCTCAGTAAATATCTGAAGGCCCTGCTTATATCTTTCTTGCTGCTTCTTCAATTCTTCCTCACAGCACCTGGTCATAAGTCCCTTCACCAGTGTATTGTGATCCCCGACATACTGTCATCGGACAGTATGTAGCCTTCCAAGAAGCCCTTGTAAGAAAATTAAACATCTCAGCTATGGTCTGGACTGTCCAGGGCAAAGACTGTAACAAGGCCATATTATTAAAAGCTCTTTGTAGAGATTAATACCAAACATTAATCTGTACCCTTATGGTTACTCAAGCAGTCATAGACCGACCTAATTGTTGGCTTTAACCCATATTTCTCCATCTTGAGCGCCTGGGTATCAAAGGAACCTTATTAAATGCTGCTCAAGTTCCAAAACACTTTGTCAAGTATAGATCCAAGGTCTACTAGAATAATGCATTAAGTAGCATATGATTCTGTCTGCGTAGCTGTAACCAGATAGCAGTTTATGTTTCTCTTGTGTAAAAATCCAAGCTGGTATGCTGGTTTTGCTCCAAGAAATTATCGGGGACACAGGCTCTAGTTTCTGAACCACTTCCAGGTACTGCCCTCATCTGTATGGTTTAAAAAAGGATTTCCTTTTTTTTTTTTTTCTCAGACATTTTTTAAAATTTATTTTTTAATAGTTTATTGTCAAAGTTGGTTTTCAATTTTTTTTTAATGTTTTATTTATTTCTAGGAGAGAGAGAGAGAGACAGCGTGAGCAGGGGAGGGTCAGAGAGAGAGGGAGTCACAGACTGAAACAGGCTCCAGGCTCTGATCTGGCAGTCAGCACAGAGCACGACGCAGGGCTCAAACCCATGAACTGCGAGATCATGACCTAAGCGAAAGTCGGACGCTTAACCGACTAAGCCACCCAGGCGCCCCAAAGTTGGTTTTCATATAACACCCAGTGCCCATCCCCACAAGTGCCCTCCCCCATGCCCATCACCCCCCTTCCTCTCCCCCCACCCCATCAGCCCTTAGTTTGTTCTCAGCATTCAAGAGTCTATCATGGTTTGCCTCCCTCCCTCTCCCCCACTATTTTCCCCCTTCTTCTCCCGCATGGTCCTCCATTAAGTTCCTCCTATTCCTCCTATACATGAAAACATAAAAGGATTTTCTTACCGACATTTTAGTAAGTAATGTGCACCTTCGTTACATTAGGGCATGACTCTAAACGGACATACCTTACTTTTGTTCATATGCATGGCCAGAACTTGGTCACAGGGCTAGAAAATTAATTTTTATTTTAGGTAGCTCAAGCAGGCTGAATAATCCCTCCCCACTTCCTTCCCCCCATCCCCAGCCACCAACCAAGATACTCATGTCCTAATCTCTAGAACCTGTATGTTACCTGATGTAGCGCAAAGGGACTTTGCAGATGTGATTAAGCAGAGGCTCTTGAAATGTGAGATTATCCTTGATTATCTACATGAACCCAATGTAATAACAAGGGTCCTTTTAAAGGGGAGACAGGAGAGTTAGAATGCAGAGGATGAAAGCAGAGGTCAGAGAGAAAGACAGATGTTTGAAAATGGGCTGGTGGCTTTGAAGATGAAGGAAGAGGCCAGAAGCCAAAGAAAGCAGGCATCTTCTAGAAGCTAGAAAAGGCATGGAAACAGATGGTCTCTTAGAGCCCCCAGAGGAATGCCGTCCTGCTCATGCATTTTAGACTCCTGGCCTCCAGAACTATAAAATAAATTTGTATTGATTTAGGTCACTAAAGTCTCGGTAATTTGTTATAGCAGCAATAGGAAACAAATATAGTATCCATTTGCTCTGCTGAAACATCCTTTTCTATGGAAAAAGCAGGGGCACCTGGATGGCTCAGTTGGTTAAACATGTGATTTTGATTCAGGTCATGATCTCACAGTCTGTGAGTTCAAGCCCCGTGTTGGGCTGTGAGCTGTCAGCTTCAGATTCTGCTTCAGATTCTGTGTCTCCCTCTCTCTCCGACCCTCCCCCACTCACCCTCTGTCTGTCTCTCAGAATAAAATAAAGACATAAAAAATTTTTTTAAAAAAGCAAAGAAAAGAAATTGGGAGATAGTTAGCAGTTTCTACCATGACTTTCTTTTTTTAATAGTGGTCTTACGCCTATTCCTAAAGATCAACTCTTTCTCTTCAAGCTACCCACTAACATTCTTTTGAAAATCTCGTTGCTTATGTTGCTGGGGCTCATTGTCAAATCCACCAGACTAGGCTGTGCTGTTAGGAGTCTTTTATGTTTCTGAAAATCATTCAGCCTTCGGCCCTTCTCTTGTGGTCCATGATGCCTCAGAGATAACCCGGGAGGGACCAAACAAGTCTCTCATCCTCAGTTTAAGTTGCAGGGGCTCAGCCTGATGTTGAAAGCATTGGGGCATTCCCCGGTCCCTTCATGCATCTCAGATCACCTGTCCCCATCTGTGAATAGTCATCTGCCCTTTCAGCGTGGAGATCGCTCTCCTTGACAGCGAAGCCAGAAACAACTCAGATGCCAGAGAAGTTCTGCTTTCCTAACAGCGCCCATCAGCAGCATGTGGTGAGCATTCAACAACAGACTTTGAACTTATGACTTTTGATGGTATTAGATCACCTTCATGAGGTTTATGGAGGCCAGGGCCATTGCGGCTTTATTGCCCAATCAGAAGAAGGCAAAGGATTCAGCTCTCTCCACGGGCCTCTTGGCATGGCTTCGTTGCCTTCCAGGAGATGTCCAATGCCCACGTTTCTGGGTCTCCATCCCTCTCAGGCCGCTGCTCCCCACAATAGTTCTGGGTTGCTCCAAATGATGCATCTGCTTACCTTAGTTTCCCCAAGATCCGCAGCTTATTCTATGAGCTCTTTCCTCTCAGAGAAGCAGCCTATGGGATGACAGCCAGGATAATGGGGAAATCGAATCATTCCGGGGCTTAAGGTTTCCAAGAGATGAGCGCATTTCTCTGTTTTGTTCTCCTCACCTGCTCTGTGTTCTCTCTGCCAGCGCTCTGCCCCAGATTCATTGGCAGTCAAGGCAGGAGCCAACTGCCTACCGGAGGCGCCCTCATTAAAATGCACTGCTCTTGCTAATTAGGAGCCAAGGTTCTCCCACGGTGGGCTTGGCCTGGGTATTGCCATTATCTTCATAAATAGACTCTTTACTTTGCAAACGGTGCTGTCACAGCCAGGCATTCCCGACCTAGCTAATGCTCTGTGCATTCTTAAGAGGCGGAGGGAGTGTGGAGAAGGCAGAGGCATTCATGCTGGAGCGGGGCTCTGTCCTGACTTCACCCCGCTCTGTCTGGGCGGCAGGCAGCCAACACGAGGGCTGAATCTGAGTGCACAACCATAGTGTGAAGCAACCATATGGCCCAGATTTTCTGGGAGCTCTTATTTCCCATCATGTTAATCTTTACAGGAAAGGCGACTTGTTAATACATAAAATGCATAAATATTTTCTAAACGGCTCTAGTTGTCTTACCTTTTAAATGACTATTCCTAGCAATACACTCACAAATCAGGGGGGAGAAATCAGATGAGTCCTTGGTGTCCTCATGCAATCTCTATGAGGATGTGTTTCCTTATTTAATTTCTTTCACCTACAAAAACTCTACTCGCCTGTCTAATGCTTACCTGTACTGGTTCTTTTGCAAGACCCGTTCCGATTCCCTCAATTAGATGCAACCTCTCCCTTTCCTGCATTTTCAGCATGTTTGTTTCTCTCTTTTTCATGCCACCTGTTTGTGGAATGCCAACTCTGTGCCCAGTCTGTGCTGAACACACATGATCTCTGATCCTGGCAGTGAACTCGCAACTTAAGTGTTACCCCCATTTCATAGATGAGAAAACTGAGGCTCAGCACCATCTAGGCATGTGTCCAGGGGTATCCCCCCTCAAGGAGCCGAGCAAGGCGTGAGGCTGAGTTGCAGTTCATTGTGAACTTCTCTTATTTCTAGACTGCAGACTCCTACAGGGAAGATCCTGTCTGTCCGTCATCTTGGCATTTCCTTTCTGCCCAAGGCACTCAAGAGTGTGCAGCAAGGAAATCCAGTTCTCGATTCCCATTTAATTAGGGAGATAAAATATGTCTTCAAGAAAAATAGCTGTATTAGAAGGCAGTCGAAAAGTGTAGCTGGTACAAGTAATAATAGCTACTGCTGGTGAACTTCCCTTCTGCAAAACTTACCCTTTAAAGGTTCTATGGCCTATGAAGTTATAGGGCAAGTTGTTAGCTTTCCCCCTTAAGGCTAGTGTTATAGAGAAGGCAGCACTTCTCAAACTTTAATATGCATATGAACCACCTAAATATCTTGTTAAAGATTCAGATGACTATTTGGGGTGGGACCCAAGAATCTGCCTTTCTTTTTTTTCTCTTTCATAGTTTATTGTCAAGTTGGTTTCCATATAACACCCAGGCTCATCCCATCAAGTGCCCTCCTCCATGCCCATCACCCCCCTTCTCCTCTCCCCCACCCCCACCAACCCTCAGTTTGTTCTCAGCATTCAAGAGTCTCTCAGGGTTTGCCTCCCTCCCTCTCCCCAACTATTTTTCCCCTTTTCCTCCCCCATGGTCCTCTGTTAAGTTTCTCCTAATCCTCCTATAAGTGAAAGCATATGGTATCTGTCTTTCTCTGCCTGACTTATTTCGCTCAGCATAACCAAAACGGGAGGCATCACCATCCCAGACTTTAGCCTCTACTACAAAGCTGTCATCATCAAGACAGTATGGTATTGTCACAAAAACAGACACATAGACCAATGGAATAGAATAGAGAACTCAGAATTGGACCCACCAATGTACGCCCAACTCATCTTTGAAGAATCTGCATTTCTATTTTTTTTTAATGTTTTATTTATTTCTAGGAGAGAGAGAGACAGCATGAGCAGGGGAGGGTCAGAGAGAGAGGGAGTCACAGACTCTGAAACAGGCTCCAGGCTCTGAGCTGGCAGTCAGCACAGAGCCCGATGTGGGGCTTGAACCCACGAACCGCGAGATCATGACCTAAGCGAAAGTCGGACGCTTAACCGACTAAGCCACCCAGGCGCCCCAGAATCTATATTTCTAAGTAATCCCCAGGTAATGTCACTACTGTTTGTAGTGCTGGCCCCACTTTGAGTAGCAAGGCTCTAGGGGACTGAACCATACACTATAACTGAGAGAAATTGGAAGGAGAAGAAGCAGAGGTAAAGAGAGATGTGGAGGTTAGAAACCAAAAGGGATTCGAAATGGGTGAAAAGTACCTGCCCCCTTACCTTTCCCTAGGTTATGCCCCTTTCCTGGAAATGCCTTCTACATTCTTTCACTGACAAACTTTTATTTATCCTTTAAAAACAGCTCAGAGGTCATTGCCAGGAAATGTTGCTGAACCTCCAGGCTTGGCTAGTGTACCTCTCCTATATGACCATGATAATCAGTGCATACTTGAGTCCTGTCTGTCAGTTTCCCCACCTTGACATGGGAAACAAATGCAGAAGGAAATGGCAGATAAAAATAATTTCTTTATAACCTGCAGCCCATTGACAAATAAGTGAGGCAGGCAGAGCAAAATGTTTCTCCAGGAGCTCCCTACTGTCTTAATACTAATGCTTTGCTAGAAGGGAAAACAACCTTAGCTTGACAATATCTAGGCCTTCAGTATCTTATGGGTCCTTTTCAGCATATGAAAATCTTATTGGAAACTTCTCCTGGACTTGACCTCCCCCAACTCCGTAGTACATAACCAGTCTCTCCTCATGGTCCTGGGGCAGCTCTTTCTGCCCACAGATCCCGTCACTGTGCTTTAATAAAATCACCTTTTTGCACCAAAGATGTCTTCAAGAATTTCTTGGCCGTCTTCTCCGGACCCTACGAACCCACTATCACCCCCAAATCTCATCAACCTGACTGTCCATGCGTTGAGGTCGGGGACTGTGCCTGAAAGATCTGACACACGATGGTTGCTTTAATGGGCTGAACTTTTATGGAGACTGAGGAATGGGTAAGGAGAAAATGTCGCAGGATTTTTTACCTCAATACCTGGGATTTGTTTTCTCACCTCTTCGGAGAGTGAAGAGGAGGACACAACATGAGCAGCAGGCGAAGCGTATTGGAGTATAAAGTCAGAAAGTAAGAATAAGAGGAAAGCTCTCTTTACAGAGAGGGGGCATTCGAAGGGGAATACCTGCGGACTATAGGCAAGGGTCCTTGGTTTATAAGGTTCTGGGCAGCCTTCCTTTCCCTTCCGCCTCGTTCCTTCTCAAGTCCTACACTTACTGGCTGGATAGCTCCAGGTGCTGGCTTGTCCCTTCCTGATTGGCTTGAGTCTGTTGTGTGAGGAGTCGAACTAGTCATCCTGTCCCTCATATAACATAAGTTTTATGGTTTACCTTTTTTAGTCAGGTAGATTGATTGTCAAATTCCTGAGGGAAACCTGAGGGGCGCAGGTGGTGTCTGTTACCTTCTTAAGAGGAACCTTAAGCCCGAGGGAGTTTGCTGTAGTTGGCTGCTCCTAGCATTGTTCCAAAATAGGTTTTCCCCAACCCAGAATAGGTTTTCTGCCTATTTTATCCTATCCTTTCCAATCATAAAAGTAACGGTAGCCTACTAGAGACGGAAAGGGAGCAAAGCCAGGACATCAAAGGAGTTCTGTACCAGTCACCTGCTGTCCCAGTGAGGCTACGTAAGAAACAAACAGAAAACTCGGGGGCTTAAAACAATAAGCTTGAATTCGACTCAGGAGTGTAGAGGTCAGCGGGGTAGTTTTGGTCCCAGGTTGACTCTTACGTGTCTGCCCTCAGTCGGTAGGTTGGCTTTGCTGACCTTGGCTGGGCCTTCCTGCATACCTGGAAGCCTAGTTCAGGAATGTCACCCCTGCAGCGAGCCCAGGTTTGGGCTCACATCCAAGGCAATGCTCCAAAAGAGGGAGTGACGTGTGCAAGGTCCCCCAACGCGTAGGCTTGGGTATGGCACAGGACTACGTTTGCTTCCTTTTATGGACCCAAACTAGTCAAAAGGCCGGCCCAGAGTCAAGAAGTGAGGAAATAGGTTCTATTGCTTGAAAGGAAGAGTTACAAGTCACAGTAAGCCAGAGTAAGCGCATGACTGCATGGGGCAGACTAACCGGGGCCATTTTTGCAACCAACTGCCCTAATTTTAGATTGACTCAGATTCTTTGACTCTTAGTAAGAGTATGCAAATTCCAGGGCACACTACTGGTGGGTCGTGACCTTAATGCTGCCACCTTCGGGAGACAAGTGGGCCGCAAACCATAGCCGTTCTTCATTATTTGCACATCAGTCACCCAAGGCAAATGTTCTTTCCCAGACTGGCTTCTTATCTGGTTCCTCCCACTGTCCAGCTGGTGTGTGTTCATCTAACTCAGGCTCGATCTAAAATTAGGGTGAGCAAAACACGATTAGAGAGGCGAATTTGTGGCAAAAAAGTAAAATCGAGCTAAAACTAAATATAAATACCTTTACATGTAGCTTCATTCAGATGACCTGTTCCCGCAATCACTGTGGAGACTTATGGGTTGTTTCCCCTCAGATGTGGAAGAAGCAAAACAAAGGAACAAATAAAGAAAAAAAAAGACAAATAAAGAAAAAAAAAGACAAACAAAAAGCCAGATTCTTAAATACAGAGAACAAACTGGTGGCGTCCAGAGGGGAGGTGGGCAGGAAGATGAAGGGGTTAAGAGTACACTTAGCCTGGGGTGCTTCGGTGATCAGTTCGTTGAGCACCCAACTTGGGCTCAGGTCATTATCTCACAGTTCATGAGTTCAAGCCCCACACTGGGGCTCACCATTGTCAACGTGGAGCCTGCTTTGGGTCCTCTATCCCCCTCTTTCTCTGTCCCTTCCCTGCTCATGTGCCCTCGCATGCCCTCTCTTTCTCCCTCTCAAAAATAAATAAACATTTTAAAAAAGAGCACACTTATTGCGATGAGCACCAAGAAATGCATAGATTTGTTGAATCACTATATTGTACACCTGAAACTAATATAACACCGTATCTTAATTGTAATTGAGTTTAAAAAAAGAGTACATACAAATCCTCCCTCACACATACCCCTCCCCATCTGCCACACTTAGTTCTCCCCAAAGGCAAATGATGTTAGTTTTTAAATATGTCCTCCCAGAAAGGCACATATAATCAGATATATACAAATACATACGTATGTCATCTCCTTGCATCTGCATTTTGCTTTTGTTTCAGTTAACATTACACTTACGAAGAGTTTCCAAATCAGGGCAACAACACTTTCTCATTCTTTTGTTAGGGCCGCATAATTTTCCATTGTGTGGCCATATCAGAACTCCTGTCCCCAGTCACCCTACTGACAGCCACCTCATTTGTTTCCCTTCTTCTGCTATTGTGTGACCTCAGCCCTAAAGGACTTGAGCAAGTACAGCGATGGATTCTAGAATTTGCCCCTGTGAATGGATCGGTGACAATGGCTGCTCTATTACCTTCTGATTGGAGTCTTTGTCTTAGTCTGTAACCTTGCCACATGAAAAACAAACAGAAAATTCCATGAAGACTTTCCACTTGGCCTGTGCCCAGCATTTGGGGAACTTTATGTTCTCAGTGACCTCCAGAGGAAGGCGTTCGGGAGAGCAGGGAGCGAGCAGAATACGATTAAAAATACAGTTGGCTTTGTTGCATTTTTAAAGGGCTGTTGAGGAGTGTTTAGGAGCAAGCCAGTTAGCTTAAGCATATCTCTGTGCTTAAGAGCTTTTCCACATTACTTAGCTCTGCTTTGCACCCTCCAGCACTTTCTGTCCTGGAGGCAAGTTAGAGACATGCAGGACGGGTGTTCTGATAAAACTTCAGCACAAGGGGGCTGTGGTGAACTGGATGCTTAGGGATCCCAAGACCCCTCAGGTAGTCTGAATGCCACCATTCTAAGACTCAGGAGGCCAGATCCTTTCATATCTTAATTTGTCCAGAAGCAATGATGTACACCAATCGTTTCCAAATGCCAGCTCGTGCTGCCTCAGAATCATCCCTGTGTGTTGTTAAAACACACACACACACACACACACACACACACACACACACACCATTTTGCAGGGCCCCACCCCCATGGTCCCAAGGAACCAGCCCGTCTGGAATCTATAATAAGCTCCTGGGTAATTCGGAAGCCTCGTCAGGACTGGGAACTCTACCAAGGCAACAGTGCAGATCAACACGACTGCATTTAGAAACCAGGAAGCTCAGGCCTTACAGACTCGCTGTGTGGGACACACCAAATGTTCTGGCACCCTATCAGCCTGACGGTCGGGCATGGGAAAGACTTCCCATTTTCTCTGGCTTCGAAGGCTTCAGAGGTAAAGCTCTCTCCCCTCCCGGCTCCTGGTCGGTCCGGTTTCTGACAGGGACCCTGAATGTGACTCTGCAATAGCGATCTACAGAGACACGTGGGGTAAGGGTAACGCTGAGCCGAGGATAAGTCAGTCCAGTTATCCCCTTCTGTCTTTGGTGGATACACATAAGCCATCACGGCGCCCTAGATGAGGCCTTGGGGATCCATCAGGTTGCCAAGAAAGTTTGTATGAAGAGGGATCGTAGATATAAGGCTGGACCACTGTCCCAGGTGGGTGGGAATTGCTGCCATGAGGTGGTCTTACCCAAGGAAAAGCAGCTGATTTTCTTTTTTTGAGGGAGAGAGTATGAGCAGGAGAGGGGCAGAGAGTGAGGGAGACAGAATCTGAAGGCAGGCTCTAGGCTCCGAGCTGTCAGCACAGAGCCTGACATGGGGCTCAAACCCACAAACTGTGAGATCATGACCTGAGCCAAATCAGACCGACTGAGCCACCCAGGTGCCCCAAGCAACTTTTTTTTTTCAAGGAAGTCATGTACACTGAGGCCATCGGGTGGTGTTGGTAAGAGGGGAAGGAAGTAGATTCAGGTGCCCCTGGACTCCAGAGAGAACTGCCTGGTCTTGAAGTCCAGGATCAATCTGAAAATCTATGCTTCCCTTAGGAGAAACTAGGCCCCCTCACCCTCTCAGGGTCCTAAGCATTGGTGGCCATGGTCATACCCACATATATGGCCATTCAAGGGGTGACAGGTGGGGCCTGTGTATGACTGCAAAGGGAGTTGTTGACTCTGGGGGGTGGGTGGATCACCGTGGTGGGGAGGCTACCCTCTGCTAGACCTAACTTGCCCCTTTAGGTAGGGAAGACAGATTTTTCTGTAAATCTGTAAACCTGTAAATTTAATGTTGATGCATTATGCGTTTAATGTCCAAATTCCAACCAGGATTCTAGAGAAGCAGACAGTAACACTTTGCTATTTCAGGATGTAGCTGTGCAAATAAATCCTCTTTTAAAAGTCAAAATCTGTTTTTCAAAGTCTGAACAGTGCTTTGTACGTAGTTGGTTCTCGGTAAGTGTATGGCAATTCATGACGATACATCAGTTATCATCCTGAAATTAAGTGATAGCTGCATAAAAAAAGATATTCTCTGCTATGGTGGAAGGGACGGCACTGTTCTTACATTTTTCAATGCCCTGAACCTATACTAGAGTATTTGCCCCCAATGACTTGTAATCAACCTTTATGCTTTGAAAGTATGCCATTTCCGTGAAGGGATACATGGATAAAGGATTCACATAAAAATGCCTTCATGGATTAAGGACTTTTAGGTAAATACTTCAGAGGGAGCAAACCCCCCTTTCTAAAGCCTCCTTTCTCTAAGTATCAATCCATGCTTAAGCCCAAGGCAACTAGAAGCACCCTTACTCTTATATATACTCTTTGTCCTTATGGTTGACACAGAGCTTCCTGAACTGGGGCTCCAAGCACAGGCCTGAGCTGTTACTGGTGTAAAATTTCTGATTAATGACAGGCTTTTTGTCTTGCTGAGTTGGATACAAAAGGGATCTGGGGAGAGGAGACAGAGGGGGAAAGGAGAGAAAAGGCAAGGGGACCCAGAGGGAAGAGAGTTTGAGGTACTCATGGGCGCCCTCAGCACCTCAGGTTTGGCTGGGACTTGGGCACAACAGAACAAAGAAGAAGAGAAAGAAAAGTGGGCCATTTTCTCCCCTCCCCCTAAGCACCCAGAGTCTCCTTTCTGCTTGTAGATCCAGAAGTTGAGAGCTTCTCCTGGAATTCTCTCTATCCATATCTGGTTCTTGCTTCCAATTCTTGGGCTGCATTGGGTCCGCACCAGGAAACATCAAGGGGAGAAGGGGGGGACAGAGGTAGAGCAATCAATGCTGGTTCTGTGGCACTTCAAATTCTGGGCTTTCCCAATCCACCTGCCATCACTTATATTTTAGAGTCCTCAAAGACCTGCCCTGTGCATTCTTTTTGGGTTTTAGGGCTGCATTTGCCTGCAGAGTCGGGTGCAGGGTGCCCGTTCCATCTTCGATCCTTCTCTTCTGCTTTGCAGCACTTCTGTCTGGCTCTGCTTAACAGACTGTAAATTGATAAACCAGGGTCTTAACCTTTATTTCATTCTGAGATGAGTTCACAAAAGCAAAAGTCACCAGGGAAGAAGTTTATCTGGTAAGGAAACTAACATAAGTTTGGTTTCTTAACTTTTTAGGTTACTTTGCTTCCTCTTTAAGATCACAAGCAAGAACAATCAAAGCTAGAGCATGATTACTATACATTATGTGCACCTGCTAAGAAAAGCATCGGTAATGCCTTAAGGTGCTCAGAGCACAAAGTAAGCATGAGGCCTTAAGGTCAGTGTTGTAGTTTAAGAAGACAGGCTATGGTCCGTCCAGAGAGGTCTTTCATACACACCTCGGGATTTAACTGCAAGAACACGTAGAAAACCCTTAACGATCTTGCTCTCTCAAAGCTTTTTCAAAATATTCATCGAGTTGCCAAGACCAAGATGTTCTTCATCAAGGACTTCCGGGCAGATAAGGTTTAATTTGCACCCCCGTTAGCCTTGTTGGGGAGGGTGAATCCCAGGGAGTGATGTATGTTTTCTGTAAACTCAGCAAGCCATTGTTGAACAGAATGTCTGCAGATATTGTCAGTGGGAATATAATTTGGGTCAATGAATCATAAATTCTATTTTGGTAATTTGCCGAAGACAACATTGAGAACATAGCTGTCCCAGTGGGGAAAACTGGAAAGAGACATTCATAACTGGAACAGCAAGGCGGGAGGGCAGGGAGGTGGGGAGGGAAGTAGGGAGACATTCTACTCAATAGATTGCAGACTTGTGTTTTTTTGTTTGTTTGTTTGTTTGTTTGTTTGTTGCAGACTTGTTTTTGACCAATTAGTCACCGAGCAGGTAGGATATTATTTTTCCTTCAAGCGCTGGGGGTGGCTATGAAGCAATGGCCACAGTCTGCCCAGCCACAAACAAACAGGAACACGACACTTGAGGCAAGTCCCCTAAGATTCTCAGATGACTACCTCTGTGCAGTTTATCAACCCATAAACTTGTCCCTTGGAACAAATCCACAGACATTAAATGCAACAGCCTCGTGCTGCTGTTGTCCTAGTTTCTGTAGGTTACAGAAAAGAGCCAGTTCACACACTGGTTTTATCTTTCCTTCCTTTTGCTTTACAAACTCAGGTGCAGCTATTGGTTCAAGGGGACTCGGGTGGGGGAAGGAGTGGTAGAAATGAGAGCAAAGAAGAACGAGTTGTTCATTAGGTGTGGCCTTTCCTTAACATGCTTTTTTTCCATGTAGGCTCCACCACCAGCGTGGAGCCCAGTGTGGAGCTTGAACTCATGACCCCGAGATCAAGACCTGAGCTGAGATCAAAAGTCAGCCACCCAAGTGACTGAGCCATTCAGGTGCCCCGCAGTACAATTTTGTCTGCTTTATATGTGAAGAAATGGGAAGGCTAAAAATAACAAAGAAATGCCAAGTCCTCATTATTCATCCCAGGAATTAAATCGAGGCCCCTCAACCGGAATGCCCTTCTTTTTAGCTCATCAGGGTCCTGGAGGAAGAGACGAATTGTACCTGAGGGTTGATGTAAAACCAAGGTCAGACAATTCCGCATTTACCCTCTCTTGCCAGCCTCCTCACCAATCAGTCCTCAAGAGCTTTGCACAAGTGAGAAAGCTGTCCTTTGTTTACGACAAGGGCAAACAAGAAAACTAGTTTGATTGCAGTAGGAGGGATTTGGATTCGATGTGAGGAAGGATTGTTAGACTCCAAGAGTGTGAGGCAGAGGGATGAGTTATGGGAGAGAGAGAGACAGTGTGAGAGAGATCTGCTAAAGATTTTAGAGACAGCTCTCTTCAAGGGATGATTGAAGTCCTTCCAGGAGGACCAATGAATTGCATGGGGAAGGGAAAGAGAAACAACCTTCATTCAAAATGAGCAATGGTCAGGGTGCCTAGGTGGCTCAGTTGGTTGAGTGTCCAACTTCAGCTCACATCATGATCAGAGGGTTCATGGGTTTGAGCCCTGCATCAGGCTCTGTGCTGACAGCTGGGAGCTTGGTGCCTGCTTCGGATTCTATGTCTCCCTCTCTTTCTGTCTCTCCCCTTTCCCTGCTCACTGTCTCTCTCTTTCTCAAAAATAAATAAACATTACAAAAAAAATTCAAAGTCAGCAACAGCCTCCCCCTCATTGGGGAAGAGCTATTTCAGTTTCTTAAGGGGGACAGAAAACCACTTCCCAGAGTTTAAAAGACATTCTTAGCACTAGAGCCAACAGCAACTTCCTGGAGCTGGACTTCCCAAACCCGGCTACCTGTTAGAATCACTGGGTGCCATCCTAGCTAAATCAGAAAGTTTGGATGTTTGGGCACAGCCATTGATATTTCTTTTTAAAGCTTCCCAGGTGATTGGAAAGTGCATCCAGAGTTGAGAAGTGCCATGTGAGATGAATAGTTGATATTCCATTCTCTCTTTGAGGTCTTTCTAGTGGTTCAGACATTCATTGGCTGGACTAAGGAAGTAGAGAGTTGTCTACTTACGTGTGTTGTTGTTTTTTTTTTTTATTTGATTTGGTTGCTGTGTTGGACGATTTGGGCCCCAGGCATTATACAGTGAAGGCAGGGAGTGCGTTGGCTGGCTGGTAGCCTGAAGGGAGCCACTTTAATAGCCTTGTTTCAAGAGCCCAGGAAGACAGCATCTGAAACTCAGTGTTTTGAAGCCTTCCTACAGAGAAAGGGAGGCTGTGATTCTCTCCTAGAGGAAGGGTCTCCAGGCTGCTGATTACAAGCCGATGATCCATCTCTCGCGATCACAGGGCAGAATGTGTAAAATTTCCAAAACACAGTGAGTCGGTTGTCTGCAGTACAAGGGAGACACATTACGAAGCCTAGTGTCTGAGAATATAAAAGCAACAAAGTGGGACGCTTGGGTGGCTCCGTCAGTGAAGGGATCTGATGCTTAGTTTTTGACTCAGGTCATGATTTCACGGTTTGTGGATTCGAGCCCCAAGACAGGCTCTGCATTGACAGCTCGGAGCCTGCTTGGGATTCTCTCTCTCTGTCCCTCTCACTCTCTGCCCCTTCTCCCTGCTCAAGCTTGCACACTCTCTCTTTCTCTCTCTCAAAATAAATAAATAAACATAAAAAAATAATAAAGGCAACAAAGTGCAGGGGTTAGCAATTACAGTTCTGAACCTGAACTTCCCTAGGTTCAAGCCCTACCGTATCCTGGCTTCATGCCCGTAGGCATATACTTATTTTCAGTTTTGGTTTTCTTATCTGTAAAATGAGGATACTAATGCTAACTGTCTCACATGGTTGTGATGATTCAGGGAAATGATAAATGTAATAGCTGGTGTTGCATTCAATAAAAGCTGCCTGCATTTATTTTGTTGGGGCGGGTGCTTTGCAGCAGACTCTGTGGTGATGGGGGGCGGTGGGAGAGGGGAGGAGGAGGTGGTTTCCTCAACAACAGGGCAGTGGCATTGGAGACTGAAGAAGAGGTAGGACAGAAGGGCATCAGCCAGGATACCAGTCTGGTGGTAGCAGCTGCTTCTCCAAGTCATGGGGCACCATTGCTGTGCCTTCACAGCTCTCATACTTGGTAGGGAAGGAGGGCACCCCTACTCAGGGTGGCCCTGTATCTGCCCAACTTTAAGAGCAAATGAAGTCAGGGACGCTGGGTGGCTCAGTCGATTAGATGTCTGACTCTCAGTTTTGGCTCAGATCATGATCTCATGGTTGGTGAGTCAGGGAGCCTGTGTTGGGCTTGTTGATGATTGTGTGGAGCCTGCTTGGGATTCTCTCTCTCTCTCTCTCTCTCAAAATAAATAAGTCAACAACACCAATAAAAAGAGCAAGTGAAGCATCATCTGGTCTTTGTCCTTATCACTCCTGGAGATTTGAATCAGAAATTTGGGGGTGGGGCCAAGGAATCTGCATTTTCTTAAGACATCTCTGGATGATCTGACCGCAGAGACAGGTTTGAGAACCTTCGGGCAATCAGCTCAGTCCAATTCTAAGGGATATTGAAAATGCCTCTGCCTGAGCTCACGAGCTCACTCCTCTGTGTTGCCTGCCAGAGATCAGCAGCTCAGGAGCCCCATGGAACAGACAGCTGTGTGATCCAGTATCTTCTTTTCAAGAGCACTCGGGCCTTGATGTGAGATCACAGAGACCTAGCACTCGAGATCAAATTCAACAAGTATACAGAATACTTCAGAGGAAGAGAGGCGAGAGGTGATGTGGGGACAGGGGTGACATGGGAACACCAAGGGGGGCTTTTGGTAACATAAAAAAAGAGGCCATCTGGGAGGCAGACAATGAGAGTACATGCACCAGGAGGTGGAGGGAGGCGCCCAGGATGAAAGGAGTGAGGAGCCCAAAGGCAAGCCTGCTTCTCTAACCAGCCAGATACAACCGGGAAACTGCTGTTGACAGGGCACCTGCTGGATGACAAGCTTTGTGCCAGATAGTTTAACACGCACTTGATTTTCACAGCTGTCCTACAACAAAGGCATTGCTAGCCCTGTGGAAGTTGAGGTTCAATTACCTTGTCCAATGAGGTGGAACCGGTGGCGAGGGGCATTACAACCCTAAGTTAGGGTGAGGTTGGGCATGGGGGGCAAGCACGAGCATCTTTGCAGAAAAGCTCTGGGTGGTGACAAGGCCTCCTTTTGGCTTCAGTCCTTTCTTTTCCTGGGCCTGTCACCCTGCAGGCAGTTCTAGTCCATCCCATTCCTCAGGATGGAAGGGTGGAGCCAAACCCAGCGAGTACCTACCACAGGCTAAGCACTGTGTTTCAGGGTATTTTAGAGCTAGGAGCTAACCACATATTGTCCTGTTCTTCCAGCCACTGCAGGCCGTTGTCACCAAGATGAAATCTCCTGACTACCCCTGCCTGGACTGTGTCATTGGGCTAGTTGCCCGCGATATTTATGCACCGTCTTGAACCTTCACAGACCAGGCTGGGGCCCTGATGCCGTATCTTGTCTCTGTCAGCCCTCCCCCCAATGGGTTGGACTCTATTCCTTGTGCTGCTGCTGTCCCAATAGAATAATCACTTGTAGACTGAATGCCACTGCTCTTTTGGCTTTAAATCTCTGTTTCCTGGACTTTATGCTACTGTCCTCTACCCATTGGATTAATCACCCAGGTTTGCCCAGCTTCTCTAAATACTATAGTCAAGGCTGTAGACTCTTAGGAGACAATCCTACATTCAGTTCATTCATACATTTGTTTATTCATTCATTCACATGTATTCACTGAGCTCTTTCCATGCCTAAGGTACTGAAACAACAGTCAGCTAGGATTGGGAATATAATGGCCAATGAAACAGTTCCACCTCCGTGAAACTTGAGAGTACAGTTGATCCTTGAACAATGCAGTAGTTATGGTACCAACTCCTATGCAGTAGAAAATCCGCATATAACTTTTGACCCCCACCACTGCAAGAACATAACTACCAGTAGCCTACTGTTGACTGGAGGCTGTACCAATAACATAAAGAGGCAATTAACACATATTTTGTATGTTGTATATATTCCATAGTGTATTCTTTTTTCTTTTTTAATTTTTATTTATTTTTGAGACAGAGAGAGAGTGTGATCAGGGGAGGGACAGAAAGAGAGGGAGACACAGAATTCGAAGCAGCCTCCAGGCTCTGGGCTATCAGCACAGAGCCTGATGTGGGGCTCGACCCCATGAACCATGAGATCGTAACCTGAGCTGAGCTGAAGTCAGACACTTAACCAACTGAGCCACCCAGGTGCCCCTCCATAGTGTATTCTTACAATGAAGTCAGCTAGGGGAAAGAAAATGCTATAAAGAAAACCATAAGGAAGAGAAAGTACATTTACAGTACTGTACTTATTGAAAACAAAATCCATCTGTAAGTGGACCCACATAGTTCAAATCTGTGTTGTTTAAGGATCAATTGTATAAGCTCCTAGAGAAGACAGGGAGCTAGTCTAGTGGATAAGGGAGAGTCTCTGAGGGAGTGTATTTAAGCAAGAGATGAGGAAAAGAAGGATTCTTGGCCTAAGGAAGACTATGCATGATGACTGGAAGTAAGGTTGGGGGATGGGCACTGAAGAGTCTCGAAGGGGTTCAGTAGGGCTGGAGTGTTGAGCATGAATGATGTATTACTTTTATAAAGTTTATTTATTTATTTTGAGAGGGGGGAGAGAGAGAGAGAGAGAGAGAGAGAGAGAGAGAGAGAATCCTAAGCAGGCTCCATACCATCAACGCAGAGCCTGACATGGGGCTCAAACTCACAACTGTGAGATCATGACCTGAGCCGAAATCAAGAATCAGGTGCTTAACCAACTGAGCCACCCAGATGCCCCAATGTATTACCGTTTTTTTTTAAACACGTGTCACATTTTTGTGTGAATATCTGCCTGCCTCTCTCCCCACCAGCCTATGAGCTCTGTGAAGTCCCTGTCTTTATATTTTCAGGGGCCAGCCCAGCAGGTAGCACATAGGAAGTGCTCAGTAAATGCTGCACTGAACTCAGTGGTGCCAGGGCTCCAGCCTTGGGCTTGTCTGGTGCCTTTCCTTTCCCCAGCACTCTGGTTCCCAGCTTGTGTCCTGAACTTGCTTGAGTAACTGCCATGCTCTTCTACACGAAGAAGAGCAGCAGCAATATCTGTAAGGGTCTCTGAGTATCTTGACACACCAATCATTCAGACTGTTGTAGCTGCAACATTTGTCTATACAAAACTCTTAGGACAAGGTGGGATTGTAAAGACATTAAAACCTGCTCTCTTTCTTTACTTGCCATAAAAAAACTGTAGGTCATCAGTTTTTTTTAGGTCATGTTTCCCACAAGACCTAGATGCAATTCATTATCTAATTGTTCTCTCCTAAAAAAAAAAAAAGAAAAAAAAGAAAAAGAAAACTAGTATTTTAAGACAAGTCATATTTTTTAAGCCATTAAGTGAACCACATGCTTAATAACCAGCTTCTAAAAAATCTGTGTTCCTGTAACGTTCTTCTTGGCTTTCAGGGGATCTGAGAAAATCTGGAGCAAGGCTCTGCTCAGTCCCTCAAGCTGCCCCTGCTACCCTGGAAGAAATAGCCTACGTCCTTTCGCTCCTGTGCTCCCCATGTTGGGGGAGCTCCTTATTTTTGGACAGTCTGTGGCTTTAGTAGCCAATGGATACGCTCAGTGTGTAATTCTGCCCCTGTGTTCTACTCACCCTTCAGGAGAGTCTTGGTCAGTCCTTCCCCTCAGTACTTTTCCCACCAGGTGTCCCATACGTCAGTCACATGAATGACTTATTATTTCACACACTCACAGATGAAATCACAGTCCTCCTAGACCCCATCTACTGCTCCCAAATTCCTGATGGACACACACGAAGGAAACCCAGCCCACTACGCGTGTTATTACTGCCACCGACACTACCAGCAGATGTTTAATTACCACCTACCAATACTAATTCACATCATCTTCTGAGGCAGGTACATTATCCTTCTTTTAAAGACGAGGAAGCAAGGCAGTCCAGTGCCAAGCTGTGCTCTTAAGAATCCCATTATGCTGCTTTCTGTGAACAATTCCTGCAGCAGAGTAGACAGAAGGTGACCTTTGAGGTTGGAAATTTCCTTGGCTTTGACATTTATTAGTCGAGTGATCTTGAGCAGGTTACTTGACTTCTCTGAGACTCCATTTTATTATCTGTGAAAGAAGTAGAATTTCTACCTTGTGGTAATGAGGAAATAAAGTCAGAGGCTCTCGTATCTCTATCTCTTGAGTCAGCTACAGAGATTTATTCCTAAATATCTACTCTGTGTCTTTCTTCTGAACCCTTGCTTAGTGTCATAAGCCTGAAGATCCCTGAAAGTCTAAGGCTCCAAACTCCAAAGGCCACAGGTCTGAAAGCCCCTGAAGGTTTCTGGAGGACCAGTAAAGCCTCAGAACTACAGCTCTTCCAAAGTCACCCTGTTAGTCTGGGTCCTCAAGAAGGAGTGGGGGGAACAAAGCTGGATTAAACGTGTGAGGACTTTGTTAAAGGAAAGGTCCGCATGAGAGAAAGGAGAGAGGAGGCTAAGAAGGACGAAGGAGGAGAGTTCTCTGGTCACGAATCAAGTGTGAGCAGAGGTAGGAAGGTTGGGGAAGGCATCCTAGACTTCTGTGCAGTCTAGGGAGGGTTTGGCAAGGCAGCTCGGGAGTCTCTGAGCCAACACTGCTGTCAAGGATGGTCAACATCTCCCAAGAAGAGTCTACCCAATTATGCCTACCCCATTCAGCCATTACCTGCAGGGAGCAGCCCTTGAGAGGCATGTCCTCTTTGCCCACTGGATTTCAGAATATGGTTGCTGGGGCCCTGGTCGGTGATGCTGAGTCCCTTTTAAATCAAAACAAGGCAGTGATGTAAAGGAAAAAGATGTATTTCCTTGTCTCAAGGGTAGAGTACCATTCCACGACTTTTCTAGCAGCTGAAAGTTTCTTTAAAATAAAAGATTGAGGGGCGCCTGGGTGGCTTGGTCGGTTGAGCGCCCGACTTTCGCTTAGGTCATGATCTCACGGTTCGTGGGTTCGGGCCCCGCGTCGGGCTCTGTGCTGACTGCCAGCTCAGAGCCTGGAGCCTGTTTCAGTCTGTGACTCCCTCTCTCTCTGACCCTCCCCTGCTCATGCTGTCTCTCTCTCTCTCTCTCTCTCCCCTGGAAATAAATAAAAATCTTTAAAAATAAAATAAAATAAAATAAAATAAAATATTGAGAATCTTTTTGTTTTATTGTTGAGTGGTCCTGTCTTTAATATTCTAATGTTTTATACTCATAGTTTCAGAGTATTCTAGAATGCCAGCTGGCATCCGATTTTAGAATTTCCTCTGTGTCTCTGTGAAAGGGAGTCCATGGTAAGTGTCAAGAGGCAGTTGCTAGTTTCCGTTTCTGGGAATGAAGAGTTGGAGCCATGAAAGCCCTAAGTTAGTGGCCTTGGATCTGCCCTTGCCTATGAGCCTCAGCTTCCTTCCTGATCATGCTTGCTGCATCATTATCCACCAGCGTGATTCAACCTAGCTGTGAATTAGCTAGAATTACCCAAGGAGCTTTTTAATAATACACATGCACAGACCTATTTAATCAGGGTCTCTGGGGGTGGGGCACAGAAATCTGAATTTTTGAAAGCTCTCTAGGTGATTTTCATGGTCAGCCTGGTACAGAAACCCTGATGAGGCACACAAAACCCTATATTAAGGAACACTGTGAAGCCAGGAGCAAGAGATTTACCAGCTGCACTTGAACTCAAAACCATATTTTGTTCCTCACTTGGGAACTGCCCTACATCTTAGTAGCTAACTACCTTGGGCCCGACCATGTGTCTTTCATGGCTCAGGCTTATTTGAATGTGTCATTGCCAGGCACACAATGACAGTGCTGGATGGTCCCCTCTGCACGGACCTGACCCATGGCACCCCCAGGGGAAGACAGTCAAGATGTCTTTCTTGCATGTTTTCAGAGGAATTTTTACTAAATGTCCAAGTGTTCAGACTTGTTATCCTCTCTTAGTGGATGAGAGCCATCTTGGTCACGATGTCAGTAGAAGGTAAAATCCAGACACTCATAGAATGTGACACAAAACTCCATCTTGCAGATGCATAGGTAGCTCTCCCTCCACGTGCTCTCCTGTGGTTATACTTGTGCCTCGCGTGTGCCCTGCAAGACTGACCTCAGCTCCCTGAGAGCTGGTGGCTTACTGCTACTTATACAGAGCTGTTCTCTGGATAGGATGCCTATCCCATGCAAGGGTGTGACAGTGTGACCAACCTTCCTGCCGCCTTGTAGGTTCAAGTTCCTGGCAATAGTGCCCAGAAGGAAGGTGCTAGAAAAGGTTTATCAAACAAAGAATAGTTGTTTCTTGTTTTTGGTCATAGCCTCTGCTAATATGCTCAGCCTGCTCAATACCAATACCCATCTGAGATTGCCAATAAAGAAAAGAGTAACACTGGACATACAGTACTTGTTAGGCACAGTGCTCAGGGCTTTCCATGAATCATTTCTTTAGTCTCCCAATGACTCCATGAAGAAGGTACTGTAGCTGCCATTTTATGGATGAGGTAATGAACTTGCTCAGTGTGAAAGGGAGTTGAGTACAAGAGCCCATACTCAACCATTAACATCAGAGAGTTGCAAAGGCATTTTCTTATCTTCCTTCCTCTTTATAAAAGCCTGTTTTAATCAGAATAACTCCATTCACTGCGAGTTTCTCAAGGGGTCTCTGCTGAGAATCTCATTTTCCAGGCCCCTTCAAAATCCTTGTAGGTCTGGTTTGACACTCTTCCCAGCACAACCCCCCCACCCCCGGGCTTTCAGCCCTGGGCCCCTATCTACCTGTGCTCCTCCACCTCTCGTCTCCTCTCTTTCCTTCTCAGACACCCTGGTGACCCTGCCTTCTCCCTGCCTGGTGGTCTGGAGAAGGTGCTGGCCCAATGAGTTCGGTGACATGACCATTCCCCTGCTTCATTCTTCTCCTGCTCCCCATGGGCCTCGTGTGTCACCTGTGTCTCAAGCATTGTTAGTTGGTGACAGAGAAGAGGAAGGGCAGTTTTCTCATGGAGTTTAACCTCGTTATTACTCTTCAATTTAGTGACTATTTTTAATGTTTGGTTTTTTTTGAGAGAGAGACAGAGCATGAGCAGGGGAGGGGCAGAGAGAGAGGGAGACACAGAATCTGAAGCAGGCTCCAGGCTCTGAGCTGTCAGCACAGAGCTCGACGCAGGGCTCAAACTCACAAACTGTGAGATCATGACCTGAGCTGAAGTTGGGCACTTAACTGACTGAGCCAACCAGGTGCTCCAATAAAAGTTAGTTTGTTTTGATGCAGCAACAGAAGTGTTTCATTTACTTGTATTTACCATAATATAAAACACTCTCTTTTTCTTCCTGTTTTGCCCGACTTTGCTCAACTTCCCTCAGGACCCACAGTGTCCATAGATAATATATTGTCCATCTCAACACTGACCCTCTCCACCAGACCTGGTTAGAATCCCTGACCAGGCTGGCACTCTGTGAGGCTCTCCCTGTCGGAGCTAGCCTCTTCTGGTCTCCTAAGGACTGACTCTGTCTCGTCTCCCTTCCTTGAGAGAGAGTCAGCCCAACCTGAATGCCAGCCACCTCCCTAGATCAATCCTTAGGTGTCATCACCCAGAAAGGTAAGGAGCGCCAGTTCTCATGAACGGTGTTGCAGCCTGGCCCTCTGGATTATAGGTGAACGGACAAGGCTGAAGTCAGAGGCTGAGGGCTCAGCTCTTGCTATGCTGGAGCAATGCTAGAAGGAGTCAGTCATTGTCAACAGGCTTTAGAAAACAGAATTATGTGTCTGGCCAGAGAATGGTGAGATACTGGGTGCACTCAAGGTGCTGGCATTCTGTTGCTGCTCTGCCTCAGACATGTGACCTGTCAGTCATACATTCATGCAGTGTCTCCTCCTCCTCCTCCTCCTCCTCCTCCTCCTCCTCCTCCTTCTTCTTCTTCTTCTTCTTCTTCCTCTTCTTCTTCTTCCTCTTCTTCTTCTTCTTCTTCTTCTTTTTGTTTAAAGCTTATTTATTAATTTTGAAAGAGTGAGAGCAGAGGAGGGGCAGAGAGAGAGAATCCCAAGCAGGCTTCTCACAGTCCATGCATAGTCCAATACAGGGGTTAAACTCATGAACCATGAAATCATGACCTGAGCCAAAACCAAGGGATGGATGCTTAACCGACTGAGCCACCAGGGTGCCCCCATGCAGAACTCTTCTATGTGCCTGGGCATGAAGGAGACATGCATGGCTCTGGGCCTCATGGAGCTAAGAATCAGGGGACACTGTCACTGTGCCATTTTTGCCCTCCTCAGAATGATGCTGGATGACCAAATGCCAAGTAAGTGGCTTTTTTCTAAAGTGTTTTGAGTATGTGGGAGGTAAACTTTGATTTCGCGTTATCAGTTAACCCTTCTAATACCCTTCTGATTGGGACAGCACAAGGTCAAGATGAAGTGTTTAAATGGGACTGTTGACTTGGCCTCCCGGAGCCATCTTGAGGGTACGCTCATTATTCATTCATTCGTTCAATCATTTATTAAACATTTTCAGTATGCTTCCTGTATGACAGGCCCAGAGCCAAGTGCCAGGAGCTCAAAGTCAAATAAGACATAAGCCTTGACAGCCTTGACCTCAGTAAGCTTGGGTCCAGTATTTGAGACTGCCATGTGAAATAAGCAAGTGCGTAGACAGAGGGACATATGCTGTAATGAAGGTATGTACAAGACATAGTAGGACACAAAAGAGAAATTGGCCATTTCTACCAGAAGAAGTCAGCACGTCTCTAGCTGAGGTTTTTTTTCCTCCAAGTTCACTTCATACGGGTAATGTGCCTGCGTTGTAACAAGGTTTAAGGGTGGCACATGTCACACAATGGTGTGAACACCCAATCATCACGCTTATGAACTACAAAAGGATCTCGAGCTGAGTTTTGAAGGGTAGGTATGAATTCCCTAGGCAGTCAAGAAGTAGGGACGGGGAGGGGCGCCTTGGTGGCTTAGTCGGTTAAGCGTCCGACTTTCGCTTAGGTCATGATCTCGCGGTTCGTGGGTTCGGGCCCCGCGTCGGGCTCTGTGCTGACTGCCAGCTCAGAGCCTGGAGCCTGTTTCAGTCTGTGACTCCCTCTCTCTCTGACCCTCCCCTGCTCATGCTGTCTTTCTCTCTCTCTCTCTCCTAGAAATAAATAAAAAACATTAAAAAAAAAAAAAAGAAGAAGTAGGGACAGGGGAAAACATGAGCAAAGGGGAAGACATGTTAAAGAAATGACAAGTATGTTTGTAAAGCTGGATAGTGAAGAGCAATGATAGAGTATGGAGTGTATAGAGTACGAAGTGATAGATGTGAAGTGATGATAGTGGTTAGGGGCATAAAGAAGGCATGAGAAGAAATGATCAGAGGTATATTGTAGGATAGTCAGCAATCAGACCTTAGGAGACTAACATGCCATGATAGGGAGTTTGGAACTATCCTGCAGATCATGTGGAGTCACTGATATTTCTTAGATGAGGAAATGACATAATCATGTTTGTAGCTTATAAATGTTTTATAAGTCATAACATATTGTATAAAATTTCCTCTGGTAGCACCAAGAACAGGTTGAAGGAAGAGGACATGAGACTAGAAGAAATCATCTAGAGATGTTTGTCAATTTCTCAAGTTGATATTCACAAAGACCCAATTTAAGCTAGCTTAAGCTGAATGTATAGATAAAAAAAGAGAAACGCATACAACAGGCTTCAGGGGCAGCTGTATCCAGGAGTGAAAACAGGGCCATCAGATCTCTCTCCATCTCTTGACTCTGCCAGTTTTCTCTTTTCTTTGTGTGTTACATTCTGTCACATTCCAGACAGACTATGTCCCTGTGGTGAGAATGATGATTGCTGGAAATCTGTATCTTGATGCAGAGGTGAAAGAGACTTGAGGAGCCTATGTGGCTCAGTCGGTTAAGCATCCGACTTCAGCTCAGGTCATGATCTCATGGTTCGTGGATTCGAGCCCCACATCAGGCTAGCTGCTGTTAGCATAGGGCCCGCTTCAGATCCTCTGAGAGCCCCGTGTTGGGCTCTGTGCTGACAGCTCAGAGCCTGGGGCCTGTTTCAGATTCTGTGTCTCCCTCTCTCTCTGCCCCTCCCCCACTCACAGTCTGTCTGTCTGTCTCTCTCTCTCAAAAATAAACATTTAAAAAAAAAAAAGAAGTGAAAGAGACTGTTTCTCCCAGAATCCTTACATCAGATTTCACAGAAGCACTTTGATTGGCTCTGCATGGGACATACTCTCCCTGTGGACAGGTACATTGGGCGCTATGATTGTCCACACCTTAGTGACATGCCCACCCCTGTGGATTGGGAGAAGGACACTTCCCTAAAAGGAAAGCTGGTGCAATTATCAAAAGAAGAAGAAATTGAGGACACATACGACAAGTTTCATTTAGGTAAAAACTAATGAAGAACTGAACTTGTGGAGAAAGGGACAGGTTCAATAACTCTTTTTTTTTTTAAGTTTATTTATTTATTTTTGAGAGGAGGGTGGGACAGAGAGGAGAGAAAGAATCCCAACCAGGCTTCTCACTGTCAGCACAGAGCCTGATGAGGGGCTAGTACTCACAAACCGTGAGATCATGATCTGAGCCGAAGTCAAGAGTAAGATGCTTAACCATCCAGGTGCCTATACTTCTTCATCTTTTTTATTTTATTTTTGTTTTTGAGACAGAGAGAGCATGAGCAGGGGGGGGCAGAGAGAGAGGGGGACAGAGATCGGAAGCGGGCTCCAGCTAACAGCAGGGAGCCCAACGCTAGGGAGATCATGACCTGAGCCAAAGTCAGGACGCTCAACCGACTGAGCCACCCAGGCGCCCCTACATTCAATAACTTCTTAAAAAACAGTTTGTAAAGAACAATTTTCCCCATACATCACAGTGTCTGTGCAAAGGCGGCTACTGCTGGCCGCCAGAGCTCCAGGGGACGTGGTTCACCGGGACTACCAGCCCCCTGGCCGGTCAGGGCATCTGTGAGGTGAGGAGTCACGTCCCAGGAGGCTGCTGGGAGGTGCTGACTTCTGGAGAGCAGCTCTCCTGCCAGGCTTCTTGGCACAAGGATGGTGTCCGTCCCCTCCGGCCTGGGGGAAGGCTCGTTGGCAGGGCTACAGGAGGCTCCCAGCTGCTAAAACTCTCTCAACTGGCTTCATGGACTGAGAGTGAGGCAGTGGGGGCTGCCAAGGACTTGACATTTCTCATGCTAATGAGGGCGGGAGGCGGCAGCGGGAGAGCCACTGATTTATGTTTTTATGCAGAACATCAAGCTTCACCTGAGGCTGGGTGAGAGCAAGGACCTCTGCTATTGCTCCCAGAGCTTTCGTGGTGTTCTTCTGTCTTCCCCCAGACTCAGGATGCCTGACCGCTTGCTCATACCACCCCCAATGGGGTCTTCTGGCCCCTCCTTCCTCCTAGAACAGACCAGAGCTGAGACTGGGAGCATCTCTGGGCGTCAGAATAAAAGGTCATCCTGCTGCTCTCATTAGGTGGTTAAACTCACCCCCGACCCTGAACTTGAAATCTGTGGGCACTTTTGCAGAAGGACCACCTTCTACTTGCAAGCAATCCCAGTGCTGAACGCACAGGGGTGCAGAAGGGTTTATATGGCCTTGGAAAGATGTACTCAACATATTGTTAAATGAGAAATAAAGTTTTAAAACAGTACACAGCGTACCTGATGTCACAGAATATGAGTACTTACATACGGGATGTAGTTACATACAAATTGTACACTAAAATGTGGGTGAACTCACAGCAATAGCACTGCTAGGAATTTACCCAAGGGATACAGAAATGCTGAGGCATAGGAGCACATGTACCCCAATGTTCATAGCAGCACTCTCCACAATAGCTAAAACATGGAAAGAGCCTAAGTGTCCATCAACAGATGAATGGATCAAGAAGATGTGGTTTATCTATACCATGGAATACTACATGGCAATGAGAAACAATGAAATCTGGCCATGTGTAGCAACATGGATGGACCTTGAGGGTGTTATGCTGAGCGAAATAAGTCAGGCAGAGAAGGACAAATACCATATGTTTGCACGTATAGGAGGATTAGGAGGAACTTGACGGAGGAACAAGGGGGAGAAGAAGGGCGGAAATGGTGGGGGAAAGGGAGAGAGGCAAACCATGAGAGACTCTTGAATGCTGACAAAAACTGAGGACTGATGGATGTGGGGGGGAGGGGGGGATGGGCATGGAGGAGGGCACTTTGGGGATGAGCACTGAGTGTTATGTAGAAACTAATTTGACAATAAACTATTTGTAAAAAAAAAAAAATAAAATAAAATAAAATGTGGGTGAACTCAGTGAGTTAACCATTGGACTTCACCTCGGGTCATGGTCTCGCAGTTTGTGCATTCCAGCTACACATTGGACTCTGTGCTGACAGCTTGGAGCCTGCTTTTGATTCTATGTCTCCCTCTCTCTGCCCCTCCCCCACTCACGCTCTGCCTCTTTCTCTTTCTCTCTCTCTGTCTCTCAACAATAAATAATTATTAAAAAAATTTTTTGTATATGTTAGTAGTGCTTTTCTCTGTATTATAAGATTCTGTTTGTGTATGTATGTTTTGAATTTTGGCTTTTTTCATTTATTATTTTCTAATTTTTCTTTAATAAAGATATTAGTTATATGAAAATAACAATACTACAGTAATAACAAACACAAGGTATACTACCCTGGTACCTTTTTAGCATAAGGCCCAAGAAGCAGTCAGAATGGAACTAAGAGAAATCAAGACCATCGCAGTGGACTGAACGCTTATTCATATGTTGAAAGCCTAACCCCCATTGTGAAAGTATTAGGAAGCGTGCCCTCTGTAAGTGATTCTGTTATGAGAGCAGGAGAGGTTTTTAAAAATTTTTTTAAATGTTTATTTACTTTTGAAAGACAGAGAGAGAGAGAGACAGAGTGCAAGTGGGGTAGGGGCAGAGAGAGAGGGAGACACAGAATCCGAAGCAGGTTCCAGGCTCCGAGCGGTCAGCACAGAGCCCAATGCTGGGCTTGAACTCATGAACCATCTATGAACCAGGAGGTAGGCTCTCACCAGACACCGAATCTGCTTTGACCTTGGACTTCCAGCCTCCAGAACTGTGAGAAATGAATTTCTGTTGTTTACAAGCCACTTCGTCTATGGTATTCTATTCTAACAGCCCGAACAGACTGAGAGACCTCGACTAGAAAGATTCATAGGACTCTCTGGGGCTCAGTCCTATTTGGGTTCCTGTGTTTATATCTGTGTCTAACAGGCAAGGAATTCTCAGGGTGTGGACCCATCTTGCAGACCAGTGTTCCCTGAGTCTATCCATGTAGGGACTCAAAAGAGACAAGGGTAACGAATCTGACACGGAACTTGAGGTGAAGGTGGAGGGGGTGTAGGTAGATACAAATATGAGAAGAACTTTGGCTGGCTGTGTTGGCAAATTGGAATGGCCCATGAACGATGTTCCCATGATGGGCTATGCCACTGGAGTGAAGTAAGTGGAACTCATTCCATTAAAAAAAAAAAAGTTTTGTCTTTTATTTTTAAGTTAGAAAAAACCCTTCCTATACTGTATTACCCATGCAGCACCCAACCCCCATTCCAGGATGATAAACCCCACCACAAAAATTTGAGTTGCTAAGTTTTTTGGAGTCTGACACAGTGGGAAGTGTGAAATGCAGGCATCTGGTAGGCCAGAAAGCAAGTGGTTTTGAAATATTTATTTCCATGAAGCATTAACTATGATTTTTAACCGTACACTGGAAGTTTTGAGTACACACAAAGCTCAGGGTTCTGGTCAGCCAGCCAGGAACCGTTGACTGAGCTATTTTTTTCCCGAAGAGAAAGTAGGTAATAGGCTTACAGGGAAAAATTAGGCACTTGCCTTCTGCTTTGTAAGCCTTTTTGTGTTTTTTGTAGGAATCTCAGTTGAGAGAAAAGGGTGCTGATGCTGAGATTAATAACCCAGGATACTCTTGGAGGCCCTGTGAGATTTTTTTTTTTTAATAGTTTATTGTCAAGTTGGTTTCCATATAACACCTCGTGCTCATCCCCACGGAGGCCATGTGAGATTTAAAAATGTTTTAGAGGGGCACCTGAGTGGCTCAGTTCGTGAAGCGTCTGACTTCGGCTCAGGTCATGATCTCACAGTTCATGAGTTCAAGCCCCACATCGGGTTCTGTGCTAACAGCTCAGAGCCTGGAGCCTGCTTCGGATTCTGTGTCTCTCTCTTGCTCTCTGCCCCTCCCTCAGTTGCACTCTGTCTCTCTCAGTCTCTCAAAAATGAATAAACATTTTTTAACCCTCCCCCCCCCTTTTTTTACTGTTCTACAGAGTTGGGTAATCAAGAGGAGGGGAGGGTAATCTTAATCAGTGGCATGAGTTTAAATTTGGGGCGTCTTGGTAAATTATCTGCAAGGGCCATTACCTCTCATTAATTACACTATAAACAACTCTTCAGGAAAAGGGCCCACTGGTTGTGGGAGGCAGGGAAGGGAAGGCAATTCAGTGCCCTCCAGACAATAGTCACATCCTGGACCCCCAGAGACAGGCTTCCTTTGCACTTACTTACAGAGATGTTCAGCCCTGAGCAGGCCAGCCCCTTTCCCAGGGTGGGAGGTGGGTCCCCTTATCCATATCTGGTAGAATCATTATGTGCTATTCCTCTATCTACTGTTGACCGGGGTGGGGGTGGGGGGGTGAACAGGAGCAACACAGGCTGAAAGAACAAACAACAAAGATTTTTTCCCCCCACATTTCCAGCTGAAGTAGTGAATATTGGATCACTTACATGGGAGATGTTCTTGGAGTTTTTTCCAGATCATTTCAAGAAGGCAGGTGCTTTCTGAAAATGAGCATTCTGCTTCTGGGTTAATTTTTGAAGGCCATCTGTGATTGATTTACTAGAGTGCTAATAATATTTTATTTTCCTCTTTTTTTCTCCCCCAAGCATCCTAAACTTCTTCCCTAACCCCATATACCCATCTCAGACGTAGAGAGCCCAAAGTCCCACGCTGTGCGGTATTTACAGTTTTACAGGAAGGCTAACTTACAGGCTGGTGGTTTTCCCCTAACTCCAAAGTTAGTTGTTGGGGGGGGGGGGGACCTTCTGTTTAAAACAAAACTGCACCTGAGATTCACAATTTGTATTAGGGTTATCTTCTCCACTGTGGAAAATAAAATCACACAAGAAAAGAGTGCTAGGCTCTTTTCTTAGTAAAAGGTATTATGTCAAATATGGCTATAACGTGGGGCACCTGGGTGGCTCAGTCCGTTAAGCATCCAACTTCAACTCAGGTAATGATCTCAGGGTTCATGGGTTCAAGCCCTGCGTTAGGCTCTGTGATGACAGCTTGGAGCCTGGAGCCTGCTTGGGATTCTGTCTCTTTCTCTCTCTCTGCCCCTCCCCAGCTCATGCTCTGTCTCTCTCTCAAAAACAAAATAAACACTAAAAAAGATTTTTTAAAAATGGCTGTAACGTAATAGCTGACAAGGAGTAGTCAGATACCATGCTAAGCACTTGACGTGGGTGATCACATTTATTTATTATAGCTCTGTGAGGAAGCTATACAACCTATGGTCTAGAAAGGTTAAGTAACCTGCTTGAGTCTTTTTCTTAATTTTTGTTTTTTAATTTGAGGTATGATTGACAAAATCGTATGTACTTAAACTATGCAACAAGATGATTTCACATACATATACATTGTGAAATGATGGCCACAATCAAGTTAATTAACACATCCATTGCGTCGCATAGTTATCTTTTTTTAGCAGGGGCAAGGGGATGAAATCTACTCTCTTCGTGGGGTGCCTGGGTGACTCAGTTTGTTAAGTGTCCAACTCCGGCTCAGGTCATGAGATCACCATTAATGAGTTCGAGCCTCAAGTCGGGCTCTGTGCTGACAGCTCTGAGCCTGGAGCCTGCTTCAGATTCTGGGTCTCTCTCTCTGTCTCTGCCCCTCCTCCACTCGCACTCAGTCTCTCAATCTGTCCCAAAAAATAAACATTAATTAAAAAAAAAAAAGATCTACTCTTTATAAATTTCAAGTATACAACATAGTATTACTACCTATGGTCACTATGTGTATGTAGATTTACAGAACCTATTCACCTTATGACTGAAAGTTTGTACCCTTTAACCACTACCTCTCTAGAAAATCCCCCAGCCTCTGGCAACGGCCATTCTTCTCTTTTTCTGTAGGCTCTTTTTTTTTTTTTTTTTTTTTTTAAGGTTCTGAATATAAGTGATAGCATACAGTGTTTGTCTTTGCCCAGGGCTAATGGTAATGTAGGGAAAGGATTTGAACCCAGATCATTCTATATAATACCTTGTGTCCCTACATCCAACACTGTATTCTCTAGAAGGAAGTAGGGAGAAGGAATTTGGTAATTAACCAGTCCTCTTAAGAAAGTATCATCTAGGGATGCATGGGTGGCTAGGTCAGTTAGGTGTCCAACTTTGGCTCAGATCAGGATCTTGCAGTTTGTAGGTTTGAGCCCCGCGTCAGGCTCTGCTGACAGCTCAGAGCCTGGAGTCTGTTTCAGATTCTGTGTCTCCCTCTCTCTCTGCCCCTCCCCTGCTCATATTCTGTCTCTCCCTGTCTCAAAAATAAATAAACATTAAAAAAAAAAAAAGAAAAAAAATATCTTCTAAAAGAACCATGCCCTGTCTTTAACCCAGCTCCTACCTCAGCTCTACATATAGAGCCCATACTCCGTGGTCTAGATGAACTTTACTCTCTTTGTACTATGGCTTATTGGTGTACATATTTGCTTAATGGAGCTTCTTTGCTTAAAGGACTGAGGCATCTCTTGCCAGAGAATTTATACTAGGAGAAATAGCAGCCCGAGGAGGGGAAACAGTGTAGTGTCAATCACTGGGATTTGTCCCCTAATCCCATCTCTGAGTCCTATTGAGAACAAGGAAGGAGCTGATTATCTGGTCTATTTCCAGTCTTCTCTTGACATTACCACTGTGTCCATGTAGCTTGTTAGAGAAACTTCTCAAAGCATCACAGGAGTCAACATTAGGGTTGTTTGTCCAACTCGCTCATTTTCCCCGAGACTGACATTCACAGCCATGGGCTGGTTCTTGGCTGCCGTGTTCCAGCTTTGAATTGGTGTTCACTCCATGCCTGACCCCACCCCTACTGCCTCTGACCGGGCAGAAGCTCGGCCAGAACTCCTTCCAGGAACTAGGAATTGGGACTGAGAGAAGGTTAGTGGCTGGACCTGCACCGTGTAAACTTGAGAGTGATTTCCACCAAATAGATTGAGCACCCAGAGAGCTGCTCTTTAGACAGGGAAAAAAAAAAAAAAGCCAAACAATTAGTTTCAGAGAGAACAGAGACAAAGGTAGAGAGCAAACGCCATGGTTTTCCTGTCTCTGCTTCCAGTCCTCCTCCTCTGGCTCTTGGCTCTGGACACACCCAGTTTTTTGTGTTTTTTTAAGTGATGAAAGTATTTTTGTCTTAAAAAAATTTTTTTTAATGTTTACTTATTTTTGAGAAAGAGAGAGAGAGAGAGACAGAGTGTGAGCAAGGGAGGGGCAGAGAGAGAGGGAGACACAGAATCCGAAGTAGGCTCCAGGCTCTGAGCTGTCAGTACAGAGCCCGATGTGGGGCTTGAAGTCACGAACCATGAGATCATGACCTGAGCTGAAGTTGGACACTTAACCGACTGAGCCACCCAGGTGCCCCAGAAGTATTTTTGTCTTAAATCAGCTTGAGATGGTTTCTAAACTTGCAACGGAGAATTCTAACTTTTCAGAGCTTCAGGAGTCAGGATGTAGTATAATCTATCTTTTTTTTTAAGTTTATTTATTTTGACAGAGAGAGAGAGAGAGAGAGCGCACAAACAGGTGAGGGGCAGAGAGAAGGAGAGACAGAATCCCAAACAGGCGCAGAGCCCAATGTAGGGCTTGAACTCATGAACCGAGAGATTGTGACATGACATCATGACCTGAGTCGAGATCAAGAATCAGACGCTTAACTACTGAGCCACTCAGGGGCCCGGGGCATAGTACAGTCTATTAATTGAAGCCATGGTCATAGCGTCGCTTCCCCTGTAGATATTTTAATTATGCTCAGTCCTGAGGCCACAGTTTATCTTCTTATCTGTTTCACAAGGTGGGGAGGGACATATGAGTCAACACCAATGGTAGAGCAACAGCTTAACAGCAAGTGTATGTTTGATAGTGAACATGTCTGATCTTGGAATATGATGGACAGCAAATTATCCCACTATTTGTTTTTTTCTCTTCATCTAGCCTTCACCTGCAAAGACAGTAGGAGACCAAATCTTGTCCACAAAAGCACTTGCTTTTCTTTACGTCCCTAAAATGGGAGCCAAGAAGACTGAAGGTCTTTGCTTTCATCACAAATCAAATAGATAAGCTGTGATGGGGACCGCAAGGCACCCACAAACAACCGGCTGTGGGAAAGGGAGTGAGCAAGAGTGAGGGACAGGTGGCTCTGGGGATAAATAACCCAGCTGTAGGGTCAACAGGTCTAAGTCTGATGCAAAGTTTCCGGACAGAGAGGTACTGTGGTTTCCCTTCTTGCTTCGGTGCCCAGAGGGACAGCCAAGAAGCATCCATATTTGTTTCCTGGAGCTGCTGTAGCAAAGTACCACAAACTGGGGGTTTACAGCAACAGACACATATGGTTTCACAGCCTTCTTCTGAGGTTAGAAGTACAAAATCAAAGTGCTGGCAGGGCCAGACTCCCTCTGAAGCCTCTTGTGGAGGATCCTTCCTTGCCTGTTCCAGAATCTGGTGGCCCCAAGTGTTCCTTAGCCTGTGGTTACACCCCGCTAATCGATCTGCCTTCGTTAGCATGTGGCATTCTCCCTGTGTGTCTTCACACTGCCTTATGAAAGGCCCACATTTGTATCCACTTTCCTTCTTTCTATGACGATACCAGTTATCAGACTGGCACCCACCCTGCTCCAATATGACTTCCTCTTAATCAGTTAGGTCTGTGACAACCCTATTTCCAAATAAGATCACATTCTGAGGTACTGCGGATTGGGACTTCGACATCTCTTTCTCGGGTAGGGGGAACAATTCAAATCATGACATCATCTATGGGGGGTTGGCAACCTTGAGCTTGATTTGAGACATTATAAATGTCCTAAGGAGCCTGACATAGTTGGTCTTTTAAGCTAGCTGACGTACCTCAGCAGATTTGGTGAGCGGATTGGCCAGCTTGTAATGAGGACCCAAGAGTGAGAATTTATCCTAACAGACAAAATCACCAGGCATGGTGACTTATCTAGTACAGTTTTTTTTTCCTTAGTGGCATAAAAAATAATACAGCATATACAATAGATGGTGATCTAGCTTCAGTGAGATCCCATCATATAAACTTGCTTTTCCTTTTTCTTTCTCAGAGTAGTTTATCCCAGTGACTTTAAGTCAATTTCCTTGGGAAATGGCTCTTCAACCGACTTTGAGTGTATTATATACAAATGACAACTTTTGTCAAATGCCTTGATGGAAGAAAAGATATAGCATTTCCAATATCTACCAATCTAGTGACTGTACGTTTTGAATTCATGCCTTTTTTTTGAGCACCTATTATATATTAACTATGGTTCTAAATGTGGGTATGTATTTACGGTAAAAAGTACAGATTAGGTCTTTGTTCTTCAGGTTTTTTTTTCCCGAGGGCATTGCTGACCAATGTAAATGTGTGATTTGATTTTATTTTATCTTATTTAAAATTTTTTATTGTTTATTTTTAAGAGGCAGAGAGACAGAACACTAGCAGGGGAGGAGCCAAGAGAGAGGGAGACACAGAATCTGAAGCAGGCTCCGGGCTCTGAGCTGTTAGCACAGAGCCTGACTTGGGGCTTGAACTAACGAACTGCGAGCTCATGACCTGAGACAAAGTTGGAAGCTCAACCAACTGAACCACCCAGGTGCCCCTGTAATTTTATTTTTTGAGTAGTCACATTCACATTACAAAACGTACCAGGAAACAGGTGAAATTAATCCTAATAGAATGTTGTATTTAACTAAATATATGCAAAATATTTTTTTAAGGAGGTGTTTTCTATCCCTTTTTATGCCACATCTTCAAAATACAGTGTGTATTTTCACCTGTAGCACATCTCAGTTAGGACTAGCCACATTCAAGCTCTTGATAGCCACTGTGGCTAGTGGCTACTGTGTTGATCAGCACAAATGCTGATGAATGGAGAGTGGGAATGGGAGAGAGATAATGAAGAAGTAAACAAAATCATTTTAGATGAAGAATATAAAATAGGAACATGGGATCAAGAGTGACTGGCTGGGATCAAGAGTGAAAGAGTGACTTTTCATAAAGTCTGTCTTTGAGAAGGTCACAGCAAAATGTGATCAAATGGATGAGAAGGACTCTGTTAGGCTAAACTGAGGGGCAAGAGGTCAGGAATAGTGAGAATAAAGTCTCTCCAGTAGGAAGGAATTTAGAACAGCCCAGGAACAGAGTCAATGTCTGTGTGGCCGGAGCAGACGTGCATTCGTGTGCAATGGGGAGAGGGGCTGGAGGGGGGAGGGTAGAGAAGGTAAGAGGGGTGGAATGGTAAGGGACCAGGAAGGAGAGGTAAGCTGGCACCTTATAGGCATTGTAAGGACTTTGGAAATAGTGCTGGTTTAAATGCCTCATTTCTATGTGAAATCACACTTGCTTCTGGTGGCTACTATGTTCATTCATTATGTATTCACATGTATTTGTTTAATAATCACTTCTGTTCGGAATTCAGCTGGGGATCGATGTCTAGATTTTCCATGTGATGTCTTCAAAAGCCATCCCTTTTCCCTTGTAGAACATTGGGACATTGCCCTTTGTATCTCCTGTTTTCCATAGATCTCTTGAATGATATTGAGGCCACACCTATAAGTTTCTCCAATGCACAAGGATGTAATTCAGAGAGGTCTGAAGATATAAACACATTTTCACTGAGTAAATTCCTTTTTTTTTTTTTTTTTGAGAGAGGCAGAGGGCGAGTAGAGGAGAGGTACAGTGGGAGAGAGGGAGAATTACAAGCGGGCTCCACACTCAGCACAGAGCCTGATGCAGGGCTCGATCCTGTGACCCTGGGATCATGACCTGATCTGAAATCGGGAGTTGGATGCTCAACTGACTGAGCCACCCAGGTGCCCCAAATAAATTCTATTTTTTTTAGCAGATTGTCACACATCTTCACTTTCATTTATCTTTTATAGTATTTATACTCTTCAGTTCAAAGATACCACTTGATGGAGAAGGCAGAAATATAATAGCAACTGAACTAATTCTGCTTCCTACGGGTTGTTAAAATTGTACTATTTTCCCTACTTTCTTTTTTTGCTCTGAATATAACAGTCTTTGCTGGATTTTTTTTTTTTTTTTGCATGAGTTTCAGCCCATACAGTGTATTGCTTTCTTAAAAAATTTTTTTCTTTGGTTTTATTTATTTTTGAGACAGAGAGAGACAGAGCACAAGTGGGGGAGGGGCAGAGAGAGAGAGGGAAACACAGAATCTGAAACAGGCTCCAGGCTCTGAGCTGTCAGCACAGAGCCCGACGTGGGGCTTGAACCCACAAACCGTATAATCATGACCTGAGCTGAAGTCAGATGCTCAACTGACTGAGCCACCCAGGCGCCCTTGTATTGCTTTCTAAATACCGGTGTTTTCATTATTTCTTTATCTTTGTATTTGCCACAACTGACAGCAGTATACCTTCCTCCTATACCCCCAAACACGAGGGCATTTTGACTCTTCGATTTTCCTTTTGTCCAATATTTGGCCAATCCTAATGTTAGTGAGGACCCTCCATTGAAAGCTATAGGAATACAGCTCAATTGATTGAAGCCATAAGAAAATGGACTAGTTCGGATGATTGAGAACTTCACCGATTTCAAGCACCACAGGATCTAAAGTCTCAAAGATTTTAACAGAACTCTGGGGTTTTCTTTGTTTTGTTTTGTTTTGTTTTGTTTCTGTTTTGTTTTTTGTATTTGCTTTTATTCTCAGGGAGGCTTTTCAGTGCTCTACCCCAGCAGAAAAAAAGTCTCATTACTGAAAGCACCATGAGAGGATATGATGTTCTCACCGGCCACATTTAGGGTGCATGTCCCACTCGAGCCATCTGGCCTGCAAATGGTAAAGATGGTTCCTCGGGGCAAGATCATTCCAGGCTGTGCTGTGTTATGAGAAGGGAGAATGGACATTACATAAGGGCAAAGAAAACAGCTCTTCCCTTCACAGTGTTGCTGGCATTTTTTCTCTTCTCCCCGTGTCCCCACCTCTGTTTAGCCGAGTGACATTAGATTTTTGCCTGGATTGTTGAAAACAAGGCTCTTCACTAGCCTCCCAGCTTCTGCTTCTCCCGCACAGCCATATCACACAATTCCATGGGGCACAATTTATATGAAAATCTACATGAACACACGGCAGCACCAGGGACCGGACTCTGCCCAACTCTCTCCGCCCATGTGATACCCGCCGGGAGATCTCAACGCTCCGGAATCTACAGAGGCCACCCTACCAGATATAAAGTCAGAAAGCTCACCGTTTAGAAGGGGCAGAGAGATACCCTATTTCACAGGTGGGGACTGGAATCTGATAGAACAATGAGAAAGAGTTTCAGCATTCCATTGGACTAACTGACATAAGGAAGACAGAGTGACACAGGAAACATCGACTAACCATGAAGAACTTGCAATATGGTAAAGGGAGAGAAGCTCACCAATATTTGTGATTATTGCTAGAACGTAGGAAGGACCACATGAGGCATCCTGTTCATAGCTCATAGATGACTTGCAGCTGGAATGATGGAGGGCATCACAATAGAGATGACTGAGCTGGCCCTTGAAAGATAGGTAGGTTTTATTGACTAAGAGGAGGTGAGAAGGGGGGCACGCCTGGTAAAGTGAATGACTTAAGCAGAGGCATGGCGAGTTGATAGGAAGTCAGAGAATGGCGAGTTGCCCACATTGGCGGTATCCAGGGTAGCTAGAAACAGACTTTGAGACCATGTTGAGGCTAGCCTGTGGAGGTTGCTGAGTGCGTTGGATCTGGGGGATTATGGAAACATGTCATGAGCTAAAAAAAAGAAGTTGAGCCCAAAAGACCAGCAGACATTTGTCTGGTGGTCTGTAGGGGCCATTTGCCCTTGCTATGCTTTTAAGAGAGCGAGAAGGAGAGTGGCCTGATCTCTTGAGATTTGGCATGGGGAGCCCCCTTCCCCATGGCTGTGTGGCTGGTATTCCCCTGTTGTCTATGTGGGGGAGCCTGCCTGTGCCTTGGCAGTCACGACCCGTGCCTTCAACACAGATATTAGCGTGTGGGCCCCAGAGCCATCCTGATCTGGAATCCTTCTTCCTGACCCCATCTTTGCGCATCCGAGAGGCTATTTATTTGGGGTTTTATGGTGAAACTGAGGCTGCCTCAGGGACTAAGCAAGGTCCTGGGGCAGGCAGGAGAGAGACCGGCAGAGAGAGACAGCGTGGGCCCTATTTGCATGCTCAGTGTGTGGTAAAATGTCCCAGCTGGCCTGAGAGGTCAGCCAGGGAATTTGGTTGTGAGGATAGAAAGAAGCAGACTGTTGCTGACCATTTCTTTCTTAATCCGTTCTCTCCGCCAGCTACCCTGTGACTGGAAGCTGGGTTATGCCTCTCGCTAGGAGTGTTCCTTACTTGTCAATGGACTGCCTCTCTTTCTTCCCTTCTCAAAAGGAAGGATGGGTTTCTTGGCTGTGTTTCTGGTAGCTTCTAAAAGGCTTTCAATTCTCTGCTGGCAGAGGCTGGCTTCAGTGTGACTCATTCCATGTGACATGTTATGTGCGACAGGACTTTGCCACAAGGTGTCCCGGGAAACACTTCAGCAAGACAGTCTCTGCTGTCCCCTCAGGGGCTGCTGAAATGGGAGAGCAAGGGGCAGCAGAGTTGAAATACATCTGTGGGGGGTGGACCGCGCAGCCAACGGGGGCGGCTTCTCATTCTCCATGATCCCAGGTCATTTGGATGAGGTCACAGATGTCTCCTCTCTGACCGGACTTGTTCAGAAAGTGCTGGGCAGTGAACAGATGCCCAGATGTCCTGTGGGGAGGAGTCATTGCTGTAAGACTTTCCAAGCCCTGTGCTGTGTTTCAAGATCCTCCCCTCCTGCCCTTCCTACCCAAGTTATATTGATGCGGTAGGATTAGGGGAAGACCTAAGAAAACAAATGCAGATGCCTCTACCCCCCTGCCCACCAGAAGAACAGGTACAGGGAGCACCTGCGTGGTGCAGTCCATTAAGCCTCTAACTCTTGATCTCAGCTCAGATCATGATCTCACAGTTCGTGAGTTTGAGCCCTGCGTAGGGGTGTGCGCTGAGGGTGCAGAGCCTGCTTGGGATTCTGTCTCTCCTTTCCTTTCTGCTCCTCCCCTGCTTGTGCATGCTCTCTCTCTCTCTCTGTCAATCTCTCGCTCTCAAAATAAACCTAAAAAAAAAAAAAGAAGAAGAAGAAGAATAGGTATCAATCTGTTGGCTGGAAATATTTCTGGACTTTGGTTGTAATATATTAGAGAAAGCCCCCTGGCCTGTGTGAAGGAAGCACACCACTGATGTTTGTAAGAAGGAAACCCACACTTCAGGTTAAGAGAGCATTTTAGAGGGGTGCCTAGGTGGCTTGGTTGGGCGTCCGACTTGGGCTCAGGTCATGATTTCATGGTCTGTGGATCTGTCCCTCTCTCTCTGCCCCTCCCCTGCTCACACTCTGTTTCTCACTCTCTTTCAAAAATAAATAAACATTAAAAAGGGGAGAGAGAGAGAGAGAGAGAGCATCTTAGAGTCAGAGAGACCCAGACAAAAAAAAAAAAAAAAACCCAGCTCACCCACCTGCCTGTGAGACTAGGCAAGCCACGTTCAGAGCATCAGTCTCCAAATTTGTTAGGCTCCTGGCGGTGTCCACCTCACAATGATGTTAGAGGGAATAAACAAGATAATGAGTGAAAAGGGGTTAGCATAGCACTTGGTGCTTAGCGAGTGCTCAGTAAGTGGTAGGTACAGTTAACACTGAGGCAGTGGTTTCACCTTTTCTGTTTGGCGCTGATTAACCCAAGACAGGGGAACAGTCCCAAGGCAGGTGTCTGCAGGCTTGCAACTGCTGTTGTTCCCACTGTCCAGGCAGCTGTTACAAAATTGCATGAACATGAGAGTTAATTTAACACAGTATTAATTTTAAGATGCAGCTGGGTCATCCCTAGGCTCCAGTGCCTTCCGGCTCCTGCCTGGCACCCTGCCCTGGAGAGGCAATCGGCTTTGTGACTTCCAGATCAACCTCAGGAGGGTGTTTGTGGCTCAGTGATCAAAGGGTTGTTAATTTCATACGCATACCATATTAACACACATTTTAAATGGTTTGATTAGTTTTTCTGCTGATATCCAGCTTTGAAATTATTGCTTTGACTGCAGAGCCCCTGCAGACACGAGCTCTCATTATTTTTAGGGACAACACCCCCATACACTCATAAATCTAGGACAGCTGGCATTTGGGTTTTTCTCTGCAGTTCAAATGGTCTATTATATTGGAGAAGTGGTAAGTCAGTTCAGTTTGGGGTAAATGCTTTGATGTTCGGTTGGAATAAATGGAGGTAGGTCAAATCAACTGCACAAATGCAGGAAGTGGGCAGTGCATGTAGGTGAAAAGAATCAGGTGCTACAGTGGACCACAAGCTTGAGAGCAATCAGCAGTGTAACTCAGTTGTGACTCACACTGATTATGATAAGTGCGTGGATGTCTGTCCCTTATGCTCAGCCCAGTTAACCTGCCAAAGAAGCAGCACTACACAAAGTAGGAACCCAGTATGTCTTACAGAATTTCAAAGGAGATTTTATTTAAGGCCAGCCTCAGGGGAATACCTTTACTCTTTTTTTTTTTTTTTTTTTTTTTTTTTAGTGTTTGTTTATTTTTGAGAGGAGAGAGAAACAGAGCACAAGCAGGGGAGGGGCACAGAGAGAAAGGGAGATACAAAATCTGAAGCCGGCTTCAGACTGTCAGCACAGAACCCAATGCAGGACTTGAACTCATGAGCTGTGAAATGATGACCTGAGCCGAAGTCAGACACTCAACCAACTGAGCCACCCAGGTGCCCTATTCTTTTAGCAGTGAGTGCCAGAAACTTAACTTTTTTCATTTAGTCTCTCTACAAGTCTCAGAACCATTACTTCTCAGGGATTTCTTTTAAAATAAAAGCTGGGGGTGCCTGGGTGGCTCAGTCGGTTAAGCATCCAACTCTTGATTTCTGCTCAGGTCATGATCTCATGGCTGGCGGTCTGAGCTCTGCAACAGGCTCTGCACTGTCCTGTTTGGGATTCTCTCTTCCTCCCCCACTTGTGTCTTCTTTTTCTTTCAAGAGAAATAACTAAAAACTTAATAAGTTTTTTAAAATAAAAATTAAAAATAAAGCCTTGATTGTTGAAATACCTAGCTGTGTATGGTGCTGTGCAGAGCTCCTTTCAAAAAAAAAAAAAGGGTGGGGGGGCACAAAGCACACACCCGAGATCCCATGGTTCTCGGTGCTCTCCACTCTCTGCGGTCAGCGATAGGCAGCACTGGTGGTTAGCACTTTCCCTGGGGCTTCCCCTCACCCCTGCCCCACAGGCATCCATTCATGCAGGGGCACCCCCAGGCCTGGCGTTTACATCCCTCTGCCAGCCATGGGACAGCCTGACAAATGTTCACCTCCCTCTCTTTTGGTCTGGTTCCTGGGACAGCGACCAGGTCCTTTGGAGGGCACTGGAGGGGGCACGAGTGAGGGGAGCTGAGGACACGGGGCTGTTTGTCAGAATCAGGCCTCCCATCAGAAATGGAGGAGATTGGGGGTGCCTGGGTGGCTCAGCCTATGTGGCTCAGCTGGTTAAGCGTCCAACTTTGGCTCAGGTCATGATCTCACCATTCATGGGTTCGAGACCCACTTGAGGCTCTGGGCTGACAGCTCAGAGCCTGGAGTCTGTGTCTCTCTCTCTCTCTACCCCTCCCCTGTGCAAATCTCCAGATTCTCTCTGGAGCAATTCCAAATTATCTAGGGCAACCCATGTAGACCGGTGGAGAAGTGGATCTGATACCACCCTACAAATTAGACATTTGTTGGGAAGTAGGGCCACTGGCAATTTTATTTATCTTTCTTTTCTTTTTTTTTAATATCTGTTTTTTGAGAGAGAGAGAGCATGCAAGGGGAGAGCAGAGAGAAGGGGACAGATGATCTGAAGCAGGCTTCAGGCTCTGAGCTGTCAGCACAGAGCCTGATGTGGGGCCAGAACTCAGGAACTGTGAGATCATGACCTGAACTGAAGTTGGACTTCGGCTCAATGACTGAGCCACCCAGATGCCCCTACCATTGGCAGTTTTATTGACAGCCGTCTGATATCCTCTGGCATTTGATTTTTTTCCTAACCTATATGTAAGCATTTCATCAAAAGGAGTCACTAATAGCATCTGAATTGTGTTAAGATAATGTCTTCAAGTACATCAATGTGTTTGAGGTACTTTATCACAGAAAATTTAGAAATATAAAAAAGTAAGAGAAGAAGGGCGCTTGGGTGGCTGAGCCAGTTAAATGTCTGACTCTTGATTTTGGCTCAAGTCATGATCTTGTGGTTTGTGAGATTGAGCCCTGTGCTGGGCTCCATGTGCAGACAGTGTGGACCCTGCTTGGGATTCTCTCTCTCTCCCCTCTCTCTGTGTCTCTCCCTCATTTATGCTGCTGTCTCCTCTCTCAAAATAGTCATAAATAAATAAACTTAAAAAAAAGTAAGAGAAGAAATTACCAGTCACTCGTGATCTCACCATCATTAGCATTCCGTCTTTTCCATTGTATGTGCACATAAACACACAACACAATACATGTTAAACTATAAATAAAATCTTGATTCCCATTTTTCCTTTCAACTCTATATGACAAGCATTTTCCATATAATTAGGTATTTTTGAAGATAATATTTCAAAAGCTTTCAACAGGTTCTGGGACATAGTTAATGTTCAACATGTGGTAGCCATGATTATTTATGACAGCATTCCACTAAATGAGTAGACTGTAATTTATTTGCCTTTCTGATTTTGATGAACATTTAGGTTGCTACCTTTCCCCCACTATCATGAACAAACAGTATCAAGAACTTTTTGTATATAAAGTTGTGCTTGTTACTATGCTCTATGCCTGAAATGAATGTAACTCTATCGACTATACTCAAATACAAATACAATACAATACAATACAATACAATACAATACAATACAATAAGAGTGTAAGTTTCTCAGCAATTTCTTAGGCTAGACTCCTGGTAAAGAATTACTGGGTCAAAGCTTAGGCATTTCTTAACTTTTTATTTGGATCTACATTGCCAAAGTGTTTTCCTAGAAGGAGTATACCTGGTTAAATTGTAATAGCGGTGTGGGAGAGGGTCCATTTCCTTTAACACTGAACTTGGGTGACAGTGTGACTTTGGTGACAGCCTGGGGAGGGCCCTGGGGGGCTCCGTTGGTTGAGTATCTGACTTTGGCTCAGGTCATGATCTCACAATTCTTGAGTTCGAGACCCGCATCAGGCTCCGTGCTGACAGTGCAGAGCCTGTTTGGGATTCTCTCTTCTCTCTCTCTCTGCCCTTCCCCAACTAGTGCCTTCTCTCTCTCTGAAAATAAATAAATAAACTTAAACACAGTAATAATAAATAAATACATGCATACATGCAGCCTGATTGGCCATGTGCTTCTCACCCATCAGTGGAGGGATTAGCAAGGTGAATTGGCTCTGAGACAATACCAGCGAGACCTAGGGGTTTCCTTTTCAGGTAAACAGTTCTGAGCTATCAGTTTTCTGCCCTAACCTGGCCCTTGTTATGTATCCCCACGAACCCTTATGTTTCTTTTTATGTAGTGTTCTCCCTACTGGTAATTAATTACTTGTTTATCATTCATCCCCCCCTGTTGGACTACAAGCTCCCAAGACAGGGCCTCTTTCATCACATGAAAGCCCAGCACAGAGCCTGGTACTGGCACTGGGTACTGGTAATGGACACCCAGCGAGTGTTTGTGAATGAAAAGAACCACAGCTATACATAAACATGCCCTCGGCTAAGAGCCTGGAGCTGAAACATCCTCTCATGGCGGTGTGGGTTTAAAAATGGAAGAAGCATTTCTTATATATGATTAAGCAAAATAAGCCAGTTACAGAACATTCTGTACTTTCTGATGCCAGTTTTGCATGAGAGAGGGAGCAAGACAGACACAGAGGTAAGGAGGGATTGGTGAGAGACCCAAAAACCATCACAGAGGTGAGGAGACCCAGGGAAAGACTGAACACTGAAGTATGAATAGTGGTCATCACAGGGAGGGCAAAGTTTCCTTTTTTTGAGTTTGTCTGTGTTTTTCAAACACTTTATTATTTTTTTTAAATAGTTTGTTGTCAAGTTGGTTTCCATATAACACCCAGTGCTCATCCCCACAAGTTGCAAACACTTTATAATGTGTATGAGTCGGAAATATTTTTTCTTAAAGTTATTACCAGATCTCAAATACTTTGAAATCTGGTATCCCAGGAATTTGGCCAATGTTACCTTATTTCCAGAGCCCTTTTCATCAGCGGGAGACATCTTATTTCTGTGGCCCCCTTTCTTCCCAGAGCTGTAATTTTTTTTTAATGTTTTATTTATTTTTGAGAGAGAGAGAGGCAGCATGAGCAGGGGAGGGTCAGAGAGAGAGGGAGACACGGAATCCGAAGACAGTCTCCAGGCTTTGAGCTGGCTGTCAGCACAGAGCCCGATGCAGGGCTCGAACCCATGAACCGTGAGATCATGACCTGAGCTGAAGTTGGAGGCTCAACCGACTAAGCCACCCAGGCGCCCCCCAGAGCTGTAATTTTTATTTTTTACTTGATGGACCAGAGTGGAGAGGATACAGAAAACCTCACAAAGTCCCTAAACCGTCTTAGAGGCTTAGCGATCTTAGAGGTCTTCCCCAAGCCAGCCCATCTCTCTGGGAAGTTGAGAAATGATCTTACTGAATGAAGAGGTGATCTGAGGTCAGCATTAAATAGATGTGTTGCTTTTCCCAGAGTTGGCTGAAAAGATCAAGTGACTTCCTCTACCGAGAAGTTATAATTCAGTGATTAACAGAATTTCCTCACAGATTTACAGGCTTCAGTTCTTATTCCCCAAAGCGCTGGCCTCATTACCATCTCTCCTCTCCAGGGAACAGCAGAGCCCAGTCCTCAGGGAGGAACAGCAGAGTTGCAGTTTATACGAAGAGACAGATACAAAGCAGAGCACAGGAGGGAAGGAGGGGGCGAGGGAGATAGGTAAGGACAGGAGGGGCATCTAGAAAATGGAGAAACTAGAGCCTCTATCTCTGAGGGGCTCATAACCTGTCCAGTATTTCTTTTACTGCTTGAAAATTTCCTACCTCCTACCTTCCTCCCACCCCACACCCCAGTAATGGTATGATCCCATGGGGGATAAATCCATCGTCCCTGGAAATACAGAATGGCAGAACTTTCTGGGATCAAATATAGAAGAAAATGTGTAATTCTTTTCATCAGACACGGTTTTGGACATGTGTTTCTCCTTTTTCCTTAATTTCCAGGCATTTGTGAATTAAACTCATCACACACTGTTTCAATGCTATGACTCTTTGATCCTGGACCTTTTGCATACTATCCTTGCTCCTGGTATACAATGTTTAATTCACTCAATCCGTCTTTATGTGATTTTGTATTGTAATTCACCTCACAAATGATGGTAATCCACCTTTGATGCTAAAGTGTGGTATATATTCGGCTGTTCATTCGTTTATTCTGTGTGTTAAGAGAAAGAGTAAGCTGCCGTGATAAAAGCAGCTTAGATGCTTCTTCTTAGATGCCCCCCCCCACGTGAGTGGTGCAGGCTGGCAGGTGAGCAGGGGGCTCTGCCCCAGGGGATCCTTTGGGAAGCCAGTTTCTGGAATGTTCTTGACCTGCCACCTAATGAGATGATGTCATTGTGCGATCAACAGAGGGCCATAAGTATATCTGCATCTCTGCTTGGGGCAGAGTGAAAGAGTGGAACTCCAGAGCAAACTGGTTATCTTTTTATCTTTTTAAAGAACTAAAAACTTTATCTTTTAGAGCAATTTTAAGTTCACGCAAAATTGAGCCTAGAGTACAGGAAGTTTCCATATACCCCCTGCCCCTACACATGCATAGACTTCCCCGCTCTCAACATTTGTTACAACCCATGAATCTATATCGACACCGTCGCTATTATCCAAACGCTGTAACTTACACTACAGTTCACCCTTGCTGTTGCACACTCTATGGGGCTGGACGAATGTATAATGACACGTATTCACCATTGTAGTGTCAATAATAGTGCCACTGTCCTTACAATGCTCTGTGCTCCTCTTCGTCATCCCACCCTCTGGTCTCATCCTGGGCAACCACTGATCTTTTTACTGACGCCATAGTTTTGTCTTTTCCAGAATGTAATAAACGGGGAATCCTACAGGATGGAGCTTTGTCAGGTTGGCTTCTTTCACTTATCAAGATGCATTTAAGTTTCTCCATGTCTCTGTTGGTCTCCACCTTGCAGACAGTACATCATGAGACTTCTCAGCTTCTATAATTTTGTGGGCCAATCTCGCATAATAAATCTTATTATGTGTGTGTGTGTGAATATGTATGTATGTATGTCTGTGTGTGTATATATATATATATACATATATATATACATATAGAGCAGAATATATATATATATATTCTGTTTCTCTAAAGATCCCTGACTAGTAAATCTTGAAATACACTATCCTCTGTTTACTCTTGGAAATACAGAATCCCCATTTTGAGCTCCTTCTCAGGACTCGAAGTTCCGTGAAGGTTGGAGTTATACCTTTATTTACTGCTGAATTTATTCCAACTACACATTTTCAAGTAAAATATAATTTGCTAACAAAATAGCAATAGAATGATAGTTCTCATTTATTCAGTGTGTATGCCAAGCACTAGTGAGCTGGGCGATCTATTTATTTTATCTTATTTAATCATCATACCAAACTGGTGAGAAAGGTAATATTATCCTCATTCTGTAGATGAGGAAGCTGGGATTTAACAAAGGACAAATCATTTGAGTAAAGTCACATGCTTAATAATTGGTAGATCTAGAATCAGAAATCAAATCTGCCTGACTCCAAATCTTACTCTGTTTTTGCCAATACCCTCAATATACAAAATGGAGCTTTTTAAAAAAAAAAGTTTATTTATTCATCTCTGAGATACAGAGAGAGAGAGAGTGAGCACGCATGCACAAGCAGGGGAGTGGTGAGGGTGTGGAGACACAGAATCTGAAGCAGGCTCCAGGCTCTGAGCTGTCAGCACAAAGCCCGATGTGGGGCTCAAACCCATGAACAGCGAGGTCACGACCTGAGCCAAAGTCAGATGCTTAACCGGCTGAGCCACCCGGGCTGAGCCACCCAGGCACCCCCAATCTCCTCCATTTCTGATGGGAGGCCTGATTCTGACAAACAGCCCCGTGTCCTCAGCTCCCCTCACTCGTGCCCCCTCCAGTGCCCTCCAAAGGACCTGGTCGCTGTCCCAGGAACCAGACCAAAAGAGAGGGAGGTGAACATTTGTCAGGCTGTCCCTTGGCTGGCAGAGGGATGTAAACGCCTGGCCTGGGGGTGCCCCTGCATGAATGGATGCCTGTGGGGCAGGGGTGAGGGGAAGCCCCAGGGAAAGTGCTAACCACCAGTGCTGCCTATCGCTGACCGCAGAGAGTGGAGAGCACCGAGAACCATGAGATCTCGGGTGTGTGCTTTGCGCCCCCCCACCCTTTTTTTTTTTTTTTTTGAAAGGGACTCCATACAGCATCATACACAGCTAGGAATTTCAACAATCAAGGCTTTATAAAGTAATTTTTAACTTCTATTTAAAAAATTTTTATTAAGATTTTAGTTATTTCTTTTAAGAGAGAGAGAACACAAGTGGGGGAAGAAGAGAAAGAGAATTCCAGGCAGGCTCCACAGTGTTGGCGTTGAGCCCGATGTGGGGCTCGAACCCACCAACTGTGAGATCATGACCTGGGCTGAAGTCAGACGCTCAACCTACGGAGCCACCCAGGCACCCCTACAAAGTAGAAATTTTAAAGTTCATTTATGAAATGAAGAGGCTTTGTTTACATGTCTCAGCCCAGTCCATCAAGCTTTTGTTAAGTACCTACTATGTATGAGCCAAGCACTGGGACCACGAGGTTGAACGGCATGATATTTCCCTTAAGGGGCACATGCCAATTAATAGGCATTAACTGCTCTGGGAGAGATATAGGAGCAGAGAGGAAGGGCACAGCCTGGCAATTCATAGAGAGTTTCTGAAGGAGGTCCAATTTGACCTGAGTCTTGGAGGATGAGTAGAAGTTAGGCAGGTGAAAAATGTGGGGAGAACATGCTAGGAGTCAAAGCAGCATGAGAAAGGGCACACGACATGAGGTGACATGGAGGAGATGTGCCTTCTCCATTCCAGTGGCTTATCTCCATCAGGAGGAAGCTCCACTATCAATTCCTGCCTCTCTCTCCCTTTACTAAGCAGAGTGGCTTCTGATTAGTAAATCTGAGAAGAATAATTTCAATGTGCCTGATTCAGCTCTCTTATCTTCCTAATGGGAGTGAGCTATTTACAGGGAGCTCATGTTTGTTCCCTTCTGGGGTCTACAAGAAGGAAGCCCCCACCGCGGCAAATAAGAGCCACTTTCTCCAGTGTGGACGTTATCTGTGATAAAGGGGTTATGTTGGTCTTTCATATGTGGTCTCCTTGTCATATTACCTAATTGATTCAGAACTCCATCAGGGAAGAGGGATGTTAGATGGGCCTTCTAGAACATACATATTGGGGTGTAAGGTATGAAGCACGAAGGGCAGGAAATGAGTTTCAACAGATTTGGAAGAGCCAGGTCATTTGTCTTAAAGGCCATGGGTTGGATCCCTCTGATTGATTTTAAGGTGGGTACTAACTCACTCAGAACTAAATTCCACTGTTGTTCTCTCCAGCAACAGTGTACAACATGGATTTTGGGGGAAATTACAGAAACAAAATCAAAGACAGGGAGACTAATCTGTAAGTGACCACAGCTATGTGTATTGAGGAAGGTGAGAGCCGAGCTGGCCACTTGTGGTGGAATAGATTAGAATAGTCTGGGATGAGTCCCTGTTTCCTGACTTCAGTAACTGAGTAGATTATAATGTCAGTTACCGAGGCAGGGCGGTGGGGGGGGGGGGCGTCCGGGTGGCTCAGTTGGTTAAGCATCTGACTTCAGCTCAAGTCATGACAGCTCAAGTCATGATCTCACAGTTCATGAGTTTGAGCCCTGCATCAGGCTCTGTGTTGACAGCTCAGAGCCTGGAGCCTGCTTCGGATTCTGTGGCTCCTTCTCTCTCTGCCCCTCCTATGTTCACACTCTGTCTCTCCCTCTCTCTCAAATATAAATAAATGTTAAAAAAATTATAATGTAAGTTACCAAGAGAGGAAACAGGAAAACAGCCTTGTTGGGGGGGAGTGATGCATGTAGTTTGGGCCATGTTGATTTTTATATTTGGGATCTCCAAGTGAGATGTCTTCAAGCCTGCCATCAGGAAGGGATCTCAAGTCCAGCAGTGATGTATGTCAGTAAGGAAGATTTAAATTTGGAAGCCATAAGCCTCCCCTTCCAGGGAAGGGAGCATTATAATCATGACTGTATGGGATAGTGTAGGAAAATAGAATACGGGGCCAGACGGGAGCTGTTTGCGGGATGCAAACATTTAAGAAGTTGGCACAGGAGGAAGACCCCATATAGGACAGAAAGGAATGATCAGACATGCAGGGGGAGAATCATGAGAGATGTCAAAGAAGTGGAGAATTTCAGGAAGAACTGAAGAAGAAATAGAATCAAATGCAGCAGAAAGGCCCAGTTAGACCAAGACCGGGGGTGTCCAGTGGCAATTTGGAGGTGATGCCTTTGGAAGCAGTTAGATTTGAGTGGTATGGTCAGAAGCCAGGTGCAGTGGGAAGTGAAGACCCCATTTATTTATTTATTTATTTATTTATTTATTTTTTATTATTATTTATTTCTAGGAGAGAGAGAGAGACAGCGTGAGCAGGGGAGGGTCAGAGTGAGAGGGAGATACAGACTCTGAAATTGGCTCCAGGCTCTGAGCTGGCAGTCAGCACAGAGCCTGACGCGGGGCACGAACCCATGAACCGCGAGATCATGACCTAAGCGAAAGTCGGACGCTTAACCAACTAAGCCACCCAGGCGCCTCAGATTATTTGTTTTTCGAGTGTGGAGTTTGGTGAGTTCTTTATAGATTTTGGATACTAGCCCTTTATCTGATATGCCATTTACAGCTACTTTCCCCATTCCATTGGTTGCCTTTTAGTTCTGTTGATTGTTTCCTTTGCAGTGCAGAAGCTTTTTATCTTGATGAGGTCCCAATAGTTCNAGAGCCCGACGCGGGGCTCGAACCCACAAACCGCGAGATCATGACCCAAGCGAAAGTCGGACGCTTAACCGACTAAGCCACCCAGGCGCCCCTGAAGACCCCATTTAGAGGGCCTATTTTCAAGATGCTTGTCTGAGAAGCCAAGGGGATGTCAAGAGAGACTCTCTCCTCTAAAAGTGAATCTTGAAGTAGGGCAGAGGGCAAGAATGTGAATTTATAGAAGAAAGGGGATTATGGATGGAGCACAGTCCCAAAGAGGACAGGAGATTATGAATTAAAAGCTGGCATGGGGGTAGGGAGTAGAGGGCAGGGGGTGGGGAGGAGGGGGTGACAGTTATCTTGAACAGAAGAGGTGTCTTCTTCCCAAAGACACTGAAGAAGAAGGAAGGGTGTTTACAAATGAAATAGGCACTGTTTGGTTGTTGAAGTCATTTTTGGTGAAGGCTGGAGGGAAGGACAGCAGTAGAAGTTCATGCCAATAGCCTCATGAAAACAATGTAAACAGAGGAGGTCCTCAGTAGGTGATGGTTTTGTTCAGTTGCAAGATTCTAAACCCGTAACTAATATTTGAACAGCTTTTTACATTTGGGGAAATGTTTTTGCAGACATGTTTCATTCGGCTTTCATAGCAGCACTACGAGGCATTGTTATCATGTTCCTGTTCCATAGAGAAAAAGTGAGACTCACGGGAGTGACTCAAGATCATACAAGCAGCAAAGGCACGATTCAAACTATATTTTTGGTCTCCAGGCTTCATAATATACAATCTGATACTTAAAAACATTGAGTCATGAATAAAAACGTATACCTTGGGTTGATTTTTCTAAGAGTGAGGATGAATCTTTTCTTCTCTACTTGTGACCCCCTAAGTATTGGTACAGCCAAATGGCTCACTGATGTGATGTTTACATTGAGGTGAGTCTTGGGTTTACCTGGCTAATCAGCCCACACAGTCTACATAGGTCTATGTACACCCTGTGCTAGTTCTCACCTCTGTGCTTCTGAACCTGCCATTCTTCTGCCTACAAGATTCCCCCCACCGTTGTCTCCTGGCTAATTCTTATGTCTTTCACAGCCCCTCAAATGCCTACCTTTCCAGAAACTGACCTAAAACAGGATTAGATGCTCCTAATAGTACCCTGGGCTCTTCCCTTCTCTATCTCATTGAATTTGTGGCCTATACACCTGTCTCTCTCACTAGACTTAATGCTCTTTGAGATCAGGAACTCTGGTCTCCACGCAAAGTGCCTAGCACAGTGCTTGGTACAATCATGGGTCCGTCACCTGCAAATATGGAAAATATGACCTTTGGCATGACTCTCCGTGGAAACCAACTAAAACCATAAGTGAGATCATCACATGACCTCACTGTTCTTTTGCCGAGAAGAAGAGTTGTGGCAGAAGTATTGAGGTACAGAGATAATCAGTAAAAGCTTTCCTTCCCTCCCCCAAGACTTGTCTTCCTTTTCATTTTTTAAGTTCTAGTATTTACATCTATCTGGAAACTACTTCTCCCCACCTGTACTACTGCTATTGGTCCTTCTCTGGCCTGGATTGTTGTAACAGCTTCCTCACTGTTCTCTCTGCTTTATCCTTCCCAGGGGACAGCCTGCTCCCCACACCACACCAGAGTCATCCAATTACAGTGCAGGTCAGATGAAGTCCCTCAGTGACTCAATAGCCCCAATGGCTGCTATCTCATGCTGGTAAAAACCAAAATCCTTTCAAATGCTCTACATGAGCTGGCCCTTGCAAACTCTATGACTCCAGCTCCTCCTCAGCCACACTGATGTCTTCACTATTTTTTAAGGCGCCAAGGACACTCCTACCTCAGGACCTTGCATTGACCTTCCTTGCATGGAATTCTCCTCCTCCAGATTTTATTATCTCTCCCTCCTTTGCTCCCTCAGCTTTTTTGACTCAGGCATGTCCTTCTCAGTGAAGCATCACCCCTGCCCCCCACCCCCATCAAACATTACAACTTCTGACTCCTGCCCTTGACAATGACATCCCCCCCCCCGCCCTTATTTCTCTACTTAGCACTCAACGCTAACTAGAATACTACATGTTTCACTTTCTTACCCTGTTTATTTTCTGCCTCCCCAAGTAGGGGATGATTTAGAACCATCTGGTTGATTTCTGTATCCCATCCCTCACACCCAGAAAGTCATCTGGCACAGAGCGGGTTCTCAATGAATATTAAGTTGAGTGAATGACTTCTGATTCAAGTCTGACCTCTTATCTCCTGGTTAAAAATGGATGGTTCTCAAATTGTTTCCTATCCATCAATTCGTTTTGTGTAATTAGAGTATATGCTTTTCAGAAGCCGAGACTGGTTTACACTTCATGCCGGTTTATTAATGTGGAGTGACAGCCATCATAGCTCAGCCCCATCTGTCCCTTGTCCCATCCACCCACTCTGCCTGGCTCGGCTGTCCCTGCCGGACCACTACGTTTCCCTTTGCCTCCTTTTACCTGTCTTGTTGCCTTGTCTCAGGAAAAGCTCATCGTTCCTGGAGAAATTCTTCCTTTCCACAGCTTCTGCTGATTTAATCTTTGCTTTTTAATCAGATAAAAGGAGGTGGGGGTGGGAGTGGAGAATGTACTCAGACCATCATACATCATTTTCTGGAAGAAAAAGCCTGACATTTTCATTGGCAAATAAATCCTGGAGCTCTGGGCCTGGAAGGAACCTAAGAGGTTAGCCCATCCATCTTCATACCTGTGGGCAGTTCTGTGTTGAAAAACCATCCCCCAAATGCAACTGTCTAATCTTTTCTCTGGCTATTCTCTAAAGAAGTTATTTCCCTGACCTCCTTGGATAAGATCTTTTAGTAGAAAATATAAAATTATTATTGAAGCACTCACAATGCATAGAGTTAAGGAAGAAGAAGACAGATGTACAGGCTGGAGCCCAAGGTGGGAGGCTGGGCTCTGAGGCGAGGCCAATGTGAGCTTGAATTTTGAATCAACCAGCAATGAACTGGATGACCTTGTGCAAGTTAACCTCCAAAAGAGATACTTATAAAGTCCTAAGGACTTGATAAGCTTACGTGTGCGTAGAAGTAATAAGTGTATGTGCTCAGTAAATGCTTCTTCTCTTCTTTCTTCTATTTCTCTCCTGTAGCCCACCCAAATGCATTTCATGTTTAAGAATGCATCTAAATCTTCATTAGAGAATTTTCAAGTACAAGAGAATCTTCCAGCTTGGTGATACTTCCAAACATTTGCAAAGGACTGTCCCTAAATCATTCCAATTTGAACATAAATACAGTTGATTTAGAGGACAGATGATGCAGGCTAGGGAGACTGTATTTGAATCCCAGCTCCAAAATGTATAGCTGTGGGACTTGGGGCACTCAGCTTCTTACGCTCTTCATTTTCCTCATCTGTAAAATGGGGGTAAATTATCTGCTACCCTATGGAGTTCTTGGAATGATTAAATGAGATTATGTATGGAAGGATTCAGCATAGTGCCTTGAAACCTAGTATGTGCTTAATAGATGATAATGGTGATTCTAACAGTAGCTAACATTTAATATGTGTCAGGCATCAGGAAGAACTTTCCAGATACTATTTCACTTAATAGGAAATAGTCTTGAGAGACCTTGGTATTTTCATTATCATTATGGTGATCATGTTTTAAAGCCCCGTGAAGAAAAGTGATTGAGTTCTCTCCCCCTCAAGGGATCTGTTAAAGTCAGTGAGATGCTTCGAAGGTCAGTGTGAGTGGTTGATGTTTATTCTGCTAAAGAGAAGGGGTGAAATGGGCTCAAAGAGAAATGGGTTAAAGGAGCAGTCTGTAGTAGAAGCTGGCCCTTGACCCTGGGTGTGGGAGTGGGTCCTTACCACGTAAACAAGGCTGTGGACTGTTCATTTCTGCAGCCTGAAGCAGCAGGCTGCCCCTCTCCAGGACACTCATGCACTGAGTGGAAGGAGGGTGACAAGGGGGATCCACAGACCTTTGGGAGCAATGTCACTCAATTTCTATGGGTTGTGAGTACACATCTCTGCAGAAGTGCAAGTGACCTGGAGGGAGAGGTGTAGGATTTTAATGGGCAAAAAAGCCAATAGCAGGAGGTCATCTTTACCTAACCAAATAAGAAGCTTGATTTGAGCCTAACAATGGCATTAATAGTGTTGTCCAAGTGCTCCGCAAACATTTTCATTTAGCCCGCTGTTTTGTAAATCATAAATAAATAAATATATATATATGATTATTTTCAAAAACACTAAAGAAGACAGAGCAAGAGAAAATGTTGGAGACTACGACTGTATTACAATCCATCACAAAAGAGAAAGCCTGCTACATATTAAAGGTGCCTGTGGCTGCCGCACATCCAGATGGTGACTGACACAGAGAGATCTTAGGTGTAATCGTTTTCTACACGAAAAGGTGGAGATGGGCCATTTGAAAATAATATTGCAATTCCAGTTACCAATTCAGGTTATGGGGCCTGAAATGTCCTGCTGTGAATCATTATGCTCTATTGAAACTACCAATTTGCTTTAATAACATATCAACTTATAGACTGTGAAATATGAAGGTAGCTGCTTTCTGAGAGCATGTTTGAGTGGGTTTCTGGAACACTCAGGGAGATAACCGGAGGAACAAGATCACGTTTATTAGAAAGTGTCACTCCCACTCACCGCCCAGGCTCCTGACCCAGCAGCCCTCTTTCATTCAGATCCTACAGCCGCGTCCAGGACCTTCTAAACTCAACCCCTCACTCCCGTAGTTTCCTCTTGATTTAACAAGACAATGTCTTCTCCTCTTCTCTTGGTGGTTGGCTTCTTATCCATTAAGTTCAGGATTAAATATCATTCCTTAAGAGACCTTTACTGACTATGCCATCTAAAGCAGATCCCCTCACCACGACTCCAGCTTGCAGTGTGCTGGCGGTGTTTCAAAGCACACATCAGTGTATTTCATTTGTTTGTTTTGTTGTCAATGGGATCTCCCTCCTAGACTCTAAGGTCCGTGAGGGCCGATGGACAGGGTCCACACCTGCTTCGTTTCTCATTATGGCCTTAGCATCTAGCACAGAGGGTGTCATCTAGTGGAAACCCAATAAATATTGGTTACATGAGAGACACAAATGTTTAATATTTCCTTTTAGTTTATCACGTACTTATAGAAAATATACTAGAGCATGAGTTCTTTCTCAGCTCTGTTCTTAGATCTATGTAGGAAATTCATGCAACTTATTTATCTGAAGATGGGTGGCATTTGACCTTGGGTTATTTAAGACCCAGAATAAGATTGTCATTGTCAATGTATTACTCAATGACATCAGTCATATATATATATATGCAATGGAATATATATATATATATGCAATGGAATATATATATATATATTTGCAATGGAAGTAAAAATAAACAAGACTGCATCAAACTAAAAAGATTTTGCACAGTGAAGAAAGCCATCAACAAAAACAGAAAGGCAACCTGCTGAATGGGTGAAGATACTTGCAAACAATATATCTAATAAGGGGTTGATATCTAAAACATAAAAACTCATACAAGTTAATAATAACAACAACCAAAAAAATCCCACCAAAAAAACCTAATTAATAAATGGGCAGAGGATCAGAAGAGACATTTTTCCTAAGAAGACATACAGATGGCCAACTTGCACATGAAAAGATGTTCAGCATCAGGGAAATGCAAATCAAAACCACAGTGAGATACCACCCACTTCTGTCAGAATGACTAGTATCAAAAAGACAAGAAATAACTAGTGTTGGTGAAGATGTGGGAAAAAAGGGAACCCCCTTTTTGTTGATGCGAATGTAAATTGGTGCATCCACTGTGGAAAACAGTATGGAGGGTCTCCTCAAAAAATTAAAAATAGAGCTACCACATGATCCAGCAATTCCACTTCTAGGTATTTATCCAAAGAAAATGAAAACATTAATTTGAAAAGATATACACACCCTTATGTTCATGGCAGCCTTGTTTATAATAGCTAAGATATGGAAGCAACCTAACTGTCCACCGATAGATGAATGGATAAGGAAGATATGATATATATATACACATACACAGCCATTTAAAAGAAATCTTGTCATTTGTGGCAATAATGGGTGAACCTAGAGTGTATTATGCTGAGTGAGATAAGTCAGATCAGAGAAAGACACATGCTGTATGATTTCATTTATATGTGGAATCTTTAAAAAAAAAAAAAAAAAAAGAAACAAACAGAACAGAAACACGCTCATAGATACAGAGAACAAACTGGTGCTTTTCAGAGAGGAAGTGAGTAGAGGGATGACTAAAATAGGTGAAGGTGATTAGGAGGTAAAAAGCAGCAGTTATAAAACAAGTCGCAGGGATGTAATGTACAGTGTAAGAAAACAGGCACTAATATCATAATAACTTTGTATGGTGACAGATGATAACTGGACCTATCATGGTGGTCATTACATAATGTATAAAAATATCAAATCACTACTAATATTATATTCAATGTCAATTATAATTCAATAAAAATGTCTTAATAAATACAGTTTGATTTCAGGCTCATTTCCATTTGAGTCACTGAGACAGTGTCTTCTTACCATTTAAAAGAAATAAAGATGCTCTCACTTTGGGCCCTTCATATATACAGAGCCAATATCTTACACAACATGAGCACAAAAAATCGTCCCTTTCCTTTCCTTATAAAACTGTGAAAGGTAGAGATCACATCTCAGACTCTTAATAGCAGCTGGATTGAGAATCCACTGTGTTCCAGGTATTGAAATAACACTACAGAGTCCTTGGCATACCAATTCTCATTTTACTCATGATGAAAATGAGGCTAATAGAAATTCACTAATTTTCCCCAATCTCCAAACTTGGCAAGTGGCAAGGAGCAAGATCGAAAACCAGATCTGTCTGATGCCCGAACTCATATGCTTAGTCCTCTAACAAATGAACAGTCCGGCTTTGCACAGAGTTGTCTGAGCTTCTACTACATGGAACCAGTAATGAGCATCCTAGGACACAAGCTGAAGAAAAAGAGAGCTGTCTGTTAATTCCTTGGACTATATATATCATCACAACATATACAAAACATCCCAAAACTGCACCAAGCAAAGGCAAGCCTGACATTTCTGAGTAAGTAAATGTATGCAGGACAAGAAAATGAGACACTAGGGTTAGGTAGGGTGATTGGGAAGCCTTTCAAAAGGTGAATGTAGTTCATTAGATTTTAACGAGGAGAAAGAGGAATGGAGGAAGGGGGCATGAGAGTGGCTTCTGTGGTGTTCACTTTTGGCCCCTTCATCACCATAAGCTGTATGCCTTTTTGGTCATGGCCTGAAATAGAGCCAGGAAGGATGAGAAGGATGGTCAGGATATCGCATGTCCTGGTATAGCCAACACTGGCTGCGAGATTCTTGGGGGAGCAGGACAATGACCTTCAGGAAAAGAGAAAGCCTTCTTTCCTCTTTGCTGTTATGAATGACTTGCTCCAATGTGTCAAAGGGACACATGGCTGATGTCAGTAGTGGCTGGCATTATCATTGGAGTAAGACCGATGTGAGTATGGCTTCCAAGACTGTGCCACCAAAGTCAAAGTCATTAGAGTTCATATTCAGAATGAGGTGAAAGAGCTTCTGTGCCCTGTGGGTTAACTGTGGGTTCCAAGTTAATCTCCCAAGCTTGCTATAGAGAACAATTAATATGGAGGACTTTGTGCAGAGAAGACTTCCAAAGAGCTAAGATCTGAAGGACTATCATAATGATTACTTTGAGAATGTTCCCGCCTAGGGACCTGGGTCGAAAATAGGGAAAATTGTAGCTTTTGGTCTAACAAAGAGAACTTTGGTTCCTGCTACTGAGGAGACCTCCTAATGCTTTATAGGTCCTTTCTAGAGGATAAGTGCGTCTTCCTCTCAAAAAAGATTCTATGTTAAAGATCTCAGCTTCAGCTTGGAGGATGAACTCTTTATGGTTTGGAACATTGGATTCTGCATGATCTTAAGCCAAGGAAACAACCAGTGTGTGCTACCTCCCTGTGCTCTCCTTCCCGCCCTCCCTCAGGCTGGGCTCCATATGAATAAAAGTGTGATTCGTTTATTCTGTCTAATTCCTTCAAACTTCATTGACTCTGTGTATGTCCTTATTGGACCATGCTGTGATATTTAGTAGTCACTGAAGGTGGGTATCAAAGAAAGCACGTACTTATTGCCAGCATTTACTACAAGTATCTAATCAAGTTCAGGTTACCGTGTTAATTATCATCCAGTTCCATACAGTTTAATATAATTCTACTGCAATTAGTGATTATGTATTCATCCAACTGCTCAGAGGGAAAAAAAACATTACATCTGGACATGCAAGGTAAATTGTTTTAATTCAGCTAACCATTAGATTTGTTCATAAAATGTTCATTAGAGTAAGATATACCTTAGTTTGAACTAATATCTTTAGTGAGCCCACCATCAACTGTTTAAGAACAGATTTTTCACGAGTCTCTTACCTTCATACTCTGTCTAGACCATGAATTACATTTATCTAAATCTGTTTATTTTATTTTTTAATGTTTATTTGTTTTTGAAAGAGAGAGAGAGACAGAGACAGCGAGACAGAGTGGGGGCGGGGCAGAGAGAGAGGGAGACACAGAATCTGAAGCAGGCTCCAGGCTCTGAGCTGTCAGCACAGAGCCGGACCCAGGGCTTTAACCCACGAACTGTGAGATCATGACCTGAGCCAACCGACTGAGCCACCTTGGCACCCCTATCTAAATCTGTTTTTTTTAAATAGAACGTCTTAAGAATTTCCTCTGTGTCAAGTTCATGAAAGCTCTTTAAAAACTTCCTCTTCTGGGGCGCCTGGGTGGCTTAGTCGGTTAAGCTTCCGACTTTCGCTTAGGTTATGATCTCGCGGTTCGTGGGTTCGAGCCCCGCGTCGGGTTCTGTGCTGACTGCCAGCTCTGAGCCTGGAGCCTGTTTCAGTCTGTGACTCCCTCCCTCTCTGACCCTCCCCTACTCACGCTGTCTCTCTCTCTCTCTCTCATGGAAATAAATAAAACATTAAAAAAAAAACCTTCCTCTTCAACAATGATATTATTTTATTTATTTATTTATTTATTTATTTTTAATTTGCATCCAAGTTAGCATATAGTACAATAATGATTTCAGGAGTAGATTCAATAAATCATCCTCTATGTATAACACCCGTGCTCATCCCAACAAGTGTCTTACTTAATGCCCCTTATCCATTTAGCCAATCCCCCCACCCACCACCCCTCCAGCAACCCTAAGTTTGTTTTCTATATTTAAGAATCTTTTATGTTTTGTCCCCCTCCTTGTTTTTATATTGTTTTTGCTTCCCTTCCCTTAGTTTCGTCTGTTTTGTATCTTAAATTCGACGTATGAGTTAAGTCATATATTTGTCTTTCTTTGACTCATTTTGCTTAGTATAATATCCTCTAGTTCCATCCATGTAGTTGCAAATGGCAAAATTTCATTCTTTTTGATTGCCGAATAATACTCCATTGTATATGTATACCACATCTTCTTTATCCATTCATCTGTCGATGGACATTTGGGCTCTTTCTATAGTTTGGCTATTGTTGATAGAGCTGCTATAAACATTGGGGTACATGTGCTCCTTCAAAACAGCACACCTGTATCCCTTGGATAAATATCTTGTAGTGCCATTGCTGGGTCGTAGGGTAGTTCAATTTTTAACTTTTTTAGGAACCTCCATACTGTTTTCCAGAGTGGCTGCACCAGTTTGCATTCCCATCAGCAGTGCAAAAGAGATCCTCTTTCTCTGCATCCTCGCCAGCATCTGTTGTTGCCTGAGTTGTTAATTTTAGCCATTCTGACTGGTGTGAGATGGCATCTCATTGTGGTTTTTATTTGTATTTCCCTGATGATGAGTGATGTTGAGCATTTTTTCATGTGTCTGTTAGCCATCTGGAAGTCTTCTTTGGAAAAGCATCTATTCATGTTTTTTTTCCATTTCTTCACTGGTTTATTTGTTTTTCGGGTATTGAGTTTGATTAAGTTCTTCATAGATTTTGGATACTAACCCTTTATCTGATATGTCATTTGCAAATATCTTCTTCCATTCTGTTGGTTGCCTTTTGGTTTTCCTGATTGTGTCCTTCTCAGTGCAGAAGCTTTTTTTATCTTGATAAGGTCCCAATAGTTCATTTTTGCTTTTGTTTCTCTTGCCTCAACAGATGTGTTGAGTAAGAAGTTGCTGCAGCTGAGGTCAAAGAGGTTTTTGCCTGCTTTCTCTTTGAGGATTTTGACAGCTTCCTGTTTTATGTTTAGGTCTTTCATCCATTTTGAGTTTATTTTTGTGTATGGTGTAAGAAAGTGGTCCGGGTTCATTTTTCTGCATGTCGCTGTCCAGTTTTCCTAGCACCGTTTGCCGAGGAGACTGTCTTTATTTCATTGGATATTCTTTCCTGCTTTGTCAAAGATTAGTTGACCATATTTCTGGATTCTCTATTCTGTTCCATTGATCAAAAGAATTTTAAAACTTCTCAATGGGTATGTTGAAAAAGGTACCCCTCAGAAACTTTCTCCCTCACAGAGAATATGAGAGTCACCAGATAGGAACAATTTCAAATACTTGCCAGTAACCCACAAACGTCCTAATACTCACACCCAATCTCTCCTCCTTCCCTCCCTTGACAGCAGAAGCACTTTCCTCCTTCCATCCAAAGTGACTGCTCTTCCTGTATCCTGAATCTCAGCCTCTCCATCCTCCAGGGACCTCCTCCCAGATTTTCTTCAACTCTCTCCACTCAATCTGTCCCTTCTTTCAGTACAAATATGCTCTAAATTTCTTGTATTTATAAAACATCTCCCACCTTGAGCCAATGCCCAACCACCCACCCCTGGTGCCATCTTTGCTCCACATTTGCTTCTGGACTTCTTTATTTATTTATTTATTTATTTATTTATTTCTAGGAAAGAGAGAGAGAGGGCGTGAGCAGGGGAGGGTCAGAGAGAGAGGGAGTCACAAACTGAAACAGGCTCCAAGCTCTGAGCTGGCAGTCAGCACAGAGCCTGACGTGGGGCTCGAACCCACGAACCGCGAGATCATGACCTAAGCGAAAGTCGGACGCTTAACCGACTAAGCCACCCAGGCGCCCCAACTGCTGGACTTCTTGAAGAGCCATCTATCGCCATATCCTCACTAACCAGTCACTGCTCACCCCACCACAGGCTAGTTCTGCTCCTCTCACCCTACTGAGATGGCTTGTGCCAAGCTCACCCTAGACCTCCCTGTGTTAAACACACTAGATGCTCCTTGGTCCTGAGTTTGCTTGGCTACTTGGCTCCATTTGTTACCGCTGACAATTTTGAAGGAATCTCTTATCTTGGTTCCTGCAAAGCAACATTCTCCTGGTTAACCTCATTGTGTGGGCTCCTTCCAAGTTTCTTTATTGGCTTCTCTTCAGGTTTCTGTCCTTGGCCCTTTTTTCACTCAACACATACTCCCTGGGCCACCTTTCTCAGGGCTATTGTTAACATCTATATGCTGCTAACTTCCAAATCTATAGTCCTCTGCCACCCATCCATTCACACAGCAAGCAGTGTGATATTTCTCAAGCACAGATCTCAACCTGTCACTTCCCGGAATACACTCTTCAGTGTCTTCCCATTGCTCTTAGGATAAAGCCAAACATCCTCACCTTGCATTCCAGCCTCAGTATCTTTCCAGGATTCCATATTCCCACTGTGCTAGACCTCTTTCCTGGTCTTTAATGGTACATGCTCTTCCAACTCTCAAATTCCTTTCCATCCAGTTCTTTCTACCTAGAATCTTCTTCTACTGGCTCTCCCACCTGTTACCTTCAGATCTGTGAGTAATGGTGCATCCTTTTTGGCCCCCCAGGCTAAGTTAGGTCTTACTGCCTTGTGACCCCATAGCTCTTTTGTATATTTCCTATGAAAATATTCACTATTTTTTATTTGTTGATATTCTCGTTTAACTGTTCATGGCTCTATCCCACTTCCTATCTAATGCCCAATATACACTAGAGTCTCACAACTACTAGTTGAATGAACACATTTACCTAAATGATAGTAACAACATTATCTGAACATTCATATCTGAGAATTTTCCCCTTCCTTCCAGAAGGTGGCCCTTGTGTATTTTCCCAATTGCTAATCAATTGCTAATTCCAAACCAACCTGTTCATTCGAAAACAACTAGGCTCTTTTATAAAATTGTGGAGGAAAAGGTTGCAACACAAAAAGACCACTGTGTTCCTCTCCTGTTGTAGAAAATTGGGTGTGAATTTAATTGAAAAGGTATCTAACATCTGATTTAAATACCTCATGGCTTTTGTTCCTTTGGACTTGCTTGCTAATTTGCACATATACTCTGCAACCTGTTTTGAGTAGTATGATTAATGGCTGACCATGAAATGTCCTCTAAACAGTTAAAAAGTACTATATCCCTAAATGTGGCTTTATTAACTATTATACTTAGGTTTTTCCAAAGAAGGGGAAAACACTATGATTTCTTTTCTTTCTTTCTTTTTTTTTGGGGGGGGTATTTATTTATTTTGAAGGAGGCCATCAGAGAGAGAGGGAGAGAGAATCTCAAGGAGGCTCTGTATTGTCAGCACGGAGCCTGATGACGGGTTGGAACCCATGAAGCACGAGATCATGACCTAAGCCTAAATCGAGTCAGACACTTAACCAACTGAGCCCCAAAGCTGTGATTTCTAATGGAAAAACAGGATTAAATACGCAGACAGTAGAGTTTCATAGAAAAAATTTCAAGAGCATACTAGCTGCATATAGTTGAAAAAAAAGTTTCTTTAAAAAAATTTTTTTAACGTTTATTTTCGAGAAAGAGAGAGAGAGAGACAGCGTGAGCTGGGGAAGGGCAGAGAGAGGAAGGCACAGAATGCAAAGCAGGCTCCAGACTTTGAGCTGTCAGCACCGAGCTGAGGTGGGGCTCAAACTCATGAACTGTGAGATCATGACCTGAGCCGAAGTCAGACACCCAACCAACCAATCCACCCAGGCGCCTCATTAAAAAAAAAAAGCAAAGCACAACAAACCTCTTTCTGGGCGAGACAGACATTGGAATAAGCGTCCTCCTGGGGGCCAGTAGAGATGTTCATCTGTCTAAATCTTGCTCTGCTAATTTTTAGTCCTGCCATTTTGTAAATACCCTTGCCTGGTGTTTTCTATCAGGACCCAAAATACTGGGAAATAACTTAAGACAACCACGATGCTTTGTGAGAGCCTGCAGATGACGTTTACGAAGCCATCAGAATGAGGAAAACCACTCTGAGAGCCTGCCGCAATGAGTGCTATGCTGCCCCATGGGGAAGGGATGTGGGCTCCGGCACAGACTGGATTTTATTTGGTTTGCGTATCTTGTTGTTGTTGAGCCTAAAATAAACGGCCAGGCCTGGAACAGCGGAGATTTAAACTCAGCCGAAAGGAACCTAGCAGGGAGGATGCATCACCTCCAGGCTGGTTGAGGGGCGAGATTTTCTAAAGACAAAGGAGGGAGCAGATGACCTTTCCAGAGCCCTCCGGTCTGCGGATTTTATGATTCTGCGCACGTCCTCTGTCTAGACAAGAAGTGTCGCTGCTCTTGCTTTCATCGCTAGCACATGGGGAAAAGTGTAACTGCCCCACCTACAGTCTGATCCTGGAAAGTACTCAGCCTTAGCCAGGAAAACATAACAAAACAAACAAAACTGGGGAGGAAAAAAAACCCCACTGGAAAGAATCTAACGTCAGTCTATAACAAAGAGTATTCCCCACCCAATTACATGTACTTTTATTTTGGCCTTTGCCCGTGATCGTAGTTTTAATGCCTGTGTTTTGTACAGTTATCAGTATTCATTCATCTATTTAATGTCTAATATAGAAGGCAGTTGTCTAAGAAAAGGAAGAGATAGGAAATTTGGCTCTTCTTTGACAAGGGGGCAACAGAGACCTGAAGAGGTAAGTTAGCTACCCCAGTGTCTGACTACCAACAAGTCAGGTTGTGCAAATTTATATCTACGCTTTTGAGACCGACGCAACGCTGCAGCACTTTCCTCAAACGCTGGACCTCAAATCCTTTCTCCTTGGACTCACAGGTCTGGGCACTCACTGCTCTAGGCTCCAGGCAACCTGAGCTTACCTTGTCCCTCTTCTCGCCTCCTCACTTTCCTTACCTCTGTCTATAACTTCTAAACTTCCTCACAGTTCCATGACTTTCCAGATCTTACCAGGCCCAGGTCACAGTAGCCTCATTATTCTTTCTCAAACACACCGAAGACCTGCCCTGAATGCTCCTCTCATGGGTGCGCACATGGCTTGTTCTCTTTTCATTCGGGCGGGTCTCTGCTCAAATGTTACTCCCTTACAAAGCAGCACCCTGGGGGTTCTTCACATAAAAACATGTTTTTTAATGTTTATTTATTTTTGAGAGATGGAGAGAGACAGAGCATGAGCAGACAGGGGCAGAGAAAGAGAAAGAGGGGTGGGGGAGACACAGAATCTGAAGCAGGCTCCAGGTTCTGAGCAGTCGGCACAGAGCGCGATGCAGGGCTGGAACTCACGAACCATGAGATCATGACCTGAGCCAAAGTGGGACCCTTAACCAACAGAGCCACCCAGGCGCCCCTCTTCATTTTTTAAAAAACATCAATTAAATGTCTTTTAAAGCTTTTATTTATTCTGAAAGGTAATGCATATACCGAATGTCGCATGAAGCACAAACTTTCCTCAGCCGGCAAGGGGTTCTAGCTCCTACATCAAACTGTCACTGACAAACTGTCTTCCTAGTTTGACACCACCTAGTGGCTTCAAGTTTGAATTACCGAGCAAAAGGAGGAAGACAGGAAGAGGAAGGGAGGAAACATTCCCCTATCACTTTGAGCCCTCATTCTGGGTGCTAATTAAATTCTAAGATTGAGTCTTTCTCTATCAATAGGCACTGAATTTCTATTACTCAAGTAGCTGGAAACTTGGCATCCTAAAGGAAGTGGGAACTTCCCACACCAGCTCTTAATCCAGAAGTCTGATAAACAAATTCCTTAATTTCCTACAGGATGGTTGGTACTTTAAACACAGATTTGTAAGGATTACCCATAACTACCCAATAAGTGATTTTGCACTCATCAAGAGAGACTACTTTTTCTGCAACTCCAGCACCGCACAAAAGTTTACAGTGGGAGCTGCCCTACATGATATCATTAGCATAGTTGCTGTAGAGGAACTTTGAACACCTGCTGCAGTCTGTCTTTCTCTTAACCTTCTCAACAGAGTTACCATCCCGCCTATGAACTCACAGTGTGACGTTGAATAATTCCGCGTATCTCTTTGGACTTGTTCCTTTTGCAAATAAAGGGTTGAACTCGTGTCCTCCACAGGCCTGACATTTTGTGATTGTATGAAAGGTCCTAGAAGAAGGGTTACGATGTTAATCATTCACCCCTGCAAATGAATTAATCATAGGGCTTTAACCTAGAGAAAGAGACTGATAGGAGGAAGAGTTGAGGGAAGTAAAAGAACTGGTAAAAGGGCTTTGGATACAGATTTAGAATGAATAGTAACAATTACTGAGTGCTAACCATGAGGCACTTTGATCTAGGTACTCTGTAAGGGTTACGTCAGTTTATCTTTATGTTATAGCAGTGTTATCTTAGTGCATAACCAAAGGCTGTAAATTGAAACAGACGTCCGTTTAAATCCAGAGTTCAAATCCTGATGTCACCATAGGTTTGCTCTGTGATTTTGCACAGATTCACCCTCCCAGTCTCAAATTTCTTCATATGTAAAGTATGTGACTCATAGGCTTTTGGAAAAGATTAAATAAGATAATGCATGTAACAGGGTCCGCACAAGGTATTACACAAAATATTATTCGGGGCACCTGGGTGGCTCAGTCAGGTAAGCGACCGACTTCAGCTTAGGTCACAGTCTCGTGGTTCGTGAGTCTGAGCCCCGCGTCGGGCTCTGTGTGGACAGTTCGGAGCTTGGACCCTGCTTCAGATTCTGTGTCTCCCTCTCTCTCCACCCCTCCCCTGCTCAAGCTCTGTTTCTCTCTCGCAAAAATAAATAAACATTAAAAAAATACATTATTCAGTCATGGTAGCTATTTACAATACTGGAAATGCTTTAATACCTTAATTATAGAAGAACATGCATAAGCTCAGAACCAGTATCTGAACCCTAATTACTTTTATGCCATATATCTTTCTGCGAAATAGTGCTGTCACAATACTTTGCCTACTACACAATTTTCTACTGGCAGAGGAGGCTCAGTAGAATTATGGGCTCAAGGCCCCTTTTTGCATCAGATCTGCCTATATACCTGTGATATTGTGATTTGTAAAAAAAATATATATAGTTGGCATACATAGCTCCTAAAACTCTTGGAATTTCTTAAGTGAGGAGAGTAATAAAAGTGTCATTTGTTATGGTAATGACCTCACTTTTGGATCACACCTAAGGATGGGGGCTGATTGCTAGGAGAGCCAACCATTTGATTAGAGGGATAGAATTGTCAGTTTCACTCTTATTTCCTGGAACAGGTGACGAACTGGAGGTTGAATCAATCACAAATGGCCAATGCTTTCATCAATCACACCTCGGCAATGAAGCCTCCAAAAAAAAACAAAAGGGGAGGGTTTGGAGAGCTTATAGATTTGGGAACCAGACCAGGCAAGCCCTGGATGCCACAAGGACTTAAGCTCCTTTGTTTGGGACCCCACCCTAAGTAAATCTCCACTGGCTGCTGATTCGCATCCTTTACTATCCGCTGTAATAAGCCAATAATCTAGTGAGTAAACAGGTTTTCTGAGTTCTGTGAGGCACTCCATCAAATTATTCAAACTCAAGAAGAAGGTTGTGGAAAACCTCTGAGTTATAGCCTGGGGGTCAGAAGTATAGGTATCAAACAACTGGTATCTGAAGTGGCCAATCTTGTGGGATGTAGCCCTTGCCGTGTGAAAGCTGATGCTATCTCTGAGTAGATAGAGTTAGGATTGAGTTGAAACGTAGTTCAACCAGCTGGGGTTAGAGAGTTGCTTGGTGGTGTGAACCTCCCCCGCCCCCAACACACACATTGGAGTTGGGGTGCAGAACCCTTTTAATACCTTTATCTCATTTCCAGAGTCCTACTCTTTCCCCATCAATGCCATACCTTTAACATACAGAAGTCAGTAAGATTAGGAATTTAACTGGCTCCCAGCACAATTAAACTTTGATGTGGCTTTCAGAAATTTGGCTCTACAACTACAGAGATAAGAGATTTTTTTTAAGGCAATCATATTCTCATTTACGGCAATTCTCATTTAGGGCAATTCTCATTTAGGGCATTTGGGTTCCTTAACTGGACCCTGAACTGGGAATTTAAAGTCATAAACTCATCATCATATTTGTCTAAGTTCCTCAGCACACTTGGAAGCTCTGTACAAGTTTCTTATACTTCGTTTCCATTCACACGTTCCACGCCTCACGTACTTGGTCCTCCCAAGCCTTGCTTTCCACATGCATTTGATTACAGGTGTCTCCAAGTGATTATTTAAGTAACTATTTTGCTACTGATTATCGTGGACTTCCAATATTCCCTTTAATTTTGGAAGTAGGGTCATTAATGACTTTAAAGCTAATCAAATCAGAGAACCATTAGCAGATAACACAGACCAATTCAGAGAACTGATTCTTTTTTGTTTGTTTGTTTATGTTTTATTTATTTCTGAGAGAGAGAGAGAATGAGCAGGGGAGGGGCAGAGAGAGGGAGATACAGAATCTGAAACAGGCTCCAGGCTCTGAGCTAGCTGTCAGCATAGAGCCCAATGCGGGGCTCGAACCCAAGAACCGTAAGATCATGACCTGAGCCGAAGTTGGACACTTAACCAACTGAGCCACCCAGGTGCCCCAAAGGACTGATTCTTTAAATTTTTTAATTGAAATATAGTTGACACACAATGTTACCTTAGTTTCGGATATCCAAACATAGTGATTTGAAAAGACTGCAGAGATCTGATTCTTTTTTCTTTTAATGTTTGTTTATTTTTGAGAGAGAGACAGAGACAGAGACAGAGTATGAGCAGGGGAGGGGCACAGAGAGAGGGAGACACAGTGTCCGAAACAGGCTCTAGGCTCTGAGCTGTCAGCACAGAGCCTGACTAGGGGATCAAACCCATGAACTGTGAGATCATGACCTGAGCTGAAGTCAGACACTTAACCGACTGAGCCACCCAGGCACCCCAACAAAGGTCTGATTCTTAAGATTCTGAACTCTGGAACCATTTTCAGTGGCAGATTCTTTTTCAGTGGTCCATCAGAGAAGTGAGGATTTACCACAGGTGACTGTGAAAGCTGGTTACTGTTCACAGAAAGTGATTGATTGTTTCTGTCTGATGTTGGGATCTGAAGTCTGCAGAGGAAGAAGTCAGGAAGGAAAGACAAATGTGCGGTGGGCATGAGCGGGCAACAAGGACTAGCATTGGGAGGCTGTGTGGGAACTCATGATGGTACTCATGATGGTGGACTGGTGCCAACCCCTCACCACCACTTTGAGAAGGAGGGCAGCAGAGGCTTAAACACACATCAGACCCAGAATTGGGAGAAGCTGAAGGGGAATAGAGGGGAGCTGCGGCTGCCAGGGGCCCAGATGTTGCCTTGGGTCGACGGGTGAGCCAGCAGAGAAGTTACAACATGACTGAGTTGGCAACAGCGCTTCATAGACTGCTTCATCTTTCCAAGCGTGAAAAGTAAGATGGCTGCTGCTCCATTTCCACCTTCTAAATCTGACACAAAACGACTTGGGTAGCCATGCAAACCCACAACTATGTCGGAAAGTAATTCTGGGAAACACGGCTCTGGCTTGGCAAAGCTGACACAGTATAGGCCATCATACTACTGGGCCCAGAAGAAATCACTCTGAAAATAGAAAATACTTGGAACTAAAGAATAATGAAGATACAGCTTATGGCCAAGTGTGGCATGCAGTCACAGCAGACCTTACAGGGGATTCTGTGGCTTTAAATGTTTATATTTATAAAGGGAAAAAACTACATCAATGATCTGAGCTGCTATTTTGAAAATTTAGAGAAAGAGAAAAGAGAAAGGGAGAAAGGGAAGGAGACAGAGAGACAGGGAGATCAATGGAAACCCAAAACAAACAGAAGGAAAAAGAGGCAGAAATGAACAAAATTGAAGACAAAAATGGAGAAAAATCAAGAGCCAAAAGTTGATTCTTTAAAAAAGATCAGTTAAATGTATATTCTCTCAGCTATACTGATCAAGGAAGAAAACAAATGATCAGTATCAGGAATTTTAGAAAGGAAACATCAAAAAAAAATCTTCTAAGAAAAAAGGAAACATCACTACAGATCCTGTGTAATATTGTTAAAATGTCATTACTCCCAAAGCAATCTACACATTCAATGCAATCCCAAACAACATTGCACCAGCATTCTTCTCAAAACTAGAACAAACTATCCTAAAATTTGTATGGAGCCACAAAAGACCCTGAATAGCCAAAGTAATATTGAAGAAGATGACCAAAACGGGAGACTTCACCATCCCAGACTTTAGCCTCTACTACAAAGCTGTCATCATCAAAACAGTATGGTATTGGCACAAAAACAGACACATAGGCCAATGGAATAGAATTGAGAACTCAGAATTGAACCCACAAATGTATGGCCAACTAATCTTTGACAAAGCGGGAAAGAGGATCCAATGGAAAAAAGACAGCCTCTTTAACAGATGGTGCTGGGAGAACTGGACAGCATCATACAAGAATGAAACTGGACCGTTTTTTCACACCAAATACAAAAGTAAACTAAAAATGAATAAAGGACCTGAATGTGAGACAGGAAACCATCAAAACCCTAGAGGAGATAAGAGGAAACAACCTCCTTGACCTCAACCGCAGCAATTTCTTACTTGACACATCTCCAAAGGCAACAGTATCAAGAGCAAAAATGAACTATTGGGACCTCATCAAGATGAAAAGCTTCTGCATGGCAAAGGAAAAAATCCACAAAACTAATAGGCAACCAACGGAATGGGAAAAGATAGGTGCAAATGACCTATCAGATAAGGGGCTAATATCCGAAATGTATAAGGAACTCACCAAACTCCATGCCTGAAAAACAAACAATCCAGTGAAGAAATGGGCAGAAGACATGAACAGACACTTCTCCAAAGAGGACATCCAGATGGCCAATAGACACATGAAAGGATGCTCAGCATCCCTTCTCATCAGGGAAATACAAATCAAAACCACACTGAGATACCACCTCCCGCCGGTCAGAGTGGCTAAAATGAGCAAATCAGGAGACTATAGATGCTGGTGAGGATGTGGAGAGACGGGCACCCTCCTACACTGTAGGTGGGAATATAAACTGGTGCAGCCCCTCTGGAAAACAGTGTGGAGATTCCTAAAAAATTTAACAAGAGAACTCCCCTATGACCCAGCAATAGCACTGCTGGGAATTTACCCAAGGGCTACAACAGTGCTGATGCACAGGGGCACATGTACCCCAATGTTCACTGCAGCACTCTCAACAATTGCCAAAACATGGAAAGAGCCTAAATGTCCATCAACTGATGAATATATCAAGATGTGGTTTAGCTATATAACGGAATACTACATGGCAGTAAGAATGAAATCTGGCCATTTGTAGTAATGTGGATGGAATTCGAGGGTGTTATGCTGAACGAAATAAATCAGGCAGAGAAAGACAGAAACCATGTTTTCACCTACAGGTGGATCAGGAAAAACTTAATGGAGGACCATAGGGGAGAAGAAGGGGAAAAATAGTGGGGGAGAAGGAGGAAGGCAAACCATAAGAGACTCTTGAATGCTGAGAACAAACTGAAGACTGATGGGGGTCAGGGGTCGGGGGAGGGGGGAGATGGGCATGGAGGAGGGCACTTGTTGGGATGAGCACTGGGTGTTATATGGAAACCAACTTGACAATACACTGAAAGAAAGAAAGTGTAATAGGAGAATGTTACAATTTTACAGCAACATATTTGAAAACTTAAATGAAATAAACAGATTTCTTGAAAACCAGTGTACCAAAACTGACAAATGGAGAAATAAAAATATGAAAAGCCTTATACCTATTAAGAATGTGAATGCATTATGAAAAATCTTCACACAAAAAAAAGTCTGAGCTTGCTTTGAGATAGGCAAAGACTTCTGAGATGGGACATAAAATGCAATCATTAGGAAAGATGTAAATTGATAAATTGGTCTTAATCAAAATTAAATCACTTGTTTCCGATTTAAAAAACACAATTAAGGAAATGAAAAGGCAAGCTGCAGATAAAAATATATATAAATATATGTATTTGCAATATATGTATATGTAAGTATATGTATTTGCAATAAATATATCTGACAAACGACTTGTGCCTTTGAATATATAAGAATTCTTATAAATCAATAATAGAAAGAAAAGCAACTTCATCAAAAATGTGGCCAAATGACTTGAATAGTGTAAAACAGGCAAAAAGCATGAAAAAGGTGTTTAACATAATTAGTCATAGGAAAATGAAAATCATGTACAATGAGACACTACTCCACACCCACTCACATAGCTAAAAATAAGGATTGACAATACTGAGAGTTAGTGAGGATGTGGAGAAAATGGAATTCTCATCACCTGTAGTTGGAATGTAAAATAGTACAATCACTTCAGAGAAGAGTTTGATGGTTTCTTTTAAAATTAAACATATATCTATCCTGTTACTGAGGAATTATTCTAACAGGTCTTTACCAGAAAGAAATGGAAATAGAAATCCATGCACAGACTTGTACATTGGTTTGTAGCAGCTTTATTCATAATAACCTCACCTAGAAATGACCCAAATATCCATCAGTAGACACAGAGATAACCAAATTATAATAAATGCAATGGAACAGCGATAAAAAGGAACAAATTACAGACATACACAATAGCCTGAATTTCAAAACATGTAAGCTAAAATAACTAAACACAAGAGTACATACTATCAATTCCATTTATAAGGAATTGTAGAACAAGCAAAATTAATCTCCAGTAACAGAAAGTGGATTAGTGGTTAGCTAGGGCTGTGGAGAGATCGCAAAGGAAGATAAAATTTTTTCTGGTAAAGAAAAATGTTTTTAAGTTTACTTGAGAGAGAGAGAGAAAACACAAGCCAAGGCAGGGCAGAGAGGAGAGACAGGCTTCACACCATCAGTGCACAACCTGATCCAGGGATCGAACTCACAAACTTGTGAGATCATGACTTGAGCTGAGATCAAGAGTTGGAGGCTTAACGGACTACGCCACCCAGGCTCCCTGAAAATGTTTTATATCTAAACTGGGGTGTTGCTTAGATGGTGTACACCTGTTTAAAAGCTCATTGAACCCATACAATGAATACATTTTACTGTATTTAAGTTATATCTCCATTAAAGAAAAAATCCCAATGAAGCAGTCAGTGGACAAAAGTCACCATGGCGATTACTCTCAAATATTGGAATGTGCACTAAGTTCCAGGTGACATGTTTGGTGGAACATGTCAGGGGGCCACGTTTTCATCTAAGGAAATGGCTTAGTGTGTAAAAAGTATTTTTATTTTATTTTATTTATTTATTTATTTATTTATTTTTGCCTTTCTGGATCTTTTATTTTCATCGTGGAATACTGTTAACATGGTCAGATTCAACCTTTTCATTTACTGTATGTAACATTCAGGATTCTGTATCTTTATAGATGATAGGTTATCCTAGATTCAACATTATTAGAGTATTTTAATTGGAATTTGCTAAAATGGTTAGGACTGCTTTGTCCATGGAAGCTATAAGGACCAAACATGTAAGAGGAAATTCAGAATTTTTCCTTTTAACTAATGAAATGCTTTAGTTATTAAAAAAGACAATTTTTATATTTTCCTTGCTAAGATCTCATATATTGATTTGTACATTTGTACAGATTCATTTAGACATTTTCTCCTTTTTAGTAACATTTTTAGTTTGATTTTTAAACTCATGATCATGGTTATGTATTAATCAAAGTCAAATTTTGCATTTTTACAAATAGTTTATTGTCAAATTAGTTTCCACATAACACCCAGTGCTCATCCCCACAAGTGTCCTCCTCCATGCCCAAAAAATATGGAACGCTTCACGAATTTGCGTGTCATCCTTGCGCAGGGGCCATGCTAATCTTCTCTGTATTGTTCCAATTTTAGTATATGTACTACCAAAGCGAGCACTATAATTTTAAAATCGATAACAAAATGATACAAGAAGTGGATGAAAGTCGATAGCACAAATATTTTACCTTTTTAAAGTTTACTTACTTGTTTGAGGCAGAGGGAAGGGCAAAGAGAGAGAGACATAGAATGCCAAGCAGGCTCTGCACTGTCAGCTCAGAGCCTGATGCAGGGCTCAATCCCACCAACCGTGAGATCATGACCTGAGCCAAACCAGGATTTGGATGCTTCACCGACTGAGTCACCCAGGCGCCCCGACAATGCATTTTTATTTTTTTATTTTTAAAAAAAAATTTTTTTTTTTTAATTCATTTCTAGGAGAGAGAGAGACAGACAGCGTGAACAGGGGAGGGTCAGAGAGAGAGGGAGTCACAGACTGAAACAGGCTCCAGGCTCCGAGCTGGCAGTCAGCACAGAGCCCGACGCGGGGCTCGAACCCACGAACCGTGAGATCATGATCTAAGCGAAAGTCGGACGCTTAACCGACTAAGCCACCCAGGCGCCCCCCGACAATGCATTTTTAAAACAAAATTACTTAGCAACAAATAATTTAGAGATCTTAACAATTCTTACAAAGAAAATTTACAGTAGATAGATGTGTCAATTTTGGATTTTCTTAGGATTTTTCCTCTGTGCTCCCTATTTCTCGTTCAACCCATGTCTCTCACTCTCCCATGTTAAGGTGAAATTACCCAAGGGCATTTTTTTCTCCCAGTAAGTGATTTCCATTGAGAGGCTATCCTAGGTATAATGATAATAATCGCTGAACCTACAAAGCAGAGGCCCACAATTTACATGAAAAATAGCCTCTGTTGACATTTAATTGTTTCTAATGCATTTAATCTTATCAGATAGAGAGTATTTTCATCAGTTTACAGATAAACTAAGGTCATATAGTCTGCAAGTGGCAGAGCCAGGACTTAACACTGTTTTAACTCCAAAGCAATTAGTGTCTGTTAATTCCCTGGAGATGAATTACATTCTAGCAGAAGTTACAGATTGTCTTCCTAGGTTCAGTATTTCTTGGTGTAATCAGCCAGTAATTTTGAAGATCTTTTTTTTTTCTTTTTGTATCCAGTGCACTGTTCTGTAGTAACTCCACACAGATGCATTCAACTCTGTGATCGATACTCATACTACTGATTCCTATATGGTCAGAATCCAGGGTACTGGCCAGTGTTGTTCGTTCATTCCCAGTGGGGGTGTGACTTTGAGTGAGAAAAAAGACAGTCCATCCTTGATTAGAACCCATCCAAATCCTCTTTACTTTCTCTTTAACTCCTCCCAGGCACTTAGCAAATGTCAGCTAATGAGTAAGACGTGAATTATTGGCTAAAAAGACAGTGTTTAAGAATCTACAGAATAAATATCTGCAGCATCTGGTGCAGTGTGTGACACCTGTTGAGGGTTCATTAAATGCTTACTGATGAGAACAGCATTTCCATCACTTCATTAATTTATTCAGCAAAGTATTTAGCAACCTTCAACCATGTTTTCTTTTGGGGGGGGAGGGGTTGGCACAATGCCTAACACAGGGCTCAAACTCACAGACTATGAGATCATGACCTGAGCCCAAGTCGGACGTTTAATGGACTGAGCCACCCAGGCGCCCCGCATCTCAACCATGTCTTTTAAGGACACATAGTTTTAATACAATAATGATTCACACACGGTCTCTGCTTTGAAGGATTCTGGTGTCTAGAATAAATTGGGTACAGTTAACAATGAGAGAGGACAAAAAGCAGTAACTGCTGATAGGAGACTGCCAGTCAAGGTGTTTGACTTTGAAGAAGTAGGGAAGACAAGGAAAGGAAGTTCTTTACCCCTTAAGTTGTTTTGTTTCTTTGGGTCTCTTTCTTCATGCTCCCTTGGCACTCTCATGGCCTCACACTTTGCTTCTCCGAGTTGATCTCAAATCTTTGTTCTGATCTGTCTTCCTACTTTCCATCTTCCTCCCAGACATCATCTCTATTTAAATAATCTGCTAGCACTGCAGACTTCATGTATCAAAACCTAAACTCATAATTCTCTGCCGGATCTGTCCCTGACTTAAGATGGGAAGAGGAAGAAACATGGGGCAGAAAAATGAGAAGTAGGAAATTCACAGCATAAAGAGACAGAGAGACAAAGAAACAAGAGACAAAATGTGTTTTCAAAATGTGTTCTTGTACCACCTCCATCCATTTCCCAATTACTACCATAAAAGTGGAAAAAGCTGACTGTCCCTATCTGTTCTTTAACTATAAAAGGTTTCAAAGTCAAGGGGGAAAGCCTTGCACTTGATGTTCCTGTGAGAAGGAATTTAGATCCTCACTTCCATGAATATTGTCTGAATTCCTCTAAAGGAGCCTTGGACAATGCACTAGTAGTATAGAAAATAATGTGGGACTACTTAATGTAATACTGCTTAATGAGATTAGAATTAAAGAAAAAAGGTGGAAAAAAAAGGAAAAAAAGGCAAGAGGATACAGATTAGTCTGATTATTATTAACATCTTTAGGAAGCTTTCCTCTCCCGATAAATTCTGTCCTTTCTTTTCTATTAGCGACACAGAAGTAAGAATCTAGAGGAAACTAACACTCACAATGGGAATTGGGGAATTAAGGATACAAAGATACCTTGAAATACTCTGGGGTCTCATTCACCACTTCAATGCCTTTACTGGGACCCCCAAAAAGAGGAATAAATTACGTGAGCATGGCAAACTGGCTAGCTGTTCCAGAAAGCAGTTGCCCCAGGCTCCCAGGCACAATTGGACACATTTTCCAGAATCAAAGTCTTTCGGTGTGATTGGCCATACAACTAAGTTTTGTCCAAAGGAACATGGCAAGGCATATGCAAGACTCTCAGGCCTGATCCACAGAGGGTACTTCTCCCTCTTCCTCTATGGGCTCCTTCAACGAGGAAGGTTCTGTAAATTAGAGACAGGCAGCCCTAAGATGGAAGGAGCCTGGGTCTCAGAATGGCTGTGGAAAGCTGTCCACCGACCAGAAACATCCACACTTGGCTTTACAATGAGAGAGAAATAACCTTGGAAAAGTCAGACAAGTGCATCCCCATTTCCTCATGTCAAGGACTTGTAATAGTGCCTGATCAAGAGCACAAGCTCAATAAATATTAGCCGTCATTCAAAACAGTCCAAAACCTTTGGGACACAGCAAAAGCAGTCCTAAGAGGGAAGTACACAGCAATACAGGCCTACCCAACGAAGCAAGAAAAGTCCCAAACAACTTAATCTTACATCTAAAGGAACTAGAAAAAGAACAACAAAGCCTAACACCAGCAGAAAGAAGGAAATAGTAAAGATTAGTGCAGACATAAATGATATAGAAACTAAAAAACCAAAAGAAAAAACAGATCAGTGAAACCAGGAGCACATTCTTAGAAAAACATTAATAAAACTGATAAACCTCTATCCAGGCTTATCCAAAAGAGGAAGGACCCAAATAAATAAAATCACAAATGAGAGGAGAGACAACCAATAGCACAAAAATACAAACTATTATAAGAGAATATTATGAAAAACGATATGCCAACAAATTGGACAACCTGGAAGAAATGGATAAATTCCTAGAAACATATAAACTACCAAAGCCAAAACAGGAAATAGAAAACTTGAATATTAGCTGTCATTATCACCGGAAACAAAGTTTACTTCTTAATTTCCTAATTTTGGGGGGCAAAATGGAGCACTGGAGCCGGGGGGGGGGGTAGTGAAAATCACTTGTCTGCATTTATCAGTCACAAAACACCAGGTGCACCTAGTATGTTTAAATAGTAGGACACCATTAACAGTATCTCAGAAAAAAAAGATTTTCTTCAGGATACCAAGCATTAAGCTTTATGACTGGTCTCTTGCTAAAACACTCAAACCTAATAAAAATGTGAAATATGAAAATAATGTGATATGCCCTCTTTCTCTCCTGAACTTGAGCGTTTGGGAACATTTAAAAGTTCTGACAATGCACATCATTTCTGTGGTTTCAAATTCACACAGAATTTGTACAAAGAATCCTTTGTGCTGTTACAATATTTAACTGATACAGTTCAATAATAGTAATAATCAACTTTTATTGATTTTACATAAATAGCTTATAAGAATGCCTTTCCAAACCATGTTTTTCCAATATATTTGTTACAACACACATTTCTTTATGAAAGTATTTGTTAAATCTTTTTGCACAGAATATGGGGAAAAGTGAAGGGAGAGGACAGAAAGAAAATAAGTTTTCAAAGCTAATCTTCAGTGATAGGCCTAAATATTTGGTAATTACTTCCTTTCACAGGAAATTACAGGATTGTAACTTTGAAACATATCAAAAGTGCAGTGCATCCATTTAATTAAAAAAGCAGTAGTGTCAAATATATTACTTGGGTATCAAATTTCCCTTTCTAACTATATTCAGGTTCACATAATTTTACACTTATTAAACAATGGTTTAAAACAATAACCATCAAAATCTTAAAATAATCCCAAGTTTGGATTAAATCATGGTGGTATCGGTATTTTTTAAAATTCTAATTTATATTTTTCACCAGTAAAATGTAATAGTTGACAATGTCCGCAGAGAATAAGCTTCCCACATGTAGGAAGATGATAATCTTATTATACCTGCTATTAATCAGGTCATTTACTTGACTGCTAATATATTTTATCAGAGTTTTGTTTTCACACTGTTGTTTCCACATGAACAAAATACTGTAGGTAGTTGTTATCATACTGACGTCAGAGACTTAACCATTCCTGAAATAAGTAACCATATTTCTTTCTATTAGTATTTCTTTTTTATGATGCTTAGTCTGGTATTATCAAGCACAACATATTTTTCTTAATCAGTATGGGTGGCTTAAGGCAAAAGGACATAACCTAGTCCCCTCAATAATTTCTCTATCCTTATAAAAACTGTTGAGGCTATACAAGTTATAGATATGCTGGCTAGACTATAGCTAGACCAACAACACCTTTAGAGCAACACCTAGTATGGTAAGCATGAAGTTAAAGATCTTGGTGTTCACAGCATCTTTCCTTATCTACCATCATGATCAGCATTACCCACAATGCGGACTTTCAAATACCATTTATTTGCTAAGTCTCTTCGTTGTGTGTATGTAGATTATTTTTCTTTACTAAACATATTTCATCATATTCAGTAACAGGGCAACACTCTACTACTCGGTCTTTGTAAGCTCTCCACTGAATAATTTTTCATTTTTACAACCGTTTTCTGCATGACTGTTCCACTTTTCTTCTGACATCTTCTTCACATAACTAAGTGGTCCCTTTCCTTCAAAGGAGGACGGATTTTTGAATGAGCCTCCAATTCTATCCCATAAGGTGAAATATTGTCCATAGTTATAGTCAAAGAACATGTGGTGATCTGTATGATGAGCTGAGCCATTAATAAATGGCCGTAAGATCTGGGGAACACGGAAATCACCATCATGAATGGAAATTGTCCAGATGTTGACCAAGATGTACAAACCTAAATAAACCACCTTGTGTAATGGAAAGACAAAAGGGTATATATGGTAAGGTAGACTCTGAAGGAAGCCATCCACAGGGTGAAAAGCATGACTTGCAAATGGAGTAGGAATCTTCCAGAGATGGTGAGGTTTGTGAATGCGCTACAGAAGGAGAGAACACAGTTAATAACCACCTTTACTTTCCAACTTAGCTTCTCATGCTCATGTTGTGGAAATGACCTAACTAAAGAATCAATGTAAATTCGGCAAAATCACTTTATAAAATGCCCTCCTTTACCTGAACATGGTAAAATTTTAACATAGCCCCTCCAGACCCATGAAGGACCCAAACAAAATAAACCTGGTATTTGTCATGCTATGGCTACTTAGGTATTAGTAAGTTACAGGAGACTCTGGGAAACAGAAATCAGAATTTGTAACCATACACCACTGAAATGGATGTATTTTTTCACTTTCCCCTAAAAATCACTCTACCTTATACACAAGTCTATGATGAAGGCCTCTGTGAATCCAGTAGATCAGCATGTCAGTGAAAAAGAGGAAGGACAGGATACTAACAAGGAGCCGAAACCAGCCTAGAAGAAACAACAGGGTGGGTCAGAAGCAAGATCTGCTTCCAGGATCAGAGTTTACTTTGTACTTGTCCATCTGAGTGGGCAAAATACGATCCTAGACTCAACACTATGCACCGCGTTGGCTAATTCAATACCTTATAAATTAATCTCCCTAATCTCTCTGGTATCTGCTCATTTCCTCATTCGCCTCTTATAGTGCCCCACCTAAAATGTCAAACTATGAAGACACTTATGAGACAGAGAAAAACCTATGCTTCGAGACTTCTTTATACTTTAAATCTCTGGGCATAAATAACACAGTTAATGTTTCCTTCACATTGATCCTAATAAGACATATCTTTACATACTGTCTTCCTGCTTAGAACTTTATTTCCCACTAAATGCATTAAACCTAGGAGTTACTCCATAACCCAACTCTTTCTGCTCTTCCCTGCCTCATCTGTTCCTATACTAACCAGGCCGGTTTACTCAATGTCCTCCCCACCTCTTGCAAGTTTCACCTCTGTACCTTTACTCATTCTCTTCTATATATCTAGAATGCCCTTTCTCCTTTTATTTGTTACTCATAGTCCTGCACTTTTCAAGGCCTAGTCAATTCATCATCCTACTGTATAATTCTGATTCCTTCTTTTAAATATCTAACCTCTTACTTGGATGGCAGGTGCTGGTAGCAGCGAGCCTGGGGGCCAGTCCCAGACAGACCACTTATTTGCTGAATGACCTGCGCAAGTTACTGGCACTCTCTGTACATTAATTTACTCACCTAAAAGGAACGTAATAATAGGACCTATGTCCTAGACCTGATGTAGAATAAAATGGACATGCGAAAAGCTTAGAACTGTAGCTGGTACGTATTACCACTTAATAAATGCTCACTACTATTCTTGCTTTCTAATGCTAGACACTAGAAATGTTATTTTCATTAAATAATTTCAGAATTTCACAAAAATTAAGTTGAGTCACTGCAGGGCTGGCTACAAAAGAAAAAAAGGAATAATCTAAAAGTCTAAAATTTGGTGATCATTTAAATAAACTATGGATAGCTACATAATGTGATACTGTAACTAATATACTATATAAGTCAATATTTACTGACATGAAAAGCTGGCCATATATACACCAAGAAAAAAAAATCGAAGTCCCAACCACTATGTGTAGCAGGGCTTCATTTTTGTAACATAAATGATGAAGTATACATGCACAGAAAAGTGGAAGGATGTATGTCCAAAGAGGTAGTTTCTAGGTAGCAGGGCAGTGGATTTAAAATCTGTATTTTCTTATTTTCTATAGTTATCATGTACTATATGAGCTTTGTGGGTGTATGAATTCAATAAAAAGAATGCCAAATAAATGCAAAGCTCTATCTCTGATCACATCCATCTTCTCCTAAGCACAATTCCATCCACAACCAAGACTTTAACATTGATAGATTAGAAAATGTACATATGTGCCAAGCCATGAATGCATAAAAACAAAGCATTAAAAAACAATTAAACAGGGGCACCTGGGTAGCTCAGCCGGTTGCGCATCCAGCTCTTGATTTTGGCTCAGATCATGATCCCAGGGTCATGAAATCGAGCTCCACATTGGGCTCTGGGCTGAGCGTAGAGTCTGCTTGAGATTCTCTCTCTCCACTGCCCACCCTCCACCCTCACCCCTGCTCTCTCTCTCTGAAATAAAAATTAATAAAATTTTTTTTAAATAAACTAAGGGGTGCCCAGGCGGCTCAGTTGGCTGAGTGACGAACTTCAGCTCAGGTCATGATCTCATGGTTTGTGAGTTCAAGTCCCACATCAGGCTCTGTGCTGACAGTTCAGAGCCTGGAGCCTGCATCAGATTCTGTGTCTCCCTCTCTCTCTGCCCCTCCCCTGCTCGTGCTCTGTCTGTCTCTCTCTCTCAAAATAAATAAACATTAAAAAATTTTAAATAGGGGCACCTGGGTGGCTTAGTCAGTTAAGCATCCAACTTCGGCTCAGGTCAGATCTCACGGTTCGTGGGTTCGAGCCCCGCATCAGGCTCTGTGCTAACAGCTCAGAGCCTAGAGCCCGTTTCGGATTCTGTGTCTCCCTCTCTCTCTGCCCCTCCCCCACTCATGCTCTGTTTCTCTCTGTCTCAAAAATAAATAAACTATTAAAAAAATTAAGTAAAATAAAAAAAATTTTTAAATGAAAAAAAATCCCACAAACAATCTGTAATTATTTTTAAAGAAAAAGAAAAAAGGCAGGTTTGGTTCTGGAGAGAAACTACTCTGTGCCTCATGTTCATATTATTTACTTACCACTTGGAAACTCTCCTATGTCATCATATAATTTGCTGTACCCTCTCAACTCCAGCAGGAACAATGAAACAGTGGGAATACTAATCCATGGCAGTGATTGGACAGTAAACATAATCTCTCTGTAGACTTGATTCTGAAAATGAAATTTCCAATACTTAAAAATGACACAATCTGTGTTAAACAAAACCAGCATGAAATAGTCTTGGAATGGACTTTTCAAATCTCTTTTATGTGAAGGAGCTTGCTGCCAAAGTGTTCTGTTAAAATGTTAATATGTGGAGTGGCGCCTGGGTGGCTTAGTCGGTTAAGCGTCCGACTTTCGCTTAGGTCACGATCTCGCAGTTCGTGAGTTCGGGCCCCCCGTCAGGCCCCTCTAACTGCCAGCTCAGAGCCTGGAGCCTGTTTCAGTCTGTGACTCCCTCTCTCTCTGACCCTCCCCTGCTCACACTGTCTCTCTCTCTCTCCTAGAAATAAATAAAACATTAAAAAAAAAAAAGTTAATATGTGGAAATGCATGTGTAAGGAAAGTACTTCTTTTTTAAAGAGCAAATGCAAGAAGTACCATAAATTCTTAATCTTTCTTTCTCACAGAATCTGCATTCTAGATTTCTATTTATAAAATGATTCTTTCTTTCATAAATTTCCAAACCTCTCTTTTTTCAGTCCTTGGAGGAACTGATAAATATAAACAACTGAAATAGAAAATGACTGCAAATAAATCCACAATCTCCTATATGGTCAAAAGATATATATGTAGTAAAAACATATTTCAGTTTGTGAAAGTCAACAATTACACAAATGTGTGCATTTATTCATCATTGCTAACAAAGAAATTCTATGTATCTAGCAAGACACCAGGCTTATAATTAAAAAAAAAAAAAGAAGTTGGGTTCATTTATTTGTTTCAATTAAGAGGAGAGAGGGGATCAGCCCTACCAAAACCATCTAACCCAGCCTCGGATAGGCTGGTTGCAAAAATTTTACTTAATGGTTATAACCAGTTTGATCTGAAAATCTCACACACAAATATATTATTTTTACAGTAAAAACAGGTAAAGGTAGGTAAGAAAATCACTTACCTTTAAAAACTGTGGATGCTTCATTAACGAATGATCATAGACAAAATAATAGCTCAGTGTGGCAAAGAAGAAATAAAGGATATAAGCGCCGAGATTTGTTACAATTAGGAGACTAATGGTTTGCCGGAAGATGTTGTCCTCAGGCCACCAGGCTGGGTAGATGTACGGCGTAAAAAAATAATAATCTGCAGCACTGAGTACAAGATCCATCTTGGCCCCTAAAGGATAAGCACGTGCAACAATTATTTACCCGTTTGATATTTCTCAGTGAGAAACATTTTCAGAAAAACCATGTATGAAAAATGCCACCCTAAGAGCCAGAAGGGACCTTAAATATCACCTCGGGTCCAATCTTCGTGTTATACAAGGGGACGTCAAAGCTCTGAGAAACTGACACCCAGAAGGTTTTTTCCGGGACATCAAGCTGGTAAGTGGCATCAGTCCAGATCTAATGTCATCTCGGGGTTCTTTCCCAACATATATCCTATGGCAGCATGAGAAGTAGTGAAGATGTGCAATGCATAAAGGTGTAAGGACTCAGGTGTTTACTCCTTCAGCTACGAGCTTTAGAGGCACATCTCTCCTAAAAGGACTCCAATTTTAGGGCATTTTCTTTCAGCACGGAGACTTACGATAAATTTGCTAGATGGTATCTGTGCTGCTATCTCAACCGCAGAAGTCAGGGACTATCTGTTCTTGTGACAGATGGAAAAGCCACTCCTCCCACTGACAGGACAAAGGGAGACATTCCTTTTTGTTTGTTTGTTTATTTTTGAGAGAGGCAGTATGTGAGCAGGGGAGGGGCAGAGAGAGGGAGAGACAGAATCCAAAGCAGGCTCCAGGCTCTGAGCTGTCAGCACAGAGCCTGATGCAGAGCTTGAACCCACGGACCACGAAGATCATGACCTGAGCTGAAGTTGGACGCCCAACCGACTGAGCCCCGCAGGCGCCCCAGGGAGTCATGTTCTTGGCATAAAGAACTAGAACACACTTCTCCCCCTCCATCAATTCTCGGGATCAGGGGCTGGCAACTGCAAACTTTTTGAGGAGGAGAATGCACAACAGAGTGGTCGGTGAATAACTTAAAAATTTCCATTGTCTTCAGTCCGGCTTGCCTAGAGCTTGGATCCCTCAGGTGTTTAGTGAGCCAGTCTGGAGATTTTTGCCCAGGTGTTTTGTGAGGCTTGTTCAAATGCCGTACATGTAAATATATACTGAGATACCATTTCTTTGCTGTCAGATGAACAAATATCCTGAAGTCTGAGGATATTCTCTGGTGGTAAGGCTGCAGGAAAGCAGGCACTAGTCTACATTGCTACGGCCTTGCAAAGTGGCACAGTTTCTGTGCAAAGCAATTAACAATATGCCACCACGACGTCCCACCACCATTGCAAACGTATTCAGCACTCAGGGCTCCATCGGGTATTACCCTGGCCAATTCATCAGGGTTATATTTAGCTGTTTCATGACCACCAGAGTAATTTTCACCATATTTTCAGATATTTTTCATTATGCTGCTTCCTAAATTTCTGACTCCTCCCTTCTTAATCCTGACATTCATCTCCAGCAGTAATGCTTCATGATGTATTCTAGCTTGTTTCAAGATCAACAAAGCCATTGGTGGCATTTATTTATGTTCTTGTTGTCACATCCACTTAATCAGAACGTGGTTAAGGATCTTTGTTTTCTGTCCTGGGCAATGGTTTCCCCTTTTCATTAGTTCTTTCTGGTCCTCATCACCAGTGTAAAACTTGGGCAATCTGTTTTTCTAGTCTTTAAGTCACATATGGTGGCAATGCCCACACCATCTTTTTCAGCAGGAGGCCTCACAGACACACTGTGCACAAGTTCCTACAATACATAACTCCGTGTTCCATGTATTACTAATGACAGATGCTTCCATTAATTCTGTTACTCACATGGGCTACCTTTCACTACCTTTTTTTTTTTTTTAATGTTTCCCTATGCAATTAAAATCAAAGTAACCAAAACAGTCCCAGCAAATTGCAAGGGGTGGGGGTTCTTGACAGGGGCACCAACACAAAATGGGCATGTCAGTCAGCTGGAGTCAGCCCATGCCATCAAATGAGATTGAGTGCCAATCTTTAAAAAACAAAACAAAACCCTTCTGGTTTTTCAGGGCTTTTCAGGCTTTGAAAGTGTGGCTATGGGACTATGGTCGTATGTTCCTTTGTGTGACTTCACTGCTATTTATTTAACTCATGTACATGGATTTGGATAGACTCTAATCTTAGGCGATTTAAAGCAATGTTACAACGATTAACCCTACAGTGTATAAATTTCTACAAGCAGAAGAGCTAGGGCAGAGATGAACTGCATTGGTAACTCTGGTAGACACTGTCCAATTGCTCTGCCAGGAACTGTACCCCTTTGCAAGGCCATAGTATCTGTTTCCCTGTAACCTTAACAGAGAATAGCATCAAACTTTAAGATGCTCGCTAATCTGATAGCAAAGAAATGATATCTCAGTATATATTTATCTTTTTCTTATTATCAGTGAGGTTGAGCATGAGTATACCTATTTAGAATAGTTTATATGTTTTCTGTGAAGTTATGTTTTTATCCCTTGCCCATTTTCCCACTGGGTTTTCAGTTTCTTAATATCAAATTCTAGAAGTCCTTATTTATGAAGAGTGTTTAGCTCCTTTTTTGCGATAGGCATTGTAAGCATTTTTTTTTTCTCACTTTAGTATGGAAAGTTTTAACTAATGCCACACGCCAGATAACTGACATATATCCTTCACCATATATTGTTAATTCATTCAAATAACAATTAAGCATCAAGCTCTAAACTCGATAATGAGCTTATAAAGACTGAAAAGATACAGTCGAAATCCATGTGCAAGATAAGGCAATTACAGAAATAATTACATCAATGCAAATGCTATCATAAAGGTATACACACATCTGATTCATGTGTTCAAGGACATTATCAGAAAGAAAAGGTTAGAGATAGGCATTTCAAATAAAAATAGCAACTTGCAAAGGCATGGAAAAAGTCATGCTACATTCGTGGCTCAACGGGTGTCACTGGTGGGTGCCAAACAGTGTGATGGGTAAAACAGAGGGGAAGAAAATGTTTGGGGGCAAACCTTATAAAAGCAAAGTGGTATCAGACTGTGAAGGGCTCTGCTGCCCTGCCAGGAAATCGAACTTTCCCTTATACAACAACGGAGAGATACTAAAAGGTTTCTGGGCAGGGAAGAAGTTATAATTAGACTTGTACTTCATAGAAACCATTCCATTAGGAATACAAGTATTGAAGAGAAGCAGGGAAAGAGAGAGAGAGAGAGAGAGAGAGAGAGAGAGAGAGACTAATTTGGTTGCTCCTGCAGTAGTCTAGCCCAGCTCTAAGAACATACATATTCATCAGAGATTGAGCAAGTAAAAAACCCATAGGGCTTGGGACGCCTGGGTGCCTCAGTTGGTTAAGCGTCTGACTCTTGATCTCAGCTCAGGTCTTGAACCAGGGTCATGAGTTCAAGCCCCCTGTTGGGCTCAGCAGTGGGTGTGGCGCCTGCTTAAAAAAAAAAAAACCCATAAAACCACAGGGCTTGACAACCAATTAAATACTGGAATCTGAAAGAGGGAGAAATCTAGGATGACTGTGAGATTTTAGCTGGCCCAAATGGACAGTGATGTCATCATGATCAAAAGAGGGACTATTGGCAGAGCTGTATATTCGGTGCCACAGGGACTGGGGTGTATACAGAATGATGGCTTCAGTTTGAGTCTTACATCTAATTAGCATAGACTAATAAGCTTCAACTCTATGTTTACTCTTAGACATAAAGCAGTAGACTACATGCAAATATGAATCTGAAGTTCAAAAGTGAGATTGTGGTAGTTGAAATTGAAGCCAAAAGGGGCAGAAACTGACAAGGGAAATAACGTAGCGAAGGGAGTACTCTAAGTAATGCCGGGAAACACAAACCTTTAAAAACAAGCCAACAACTGAGAAAGATATTGTGACACCACTACAGGTTGCTTAAGAGTTTATGGACTAATCTGCATGTTAGGTACACTGTCCCGTAGCCCTAAGTAAATACAGTACAGTGCAGCCAAAAACAACTCAAACATTAACCAAGAATCTACTTTAGTCAACCTTCAATAGCAGATGTAAGTAATAACTTTCCTAAGATCTCAGTCCTTAACTTCAGTTTTGCTTTTATCTGAGGACCATGCTAGCTGTGTTAATTTGTATATTCCCTTTACATAATCACCGTGACAAAAAATCAGTGCCTGGAAGGGAGGAGGGAATGTACCTCGGTCAATCTCCAGGAAGTTTAGATGCTGTGAAATAAAACCTGTTTTAAGTGTTTTTAGAATTTTGACTTCAATTAATTCTCCTTGTCAAAGGTAGATATTAAGTATTCCTATATATATTGCTATGCTTTATGACATCTAGCCAAAAAATCTTTTGAAGTCAGGAACAATACACTCTCAAAACTGCAATTCAAATTTGAAGTTTATATTCAAACCCACATCTGTAAAATGAGATAACATATCTTCATGACAGAATTGTTCTTAAGGTTTAAGGACATTTCTAGTTTCTAATAACTGGAGATATTAGAACTGCTGTTATGGGAGCCAAAGCTGAGTCAAAATTACTTTAACCTAAGGGAGAAAGAGGTCATTTGGTTTTTCTTTGAAAAATAATTGATAATATTTAGTACCAGTATTTACTGTATACTAGGCACCGTAAATATTAGCTCATTTAACCCTTTCAAGAAGTCCTATGAGTTAGGTGCTAGTATTACCTTATGGATCAAGAAGTTGGGCACAGGAAATTCAAGCAATGTTTGGGATTATCAAGTAACAAATGCTGGAGCGGGAATTCAAACACATGCGGTCTGGTTACAAAGTCCAAGGTCTATTTTTTTTTTTTAATTTATGTTTTATTGTTTAGAGAGAGAGACAGACAGAAAGAGCAGGTGAGAGTAGGGGAGGGGCAGAGGCAGAGAATCCCAAGCAGGCTCCATAATGGCAGTGTAGAACCTGATACAGGGCTCGAACCCATGAATGGTGAGATCATGATCTGATCCCAAATCAAGAGCTGGACGCTCAACTGACTGAACCACCCAGGTGCCCCACAGAGTCCAAGTTCATAAACTTGCACTAAGTTCCAGGGCCTCTTCATCACTATCTCAACTCTTCAGCGCCTTAATTGTTAACATTCTCAGTGACTGCAAATTCAAATAATTTTGCATATAATTTTAAGGGGTTTATACCCCCCTTAGAATCTTCACAGATTCCAAGTTAACGACCCATTACTGAAACAAAGCTGGCATTATTTTACACTTACAGAAACAAAGAAACTTTTTAAAAATAAAAGTTATTAATAAAACGCAATAAGGCTTAGAATGACTGAGTCTACTATTACTTTTGCTTTATTTTAAAAGTATAGACAATAACAGCTAACATTTGTTGAGAACCAGGTATTGTTTAAAAACGCTTTTTATGTATTGCTTTGTTTAATTCTCACAATCCTAGGAGGTAGGTTATTCTGTAACCCTCACTTTAGAGAAAGGAAAACTGAGGGCAGGAGTGTTTAAATAACTTAAGTACAAGTAACAACTGGGATGTATATTCCAGAGTCTGTTCTCCCAGCTTCTACATTATGTTCTCTCTCATTCTCTCTCGAACTGTATAAACACGGATGGGGAATTCTCACTATTCCATGCTAATTACATTACATAATCAATGGACAAGCATTTCTGTAAGTGATCAAGGATCATGTACTTATTTTTTTAGATGTTTATCATTAGAAACCTAAACACACACGCACACACTGAAGGTGATATAAAGACAAGTAACCTGACGGAAGGTTTTGGTTAAAAATATCTGCCTAGGGGTGCCTGACTTTGGCTCTGGTCTGGATCTTCAGGTTCGTGGGTTCGAGCTCCCGAGTCAGGCTCTATGTTGACAGCTCGGAGCCTGGAGCCTGCTTGGGATTCAGTGTCTCCCTCTCTCTCTGCCCCTCCCCTGCTTACACTGTCTCTCTCTCTCTCTCTCGAAAATAAACATTTTTTAAAAAAATCAAAAGAAAATATCTGCCTGCCACAAGCTTTCCAGTTTGGAAACTTTATGTACTGACGTTTGAAACTTTACACAACCTCCAAATTTACTCTGCTATAACACAGGGATGCCAAAAGACATGATTTTCTCCTTTTTCGATGCTAAATGGATACAGTATTTCCCTTCTCTTCTAGTCTTTACAAACCGTGGACTGTTGTCCCTCCATTCGAATTACGTTGCAGTAACTGGGGTTTGCACTGCAATGGTCAGGAGGTCACAGCCTAATATCTTTGCCCCTTTAAAAAAGTGGGGGGAGGGGAACCCTCCAAAACACAGGGAAATCTGTCTCAAAGCAAAGCATGAGCGATCGCTGGACAGACTTCCCTGGGATGAGCGATTCGCAGAGGCCAACACCACACAGCTCGTTTTCTTCACGTCCCTCGCTGCGTCTGTTGCTTTCACGTGTGTGCCTCCTCCGCGCCCCGAAACCTCCGGCCGGGCTAGAGCCCCCCCCACCCCAGGTCTCCGGCCGCCCCTCTCTCCACCCCCGCCAGCCCGGGACAGCGAGCGCCCTCTGCGTCCCGCACTCGACCCATCACAGCCTGCGCACACTGCCAGGACGCCCGGCTGCCTGCCAATCCCGGCCACGGGTCACCGCCGGAGCCCCAGCGCCCGCCAGGAGCTTGACACCCTCAGCCAGTGGTGAAAGAAAGCGTCCGGCGCGCGCCCATCTTCCGCACCTGGGACCCACCCTGCTGATTTCTCTCCCTCCGATTTCCTTTCTCTCCTCGCCCATCCCGCTCCGGCGGTATTCCGCCGCCTCCTCCACGCCCTCCTGTCACCCCTACCTCCCGAGGGTTCCGCCGCCGCCGATCCACCTCCTTCGGGTCGTAGGCTGCCGGGAGCCACAGGGAGCCCAACGGCGGTCAGCCAGCCGGCCGGGCCCGGAGGGGCGTGGCCAGACCCACGCTCCTAGCAGCAGGAGCCGCCAGCCAATCAGGGGCCGGCGGCATAAGCTGATATGACGGCAGATCGCGCGACAGAGCTGTGCGCGGCTCTCGGCGGTCACGTGGGCGCCGCGCGCTCGGCCAAGCCCCTTTCGTCCTCCAGGTGGAAGAGAGGGTGGTTCCAGCACCGTAGCGGCGGCGGGAGTTTAGCGTTTCGGTTTTTTGTTCTTTTAACTGTCACTGACGTGTGTAGCTCCGGTCCTGCCCGAAGCAGGTTCACTGTATTCATGCAAACATTCCTAAAACCGACGCTCTCTACCTTGAGAGAAGTAGATAGCCCCTTTGAGGTCAATGTCAAGTCGGGTCGGGGAGGTGGGGAGCGGGCGGTACATTTTTCCACGCAGGTGAAGGAGGCTCAATGTCCGTAAGACGACTGCTGCTGTGTCTTAGGCAGGAGCCTGACCTTTAGTATGGCCTTGAATGGCGGGAATTTGGCGGAACCGGTTTAGGTAGGTGTTTAAATGACACGAACCTTTTCATAGAACCGATAAAGCAAATTGTGCAGACTAAGCGGGAGCATGTGTGGCTTCCTAGAGGTTTGCTTTTGTCTGGGAGTGTGTCGGGGTTTTTGCTTGTTTGGTCGATTGGTTGCTTTGTTTTGTTTTTTGCGAAGTTTGCCTTTCTAAACGTAAATTGCGGTGGTCACACTTATACATCGAATTCCCGCGAGCCTCAGTGTAGTGCTTCCCACAGTCCAACCAGCAGTATCAGCATCACTTAGGAGTTCCTTGGAAATACAAATTTGGGGGAGCGACTTCAGGTTTAATGGACCAGAATCTCCCGGGGTGCGGGGGAGGTTGGCGGGCAGGAATCTGTTTTCATAAACTATAGGTGAGTCTAATGTTTGTTAACGTTAGAGAACCACTGCTCTAATGAGTTTGAGCATTAACTCGAACTCTGAGAACAAAATCTGACTGGTCTTTCAATTTTGCTCCCTCCAGGGGAATAAATAGGAAAAAAAAATGCTGGAAAGCCGGAGATTGGACAAAGTTTGGGAAATCATTTGTTTCCTTATAGGACCGTCAGAAATGCTACAATGTAAGGGGAGAAATTATTAAACTCCAGATCATAAAAACCTTTTGGCTTGCCTCCTATTTTCTTTTTTTAATTAGCCTGTAGCAGGATAGTGGTTGCAGGTGTTCAACATGATGACTTGATAACAGTATATTTTTCAGGCATGATGACTGTGCAGTTGCCTCCTACTTGTTTTTTTAAGTTTATTTATTTTTAAGAGAGAGAGAGAGAGAGGGAGTGGAGCAGAGGGAAAGGAGTACAGAGGATCCCAAGCAGGCTCTGTGCTGACAACAGAGAGCTGGCTGTGGGTCTCCAACTCACACAACTTAGCCAAAGGCAAATGCTCTCATGAGCCACCCTGCCTGCCTCTTACTTTCTAAATCACATTTCTTCTCCTTTTTTCCTTTGTTATTGCTCTCACCTCATCTCTTAACTTTGGGGATTAAGCTTTTTTGGTTTCATTTCTGGGGAACATGAAAATGCAATTTCTTAACCTTAAAAATACAACCAGTTATTTTGCCAGCAAAAAAAAAAAAGGAGGGGGTTTATTTGAGAATAGCAGAGAATTGCAGCTGGGGACAAGCAAGCGATGGGAAAATCACAGGGAAATCCACAGAGCAAAAGAAGATTGCCAGTTTATAGAGGAAAAGGGGAATTTGGGAAGGCTTTTATAAATTAAAAGCCCATTGGAATGCCCTGGGAGTTGGAGCCATAGTGGTTTTCATTGGCTGAGTTGTTGCCTGGGCAGAGGAAAGCGTTTCTCCTACTGGGGTAGTAAAGTAATAGCAAAAGTAAATAGACTCGCAGGGCAGGCTCTTCCTGCTGTGTTTGCAATGGACTAGGAGCGGTGGGGTGTAAGAGCTCCAGCTGCTGACATCTCAGCTTCATTCTAGTGAGATTTCCTTGTATTGATACAGATTTAAAAGGCATCTCCCTAGTACAAAGTTTCCAAATTTGTGGCTGCTGTAGGCTCCCTTAGTGGTTTGTTTAGTCCATAAGTGTATTTTTCTTCTTCACTTAAGTAATTTCCCATAAAAAAAAGACACACCTGTCTTGAAAGACTGGGAAATCTGATATTGACATTATAAACACATGTGAAATATATCCTGAACGCTAGAATTTTTATCATTGAGTATGTACTAGATAATACAACAAACAGTGATACATGCTATGAAGAAAACAAAAAGGTGAAGGGATCAAAATTGATAAGGGCTTTTCCTTTAGATGGCATGGTCAGAGTCAGTTTCTCAGTGCTGGGAACATTTGACCTCAGCAGAGTTAGGGGGCCTCATTTACTTGGAAAATTCTCAACTGACCTTTAGAGTCTGATTTTTTTTTTTTTTTATGTTTTATTTATTTCTAGGAGAGAGAGAGAGAGACAGCGTGAGCAGGGGAGGGTCAGAGAGAGAGGGAGTCACAGACTGAAACAGGCTCCAGGCTCTGAGCTGGCAGTCAGCACAGAGCCCGACGCGGGGCTCGAACCCACGAACCGCGAGATCGTGACCTAAGCGAAAGTCGGACGCTTAACCGACTAAGCCACCCAGGCGCCCCTGATTTTTTTTTTTTTTTAAGTTTGTTTTGAGAGAGCACACACCTGCTAGCCAGCTAGGGGGAGGGAGGGGGAGAGAGAGAGAGAGAGAGGGAGAGAGAATCCCAAGCAGGCTCCACACTGTCAGCACAGAGCCTGCTGGGGGGCTCAAACTCACAGACTGTGAGTCAGACACTTGAGCCACCCAGGTGCCCCTGTATGAATTTAGTTTTTAGAGGAAAAGGAGTACTCAAGAAAAAGGTAAACGCACAAATACCCAAAAACAGATAAAGGAAGAGAAGCTGTTGAGTGCTCAGCTTGGTGTCGTGGATTAGTTCTTAATTTTTTAGGATGGTATTTAATATTTTAGAGATCAGAGCTCTCTCTGAAAAGTAGATGAAATCTATGGTCTCTGTTTTCCTAAACGTACACATCACATATAGTAGAAGCTCTTCCTAAACACTGTCCACTTAACTAATGTTTTTAATACTCTTTCTGAAATATGCCAGCTGATCCCTGGGAAGTACTAAAAATACTACACAGCTAGTAGCCTTCGCTTTGGTTCACACCTGTGTAAACCAAACTGCTCCCTCCCAACAGCTGAGAGGAATGCTTAGTATGAGTTAGTTGTGTTTGTTACCCATCTATTTCTGTCATACTCATAATTATGTAAATTACACAAATTGATAAAAGTTGAGTCTGCAAAGAAAAGGAATTGTTTCTAAGAAAACCAAAAATGCTCTGGAAAGACTGGATAAAGATGAATGCTAATAAAAAAATAACTATTGAATTGGGTGTAGGCAAGGTGGTTATGAGAGACTAGAAAGACTTTTTTTTTAAATGTTTATTTTGAGAGCGAGACCATGAGTAGAGGAGGGGCAGAAAGGGAGAGACAGAGACTCCCAAGTAAGCTCCACACTGTCCGTGCAGAGCCCAACACGTGGCTCGAACTCACAGACTGTGAGATCATGACCTGAGCCGAAACCAAGGAACCAAACACTCTACTGACTGAGCCACCAACGAGCCCCTAGAAAGACTTTGTAAAGCCCCAGGTCTAGTAGGAGTCTGCATTTGATTTGATTCACAAGTCTTTAACTTGTCTCTGCTTTGAACATAATGAAACTGAAAATCAAATGCAAAGAACTAGGCATATAGTTTGTGTAAGAAAGAGGACCCAGAATTCCAATCAGACAGACTGTACTCAAGAGAAAGGCCTTGGAGAATGACAAGGGAATATGTATCTAGGTAAAGATAAAATTCTTAAGGCATATATATTGACAAGGATACAGGTTAGGCTTCTTGTGACCGGTACCCAAAATCATAGTGGTTTACTCCAGAGAAAAGTTGTTCTTTCTTTCCCATAAAAGTCTTAATTAGCATGGTTGTCTGTGGTCACAAACCCCCAAATTATAATGACTCCAACACAGTAGAAATTCATTTATCACAAACAGTTCAAATGGATGATCCTGGTCATTGAGTAGCCTTCCTCTGTATGGTGATTCAGGGATCCAGGTTTTTCCGTCTTGAAGCTCTGCTGTTTTCATAACTTCCTGTGTTTTGTCTAGAGGAATGGGAAGGGGAATGGAACCTGCATAGCCACATGTTAAAAGCCTTGGTCTGAAAGTTCCATACGTCATCGCTCACGTTCTGTTGGCTATAACTCTATTACCTGGCCACATCTAACTGTTAGGGAGGCTGGGAAACAGCATGGTAAAAAATAGACTGGAAGTTTATCTGTTCAGTTAAAATCAGAGTTTCTATAGCTGTACTAGTTAACTATTGCTTTGTAACAAAGCCCCCCAAAATGTAATGGCTTAAAGCGGGAAACATTTGCCTCACAGTTTTTGTGGATCAGGAAGCTGGATGCAGCTTAGTCAAGGTGTTGGCCAAGGCTCTGTTTGGAGAGGATTGCTTCTGGGCTCACTCCATTGGCTGTCAGCATCCTCAGAAGATCCACTTCCAAGCTCAGTCACAAGGCCATTGGCAGCCATCAAGTCCTTGTTGGCTGTTGCCAGAGAAATCGATTTCTTGTCCTATGAGGCCCTGCAGGGGGCAGCTCATAACACACAAGGTGGAACAGAGCAGGAAGGGAAAAAAGCAAGGGAAAGAGCAAGACAGAAGCCAGAATCTTTTGGTAACTTAATCTCAGAAGTGATATTCTTTCTATCACTTTTGCCATATAATTTTTGTTAGAAGCAAGTCACGGGCCCAGCCTACACTCAAGGAGTGGAATTTCACAAGACATGGATACCGGAAAGCAGGGAGTCCTAGGTAGTATTTTAGATGCCCTCGTTAATTACTCAGAGAGAAGGGAAAACAGATCTTGAGATGCAAGCAGCCTATTCCACTGTATTTATCTTTCTCTTTTGTGACTCCACACTTCAGTAAGCTTTTTCGATTAACCAACCAATCCCAAATATGTTGGATAATAATAAAAACTAACACTTTAACAAGCATCAGGCACTATGTTTAGTCCTTTATTTGTATTATCTCCTTAAAATGGTGACACCAACCCTTTGAGGTAAATACATTTATTTTTGAGCAATTTATGGAGCAAGAAATTGAAAGCGCAGAGAATTAAAAACAGCTTTTTAAAAAAACTTTTATTTGTTAGAGACACAGAGACAGAGCACGACCAGATGAGGGACAGAGAGAGAGAGAGAGAGACACACAGAACTCGAAGCAGGCTGCAGGATCTGAGCTGTCAGCACAGAGCCCGACGTGGGGCCAAACCCGCAAACTGAGATCGTGACCTTACCGGAGGCCAGCAGCTTAACCCACTGAACCACCCAGGTGCCCTGAAAGCACAGAGAATTTAAATAACTTGGCCAAGGACACACAACTTACAAGAATTAGAGGAAAAATTAGGAGTTTTTCTGAGCTGGCAGGTAAGTAGATTCACCTGTGTGACTGTTGGGCCCTTTCACACAGTCTGACCCTCTTGGATGGATTTTCTCCCAGGCCTTAGGTCTTGGGTAGCTTCCTTGAAGGTAGGTGCTGATCAGAGCTCACCAAGGACCCTCGGCAGCTCTCTCCTCTCTGGCATTCTGCCCGTGGACTTGAGCTGCCTTGCTTTCTCCACACTCTGTGCTCTGTCTCCTCAGCTCAGGCAGTCCATTGGACCCTACCACGGTTCTATCCCTGCACCACAGCCTAGACACTTTCTCAGGTCAGAAAACTGGGGCGGTCATTGGGCTGATTCATTCGTTTGCCATTTCTCAGGCAATACTATCCTTCATTACTTGACTTCCTCACAGGTGACCTCACTGATGCTGACCAGGGCGTCCCAGGCTGATTGGTTTAAAATTCCACTCCTGGCGGAGGCTGAAACTGCAGCTCACTTGAGTATGAAGCCGTGGTGGGGACTGCTGTTTCTTTTTAGCTCTCCCTTAGATGGATTCCACAGCAGAACAGAACATAGGACCATTCACAGGCATCCATGAGGCACACCCGTAAGTTTTCAGAAATAACACAGGAAGAGACTTTGCTTAAGACAGTATGTGAAGGACCAGTCAGTCCGTGACATTTGAACTGTTAATGTTGAGGTGTTGTCATTCTGAACCATAGGCTGGCGGTGCCTGAGGAAATTTGAGTTCTAAATAAAAGATATGTTCTGGAATAGACGTGTGCACAGAGAGGGTTTTGACTTTCTCTGAGGAACTCTACGCAGCTTCACAGACTTGAGGGAGAAATAGAAGTTCACCAGTGTCCGGTGACCGGTAGGCCTAGACGGGGAACGGAATCGTCTGTGCCGTGGGGGACAGCATAAAAGACCACAGCATGTTCTGGAATGTGAACATGGAACTATACAGCTTGAGTTGAGGGGCGCCTGGGTGGCTCAGTCATTTGAGCATCTGACTCTTGATTTTTGGAATGATCTCATGGTTCATGGGATCAGGCTCTGTGTTGGGCTCTGGGCCGACAGCACAGAGCCTGCTTGGGATTCTCTCTCTGCCCCTCTCCCACTCTCTTTCTCTCTCAAAATAAATAAACATTAAAAAAAAAACCCACTCAAGTTGAGAATTATCTTATAAACTGGTGTCTAAATGGAGTGTCTCTCAATCAGATGGGGGCCCCCGAATGTGGGGCAATGATCAGGTGGAAGCAGGTAGCACAGGAGGTGAAAAGATTCACCTGAGGCAAGACAAAGGTGACGGAAGTTTATTGAATACCTGGCAAGGGAGCAGTGGGCAGCAGAGGAGGGGCTGTCTGAAACAAGGTAGTGGGAGGGGGCTCTTTTTAAGGGGGGGAAGTGAGGAGGTAGGGCGAGGTACCCTTTGTGGTAACTATGCCTGGTTGTAAGTAGCCCATTGGCCAGTTAGGGCCAATGGTATTTTGAGGTGAGTCTCTTGATGGGCCTGTCTGTATCACGTCTGGTGGCTGCTGTGGGCCCTTTCTACATTCCGTCGCTCAAGCCTGCCTGCCTCAAAGTGACCCCTGCGTACATCTAGAAACTTGGAAGGAGGGGCTGATGATTGGGTTCTATTTGTTGGCATTCTTTGAAGTTTGGGATGAATTTCTCCTTGGGAGGATTTAATTTGCATCTGCTGAGTTTCTGAGGAGTCAGCTAATCCAAGATCGCTCTAAAATTCTCAATTTGAGGTTGTTAATACTACCAAAACAGTAAGAATATGGCCTGTGGTCTGGCTTTCAGTTCTAAAGTTTTGTTGTTGTTGTTTTTTTAAGATTCTATTTTTAAGTTATCTGTACATCCAACATGGGGCTCAAACCCACAACCCTGAGATCGGGAGTCCCATGCTCCATTGACTGAGCCAGCCAGGTGACCCTCAGCTCTAAATTCTTGTCTGTGATTTCCTCCCTTTGCTCAGCACCAACATTTGAATTTATTTACTTCTGTGGTCTCCTGGAGCCAAGGGTGGAAATTTTTTAGTGAAGAAGTTTAACCAGATACTAGGTCACCAAATAATCAGAAACAGAATGAAAACCACCCTTTGAAGGGGCTAGCATTTTATTTACTGGCACCTTATCTGTTAAGAAAACTATTTCCAAATTTCTTTGCTTTATAAAATTTGGGTAAAGGAAAGAACATGGAAATGGCTAGTCCAATGACAGAGAGTGGGACTTAACAAACATTTTTTATCTACGTACGGCTTTACTAACCAGTGGACTTTGAATCCCAGAGCGAATTTAGTCTGGTCCCTAGGTTAGTGACAAGAACAGTAATTTTGAACACTTGCATCCAATGCCAGCATCGTTACACATCAAGTTTGTAACTTTGGGGATTCATTCCTCCTCCATAAAACACAGGATACAACTACATACTGTACCAATTACTTTCTAGGGCTACCGTATCAAAATTCCACAATCTGGGTGGCTTAAAACAACAAATTTATTATCTGACAGCTCTGGAGGACGAAAGTGCAAAAGTTAAGGTGCGAGCAGGGTCATGCTCTCTCTGAAAAATGTATGAAAGAATCCTTCCTTGCCTCTTCATGGTTTGAGGTAATGGCTCTCAGTTCCTTGGCAGTAACCTCACCTCAGTCTCTGCCTCTGTCAGTTATGTGGTGTTCTCCATGTACGTAGGTCCAAATTTCCCAGCTTAGTAAGGACACCAGTTACTGAGAATTAAGAGTTCATACTACTCCAGTAGGACCTCATTTTCATTAACTGATTATTTCTATAACAATTCTATTTCCAAATAAGATTACATCCGAAGCACTGGGAGCTAGGACTCCGTTACTTTTTGTGGAATTCAAACCATCTCATAACTACTATCTTCTAGGTCATTCCCTCCTCTATTCCTTACAACACATCATGGGTACTGTATATACCTTAGTTATAGCACTTCTGGTTTTTTGTTTTTTTTTTTTAAGGCTGCCAACCTTTTTAAAAAATACCAGTATAATTAACGTACAATGTTATATTGGTTTCAGGTGTACAGTATAGTGATTCAACAATTCTAAATGTAGGGGTGCCTGAGTGACTCAGTCGGCTAAGTGTCCAACTTCTGTTCAGGTCATGATCTCATGGTTTGTGAGTTCAACCCCACATCAAGCTCTGTGCTAAGAGCTCAGAGAGACACTCTGTGACTCTCTCACGAAAATAAACAAACATTAAAAAAACAAAAAACAACAATTCTAAACATTACTCAGTGCTCACTAACATAAGTGTACTCCGAATCCACTTTTCCTGTTACCCATCCTCCCACACACCTTCCTTCTGGTAACCATCTGTTTGTTCTCTGTAGTTAAGACCCTGATTTTTGGTTTGTCTCTTTTTAAATTTTTTTGTTTTGTTAAATTTCACATATGAGTGGAATTATATGGTATTTGTCTTTCTCTGACTTACTCCACTTAGCATTATACCCTCTATATCCATCCATGTTGCAAATGGCAGTATTTCATTCCTTTTTTATGGCTGAATAATACCCCACTCTGAGTGTGTGTGTGTGTGTGTGTGTGTGTGTAGACCACATCTTTGTTATCCACTCCTCTATCAGTGGATACTTGGGCTACTTTCATAGTTTGCCTATAGTAAATAATGCAATAAACATAGGGATGCCTATATCTTTTTGATTTGGTGTATTCATATTTTTTGGATAAATACCCACTAGTGGAATTACTGGATCATATGGTAATTCTGTTTTTCATTTTTATTATTTAAAAAAAATTTTAATATTTTATTTATTTCTGAGAGAGAGAGAGAAACAGCATGAGCATGGGAGGGTCAGAGAGAGAGAGGGAGACAAAGAATCTGAAACAGGCTCCAGGCTCTGAGCTGACTGTCAGTAGAGAGCCTGACGCGAGGCTTGCACTTACGAGCTGTGAGATCATGACCTGAGCCAAAGTCGGACACTTAACTGACTAAGCCACCCAGGCACCCCTGTTTTTCATTTTTTTTGTAAAGAACTGCCGCCATACTGCCTCCCACAGTGACTGCACCATTTTGCATTCCCACCAGCAATACACGAGGGTTCCCTTTTTTCTACATTCTTGCCAATTCTTGTTGTTTCTTATGGTTTAGATTTTAGCCATTCTGACAGGTGTGAGGCAACACCTCATTGTATTTCTGATCTGTATTTTCCTAATGATGAGTGATGTTGAACATCTTCCCATGTGTCTGTTGGCCATCTGGATGTCTTCTTTGGAGAAGTGTCTGTTCGTACCTTCTCATTTTTCAACTGGATCATTTTTTTAGTATTGAGTTGTATCCGTTCTTTGTATATTTTGAATACTGATCCTTTATCAGCTATGTCATTTGCAAATATCTTCTGCCATTAGTAGGTTGTCTTTTTGTTTTGTTGATTGTTTCCTTTGCTGTGCAGAAAACAGCATTTATTTTGATGTAGCCCCAGTACTTTATTTTTCCTTTTATTTCCCTTGCCTCAAGAGATATATCTAGAAAGAAGTTGCTACGGCCAATGTCAGAGAAATTACTGCCTATGTTCTCTTCCAGGCTTTTTATGATTTCAGGCCTTATGTCTATCAGGTCTTTAATCCATCTTGAGCTTATTTATTTATTTATTTATTTTTGGTGTAAAAAAGTGGTCCAGTTTCATTCTTTGCATGTAGCTGTCCAGTTTTCCCAACAATGTTTTTTGAAGAGACCATGTTTTTCCCATTGCGTATTTCTTGCCTCCTTTGTCAAAGATTAATTGACCATATAGTTATGGGTTCTCTATTCTTTTATTTTAATCTGTGTGTTTTTGTGCCAATACCATACTGTTTTGATTACCACAGTTTTGGATTATATGTTGATACCTGGGATTGTGCTAACCTGAGTTTTGTTCTTCTTTTGCAAGATTGCTTTGGCTATTTGGGGGTCTTTTGTGATTCTGTACACACTTTAGGATTATTCTAGTTCTGTGAAAGATGATGTTGATATTTTGATAAGAATTGCATTAAGCCTATATATTGCTTTGGGTAGTATGGACATTTTAACAATATTCTCCCAATCTATGACCATGTAATATCTTACCACTTATTTGTGTCCAGTTTCTTTCATCAGTGTTTGATAGTTTACATAGTACAGGTCTTTCACCTCCTTAATTAAGTATAACTCAAGCTATTTTATTAGTTTTGGTGCAGTTGTGAATGGGATTGTTTTCTTCACTTCTTCTACTTCATTAATGTATAGAAATGCAGCAGATTTCTGTATATTGATTTTGTATCCTGCAAATTTCCTGAATTCATTGATCAGTGTTAGTAGTTTTTGGGTGGGGTCTTCAGAATTTTCTATATATGGTATCATGTCATCTGCAAATAGTAAGATTTTTACTTTCTCCTTACAAATTTGGATGACTTTTCTTTCTTTATGTTGTCTAATTGCTGTGACTTGGACTTTCAGTCCTATGTTGACTAGAGGTGGTAAGAAGTGGACATCTGTGTCTTGTTCTTGACCTTAGGGGAAGAGCTCTCAGTTTTCCCCAATGGAGTCAGATGTTAGCTGTCAGGTTTTCATATGTGGCCTTTATGATGTTGAGGTATGCTCCCTCTAAACCTACTTTGTTAAGGTTTTTTTTTTTTTTTTTCCCCATCAGGAATGGATATTGTACCTTGACAAATTGTTATTCTACAGCTACTGAAATGATCATGTTTTTTATCCTTTTTCTTGTTGATGTGATGTATTGTGTTGATTGATATGTAAATATTGATCCATCCTTGTATACCTGGAATAAATCCCACTTGATTGTGGTGAATGATTTTTGTAATGTGTTGGTGGATTTGGTTTGTTAATATTTGGCTGTGGATTTTGCATTTATGTTCGTCAGAGATTGTTGGCCTGTAGTTCTCTTTTTTTGTAGTGTCTTTATCTGGTTTTGGTATCAGGATTAATACTGACCTCATAAAATGAATTTGGAAGGTTTCCTTCCTTTTCTATTTTTTGGAATAGTTTGAGAAGAATAGGTATTAACTCTTCTTTAAATGTTTGGTAGAATTCAGGGTGTGTGAGTGGCTCAGTTGGTTAAATGTTCGACTATGGCTCAGGTCATGATCTGAATTCATGAGTTCGAGCCCCACATCAGGCTCTGTGCTGACAGCTCAGAGCCTGGAGCCTGCTTCGGATTCTGTGCTTCCCTCTCTCTTCCCCTTCACCACTCGCTCTTTGTCTCTCTCTGTCTCTCAAAAATGAATAAACATTAAAAAAATTTTTTTTTAAATGTTTGGTAGAATTCACCTATGAAGCCATCTGGTCCTGGACTTTTGTTAATGTTGAGTTTTTTGATTACTGATTTAGTTTCATTGCTAGTAATTGATCTGTTCAAATTTTCTCTTTCTTACTGATCCAGTTTGGGAAGTTGTATGTTTCTAGAAATCCACTTCTTTTAGGTCGTTCAGTTTGTTGACATAATTTTTCATAATACAGTACTCTCTTATATTCCTTTGTATTTCTGTGATGTGATTTCTCCTCTTTCATTTCTGATTTTGTTTATTTAGGTCCTCTTTCTTTTCCGTTTTTTGATGAGAGTGGCTAGAGGTTTATCATTTTTGTTGACCTTTTCAAAAATCATCTTATGGCTTCATTGATTTATTCTATATTTTTTAAGTTTCTATTTTGTTTATTTCTGCTCTAGTCTTAATATTTCTTTCTACTGGTTTGGGGCTTTGTTTATTCTTATTTTTTCTAGCTCCTTTAGGTGTACGTTTAGGTTGTTTATTTGAGGTTTGTTGGTTTGTTTTGGCTTCTTGAAGTAAGCCTGTATTGCTAAAACTTCCCTCTTAGAATAGCTGTTGCTGCATCCCAAAGATTTTGGACCATCGTGTTTTCATTTTCATTTATCTCCATGTTTCATTAATTTCCATGTATTCATTTTCATTTATCTCCCTGTGTTTAAATATAATTTAATGTCAAGCTAGCTAACATACAGTGTGTACAGTGTGCTTTTGGCTTCGAGAGTAGGTTCCCATGATTCATTTTTACATTTTTTACTCAGTGCTTATTCTAACAAGTGCCCTCCTCAATGCCCATCACCCATTTTCCTCTCTTCTCCTGCCCCCTCCATCAACCCTCAGTTTGTTCTCTGTGTTTAAGAGTCTCTTATGGTTTGCCTTCCTCTCTGTTTGAAACTATTTCCCTTCCTCTCCCCCATGGTGTTCTGTTAAGTTTAACAAATTCCACATATGAGTGAAAACATATGATATCTCTCTTTCTCTGACTGACTTATTTCACTTAGCATAACACCTTCCAGTTCCACCCACATTATTGCAAATGGCAAGATTTCATTCTTTCTCATTCCGTTATATATATAAACCACATCTTCTTTATCCATTCATCAGGTGATGGACATTTGGACTCTTTCAATAATTTGGCTACTGTTGAAAGTGCTGCTGTAAACATTGGGGTACCTATTCCCCTATGAATCAGCACTCCTGTATCCTTTGGATAAATTCCTAGTAGTGCTATTGTTGGGTCGTTGGATAATTCTATTTTTCATTTGTTGAGGACCCTCCTCACTGTTTTCCAGAATGGCTGCACCAGTTTGCATTTCCACCAACAGCACAAGAGGATTCCCATTTACCCACATCCTCGCCAACATCTCTTGTTTCCTTTATTGTTAGTTTTAGTCACTCTGATTGGTGTGAGGTGATATCTCAATGTGGTTTTGATTTGTATTTCCCTGATGATGAGTGATGTTGAGCATTTTTTCATATGTCTTTTGGCCATCTGGATGTCTTCTTTGGAAAAGTGTCTATTCGTGTCTTCTGTCCATTTCTTCACTGGATTATTTGTTTTTGGGAGTGTTGAGTTTGGTAAGTTCTTTATAGATTTTGGATACTAACTCTTTATCTGGTATGTCATTTGAAAATATCTTCTCCCATCCCATTGGTTGCCTTTAGTTTTGCTGATTGTTTCCTTCACTGTGGAGAAGACTTTTATCTTGATGAGGTCCCAGTAGTTCATCTTTGCTTTTATTTCCATTGCCTTCGGAGACATGTCAAGTAAGAAGTTGCTGCTGCCAAGGTCAAAGAGGTTTTTGCTTGTTTTCTCCTCTAGGGTTTTGATGTTTTTTTCTGACATTTAGGTCTTTCGTCCATTTCGAGTTTATTTTTGTATTTGGTATAAGAAAATGATCCAATTTCATTCTTCTGCTTGTTTCTGTCCAGTTCTCCCAGAATCATTTGCTAAAGAGACTGTCTTTTTTCCATTTGATACTCTTTCCTGCTTTGTGAAAGATTAGTTGGCCATACATTTGTGGGTCCAAATCTGGGTTCTTCTATTCTATTCCATTCTATTCTATTCTATGGGTCTGTTTTTGTGCCAATACCACACTGTCTTGACGGTTACACCTTTGTAGTTGAGGCTAAGGTCTGTGATTGTGATGCCTCCCGCTTTGGTTTTCTTTTTCAACATTACTTTGGCTATTGGGGGTCTTTTCTGGTTCCATACAAATTTTAGGATCGTTTGTTCTAGCTCTGAGAAGAACGCTAGTGCAATTTTGATTGGGATTGCATTGAATGTATAGATTGCTTTGGGTAGTATTAACATTTTAAGAATATTTGTTCTTCCAGTCAATGAGCATGGGATGTTTTGACATTCCTTATCTTTTTCAATTTCTTTTGCAAGTTTTCTATAGTCTTCAGCATACAGATCTTTTACATCTTTGGTTAGGTTTATTCCTAGGTATTTTATGGTTCTTGGTGCAGTTACAAATGAGATCGATTTCTTGATTTCTCTTTCTGTTGATTTCTCTTTCTGTTGTTTCATTATTGATGTATAGAAATGCAACCAGTTTCTGTACATTGATTTTGTATCCTACAGCTTTGCTGAATTCATGTATCAGTTCTAGCAGCTTTTGCTGGAGTCTTTCAGGCTTTCCATGTAGAGTACCATGTACTTTGTGAGAAATGAAGGTTTGACTACTTCTTTGCCAATTTGGATGCCTTTTATTTCATTTTGTTGTCTGATTGCTGAGGCTGGGACTTCCAATACTATGTTAAACAGTAGTAGTGAGAGTAGACATCCCTGATCTCAGGAGGAAAGCTCTCTGTTTTTCTCCATTGAGGATGAGACTATTGTGGGCTTTTTGTATGTGGCTTTTATGATGTTAAGGTGTGTTCCTTCTATCCCAACTTTCTTGAGGGTTTTTATTAAGAATGGATGCTGTATTTTGTCAAATGCTTTTTCTGCATCTGTGTCCCAGACTATGAGTCTGGAGTTCCCTCTTGTCCAGCAAGAGAGTAGATGCAGAATTGAATACAAGAGAGGCTAATGTCCAGAAGGAGACAAGAGCCCTAAGCAGGGGTTTTGTGTCCATATTTATTGAGCACTCAAAATCTTCTACATATGGTGAACATGAAGAAAACAATCAGTTGGTAATCATTAACTGGTGTGTGTATGAAGCAAAGGCTCCGGGGGTGGGGGTGGGGGGGCAAGTGGAGTTTGTGATCAAAGTATAATAGTATATTGATGTCAGATGGAAAGTAATTTCCTGCAGGTGATATTACAAGTTACTCGTCATCTCATTACAGTATCTCACTAGCTAATCTCAGGTGCTCTCTACCCATGGTGGTGGATTTTTGCCCTAAGTGTTTTTCTAGCCCATTAAGTAGAACTTATTTCCCCACACATCTATTGACAGGATCATATCGTTCATATCCTTTCTTCTATTAATGTGATGTATCACATTGATTTTGTGAATGTTGAACCAGCCTTGCAGCCTAGGAATGAATCCCACTTGATCATGGTGAATAATTCTTTTAATGTAACTGTTGAATTCTATTTGCAAGTTTCTTGTTGAGAATTTTTGCATCCATGTTCATCAGGAATATTTGCCTGTACCTTTCTTTTTTAGTGGGGTCTCTGTCTGGTTTGGGAATCAAGGTAATGCTAGCTTCATAGAATGAGTCTGGAAACTTTTCTTCTTTTTTATTATTTTTTGGAACAGCTTGAGAAGGATAGTTATTAACTGTGTTTAAAATGTTTGTTAGAATTCCCCTGGGAAACTATCTGGTCCAGTACTCTCATTTGTTGGGAGATTTTTAATAATTGATTTAATTTCTTCACTGGTTATGGGTCTATTTAAATCTTCAGTTTCTTCCCATTTGAGCTTTGGTAGTGTGTGGGTGTCTAGGAATTTGTCCATTTCTTCCAGGTTGTCCAGTTTGTTGGCATATAAATTTTCATAGTATTCTTTAATAATTGTTTGTATTTTGGTGGTGTTGGTTGTGATCTCTCCTCTTTCATTTGTGATTTTATCTTTGGACCCTCTCTTTTATCTTTTTGAGAAGTCTGGCTAGGAGTTTATCAATTTTATTATTTTTTTTGAAGAACAATCTCTTAGATTCACTGTTTGTTTTTTTTAATTCAGTATTGTTTGTTTCTGCTCTGATATTTATTATTTTTTTCTGCTGCTGGCTTTGAGGATTCTTTGCTGTTCTGCTTCTAGTTCCTTTAGGTGTGTGGTTAGGTTTTTTAACTGGGATTTTTCTTGTTTCTTGAAACAAGCCTGGATTGCAAGGTTATTTTCCTCTTTTGTTGTATCCCAAAGGGTTTGGACTGTCATGTTTTCATTTTCATTTGCTTCCGTATATTTTTAAATTTCTTCTTCAATAGTCTGGTTAACCCATTCGTTCTTTAGTAGGATGCTCTTTAACCACCATGCATTTGGAGGTTTTCCAAATTCTTCCTTGTGGTTGATTTCAAGTTTCATAGTCTTGTCATCTGAAAGTATGCATGTTATGATGTCAATCCTTTTATTGGGGGATGTTTTGTGACCTAGTATGTGATCTATCTTGGAGAATGTTCCATGTGCACTTGAGAAGGATATGTATTCTGCTTTTGGATGAAAAGTTCTGAATATATCTGTCAAGTCCATCTGGTCCAGTGTAACATTCAAAGTCATTGTTTCTCTATTGATTTTGTGTCTAAATGATCTGTCCATTGCTGTAAGTGGAGTATTAAAGTCCCCTGCAAGATTGCTTATGTTTGTGATTAATTGATTTATTTATTTGGGTTCCTCCAAGTTCGGGGCATCTACATTTTTCTATTGTTAGCTCTTCTTAATGGATAGACCCCATAATTATGATATAATGCCTTTCTTCATCTCTTGTTACAGCTTTTAGTTTAAAATATTTTTTAATGTTTATTTTTGAGAGAGACAGTGTGAGTGGGGGAGAGGCTGGAGAGAGAGAGTGACAGAGAGAGAGAGAGAATCTGAAGCAAGCTTCAGGCTCTGAGCTGTGAGCACAGAGTCTGATTTGGGACTTAAACCCATGAGTCACAAGATCATGAGCTGAAGTCGGAAGTTTGACTGAGCCACCAGGGCACCCCTACAGCCTTTAGTTTAAAATCTAGTTTGTCTGATATAAGAATGGCTACCCCAGCTTTCTTTTGACTTCTGGTAGCATGATAGATGGTTCTCCATCCCCTCACTTTGAACCTGAAGGTGACCTCGAGTCTAAAATGCATATAGCATATAGACGGATCTTGTTTTTTTATCCATTCTGATACCCTGTGCCTTTTGGGGCATTTAGTCCATTTACATTCAGAGTTACTATTGAAGGATATGGATTTAGTGTCATTGGGTTATCTGTAGGTTTCTTGCTTGTGGTGATGTTTCTGATCCTTTGTAGTCTTTGCAGCATTCCACTCAGAGTCCCCCGTAGGACCTCTCGCAGGCCTAATTTAGTGGTCATGAACTCCTCCAGTTTGTGTTTGTCTGGGAAAGCATTTATCTCTTCTATTCTGAAAGACAGCCTTGCTGGATTCTGGGCTGCATATTTTTCCTATTTAGCACATTCAGTATTTCCTGCCACTCCCTTCTGGCCTGCAGTGGACAGGTCTGCTACTACCTTTATATGTCTACTCTTGGAGGTTAAGGCCTGTTTGTCCCTAGCTGCTTTCAGAATTCTCTCTTTATCTTTGTGTTTTGCCAGTTTCACTATGATATGCCATGGAGAAGGCCTATTCTTACTGAATCTGAAGGGATTTCTCTGTGTCTCTTAGATTTGGATGTCTGCTTCCTTCACCAGATTAGGGAAGTTCTCAACTATATTTTGTTCAAGTAAACCTTCTGCTCCTTTCTCTCTCTTCTTCTTATTCTGGAACTCCTATGATATGTATATAATTATGTTTCATTGAATCACTTAGTTCTATAATTCTCCCCTCATGGTCTAGTATTTTCTTATCTCTCTTTTTCTCAGCTTCATCATTTTCATAATTTTATCTTCTTTTTCACTTACTCTCCCCTCTGCTTCCTCCATCCTTGCTGTCACGGCATCTAGTTTATTTTGTACCTCATTTACAGGATTTCTTAATTTGTCGCGGCTATTAGTTCCTTGATCTCTGCAGCAATAGATTCTCTGCTGTCTTCTATGCTTTTTTCAAGCCCAGCTATTAATCTTATGATTAGTTTTCTAAATTCTTGATCACATATATTGTTTATATGTGATATATCTGTTTTGAGCAGTTCTCTAGCTGTCATTTCTTTCTGTACCTTCTTTTGAGGAAAATTCTTCCGTTTTGTCATTTTGTCTAATTTTCTGTCCTTTATGTGTTTTAATGGCTTGTTATGTGTCCTGCCTCTGCAAGCACTACCACATTAAAAGGGAGTGTGTAACATGCTGTCTGTTGTTACTCTGGTTGCTTTACCTCCCTACTCGTAGTGGTGATTTGGACCTTCCACCAGGTGTGCTTTGATTTGTTCATTGAGGTAACCATGGAAAAAATTTAGAAGGGGGTGGTGGTAGAAAAAGCCTTATCTTATACAAAGAAATGACAGGGGCAGAGAAAAAGAAAAAGAAAAAAGAAAAAAAATTGACCAGTCAGAGAATCAGAGAAACTATATGGCTTAATCCAGAGACAGAGACAGAGACAGAAACAGAGAGAGAGAGAGAGAGAGAAGGCGATACAGAAGAGGTGTGAAAAGAATAGATTAAAAATGTCTGCCAAATAAAATAACAACCAGAATAGAGAAGGGAAGAAATAAGAGGAGGAAAAGAAAGACAGAAAAAATATATATGTATAAAATAAGAATCAACCAAGAATCGAATCCAAAACTGCAAAGCCACCGACTGATACCTGACAGTCCCTTGGAACCAGTGTGTGCTGGTCTGGAGGAGGGGCAGTCTGTTTGGTCAGTGTCAGCCTTGTTCCCTTAGATATGCAATTACCAGGTACGGAGGGGCGGGGTTTGGTGTGGGTAGGTCCCACCTCCACTGTGAGCTTGCTGTCTTGTTCCTTGAAGCCCCACCTTGTTGGTGATGGGGAGACAAATGGTGACCCCCTACTGTCTCCTCCCCTGACTGGGTGTCCCAGACCACTCTATTCAGGCCATCCTCACAGTGCTGCACAGGCATGAGTGGGCTGGCCTGTCTTGCTGCACAATTTCCAGTGCCCCCCAAGCACTTGGCTGGGATCCAAACCCCAATGTCTTAAAGGATCCTGCTCCACGCACCCTGATTCCAGGTCCACCCAGCTGACAAAGGGCCTCTGGCTGATGGGTGCCTGTAAGGTCTTTTGTCCTTAGAGCAGGTATATACCTTCTTCCCAAGCACTCAAGGGAGGGCACTGCTCTCTCCGACTGAGCCTCTGAGCTCGCTACCAAGCCCAGGGATGGCTCCCGTCCCCACTAGGTGTGTGCACAGGGCAGCTGGTCCCAGTCTGGAGGAAGACCCACAATCCTGGATCCTTACCTTTAAGGGTATTTTCAAGTTAGAAATTGGTTCTTTCTCCATTTTTTTTCTGTTCGCTTGTCTGTTCCATGGTCTGGGGAGGTTTTCCTCTTGCCCAGACACAGTCCTACACTTCCACAGCCTCTCTTGCTCTTCCTTTTGTTTCTCCGTGAGAGAGAGACAGGTTCCAAAGGTGTGGTGATGAGAGAATTGAAAAGCAAGGGGTAAGACTCCCCAGGATTGGAAGTACTGGTCTCCTGGTCCAGGCCTCTCTTACTTTGCTATTTGTCTGGTAACAGCAAGCACATACAACATAGCATTTGGCATCTTAGAGCATTGCAGCTCATGCAGTGTATTCCATGCTGGGTCATGAGTACACCTGGTGCCAGACAAAACCTTCTTGCCTGGCCTGGCACCCGTAATGATGTCCTTCTGGAGGGAATGAGCGGTCCCAGTGGCTTTCTGACCTGGGAATGGGACTGTTTTCAGTTCCTTGCTGCTCTGTCCCTTTCCTTCAGGACATTCTCACAGTGCCTCTGGCTTCTTGTTCTCCAGCATCTCCCCCTTTTTGTGTGTATACAATGGACCGTAGGAGAAATTGTATAACCGGACCTGTTGGTCAGTACGTTGACAGGCTTGTGGTCCCCAGTGCCAGACTGCACATGCAAGGACAAATACACTGCATATTAATATAAACAGAATAGCAGTAGAGAAACTAAAATTCTTAATATGTTTTATAGGGTTTAGTTTTCCTAATCTCTTTGATATACTTTCTAAGATCTTAGAACTGGATAATATGTCCAGATCTGTTTTAAAAGTCTCATATTTCTGCTTGCAGCTGTTGAATGTTTTTATGGACATGTTAGATTGCCCGAGCAAACGTCTCTCAACATCATCATTTTATGGAAATTTAGTGTTACTAAACAGTTAAACTACTAAGGGGTTACACATACTGATGTAGCATTCTGGTTACATTTTTAGCCGGCCGGGGCAGCGTCGGCCAATCCTATGGCAGAGTAGAGGAAAAATCACAATAATAGAAACAAGGTGTGACAGTGCACCACAGGAAGGAAACATAAAAATAAGGACAGTTTTTTGTTTCACTGGACTGTCAATTCCTCAAGCTTCTGCTAAGATCAGTCAGCCCCTTCTGGAGGGGCTAAAGTAGGGCTGTCGTCTTCCAGAGCCTCTTCAGTTGCAGATTGTTTCTTCTGTATGGTCAGCTTGCACAGCATTGATGGATCAGGAACGTACTCCCAGTGTCAAGATACTGGCTTCACTCTGCTGCAGTGAATCCAGAGACCCGTTTCAGCTACCTTTACTGCAGTAGGGGTGGACAAAATGACAGTGAATGGGCCCCTTCAGGTATATAAAGGGCAGCAGTTAATTTCCATATATGCTTTTGTAATGGTCTTTATTGTAAATGAGGACTGAGTGCAGAAAATCCTTTACTGTGCCAGACAATTGAGCCGTTAGCAGTGGTGCTGATAGTTTGATTATGAACAAACCCTCACAGATTTTAAGTCAAGCTGAGCCTATAGGGCTTTAATCAATGATGCTCCCATAGGAACTGTTTGAAAGAACTTACCCTGTCTCCCCTCTACATGCGTCCCAAGTCACCCATCCATCCCATTCTAATAATATACGAGTAGCACAAGACGGAAGCATTGGAGGAGTATCATTAATTCTAAGATTGGAGCCAATCAGAGAATGGGCTGATTGAATGACAAATTTGTCCTTTAAAATTATCTCACCTTTAGAAGTGTCAAGGGGATAGCCATATACTTAATGAGAGCCTCCCTCAACTTCTACAGAAAGGCCATTGGGCTCCCATTTTGTGTTTATAAAATAGTGGCTAACTTAGCGTAATTTAAGGGCTAAATCTTAAACTTTCTTAAAAATTTTTTAAACGTGTCTCATTAAGAGTCTGATTTAACAAAAGCATTATATCTTGATTTTTTTAAGGCCCAAAAACAATGAACATAGGGGACTTCTCCCCATTTCCTTTACATTTGTAAAACACATCTGATTGTAGGTTAATATTGTTAGTGATATTTTCCTCTGGCAGCCAGGTTCCCTCTTCCAATTTATATTGGGACCAAGCCTTTATGCAAAAGAAAATGGATCACAATGTATTTCAGTGGAGTAATGGTCTTGGTTGGGGAATTACCCATCTATAAGAATAAGGGAGAAAGTTGTCCCGTATCTCAGTTTTGTATAGTTGGCCAGGAAAAACCTCATCTCCTGGCCTCTCATTTTGGCCGGCTCTGAGACTGGCAGCCAAAAGCCCAGTCAGTCTTGCGAGGTGCTGGGAGTAGTTGTTTTTACCCAGGCTTGACTCTACCTCTGAGAGCTGGCCTCATCTTTCCTGTGTTTTTATGTTTTGTTTTGTTTGTTTTTTATCTCTCCATTTCCCACCTGTAGGACCTGGGGGTGTGGACTGTGACCAAGAAAGACTCTTCTGGTTGTCGTCAGATGCACCAATTTTATTTTGGCTCAGCAGTAACTTACGTATTGATCACTAGCCATTGAAGGAGGGGGTTAAAGGGCCAAAGTCAAGGTCTATTTCCCTGTCTTTTTTAACAGTGTCTGCGTGAATGTTTTCGCCATGTGGATAATCATCTTGGCATACAATGGGCTAAGCTTAATAAAATAGTCCCCTTCATATAGTAAAAGCCCTTCGTAGATCATCCATTCCTCTGCTACACAGGAACAACACAAATGTGAAGTATTTGGAGGCCAGCACTAAGGGTATTGCCATCTTTGTTTTTGTTTTTGTTTTTTGCCTTAGGATCAAAAGAGGAGGAACTTTAATCTTAACCCTGTATATTTTTTAAATACACATTTCTCTTAACCTTAGTCTGTCCTGACCACACATAAAAAAGAATTTTTTTTAAGATTATCCTTTATGAACCTTCTACCACTTTTCTTTTGTATTTAAATTTTGTCCTAAGCCATTTTTTTTGTAAACAGTCTCATTTAGGAAAAAAAAATTATTTTCTTTTACCTTTAATAAAAATATTTTTTATTTTTTATCTTTTTAAATATTTTCTATTTTTTAGAGTTACTTTTCCTATTTTCATCAGTTTTAACTACATGTAGCAGAATTTTAACTCTTAGAAACCTTGATCTCCAGTGAAAACTAAGTAGTAACTGATTGTTAACTCTATGTTATATCAGAATTTTTTAATGGCAAACTTATGAAAACATTAAGCACAAAGAATGTTTTCCCAGCAGTTCCTAATATCCTCAGGTTTTTGTTTTGTTTTTTTTGCAACAAGCTAGAAGCATAAACCTACATCTAGTAAGTAGTGCTTTAGCCTCTTATCTCATTAGCTATCCGATGAATTTAATCTCAATTTATCATGCAAGCCAAACTTTAATGTTTTAGGTTACCAAAGACTTTGAAAGCTATCTTAACAATTACCCATGAAAACTTGGGGGCCGACAAAATAAACCATCACTTTAAGTCACCCTTTGTTAACAAATTGGAATTGAGATAACATAAGCTTATTGGACCTTCAGCAAATCTAGATAGAATAAAAAAAATTTTTTAATGTTGATAAACATTGTCTCAAACCAACAAACTTAAATTAGCTTAAACACTGAATACATTTTACTTGAGTCCATGTAAGACAATTTGCTCTCCATGGTTGGATTTTACCTGGAACGTTGGTCGGGAAATCTGATGTCAGTGGTCTTCACCTCTGGACATCTAGGGTGGGAGGAGGAGCTGATGGTGCCTGAGGCCTTGAGGAGCCAGTTATGTGGGCCGCCCCCCAGGGGGTGCAGATACAGGACGGGGAAAGGGAGGGCAGGAGAGATGAGGTGCCTCCAGAAAGGAAAGGCAGAAGAGACGAGGTGGCCCCAGAAGGCAGAGAAGGAGAATTCCCAGTTGTAAATCTTGTCAGCTCAGACAGAGGAGGTGACTCCAGGTTTCTTTTGTTTTGTTTTCCATGAGTAGAATTAAGCTATCAGTGTCAGTCCAGAGAAGACCAGGAATTTCCTCGAAACAAAAGGAGTTTTGGCAGCTGCTTGGGAATATTTCTTAAAGTCCCCGTTCTGAGGTAGAATAACCAGAGACAGGTGGCTCTAACTATCATGGTCATTGACGCAGAAAATGAGAGATAAGTGCCCGTAATTACGCTGAAGAGGTAAAGGTGACTCAAAGGTGCAGTGACAAGAGAATTGAAAAGCAGAGGGCTAAGACTCCCCAGGAGCCAAAGCGTCAGTCTCCCAGCTCAAGTCTCTCTTGCTAGTTGTCTGATAACAGCAAGCACATACAACGTAGCATTTGGCATCTTTTTTAAAAAAATTTTTTTTAATGTTTTATTTCTGAGAGAGAGAGAGAGAGAGCTTGAGCAGGGGAAGGTCAGAGAGAGAAGGAGACGCAGAATCTGAAACAGGCCCCAGACTCTGAACTGGCTGTCAGCACAGAGCCCGACATGGGGCTTGAACCCATGAACCATGAGATCATGACCTGAGCTGAAGTTGGACACTTAACCGCCTGAGCCACTCAGGCGCCCCTAGCATTTGGCATCTCGACAGCTCATGCACCTGCAGTGTATTCCATGCTGGGCGAGTACACCTGGCACCAGACAAAACCTTCTTGTGCCTGGCCTGGCACCCGTAATGATGTCCTTCTGGAGAGAACAGGCAGTACCAGCAGCTTTCTGACCTGGAATGGGACTGTTTTCAGTTCCTTGCTGCTCTGTCCCTTTCCTTCAGAACATTCTCACAGTGCATCTGGCTTCTTGTTCTCCAGCATCTCCGCAGAAAGGGATCCCTCCCGTCCATGCCTATGCCACCTGTTTTATCTCTCCCAATTCCAAATCACGCACCTATGGCCCACCAGGTTGTTCGTGGGCCTCAGGAGATGTTTCCATCACCCTGTAGCCTTGATTCCTGGAATTCCAACACTTCTGGCCTTAATACTGCTATGTTTGAGGGACGAGGGAAGTTCAGGTCCCTGTACTTTTCCACCATGTTGGCTCCCCTCCATGTATTTTTTAAATTTCCTCTTTGAAATCTTGGTTGAACCATTTGTGGTTTAGTAACATGTTATTTAACCTTCATATACTTGTGTTATTCCAGATTTTTTTCTTGTGGTTGATTTCTAGTTTCATACCCTCGTGGTCAGAGACGATGTATAGTATGAGCTCAGTTTTTGTGGGTTTTTTTTTTTTTAATTTGCTGAGACTTGTTTTATGATCTGTTCTGGAGAATATTCCGTGGGTGCTTGAAAAAGAATGTGAATTTCATTCTTTTAGGATGGAATATTTTGAATATACCCGTTAGATCTATCTGGTCTTATATGTCATTTAAAGCTACTACTTCCTTGTTGATTTTCTGTCTGGATGATCTGTCCATTGATGTCAGTGCAATGTTAAGGTCCCCTATGATTATTGTTTTACTATCCATTGTTTCCTTTATGTTTGTTTTTAGATGCTTTATGTATTTGGGCACTCCTATGTTCAGTGCATAAATATTTACAAATATCATATCTTATTAATTGTTTTGGTTATGCAGTGTCCTTCTTTATCTCTTTTTACTGTCTTTCACTTCCATTTGTATGATAAATGCTTTTTCATTCCTTCACTTTCAATCTTCATGTGTCCTTAGGCCTAAAATGAGGTCCTTGTAAGCAGAATATAGATGGTTTTACTTTTTTTTTAATGTTTTATTTATTTCTAGGAGAGAGAGAGAGAGAGAGAGACAGCGTGAGCAGGGGAGGGTCAGAGAGAGAGGGAGTCACAGACTGAAACAGGCTCCAGGCTCTGAGCTGGCAGTCAGCACAGAGCCCGACGCGGGGCTCGAACCCACGAACCGCGAGATCATGACCTAAGCGAAAGTCGGACGCTTAACCAACTAAGCCACCCAGGTGCCCCTAGATGGTTTTACTTCTTTATCCATTCTGTCACCCTATGATTTTGGTTGGAGCATTTGGTCCATTTACATTCAAAATAATTATTGATAGGTATGTATGTATTGCCTTGTTGCTGCTTGTTTTATGGTTGTTTTTGTAGTTCTCTGTTCCTTTCTTGCTCTCTTGTCTCACAGTTAGTTGGCTTTCTTCAGTGTTACACTCGGATTCCTTTCTCTTTATTTCATTGCATATCTATTAGGAGCTTTCGTTTCATGCTTACCATTAGGTTTATATTTAACATCTTCTGCATATAGCAGTCTATGTTAAGTTGGTGGTCACTTAAGTTTGAGCCTATTCTAAAAGCACCACAGTTCTACTCCTCCCCCCCCCATTTTAGATATATGGTGTCATACTTTACATCCTTTTATTTTGTCAATCCCTTGACTGATTTTTAATAGATATACTTAATTTTACTGCTTTTGTGTTTTCCTTACTCTTACTTATGGTCTTTCCTTTCAACTCTAAGACTTCCTTTTAACATATCATGTTAGGCTAGTTTAGTGGTGATGATGTCCTTCAACCTTTTTGTCTGGGAAACTTAATCTCTCCTTCTATTTTGAACGGTAGCCTTGCCAGATAGATACTCTTGGTTGGAGAGTTTGTTTGTTTTTTTTAATTTACCTTGAATATATCTTGCCACTCCCTTCTGGCTTGCATAGTTTCTGCTGAAAAATCAGCTGATAGCCTTATTGGGTTTCTCTTGTATGTAACTGTTTTCTCTTTGCTGGTTAGAAATTCTCTCTTTATTGCTACTTTTTGCTATGTGTATTGGTGTATACCTCCTTGGTTTGATTCTGTTGGTAGCTCTCTGTGCCTCTTGAATCTGGATTTCTGTTACCTTTCTCAGGCTTGGGTAGTTTTCAGCTATTTTTTATTCAAATACATTTTCTATCCCCATTTCCTCTTTCTTCTCTTTATGGGATTTGCAATATACTGCAAACGTTACTATGCTTGATTGTGTCACTGAGTTCTCTAAGTCTATTTTTTGTTTTGTTTTGTTCTTGTTTCTCTCTCCCATTTAGCTTGATTGCTTTCCATTGCTGTGCTCTCAAGGCCACTGACCCATTGTTCTGCTTTATCTAGTCTATTATTCATTTTTTGTTTATTTAATGTTTTTAATGTTATTTATTTTTAAGAAAGAGAGAGACAGAGACAGAGTGTGAGGGGGAAAGGGGCAGAGAGAAAGGGAGACACAGAATCTGAAGCAGGCCCCAGACTCTGAGCTGTTAGCACAGAGCCCAACGCAGGGCTCAAACTCATGGACTGTGAGATCAAGACCTGAAACAAAGTCAGACACTTAACTGACTAAGTCACCCAGGTGCCCCTCTGTCTAGTGTATTTTTAATTTCAGTTACTGAGTTCTTCACCTATGATTTTTTTTTGTTTGTTTTTTTCTGTATCTTTGTTGAGGGTCTCACTGAGGTCCTTCACTCTTTTGTCAACTGCAATGGTTTTCTTTATGACCATTACTTTATTTTTTTAAATGTTTATTTATTTTGAGGCAGGGGGAGGGGCAGAGAGAGAGAAGGGAATCACAAGTAGGCTCTGTGCTAATAGCACGGGGCTTGATTCCCTGAACTGTGAGATCATGACCTGGGCTGAAATCAAGAGTCAGACACTTACCCAACTGAGCCACTGGGCTCCCTTGACCATGCCTCAATCAGGCATATTGCTTATCTCCATTTGTTTCTCTCTCTTGCTGTGATTTTGACCTGTTCTTTCATTTGGGACATATTCTTCTGTCTCCTTGTTTTGTCAAACTCTCTGTGTCTATTTCTATGTGTTAGGAAACTCACGACTGTCTTCTACTCTTCTTATGAAGAAGAGGTCCTCTGGTACCCTGTAGTGCAATACCCCCTGTTCCCCAAATCTGGCACTTCATGGGAATTTCCTGTGCATGTTGCATGGGCCCTACTGTTGTGGCTGAGCTGCTTTACTAATAGTCTAATCAGCCACAGTGGCTGTCTTTGTTGTGGGGAAGGTTTGGTCCCTGTGTTGTTAGCGGGCCAGTGTGGGACCACCTTGGACTTGAGTTGAGTCAGACCATGTATTTGCCAGACCTACAGTAGCACCAAAGTACAGGGCACTTTCCCTGTGTTGTCTCCTAAGAAGCTTTTGTTGGCACCAGGGCAGGGGTCGGGGGGTGGGGTCTGCAGTCAGACCAGATATTTGGCCCCAGCCCACTGCTAGCATCACAGTCAGACTGATGTACGTGGTTATCTTTCTCTCTCTGGTGCAGGAGTCACTCTAGGATGGTGCTGGCCCCTGCTGGGGCTGTTTGCAAACTGGCAGGCTTGTGGCATCACCTTGGGTAGACTCCCACCAAGGGTGTGTTGGAGCTGGTATACCTGCAGGAGAATGCTGGGACGTGGTGTGCCAGTCCACTGTGGGAGGGGAACTGCAGCCATTGGGAAAATTTCTGCCTGGCTGGGATGGAGGGGATTGGGTCTTCAGGAAAGCACGGGGGCGTGGTTAGCAAGTTGGGTGTAGAATGTTCACTCTGAGCTGATTCCCACAGGTATCCATGTATGTAGGCTGGAGGGTGGAGGAGGAAATGGTGTCCACCAGCTCTTTTGTTCTTGGAGAAGTCTTCCAAAGATCCCGTGTCTGGTGCATATGCTCTGAGATGAGTAAATAAATCTTCCTGTAACCCCCAGGCAGTTTTCAAATTACTGCTTCTCTGCTGTATCTCAGTGGGGCTGTTTGTTGTGCAGTCCCTTTAGGGGTAGGGACTCCATTTCCTGTCATTCTCTCCTAGACCTAAGCTTGATGATTTTTAATGTTCTAGGTATTAAGCCCCACTAGTTGTAAAAAGTCACGAGGTTAGGCCTCTCTGGTTTGGAAAGCCAGATGTTATGGGGATTTGCCTTTCCAGTTATAGGTTCCCCATGCCTGTGGCACCTGGTGGGGGCCTGTTCCTCTCCCCTTTCCACACTCTTGTCTTCCCTCCCTCCTGCAGACAGTTCCATGGGTTAGTTTGGCTCTGGAGCAAGTGTCCGCCCTTCCTACCTTCTTTGATGTGGTCTCTTCTCTACATTTGGCTGTGGAGTCTGTTCTGCCAGTCTTTGAGTTGTTTTCTGGGTTATTTACACTGATGTGGATGCTATCTAGGTGCACTCATGAGGCACGGTGAGCCTTGGATCTTCCTACTCTGCCATCTTCCTTGGGAGTCCAGCATACTTATCATTGTTTAAAATAAACTGTTATTGATATATAGCATACGTACAGGTAAAAACCTACAAATAAGTAGAAGTTCTCTCTTCCTAGGTTGGTCCTTGTACATATTCCCTGTAGGATAGGGAATTAGTAAATTCTGCTCTGTGAGCTACTTGTTTCTGTAAGTAAAGTTTTATCAGAATACAACCATGCCCATGTTTTTTAAACATATTGTTTATATCTGCTTTTGCCCTAAAACAGCAGTGTTGAATAGTGGTGACACAGACTATGTGGCCTGCAAGCCTAAAATGTTTACAGTGTGGCATTGTAAAGGGCACCTGGGTGACTCAGTCAATTGAGCCTCCAGTTTCGGCTCAGGTCATGATCTCACTGCTCTTGGCTTCAACCCCCACATCAGGCTCTGTGCTGACAGCTCAGAGCCTGGAGCCTGCTTCAGATTCTGTGTCTTGTTCTTTCCCTCCCCCTTCCCCACTCACTCCTTCTCTCTCTCTCAAAAATAAACAAATATTAAAAAATAAAACATTAATAAATAAATTTTAAAAATATATGGCTTTTTAAGGGACAAAAATGCCAAACCTGTCCTAGGTTATGATGGGCTATGACTCTAATTATATATCTAGGTGCAATGGGAGATCATGGGGGTGCATTTGAGGAGAGCCCGAATATGCTTTAAGTGAGAAAATTACAGGATCTTTAAGCCTGGGAGGCTAACCTTCAATGGGAAGACGGGCTAACTCCACCAGAAGGGAAGTATACAGATGTTCAAGTGTCTCAGTCATTGAAGTGCATAGAAATGCCACCATTTCATTCAAGATCCCACTTTTTTTTTCAATTAACACCCAAAATCTGATGTAAGAGACTTGACAAGGCTGTGACCACAGTCTGTAGTATAATTTTGTAATAAGTATCGATTTAAATCTGGTTTTGTTTTTGTTTTTCTTGACATGTCAACTCCCAAGACTACAAGGGATAAGAGACTTTCCCAAGGGGTTCTTGGATGTTCTTTGGTGCTCTAAGAGTGCTTTGACCCAAGATTTTAAAGAAATGAGCTTGCCATTTTGCTTCTGTGGATGTTTAATCCGAAACAGCCAGCCTGCCCTTGTAGTTATTGCAGTCCTCATCTCTACCTGAAGGTTCTGCCATTTCAGCTATGAGTTATGATTTTTGTAATGTTTATGTACTTTTGAAAGAGACAGGGCACGAGTTGGGGAGGGTCAGAGGGAGAGGGAGACACAGAGTCTGAAGGAGGCTCTAGGCTGTGGTCTGTCAGCACAGAGCCCAACGTGGGGCTTGAACCCACAAACCATGAGATCATGACCTGAGGCAAAGTTGTACGCTTAACCAGCTGAGCCACCCAGGTGCCCCAGTAATGATTTTTAATAGTTACTTCTCACTGAATTCCATGGATTACTAGTGTTATTTCTACTAGGAAGGTCATCCCTGATTACATGTATAATCAGGAAGGAAAACCAATTCTAGATGCTCAATTCTTAAGGATCTGTTTTTTGGAACCTATACTGACATCAAACTCCTTATTAGTTAGGATTCAGATAGGAAATCAGAAAAGAGATATTTGACAAGAAGAGATTGAATACATGTATTTAGATACCTGAAAAATTACAGGAAGATCTGGATGGAGTAAAGGTCAGGGAGAATGGCTGTGAGCTTCCAGAAAAGTAAAGACTGTGGACTCACAGGATGCAGCCATAGATAATATTAGCTACCTACAGTACTGACACAGGAAATTGACAAAGGGCTCCTGGAAACTACTGCAGACCTTATATCTGTCCTCTGCCCACAAGCTACGTGCCACTTCTGGTGTAAATAATGGCTTCTTCATCTCTTCTGTTCTTCAGGTGTCCCACAACTGCCTTACATTGGCCAAATCTACCCTCCTCCCTGCCCCCAGGAAGAGATTCTTGGGAATGTAATGAATATGCTTCTGAATTTTGCAGGAAAAGTGATGATTCCTCCATCAATAAAGCATATCCAACTACTAGGGAATATTAGAATTAACAACAAGAAGAAAGCTTCTAAAACCCACTGAAAGAAGCCTTTCAGCTGACAACATAAAACCTTGAGGGAAATGGTCCTCAGTTGGCAGCACACTGCATAAATACTTCCCCGAATATTCTATGGGATGTTAGTGCTATGATCCAATCAGTCAGTAAAGGATTTTACAGCCAGATATATTTGAGAAAATCTTAAAACTCCAACTTGTTCTTTTTTTAAAAAAATACTTATTTTTGAGAGAAAGAGAGAGTGTATACAAGCAGGGAAGGCGCAGAGAGAGGTGGGGGGACAAAGAATCCAAACCAGGCTCTGTGCTGACAGCAGACAGCCTGATGCAGGACGCGAACTCACAAACCCTGAGATCATCACCTGAGCAGAAATCAGATGCTCAACTGACTTGAGCCACCCAGGCACCCCAAAACTCTAACTCATTCTTAGAGAATTATATTAAAGAGTCTGAGAAAACCTGCAATAAAGAAACTATCCTTTTTTCTTAATACAGATTATCAACATTGTTAACCACTCTGGTTTCCCCATTAGTGTCTAAGAACATTCTGAAAAACACACTTAGTGAAAGGCCAACAATGAACCATTTCTTTGGTTAGTTTTGTGGGCTTGCGTAGGTCACCATTGACAAGGAATGCTAGAGTGAAATAGGAAATTGCAAATCTCGAAATCCCAAGCCACCGCATTAGAAATAGACTGAAGCAATATTGAGAACCTCTTGTGGAAAGACATTGATCACATTGCAACAATTTGTATCCAGGAAGTAATATAGGGTGTGCGCCTGTCTGCAAGCAAAAGTTGAAGGAACGCTTCACATTCGCTGAGACATAAGAAACACTATAGCACTTTGCATCAGCATTTTGTAGACAAAGTATGTTGTATAAAACAAGGGGAGTATCTGAAAGTGTTCCTCCCGGAACTCTGAGGACAAATAATGAGACTTTGTTCTGCTGATCTAGGGGTGGGTTCAAGTGTATTTCATTACATGCTCCCGAAAAGTAATAGCTAATGCAAAATCAATACTTGAGAGAGGCCGTTGAAAATGACCGTAAAATATGGAACTGAATCTAAGTGAAAGAAGCCAGAAACAAGAGGTCACATAGATTTAATTTACATAAAAAATATAAGTAAAGTTTATATAAAATAAAAGAGTGGGTATATCCACAGAGAGAGAGAGCCGATGAGCAGTTGGTAGGGCCTGCAAGAAGGAGAAAATGAAGAGTGGCTGCTTCATGGATATGAGTTTCCTTTTGGGGTGATGGAAATGTTTTCGAACTAGGTAACAGTGGTGGTTGCACAACATGGTGAATGTACTAAATGTCACCGAATTGTACACTTTAACATGGTTAATCTTACATGAATTTTATACTGATTGTTTAAAAAAGAAAATATGGGGTGCCTGGATGTCTCAGTCAGTTAGATGTCCAATTTTCAGCTCAGATCATGATCTCACAGTTCATGGGTTCGAGCCCCACATCGGGCTCTGTGCCGACAGCTCAGAGCCTAAAGCCTGCTTTGGCTTCAGTGTCTCCCTCTCTCCTTGCATACCCGCACCCGCTTGCACTCTGTTAAAAAATTAAAAATTTTTTTTATGTCTTTATTTTTGAGAGACAGAGAGTGAGTGGGTGAGGGGCAGAGAGAGAGAGACACACACACACAGAATCTGAAGCAGGCTCCAGGCTCTGAGCTGTCCGCACAGAGCCTGACACAGGGCTTGAACCCATGGACTGTGAGATCATGACCTGAGCCGAAGTCGGTAAAAAAAAACTTTTAAAAAAGAATATAAAACTGATTAAGTCAAAGTGGATGAGAGGACTTCAAGGAAGACCCTCCATCCAAGGTGGGAAAGCTTAACAGAACTTGTTCTGTGCCCAGAAAAGAAGTTGGTTAAGACATTGTCCTCTTTTCTTGGTTGTTCTAGACAAGAGGACCCACCAAGCTAGATAGCACTTGGCGATGTGACAGTCAAATAACTTGCTGCTGGAATGCTAGTCTTTCTTTCAGACTATAGTAAAAGCCAAAGAGAGAGCCAGAGCGATTGATTTGTTGAGAAAGTTGCAGACTAAGCATATAGGCAACCACAACACAGGCATGTAACCTAAATAGGGAAAAACCTCTCTGTTCACAGTGATTGATCTGAGGTTGCTGGCTCAGAGTCAGGAAAATGAGGATCTTTTTGAATTTCAGCAGCCAAACTGTGACACCCTAAAATTAGCATGGTGATTATTAGTGAACTATGGGATATTAGTAAACGGGAAAGGGGATCTCCGTGTGTATAGTGATCTATTGCTGCTGTGTATCCACAGCCCCTGAACCCCTACCCCTGCCCACTGCACCCAGCCCCCACCCATCATTCCCTGATGCATTCATTGCTCTACAGCTGGTACAGGACTCTGCCTTCTTTTAATTGAACTGAGTATTGTTTATACCTGTTTGGGGAAATTTTTAGTGGTGTTTTAAAGACTACAATATACATCTTTAGCTTATTACAGCTTATTTTCAAATAGTATTGTACTATTTTGTAAGTAACGTAAGAACCTTACGATATTATTTATCGCCTCCTAGTCACATTGCACTTTTTGTGTGTTTTACTTCTACACCTGCTACAAACAGTACAAAATCTATTGTTTTGCTTTAATTTTTTTTTATTATTTCTGAGAGAGAGATTGAGAGAGAGAGAGAGAGAGAGAGAAAGGCAGTGTGAGCAGGGGAGGGTCAGAGAGAGGGAGACATAGAATCAGAAGCAGGCTCCAGGCTCTGAGCTAGCTGTCAGCACAGAGCCCGACACCGCACAAGCTGTGAGATCATGACCTCACAGCCTCACAAGCTGTGAGCCGAAGTCGGAAGCTTAACCGACTGAGCTACCCAGGCATCCCTGTTTTGCTTTAAATAGTCCATAGTATTGTATTTTTAATTTTAAATTTTTTATGTCTGGTATAGTTAACATACAATGTTATATTAGTTTCAGGTGTACAATATAGTGATTCAGCAATTCCATATATTACTCAGTGCTCATCAGGATAAGTGTAGGGGTGCCTTGGTGACTCAGTCGGTTATGCGTCTGACTCTTGGTTTCGGCTCAGGTCATGATCTCACCGTTTGTGAGATGGAGCCCCACATAGGCTCTCTGCTGTCACTGTGGAGCCTACTTGGGATTCTGTCTCCCCCTCTCTTTTTGCCTGGCTCATGTGCATGTGTGTGCATTCGCTCTCGCTCTCCCTCAAAATAAGTAAACAAGCATATATTTAAAAAAAAAAAAGTATATTCCTCATCCCTTTCACCTATTTACCCCATCCCTCTCACTCACCTTCCCTCCAGTAATCACCTGTTTCTTCTCTATCATTAAGAGTCAGGTTTTTTTTTTTTATCTGTCTCCGTTTTTCCCCCGTTTGCTCATTTGTTTCTTAAATTCCACATATGAGTGAAATTGTATGGCATTTGTCTTTCTTTGAATTATCTCGCTTAGCATTATATTCTCTAACTCCATCCATGTTGTTGCAAAAGGCAAGATTTCGTTATCTTTGTGGCAGAATAATATTCTATTTAGATAGATAGATAGATAGATAGATAGATATCTCACATCTTCTTTATTTTGGACTGATTCTCTAGTTTGGCTATTGTAAATAATACTACAATAAACATAGGAGTGCTTATATCCTTTTGAATTAGTGTTTTAGTATACCTTGGCAGATACCCAGTAGTGGAATTACTGGATCATACAGTAGTTTATCTTTAATTTTTTAAATTTGTTTTTCACAGTGACTGTACCAGTTTACATCCTTGTCAAATATTTCCTCCCATTCAGTAGATTCTTTAGCTGTTGGTTGTTTTCTTTGCTGTGCAGAAGCTTTTTTATTGTGCTGTAGTCCCAGTAGTTTATTTTTGCTTTTGTTTTCCTTGCCTCACGAGACATATCCTGAAAAATGTTGCTATGGCCAATCTCTGAGAAATTACTACCTGTACTACTCTCTTCTAGGATTTTTATGGTTTTAGGACTTGCATTTAGGTCTTTAATACATTTCTAATTTATTTTTGTGTATGATTAAGAAAGTGATCCAGTTTCATTCTTTTGCATGTAACTGTCCAGTTTTCCCACCACCATTTGTGGAAGAGACTATCTTTTTCCCATTGCATATTCTTGCCTCCTTGCTCGAAGATGAGTTAACCATATAATAATGGTTTTATTTCTGGGCTTTTTAAATGTTCCATTGATCTGTGTGCCTGTATTTTGCCAGTTGGCAAACCATACTGTTTTGATTATTACAGCTTTGTAGTACATCTTGAAATCTGGAGTTGTGATACCTACAGCTTTGTTTTTCTTTTTAGTGATTACCTTGGTTATTTCTATACAAATTTTAGGAATATTTATTTTAGTATTTATTGCAATGCAGCTCTTCTGGAGATGAAATCTCTCCATTTTTGTCTATCTCAAAACATACTTTTCATTTGCTTTTGGAGGATGTATTTTGCTGTATACAGAATTTTTTGTTACCTTTTTTGTTCCCCTTCAAGCATATAAAAGTTGTCTTTCCATTGTCTTCTGGCCTACTTGGTTTCCAGTTAGAAGTCAGCAGTATATCTCACTGTTGTTTCCCTGTATGTAATACATGTGGCGGCTTTGAAATTTTATCTTGGTTTTTAGTAGCTTGAGTCTGATGTGCCTAGATGTGCTGGGTACTCTGTGTGTGTGTGTGTGTGTGTGTGTGTGTGTGTGTGTGTGTATATACATGTGGGCATGTGCGCATACACACTTGGAATTTGCTAATTGACCTCTTTAAGCCATTCTGGAAAATGCTCAGCCATTGTCTCTAACAATTATTTCTGCCCCATTCTCTTTTCCATATATATTCCAGTTATATATATGGTTCATAGATTGCAGATATTCATTGCATTTTCTGTCCAACTTCTGTATTTTGGTTTATATGATTTCTACTATCTTTAAGTCATAGGTCATTTTCTTCTGTGTCCAGGCTGCTTCTGATCCCATCGAATGAATTCTTCACTTAGGATATTATGTTTTTCATTTCTAGCACTTCATTTGATCATTTTTATTGTGTTTCAGTCTCTCTTTCGACATTCCCCATATGTTTATGAATGTTGTCCAGCTTTCCTATTAGATCCTTTAACATATTTTCTTTAAATTTTTTGTAATGTTTATTTATTTTTGAAGGAGAGAGACAGAGCATGAGCAGGGGGAAGGGCAAAGTGAGAAGGAGACCCGGAGTCTGAAACAGGCTCCAGGCTCTGAGCTGTCAGCACAAAGCCTGACGTAGGACTTGAACTCATGAACCATGAGATCATGACCTGAGCCAAAGTTGGACGCTTAACTGACTGAGCCACCCAGGAGCCTGTAACATGTTTTCATGGTTATTTTAGAGTCCATTTCTCATTATCCCAGTTTCTGACTCATCTCCTAGTCTGCTTCTTTCCTCTCATGATTGTAGGTTTTATTTTCTTCTTTGTATGTGTCATAATTTTAATTGTACTTGGCACAAAGTATGTAAAAGAATAGCAGAGGCTAAAGGAAATGGTATTTTCCCCCAGAAAATTGCTCAGTCCTTCTGTCAGAATCCCTAGCCCTGCAGAGGCAGCAAGTAAGTACCAGTAAGACCTCAGAAATGTCACTGTTAATTTGCAGCCTAGAACCAGCTTTTTAGAATCATGAGAGAGTTCTCTCTGCTTCACAGCCTGTATTCTAGTGTTTTGAGTCAGTAGACATTTCTATTTGCTCTTTAGTTCCATCTCTTTCTTTATGTACCCAAGAAGAGCTCTCTCTGCACTACTCTTCTGCTTCCAGTCTTCGGCAGTGGCTGCTTTGCACTCAAAAGTGACTGAGAAAGAGTTCTCTCCTCTTTCTGCCTTGCTCGTACACTTCATTGAGCATTCTGTTTACTTAGGAAAGGTCTGAGCACCTTATATGGGATCTCTCTAAGCCCTTCTGTTCCTCTCTCAGCCTTTAGCATATTATCCATGTGCCCTTGGTGAGGGTCTATGGTAAATAGAAGGTAGGCACATACTCTGTGGCTGGGGCTCCTTGGGATTCTAGTTCATCATGGTAGTTCACTTACAGTCATTAAAAATCCATTAAAATATGGCTGGCTTCTCCCTATCACCTACTATGATTTATTCTTTCATCTTTCAGCTTCTCTACTAGGATGAAACAGCTATAGGTCTTTACTCTTAAGGGAAGGACTCTTTCAAGATTTTAGTGTAGTTAGGTTTATTATCTGGCCTCAGGTCTCTGGTAGGTTTAAAAATGGATTTTGTAGCTTATCTGATTTGTTAATATTGTTAAGATAGCAGTAACAATCTTTTGTGAGTCAAAATTGGAAGACCTGGAACTTGGATTTTAATGGCCTCTAGCAGACAAGAGACAAAATCAGGATCCAAAGAAGGGTAGGAGGTAGAACCCAAGATTCTAATATAAGATGGAACTCTAAAAAAGGGTTGATGTAGAAACTAACCACTCAAAGGGGAACTTACCTGTTTAGGCTGGCTATAGGCTGAGTAGGAAAAGAAAAAAAGAATCTACTTGAGAATTTGAACCACAAGCTCACACTCATGCTTTTGGGGACAAAATTCACTCTGCCCTTGTGGTCTGAATACCACCAAGCCAGGTTTCATTTTAAAGTGACCATAGGTTGGTATTGTCCCTATGTGTCTGGCAGGAGAAAAACAAGTCTTCCCTGTGTAAGTAATATAAACCATGGATTTCAGCTCCTTCTGTACCTAGAACAGTCATGACTCATGGTCCTGAAGCATGTAGCAGCTCCAAAGCACGAGATGCGAGACATACTAACTGATGTTTTTGTCCTTTGTGCATCCACTGGGCCCTCATTATTTTACTAAAGAACAGACTCAAGTGTGCTCTGAGAGAAAGCAGACCTACAGGCAGTGGTTCCTCAAGATTGATGGCAGACTGTATCCTGATACACAGGGCACCCTACTAGTTTTATGGATGTCTTCAACATTGACAAGAGTGGTGAGAATTTCCATCGAATCTATAACCCAAGGGTCATGTTGCCATTCATCAATTACGCCTGAGGATGCCAAGTATAAGTTCTGTGAAATGAGAAAAATCTTTGTAGGTACCACTCAGATTGACATCTTCTAGATTGATTTGGAGCTTGGCCACATCAATGAGGCATTTCATCAAGTTCTGCTAGCCTGTGTATGTTGACTGAATGTGCTAACCTGGACACCAACAGGGACAGAGACAAGCTGCTCCTGATGCGGCTCGTGTGAAAGATGGCAATAGCTGTGCCACCAGGCCTTCTAAAATATTCCTCTTTTTTTAATTTTTAAAATGTTTTATTTATTTATGAGAGAGAAAGAGACAGGGTGAGCAGGGGAGGGTAAGAGAGAGAGAGAGACACAGAATCTGAAGCAGGCTCCAGGCTCTGAGCTAGCTGTCAGCACAGAGCCTGACACAGGGCTCAAACCCACAAACCATGAGATCATGACCTGAGCCGAAGACAGATGCTTAACTGACTGAGCCACCCAGGCGCCCCTAAAATACTCCTCTTTGGGGTAGACCGTAAACCATGGATTTCCCTGCCCAAAAGAAAGAGCACTTGCCTCATCATTGCTCCAAACAGAGCAATGGGTGAAATAATTTCCAGTAAGAAAAATGGAGAGCTCCTTGCAGTTAATTAAGGATATATTAGCAAGGGTGTGAAAACAAAACACTATTTTAAGAGAATTTCTGGGGTGCCTGAGTGGCTCAATTGGTTAAGTGTCCAACTTTGGCTCACATCATGATCTTGGGGTTTGTGAGTTTGAACCCCGCGTTGGGCTCTGTGCTGACAGCTCAGAGCCTAGAGCCTGCTTCTGATTCTGTGTATCCCTCTCTCTTGCTGCCCCTCCCCCGCTTGCACACTCACTCTCTCTTTCAAAAATAAACATTAAAAAATTAAAAAAAATAATTTCCATCAAAGAACATACACTCATAATTTTTTAAAAATTATCAAAGACCATGAAGAAACAAGCCCAAGTAGATGAAAGTCAACAGTAAAATAATAATAAATTGAAGGGTCAGATTCCCAAGATTGATATTGGAATTACTAGATATAGATTACATATCAACAATGTTTAGTCTGTCTAAATTTTGTCTGCATAATGAGTATCTTAAAATCATAATGTTGAATGGAAAAAAGGCAAGTCTAAAATCCTTAACACAGATAAACAAATTTTAGTCTCCTCATACAGCACCATATAATAGAGCAGTTTGAAAAAGCATATCCCAACATGGATGAATCTCAGAAATAGAATAAAGAGGGGCGCCTGGGTGGCTCAGTCTGTTAAGGGACCAACTTCAGCTCAGGGCATGATCTCCCGGTTCCTGGGTTCAAGGAACCGTGTCAGGCTCTGTGCTGACAGCTAGCTCAGAGCCTGGAGCCTGTCTTCGGATTCTGTGTCTTCCTCACCTTCTGACCCTCCCCTGCTCATGCTGTCTCTCTCTGTCAAAAATAAATAAAACATTTAAAAAATATTTTTAAAAAAGAAATAGAATGAAGAGTGAGAAAAGCATTTGAAAATACATATAATAGATGTTCTTTTATATAAGTTTCAAGACCTAGAAAAATCAAACATTTTATTGTTTAGTGATACATCATATATTGTAAAACTAAATTTTTTCAACATTTATTTAATTTTGAAAGACAGATAATTTTTTAAAATAGCTGATAATTGGGGCACCTGGGTGGCTCTGTCGAGTAGGCGCCCAATTTCAGTTTAGGTCATAATCTCGCAGTTCATGAGTTCGAGCCCCCTGTCAGGCTCTCTGCTGTCAGCACAGTGCCCGCCTTGTATCCTCTGTCCCCCTCTCTCTCTTTAAAATAAACAAACATTAAAAAATTAGCAGATAATTTATAATTCAGAATGTTGGTTTCATATGAATGGGAAGGAATTGAAGAAGATCAGAGAGGGAGTTCAGCTGACTTAACAGATTTATTTGGTTGTGTTTTATTATTTAAAGTAGGAGGTTTAACACACAGGTATTTGCTTTCATTAATGAGCATATGAATATGTTTCATTCATTGTTTTATATGACTGAATTGTTTTATTTTTTTAACTCAAATCTTGTTTTAAGATCAGTGATCTAAATCCTTGTTAGGAAGACCTCACTGAATATAAAGCAGTTTTTATCTCTGAAGACAAAATATCAAATAGGTCCATCTAGTGGTGGATTAGAGAATCTTAAACAGGGACTAGACAAATAATACATGAGGATGTAAGGCTTTTGCTCGAAAATAGCCCATTCAACAAATAATCCAGCTAAATGATGGGCAGAAGACATGAATAGATATTTCTCAAAGGAGACATCTAGATGACCAACAGACACATGAAAAAGGTGCTTAATATCACTTATCACGGAAATATAAATCAAAACTACAATGAGATACCACTTCACACCTGTCAGAATGGCTAAAATTATCAACACAGGAAACGACGGGTGTTGGGGAGGATGTGGAGAAAGGGAAACCACCTTATACTATTGGTGAGAATGCAAACTAGTGCACTCATTCTAGAAAACAGAATGGCGGTCCCTCAAAAAGTTAAAAATAGAATACTCTACGATCCAACAATTGCACTACTAGATAGGTACCCAAAGGATACAAAAATATTGATTTGAAGGGATATGTGCACTTTGAAGTTTAATAATAGTATTATCAACAAGAGCCAAATTATGGGAAGAGCCCAAATGTCCATTGACTGATGAATGAATGAAGAAGATGTGGTGTATGTATACAATGGACTATTACTCAGCATAAAAACGAATGAAATCTTGCCATTTGCAATGACGTGGCTAGAGCTAGAGAGTATTATGCTAAGTGAAATAAGTCAGAGAAATACAAAAAGCATGATTTCACTCAGATGTGGAATTTAAGAAACAAAATAGATGAGCATGTGGGGGAAGAGATGCAAACCCTTTTACCTGTCATAGGCAGATTTTTTTCCCTGACTTCCAGTGCTGTGGCACTTTCCTCCAGACCTCTTATTCTTTATTGAATCGTCCTTGCCTGAGTATTGGAGAGCTCCTTCCTACCCCCCACCCCCTGCTTTTTTTTTTTTTTTTTTTTTTTTGCCTTAACTCAAATGCAGCCCTCACCTTGACTCGAAGAGATATATTCATGCAGCTGTTCAAGATTTAGGTCACTCTAGATGTGTGAATAAATTGTTGAATGAAAATGCTCAGAGTACAGAACTGTTTGTAGCATATGTTTCCATTTGTATTTTTTTTTAAGTTTGTTTATTTTGAGGGAAGGAGAGTGTGCACACGAGCAGGGGAGGGGCAGAGAGAGAGGGAGAGAGGGGAGAGGAGAATCCCAAGCAGGCTCCATGCTGTTCATGAGGGGGTTAGTGAGTCTCAGTGCGGGATTCGATTCCACAGAGTATGAGATCATGATCTGAGCCAAAATCAAACCAGATATTTAACCAACAGAGTCACCCAGGTGCCCCCATTTGTGTTTTTCAAAAGGATGTGTGTGTGTGTGTGTGTGTGTGTGTGTGTGTGCGTGCGCGCGTTTTCATATATCTAGAATATCTGGGGAAGGTCACACAAGAAACCAATAACCTAGGCCTTTGGAGTGGTGAGGGGAGGATTCTTAGGGAAATTGAGAAAGAGGCTTTGTTTTTCTTTTACTGTTAACTCATTGATGCTCATTGAGTTTTGTTGTGATGTGCATATATTACTTCCTCATACAGATAAAGAGGAAATACTATGTATTCTATACATGTAGATGCCATCACACTGATAAACTTCCTACAGGTAAAGCACATTGATGCTTTCTAACATTTTATATCTTATGCACTGGATATATGTGTATAAACATGTATATGTTTATGTGCTGTGACTGTGGCATAAGACAAACAGGTTGTCAGGAGAAGGGTCTTTCTTGGATTGAAAGGCTCTCTCCTGTGTGTCTTTGGACATACTCATTGCCCTTGATATTTGGCTATGACTTGTAGCTTAAAATGATTTATCATAAAACTGACTCTTTTTTCCAAGTTGAAAAAAGATCAGTTTACCCTTTTTGTTCATGTTTGAGTCTTGATACTTTATAAACCGTGTGAAATGTAACAGCAATCTCAAACTGGCACATAACCTTTGCAAAGATCAACTTCAGACACTAACTGGAAGAAACACTATAATTTCCTTTTATCTTTGCAAACTCCAAAATGAGTGTGCAATCAAGTATCACCAGTGAAAAGGAGTGTTTTCTGAGCAAATCTTTTGTAGTGGATGGAGAGAGCTTGATGCCTCAACATTCGCTCCCCCTTCCCATTGTAAGGCAGCAATGAGCTTCTGGAGCTCCACTGATGGGCCCTGGTTAGGAAGGCAGGACCTAGCCCTACCATTGTTTTTGGGGAAATGTAAATTCGCCCCCAAAGACTGAAGATAAAGACTTCCTTTTGGGGGCTTAGGGAGAGGTAATTTCTCGCATCTGCTGGATGTAAATAAAGGAGTAGGCAAGCCTTATTATAACTGGTAGCTGTCCTACAAGCTGGAGGGAAACCAGACATGGATGGATATAGATGCTGTAGCTATAGAGCAAAGAGAGAGAAAGAAGCTGTGTACTTGATAATACAGTCGAGTCACTCAACCAACCAACCCTGGAGCCTGCCCCGTCTCTGGGCCTCATGTAAATGCCAGCTGGTCGGTCTTTTATTGTTTGAGTCAAATTGCTTTGGTTGGTTTTTCTATTACTTTCAGTTGAAAGCTTCCTGATGCATATTTCATAGAACAGTAAGAAAAACCCTCAGTAAGTAAATGACTAGTATTGAGGCTAGATTTTGAGTACTTTCTCCTATTGAATTAATTGAATATTTTAATTATAAATTATAAAAGTGCAAATCTAGAATCTAGAAACTAACCCTATGATTCAGAAACTACATGTAAGATAGTTGGCTTTTTATCCATGTATCTAGCTACTCTGTTGATTGTACGTTATAAATTCCTAATTCAGTTTTTTTTCATGTTTTTAGGTATATTCAGGTTTTCTATTTTTTTGAGTCAGTTTTAATAAATGCAATTTATATTCATAGGAAATTGTCTATTTTGTCTACATTTTCTGACTTAAGGCAGAAAATTATTTATAATTTTCATTTATTTCTTTTTTTTTTTAATCTTTTTTTTTTAATGTTTTTATTTATTTCTAGGAGAGAGAGAGAGACAGTGTGAGCAGGGGAGGGTCAGAGAGAGAGGGAGTCACAGACTGAAACAGGCTCCAGGCTCTGAGCTGGCAGTCAGCACAGAGCCCGAAGCGGGGCTCGAACCCACGAACCGCAAGATCATGACCTAAGCGAAAGTCGGATGCTTAACCGACTAAGCCACCCAGGCGCCCCATATAATTTTCATTTATTTCTAAAATCCCTGCAGCATGTGTTTGTTACATGCCTTTTATTCCAACTATTTTTAATTTTTTCCGAGTCTTTTTCATTACCAGTCACATCAGGATTACCATCTTGGTAATCCATCTTGATGGTAAATATTCTTAAAACAAGCAAACAAAAAGTAAGGAAAAGGGAATATTTCTTCCACGTGTTAGAATGCCTTTTAAATCTAGAACTGATCCAAAACAGACACTACAAAGACTAGGACAAAGTAGAAAATATGTTAGTATATGAAATTACACATAAAATATACATGAGTGTCATAAATGAGATTAATATGTGTTTACATATGTTTGTGCTTATATATGTATATGCATATCATATATATACTTTGTAAACTTCATCAATAAGGTACATGAACAGTTGAGTCACAGAGAAGGAATATCAGCTAATAAACATTTTAAATCTAATAGTGTTAATCATAACACAAATCTAAATGCTAATAAGATATCACATCTTATAAATAAAAGAAAAAGTAAACAAAGGTAATAATTTAGGTATGTCTTTAGGATAACTGGTTAGCTCAACATTAGTAAGAATTATTCCTTAATTCATTTTGGATCTCTATTGGACGATATGCATTAAACCCATAGAAATTATATCCACATTCATTGTTCTGAGGAGTATCAAAAAGGTTTATTTTAAAATAATTCAAAAGGTAAAACTATATTCATGATAATGTTTAATGCACCATTAATTGTAAAATTGAAAATTGGTAAAACTTTAAATGCTCAACAATCAAGGGAGCAGTCAGGAATAGGATACTCTATAAACTGGGTTAAACATTACATGCTTCTGAAAAATTAAAACTGCATAGTTTGATATGTGTATCACCATTTATTGAGCACTTATTGTGAAGCAGATACTTTATATATATTCCCTCTAAGTCTCACAATCAGTCTGCAAATTAAGTACTTTTCCTTCTCAGTGTAAGGCTTCTAGGTCCAGTGCTTTTTATGAGCTGTGCTGACAGCTCAGAGCCCGACGTGGGGCCTGAACCCACGAACCAAACTGTGAGATCATGACCTGAGCTGAAGTCGGACACTCCACCGACTGAGCCACCCAGGCACCCCTAGATCTGGTGCTTTATGAAATTAAGTCACTTGTTCAGGGCGGCACAGCTAGCAAAGTGGTGGAGTGGGGTTTGAATCCCATGCCAGTGCCGGGCCTGCCACACCTGTGGCCCAGTGAGAGGGGAAAGGCCCTCCTCACAATCCCTGCTGAAGGAACGGCCTTCGGCAGCCACATTCTGTACTTTGTGATTTCTGCACTTTCACCGCAACCACCTTTCCTATTGCCATCAGGGTCGGGGTCTCACTCAAGGGCAGCCAGTCCAAGCTCAGGCTAGTGGCTTCTGATATGGTCTCTGATGGATTGTTCTGCTAGAGAAGAGAGGGATTATCTCCTTTCTTACTCTTTTTGTCCACTTTTAGGAATAATGAGCAAATCAGGCAGTTGTTGGGAACTGAACTGGGAGAATGTGAGATGAGCTTCGAGGGCATTTCATAATGTTCTCGAGAGCACTGCTAACTGGGTGAGACAGAAGTCAACTGCTAGATCACCCATGCCAGAAAGACAGGCGGGTTCAAATCAGGAAGAAAAAAATAATCAAAATACAAAGTAAGGAGAAATGGTTGCCAGTTACACTAAATTCTGCAAATAATGCCTACATCTATAAAATCATGCTCATTACACAATCTCATCCCTTCATGATCTTGTCACTTCTCCAGGCTCCTCTCTCAACTCCTGCTAAGTCAGACAACTCATGTGGCTATAAGCACACTAAGCTGGTTATCAGTATATTGCTTCTCAGCTCCAGATTCGCCCTTCGCCTGAATTAATAAGTGTATCACGCCGTCCTCTCCATAGAATGCATTTTTGTGTGTCTAGCTTATTCCTTTGCATCTTCCTAGACTTGGTTCAAGAGAAACTTGCTTTGAAAGCTTTCTGTGATCTCCATCACACTGAATCCACCTGAGCACAAGTCCATGGAGACCCTCTTGGCTATAACAGCTTCACACCAGGAGTTCATTTGAGTAGCAATCAGAATGGAATAAACAGGAAACAGAAGAGAGGATTAAGTAGCAGCTGTCACAAGCAGGGGCTGAGGAACCAATGTAATGCCAGCTCCTAAAAGTGTTCCCTCAAGAGAGACAAGCAGACACATGAGTTATAATTGTTCATACATCCTTATTTTACTTCCTGAGTTAAAGTAGATATATATTCTATATCTACACACACATGTGTATATAAAATAGTTATTATACTCCAATAGATATGTATATTTGAAAGCTTGAAACGGATAGACTTGTTATCCATTTGTAACTGGGGCAAAACCAATCTGGCTCTACATTAATGGGAATGACACACTATAATCGCAATTTGTGTTACAAACTGTTCTTAAGGCAACCATCTGTACTACACAAATAAATTTGCCTCTGAAACTGCAAGACCACGCTTACCCAGAGTCCTACAGAGAATCCAGATGCAAATTTGCCTGGCTCGCTGCCTTTGCTGTATCTCTTTGGCTTACCAGTTTGTGAGCAAATTTATACATAAAATTTAGAAAGCTGGCTCAGGACTCTGGTGTGAGGCAGAAACATAATAGCAGCAATCTGTATTTATGTAAGTAGAATATTTGTCCCAGATGATCAGATCATTTCAAAATATGCTCTCACTCATTTATACCACATTATCAGCAGTAAATATTTTAAAGCGATTCGAAGTAAGAAGTGCTTGCAGCAGTCTGCATTAGCCTGAACCAGACATGGGTGTTGTAATTTGTGTGTCCTTTAGGAAATGTTCCTTAGGGAATAGCCCTTTCCATCCAGACATTTTGTTTTTCACCAACTGATTGTTTGAAGTCCCATGAGGTTTTATTTCTTCACCTATGATGCCTAACTAAGGTCTACCAAACACTGAGCTCAGAAGTAGAAATAAACAAAATCATAAGACTCAAACTTTGGAACGCATAAAACTTACAGCTTAACTATACTTGTCTTCCCCCAGCTTTGCTGAGATATAATCACCTATAAGGTATATATAAGTTTAAGATGTTACCATTGTGATGGTTTGGTACACATCCCTTTTGCGAAATGTTTACCACAAAAGAGTTAGTCAATACATCCTTTACATCACATAACGCCATTCATTGGTGTTAATATGAGAGCATTCAAAATCTACTCTGTAGCCACTTTTAACATACAGTACAGTGTTGTTAACCATGGTCACTGTGTTGTGATTAGATTCCTGGAACTTATTCCACTTATAACTTGAAGTTTGTACTCTTTGATCAATATCTCAATTCCCATCTCTGGTCCTTTGGAATCCATGGTTCTACTCTTTGACTCTGTGGGTTTACCTTTTTAAAATTCTACACTTAAGAGAGATCATATAGTATTTGTCTTTTCTGTCTGATGGAATTCACTTCGTCTAGTGCCCTCCAGGTCCATCCATGTGATTGCAATGGCAAGATTTCCTTCTTTTTATTTATTTATTTTTAAAAGAATTTTCTTAATGTTTTATTTATTTCTAGGAGAGAGAGAGAGAGCGTGAGCAGGGGAGGGTCAGAGAGAGAGGGAGTCACAGACTCTGAAACAGGCTCCAGGCTCTGAGCTGGCAGTCAGCACAGAGCCCGACGCGGGCTCGAACCCACGGACCGCGAGATCATGACCTAAGCGAAAGTCGGACGCTTAACCGACTAAGCCATCCAGGCGCCCCAAGATTTCCTTCTTTTTAAAGGCTGAATAAACATTCCTGTGTGTGTGTGTGTGTGTGTGTGTGTGTGTGTGTTATTTATTAATCCATCAACAGACACTTTGGTGGTTTTCATGCCGTAGCTATTGTAATTCTGCAGTGAGCACAAGGGTACGGATGCTTCTTCAAGATAGTGATTTCATTTCCTTTGAGTGTACACTCAGCAGTGGAATTGCTGGATCGTAGGATAGTTCCATCTTTTAATTTTTTCCTATTTTTAATGTTTCCTATTTTAATGTCCACACTGTTTTCCATAGTGATTGCCACCAAGTTACATACCCATCAACAATGCACCAAGCATTCCCTTTTCTTCACATTCTCGCTGACACTTGCTTGAAGTTATCTCTTGTTATCTCTTGTCTTTTTGATACTAGCCACCCTACCAGGGGTGAGGTGATCTCTCATTGCAGTTTTGGTTCACATTTCCCTGATGATGAGTGGTGCTGAGCACCTTTTCATGTGCCTACTGGCCACTTGTATGTCTTATGTCTAAAAGTGTCTATTCAGGTCCTTTGCCCATTTTTTAATTGGATTGTATGTGTGTTTGTGTGTGTGTTTTGCTGGTGAGTTGTATGAGCTCCTTTTATATTTTAGATATTAATTTCTTGTCAGAGAGGTGGTTTGCAAATATTTTCTGCCATTCCATAGGTTGCCTGATCATTTTGTTTCTTATTTCTTTTGCTGTGCAGAACTTTATATATTTTTTAAATTTTATTTTATCATAAGTGTACTCTTTCATCTTCATCCCCGCATCCACCCCCCCACCCCCACCCCGGTAGCCATCAGTTTGTTCTCTATAGTTAAGAGTCTATTTCTTGGTTTGTGTCTTTTTCTTTGGTTGTTTGTTTCTTAAGTTTCACACATGAATGAAATCATATGGTATTTGTCTTTCTCTGACTGACTTATTTCGCTTTGCATTATATTCTCTAGCTCCATCCATGTTGTTGCAAATGGCAAGATTTCATTCTTTTTTATGGCTGAATAATATTTCATTGTGTGTGTGTGTGTGTGTGTGTGTGTGTATACACCACATCTTCTTTATCCATTTATGTATTGATGGAGAGTTGGCTGCTTCCATAGTTTGGCTATTTAAATAGTGCTACAATAAACATAAGGGTGCATGTATCCCTTTGAATTAGTGTTTTTGTATTTTGGGAGTAAATACCCAGTAGTGCAATTCCCGGATCATAGGCTAGTTCTATTTTAAATTTGTTGAGGAACTTCCATAATGTCTTCCACAGTGACTGCACCAGTTTACATTTCCACACTGTGCAAGAGGGCTCCTTTTTCTCCACATTCTTGCCAAAACTTTTTGTTTTGTGTGTGTGTGTGTGTGTGTGTGTGTGTGTTTTAATTTTAGCCATTCTGACAGATATGAGGTGATATCTCATTGTAGTTTTGATTTGCATTTCCCTGATGATGACTGATGTGGAGCATCTTTTCATGTGCCTTTTGACCATCTGGATGTCTTTGGAAAAATGTCTGTTCATATCTTCTGCCCATCCTGCCCATCTTTTAATTGGATTATTTATTTGGGGGGTATTAGGTTGTATCAGTTCTTTATATATTTTGGATACTAACCCTTTATTGAATATGTCATTTTTAGATATCTTCTCCTATTCAGTAGGTTGCCTTCGTGCAAAGCTTTTTAGTTTGATGCAGTCCCACGTACTGATTTTTTTTATTGTTGTTGCTTGTGTTTTTGGTATCATATTGAAAAATCCTTGGCAAGACCAATATCAAGATTTATCTTTGTGTTTTCCTCTAGGATTTTTATAGTTTCAGGATTACATTTCAAATTTTAGGATTTGTTTTCTATTTCTATAAAAAATACCTTTGGAGTTTGCCTTCGATATTATGAACACTTTAACAGTATCAGTGCGTCCAGTCCATAAATTGGAATGTCCTTTCATTTATTTGTGTCTTCTTCAAGTGCTATGATCAGTGTCATCATCGTTTTCACTTCCTTGGTCAAATTTATTCCTAAGCACTTATTCTTGTTGAGACTGTTATAAATGGGATTGTTTTCTTTATTTTTCAGATAGTTTGCTGTTAGTGCACAGCAATGCATTTGACTTTTGTATTTTGATTTTGTATCCTGCAACTTTATTGAACTAATTTCTTAGTTCTAACAGTATTTTTGGTGAAATTTTTAGGATTTTTCTATATACAAGATGAAGTCATCAGCAAAAAGAGACGATTTTACTTCTTCCTTTCTGATGTGGATGCCTTTTATTTGTTTTTCTTGCCTAACTACTCCATTAGGACTTCCAGTGCTGTGTTAAATAAGGTCTTGTCTTGTTCCTGATCTTAGAGGGAAAGCTTTCAGCCTTTCACTGTTGAGTGTGATATAACTATGGGCTTGCATGTATGGCCTTTATTATGTTGAGGTACATTCCTTATATATTCACATTATTGAGAATTTTTATCATGAACGAATGTTGAATTTTGACAAATGCTTTTTCCGCAGATAGTCTGCATCATCTGTGCATCATTTTTAAGATGACCTTATGATTTTTATATTCTAGTCTATTAATATGGTGTATCATATTTATTTACTTACATATGGTAAGCCATCCTTGCATCCAGGGATAAATCCCATCTGACATGATGCATAATCCTTTTAATGTGCTGTTGAATTCAGTCTGCTAGTATTTTGTTGAGAATTTTGCATCTGTATCCACTGGGGATATTAGCCTGTAGTTCTCTCGTCCTGTCCTTGTGTTGGTATCAAGGTAATGCTGGCCATTTCAAATGAATCTGTAAGTGTTCTCACATCGTAAGATTTTTGGAAGAGTTTGATACTGACTGATATTAATTCTTTAAATGTTTATAGAATTCATCCATGAAGGCATCTGGTCATGGGCTTTTCTTTGTTGGGAGGTTTCTGATTACTGTTTCAGTCTCCTTGTTCACTCTTGGTCTATTCAGATTTTCTATTTCTTCTGATTCAGTCTTGGTAGGTTGTATGTTTCTGGGAATTTATTCATTTCTTTTAGATTGTCCAGTTTGTTGGCATAATTGTTCATAATTGTCTTATGATCTTTATCTCTCTGTGTATCAGTTGTAATGTCCCCTCTTTCATTTATAGTATTATTTATTTGAGTCGTCTCTTTTTTCCTTGGTAAGTCTAGCTGAAGGTTTATGCATTTTGTTTACCATTTCATAACACCAGCTCCTAATTTTGGTGATCTTTTCTATTATTCTTTTCTTTATTTCTGCTCAGATATTTGCTATTTCCTTCTTTCTGTTAATTTTGAACTCTGGGCTTAGTTCTTTTTCTGGTTCGTTGAGGTATAAAGTTCGGTTGCTTATTTGAGATCTCTCTTTTTTCCCTTAATGTAGGCATTTACCACTATAAGTTTTCCTCTTAGAACTGTTTTTGTTATATCTCAATAAGTTTTGTTTTGTTGCTTCCATTTCTGTTTGAAGATATTTTTTATTTCTCTGTTGATTTCTTCTTTGATCCAATGGTTATTCAGAAGCATGTTGTTTAATTTCCACATCGTTATGAATTTCCTAGTTTTCCTTTTTAAAAAAATTGATTTCTAGTTTCATACCACTGTGGTTGAAAAGGTTACTTGGTATGATTTCAGTATTTTTTAAATTGCTAAGACTCGTTTTGTGGTCTAGCATATGATCTATCTGGAGAATGTTCCAGGTGCATTTGAGAAGAATCTGTATTCTGCTCTTGGATGGAATATTTTGTATATTTCTGTTAGATCCATTTGGTTTAAAATATAGTTCAAGTCCAGTGTTTCCTTACTAGCTTTCTGTCTGGATGCTCTGTCCATTGTTGAAAATGGGGTATTGAGTTCCCTACCTTAACTGTATTGCTGTCTATTTCTCCCTTTATATCTATTGATATATATTTAATACATTTATATATATAACTTTATATATAATTATAGGTAACTATATATATATAACTTTGTATATATATAATTTTTTTTTGTATATATATATAATTTATGATATTTCTTTGGTGGTGGCATGTTTCCCTGATTCTTCACCATCCCTCTAGACTAATATAGATATCTGTACATTTGAAGACACAATCACCTCTTCCAGACTTTATGGACTGTCTTTGGTTAGGAAAGACCACTCTCCCTATGGGTGGGGACAAGCTGGAGCATGTTGGAACCCTGGCTCTAGTGGTACAGAGCACCACATGTAGGGGCTTGTCCAGATCCAGTGGTTGTGATGTCCATCTTCTCCGTCCACGACAACAACTACATGATTCTAGACAAGGACTGCAGAGGGATTGCATGGCTACAAGGCCTGTTGGAGTCTGCAGCGGCGCCTTCAGGTCCAGTGGCTAGGGACCAGCGTAGGCAGCAGTGGTGCCCAGAGCTGGTGATGTGCAGATACTCAGTTGTGGGGAGCACCTACAAATGCCTTGTAGTGGCAGGGGTTGGACCAGACACAGTGGCGGTGGCCTTAGCCAGCAGCAAGGTACCATAGCCAACTGCAAATACACTAGCAGCCACAGGGGCTCCAGCTGTCCGCATGTGCTCCATAGCTGCGGAGTCCCCTGTAGGCACAGCAAAGCAGGATACAAGCCAGTGATGGGAGTTAGCCTGGGGACACGCACATGCATAGTTAGAGGGGCTGGCTGCAGGGGAGCCCGGCAGTGCAGGCCAGTGCCAGGAGACAGGGCTGGATCCAGGCCCATCAGCAGCTGCAAGGGCCCTGGCTGTTGGCGTTCACTCTAGTGACTGCGGGATCTCTCTGTGGGTACCAGCATGTGCTGGCAGAGGCTGGCAGGGGAAATCAGGCCAGCAGCATGTAGGTGCACAGGTGGAGGGGAGCCAGTGTGGTGAGGGTCATCCTCCAGCATCCAGGCTGGCGTCTTGTACTCTCACAGCCACAGAGGCCAGGGCTGGCTGCTGGCACGGATGGTAGTTCTGGAAGGGATTGGGATTGGGGACAGTAATGGGGGCATTCGGTAGCTGGTCTCCGTGATTGGGGAAACCTTTTGGGGAACCCTCAGTGGTGAACTCTGTAGGGGTCCGCAGTGGCTGTGTCAGTCACTGGTTTCTTCAGTGGCAAAAGCTGCTGCTGTCCTCTGCAAAGCAGGTCACTGGGAACCACAGTCACCTCTGCTGTGTGGCTACTCCAGGTAGCTCTGCTTTCTTGTTCCTAGCCACCTCTATATGTCTCAGCCTTTTCAGTCTCTGTGGCATGAGACCAAACTGGGTCCTTTGTGCAATGCCCCAAAAGACTAGGGGAGCTAGTCATAGTTCCTGCTCTCCCTTGGCCTGTGAGAGAACCCTTGATGCTGGGCCCCCAACTCTGTGTGGTTGTTCTCACGTTTTTTGTTCCATTGTGTTGCTTGCTGAAGTTTAAGTGGACCCTGAACTCTATGAGAGCCATTTCTGTTTGTGGACAGCTAATTGTTGATCTTTATGGGTGGATGGAGGGTGGGGTCTCCGACTCTGCCACAGTGGTGAGGACACTCAGCTTCATTTTTAAAATTTTTTTTAAGACAAGCTCAGGCTAGTTTTATTAAAGAAAAATTTTGTGTGATTTACTTTTCACCATTCTGTTCTGGCATGTTTCTAATGCTATCAGAATCACCTGGATCAATGAGAGCCAGTGTGCATATTCTGTAGTATTTCCCACATGCCTTGCCCAACTCAGTATTATTGCCACTGTAGTGATGGACACCAGTTTTGGCCAACATGGCGGAGGGGTCTATTTCAGATCTCAAGGCTGGGCGGTTGCAGGTGAGGATGACCAGTTTCGCTTTGCCATGTCTGACCATTTTCAGAGTCTGCTTGTACCCCAGCATGTACTTTCCACTTTTCATAACGAGTTGGAGCCTAGAATTGATCAACTCCAGTAACTTTTTTGTCTTCTTTGTGGCCACCATCTTCCTGCCTTAGGTGTGGAGTGGCCCCAATCTAGAACATACAGAGGACAGGACAGGAAGCTTAGGATTGGAGCTCAAAATGGTAACTTGCTGGGCTCCCCATGCCGCCTAGCCTCAGCCCTGCAGAACCCATCACCAAGCCGGCTTATTCTTAACAGTAACTTGGCTCCTCTTCTAAAAATAAGACATTTGTTGGGGAGCCTGGGTGACTCAGTTGGTTAAGTGTCTAACTTTAGCTCAGGTCATGATCTCATGGTTTGTGGGTTTGAGCCCTGCGTCAGGCTCTGTGCTGACAGCTTAGAACCTGGATCCACCTTTAGACTCTGTCTCCCTTGCTCTCTGCCCCTCCCTCACTCATGCACTGTTTCTGTCTCAATAAGCATCAAAAAATAAGACATTTGTTTTCTAGCATGCTTTTAAAATCATCTTATTATAGAATTAATACAGACTAATTATAAAAAATGGAATGTATAGAAAAACAAAGGGAAGAAAATGAAGCTATCTGTAAGCTAAAATTTGGGAATAGCTACTGTTAAATGTGGTACATTTTTCTCTCAAAGTGCTCCTGTTAAAATATAAATTTTATGTAGTTTATACAGATCTTGTTTCCCAAATGAAACATAATGTGAATTTTTTAAAGTGGCAAAATATTCTTTATAAAGTCTATTAAACATTTTTTAATGTTAATTTTTGAGGCAGAGAGAGAGAGCACGAGTGAGCACAAGCAGGGGAGAGGTAGAGAGAGAGGGAGACACAGAATCCGAAGCAGGCTTAAACCCCTTAAATCCTGACTCTCTGCTTAAACCCACGAATTGTGAGATCATTGTCTGAGCCAAAGTCAGACGCTCAACTGACAGAGTCACCCAGGCACCCCCACAAACTCTATTTTAATGACTGCATGGGAATTTATGTACACAACCATTAAATACTTCTTACACATCTTATTATGTCAATTTCTAATTGTTCACAGGTTTAAGTACAAACTTGGCGTGGCTTCCAGGACTGTTCTTAAAAATTACCTTGCCTCACTGCCGGAGGCCCGCTCCAGCAGGTCCAGGGGTCCCTGAAGGATGGACGGTGTCGGCGAGAGAGAGTAAGAGAGAGCCCTGAGATTCTTTCTGATCACCAGGCAGGTGTCTCTGTCCTGTCGGTTTTGGTGTCTTTATTTAAAGGTCCAATGACAACATGAGATCAGAAAAAGGAATGTTTACAATGGAAAGCTCTTTGTGATAAAATATTTTGAAAAGTATATAAGAACAAGTTTTTCAGAAATATTCTTGCAGAATTACTCAATCACAGTGAGGTTGAGTAAATCTTACAACTAAGGAAATAGCAGGATGTTCTTAGTGAAAAACAGGATGACATACATATTTGTTCTAAGTTAATAATGCTAAGGTTAGGACATAGGTTAAGTTGTATATAGATAGGCTTGGAATCATTTTGTCTGACTCACAAGAGGATGAATGTTTTTGAGCTGGTTAATAAGTTGTTTGTGGAAACCTTTTTGACTTGATGCTGAATGTGTAAACACCATGGAAGCCCTAAATGTGTCAGCCCTTGTTTGTGGGTTATGTTTTAGCTACTCTTATCTATCCTTATCCCAGCCGCCAGTGTAAGGAAGGGTGTTTGCAGAAAGAAGGCGTTAGGGAAGGGACTGCCATCCATCACCAGTTAGAAAAGGTGTAGGTATGAACTTAAGTTCTGCCCTTATCTGTTCCTTAACTTAAATTAGGCTCTTTGTCTCGGGGCCAGGCTCAATTGTAACTCCTGTGCTCTTAGCCCCCTTTATTATCTAAGTCTGATCGGCAAGGCCCATACGAAGAGCCTTTTGACAATCATCCACAGTGCTTTCATCTAAAATCTCTTTTGAAAAGACAAGAATATGCTTTTCCTTATGAGGAATCTGTGTGGGGAATTTTCGGTCTGATCTGGAATATTGTAAGGCCTGGTCAAGACCCGCAGGCTTATTTCCAACACGAGCCAGTAGTAGCAGAAGGAGACACCAGTTTTCGTTTCTGATGGCAGGAGCTGTGCAAACACTGCCATCTCCTCGCTGTGACTGTCATCCAGTGAGGCTAGTGCAGCTCCCAGCACCTCACCTCGTGCTTTTCTCCTTCACATTCTAGACTTCAGCTATATGTAGTTCCCATGCATTGTATTCTCTCTTATCTCCTGGGCTCTGCCACTGCTCATCATCCCGAGACATTTTTATTCTTTTTCCTCTCCATTCCCTCTCTCTACTTCTCCCACTCTTTTTTTCTAATTAACACCCACTAATCTTTGATGAAGGGAGGGTGTGTAGATAGAAAAATAGAGGGAGGCCTAGGATGAAGTCCTTGATACCTCATTTATAAAAGCAGAATACCAGGAGAAGGATGTTAAAAAAAAATGAGAACTGGCCCAAAACCAGGAGAATATAGCATCACAGAAAGCAAGGAAATGTCAATATTTATAGACCAACAGAACAGAATCGAGTCCATAAATAGACCTATGCATATACTGCCGATTGATTTTGACAAAAGAAATAAGGTAACTGAGGGGGGAAAAACTCTTTTCAACAAAGAGGGGCTGGAATAACCAAATATCCATATAGAAAGGAAGAACCTTAACTTTGACCTCACACCACATATAAAAACTCAAATAAATCATGGACCAAAATGTAAGCATTAAACTACAAAACTTCTAGATGAAAACACAGAATATAATCTTTGAGATTCCAGAGTGGGCAAATAATTCTTAAGACACAAAAGCATGAATCATAAGAGAAAACATTTCATAAAATGAGCTTCATCAGAATTAAAACTTCTTGAACTCCATTAAGAAAATGAAAAGAGAAGCCATAAAGTGGGGGAAAAAACAGATACATATATGCAGCCCAGGATTTATTTGGAATGTAGAGAACACTTGCATCTCAATAAGACAAACAGCCCATAAAAAATAAGCAAAAGATTTGAACACTTTATTCAAAAGAGATGCAAATGTTTAATGAGCACACAAGATATTCAGTGTCATTAGTCATCAGGGAAATGAAAACTATAGCCACAAGATACCACAAAACATCTATTCGACTAAAAAAAGACAAGCATTGGTGAGGTATGGAGTAACTGGAACTGTCATCATTGCTAGTAAGAATGTAAAATGGTACAGCCATTTTGGAAACAGGTTGACATTTCTTATACATTTAAACATACATTTGACTTTATGATCCAGCAGTTCCATTCTAAGTATTTATCTAAATGAAATGAAAACATATGCCCACACAAAGACTAATACATGAACATTCATAGCAGCTTTATTTGTAAAGGCCCCAGACCAGAAACATCCTAAATGTCTATCAACAGGTAGATGGATAAACAAATTGTAGCTTGTCTATACAATTTCCATACCACTCCCTAATAAAAAGGAATGAACCAATGATATACGCAATAACGGAAATCTCAAAAACATGCTGAGCAAAATAAGTTAAAAAAAAAGAATACATCATATATGATTCCATTAATATGAAACTCAGAAAAATCTAAACTATACTAACAGTGTGTCCTAGGGTCAGGACGATTGTGGGATTAGATTGGAAGGGGCAAAAGGGTACCCTTTAGGGTGATGGAAATGTTCTAAAATTTGATTGTGGTAGCGGTTGGCACAGAGATGTGTATCAAATTATACTCTTAATATGTGTACATTTTATTGGAAATTATACATCAGTAAACTTGATTTTTAAAAATTGTTTCAATTGCTATTGAGACTTTAGGTAAGTTAAAAACAGAGAAGGGATTTTGGAAATGGCAATATTAGAAGTCATGGGTGACTTCATTAAGAACACTTTCAATTAAGGAGGGATGAAGACCAAAACCTGATTGAGGTGGATTTATTTTGTTTAATATTTCTTTTTATTAAGCTTTTAATTTCAGTATCATTAACATAGTGTTGTATTAGTTTCAGGTGTACAATATAGTCATTCAACACTTCTGTACATTTCTCGGTGCACCTCATGATAAATGTACTATGTAATCCCATCACCTAGTTCACCCATTTCCCCCACCCTCTGGTAACCATCAGTTTGTTCTCTATAGTTAAGTCTGTTTCTTGGTTTGTCTCTCTGTTTCCCCTTTGCTTATTTGTTTTGTTTCTTAAATTCCACATATGCATGAAGTCATATGGTATTTGTCTTTCCTGACTTATTTCACTTAGCGTTATACTCTCCAGCTCAATGTTGTTGCAAATGGCAAATTTTCATTTTTTATGGCTGAATAATACTCCATTGTATATATGTATCACATGTATATCCATTCTTCTTTATCCATTCATCTGTCAATGGACACTTGGGCTGCTGCCATAATTTAGCTATTCTAAATAATGCTGCAGTAAACATAGGGGTGCACGTTTCCCTTTGAAGTAGTGTTTTTGTATTCTTTGGGTAAATATGCAGCAGTGCGATTACTAGATTGGAGGGTAGTTCCATTTTTAACTTTTTGAGGAAACTCCATGCTGTTTTCTAGAGTGGCTGTACCAGTTTGAATTCCAATCAACAATGCACAAGACTTCCTTTTTCCCACATCCTTACCAACACTTGTTTCTTGTGTTTATATTGCCATTCTGACAGATGTGAGTTAATATCTCATTGAACCTTTTTTTTTATGATGGTTTTTGAGAGAGAGGGAGTGCACACAAGTGGGGGAGGGGCAGAGGTGGGCACAGAGGATCCAAAACAGGCTGTGTGCTGACAGCAGCGAGCCCCATGTAGGGCTGAAATTCGTCAACCACAAGACCATGACCTGAGCTGAAATTGGACCAACTGACTAAGCCACCCAGGTGCCCTGATCTCATTGTACTTTTGATTTTAAATTCCCTGATGAATGATGTTGAGCATCTTTTCATATGTCTGTTGGCCATCTGTAGGTCATCTGTGGAGAAATGCCTGTTTGTTTTCTCACCCTTTTTAATTGGATTATTTGGTTTTTGGGGTGTTGTATAAATTCCCTATATATTTTGGATACTAAGCCTTGATCAGATGTGTCATTTGCAAATATCTTTTCCCTTTCAGTAGATTGCCTTTCAGTTTTGTTTCCTTTGCTGTGCAGAAGCTTTTTATTTTGATGTATTACCAATAGTTTATTTCTGCTTTTATTTTTCTTGCCTCAGAGACATATCTAGAAAAATGTTGCTAATGGCAGAGAAATTACTGCTTATGTTCTTTTCCCATATTTTTATAATTTCAGGTTTCACATTAATCCATTTTGAGTATATTTTTGGGTATGGTGTAAGAAAGTGGTCCAATTTCACTCCTTTGCATGTTGCTGTCCAGTTTTCCCAACATTATTTGCTGAAGAGACTTTTTTGCATTGCATGTTCTTGCCTCCTTTGTTGTAGATTAATTGACCATGTAACTGTGGGATTTTTTTCTGGGCTTTCTATTATGTTCTATTGATCTATGTGTCTGTTTTTGTGCCAGTACCATACTGTTTTGATTAGTACAGCTTTGTAATATAATTTGATGTCTGGGATTCTGATACCTCCAGTTTTGTTTTAATTTTCCAAGGTTGCTTTGGCTATTCAGGGTTTTTGTGGTCCCATACAAATTTTAGGATTATTCCAGTTCTGTGAAAAATGGTGTTGGTATGTGATAAAATTTGCATTAAGCCCATAGATTACTTATGGTAGTATGGACATTTTAACAATATTTTTTCTCCCAACCATGAGCATGGAATAACTTTCCATTTGTTTGTGTTGTCTCAATTTCTTTAATCTTTATGGTTCTCAGAGTACAGGTCTTTCACCTCTTAAGTTTAGTCCTAAGTATTTTATTGTTTTTGGAGCATTACAAATGGGATTGTTTTCTCTTTCTTTTTTTAACTTTTATTTATTTTTGAGAGAGAGACAGAGCATTAATGGAGGAGCAGAGAGAAGGAGACACAGAATCTGAAGCAGGCTTCAGGCTCTGAGCTATCATCACAGAGCCCAAAGTGGGTCTTGAACGCACAAACTGTGAGATCATGACTTGAGCCAAAGTCCAATGCTTAACCGACTGAATCACCCAGGTGTCCCTGGGATTGTTTTCTTAATTTCACTTTCTGATGCTTCCTTATGAGTTATAGGAATGGAACAGATTTCTATACATTGAATTTGTATCTTGCAACTTTATTGAATTCACTTGTCAGTTCTAGTTTTTTGGTGGAGTCTTTATGGTTTTTTACGTACAGTATCATGTGAAAGTTTTACTTCTTATCAATTTGGATGCCTCTTATCTCTTTTTGTTGTCTCACTACAGTGGCTAGGACTTCCAGTATTATGTTGAATAAAAGTAGTGAGAGTGCACATCCCTGTCTTGTTCCTACCTAATCTTAGAGGAAAAGCTCTCAGTATTTTCCCCTGGTTAGCTGTGAGTTTTTCATTTAAGGCCCTTGTTGTTGAGATATGTTCCCTCTAGACCAACTTCGTTGAGGGTTTTTACATGAATGGATGTTGTATTTTGTCAAATGCTTTTTCTATAACTACCAAAAGGATCATATGGTTTTTGTCCTTTCTCTTACTGATGTGATGTGTGATGTTGTTGTGAATATTGAACCATCCTTGCATGCTGGAAATAAATCTCACTTGATTGTGGTGAGTGATTTTTTAACGTGTATTGTCAGATTCAGCTTGCTAGTATTTTGTTGAGGGTTTTTGCATCTATGTTCATCAGAGATAATGGCCTTTAGTTGTCTGTGTGGCTGTGTGTATGGTGTCTTTATCTGGTTTTGGTTATCAGGGTATTACTGGTCTCATAGAATGTATTTGGAAGTGTTTTTTCCTCTTCTATTTTTTTGGAATAGTTTGAGAAGAGGTTCAGTTCTTCTTTAAATATTTGGTAGAATTCATCTATGAAGATACCTGGTCCTGGACTTTTGTTTGTTGGGAGTTTTTTGATTACTGATTCACTTCATTGCTGGTAATTGGTCTGTTCAAATTTTCTATTTCTTCCTGTTTGTTTTAGTAGGCTAGATGTTTCTAGGAATTTGTTTCTTCTAGGCTGTCCAATTTGTTGGTATGTAGTTTTTTATAATCTCGTACAATTGCTTGTATTTCTTTGTTGGTTGTTATTCTCTCTCATTTGTGATTTTATTTGGGTCTTTTTTCTTTTGATGAGTCTGGTTAGAGGTTTATCCATTTTGTTGATCTTTTCAAGGAACCAGCCCCTGGTTTCATTGATCTGTTGTATTTTTGGTTTCTGTATCCTTTATTTCAGCTCTAATCTTCATTATTTCCTTCCTTCTACTGACTTTGGGTTTTGTTCTTTTCCTGCCTCCTTTTGGAGTAAGGTTAAGAGATTCTTCTTCTTGAAGTAGGCCTCTATTACAATAAAATCCTTGTAGAACACCTTTTCTGCATCCCAGAGATTTTGAAGTGATGTATTTTCATTTGTCTCCACTTTGATTTCTTGGTTGACCCATTCATTGTTTAGTAGCAAGTTATTTAACATGCATGTATTTGTGCTCTTTCCAGCTTTTCTCTTGTGGTTGATTTCTAGTTTTATAACATTGTGATCAGAAAAGATGCATAGTATGACTTCAGTCTTTTTCTCAAATTTGTTGAGACTTATTTCGTGGTCTAACCTGTGATCTCTTCTGGAGAATGTGGGTTTTTTCTTTTTTTAATGTTCATTTTTGAATGAGTGAGCAAGTGCGTGCACGGGAGGGGCAAAGAGAGGAGGAGACAGAATCCCAAGCAGGCCCCAGACCCACAGTCATGAGATCATGACCTGAACTGAAACCAAGACTAGGATGCTTAACTGACCCAGGCACCCCTAAATTTTTTTTAATGTTTATTTTTGAGAGGGAGAGAGAACGTGCATGCAAGTCTGAAGTGGGCTCCGTGCTAATAGCAGAAAGCCCAACGTGGGGCTTGACCTCACAAAACACAAGATCATGACCTGAGCCAAAGTGGGGTACTTAACCAACTGAGCCACCCAGGTGACCCCATCCCTTCCTTCTCAATCTGCCTGTGTCTTTAGGTCTGAAATTATAGACAGGTCTTGCTTTTTGTCCATTCCATCATCATATGTCCTGATGAGGACATTTAGTCCATTTACAGAAAAATGGGCATTTTAATAACATAATGTAGCTATTCTGGAAAGCAGACTTGCCTCATTCTCAGGATTTGTTGTTGCTTTTTGTCTGGGGTTTTTCTGAATGAAATATGTAGTCTATAATCTCTTTGTGTGGCTGAAGTGTCTGCTTGATTAGCTTATTGGTGAGCTAATAATTGGACATAGATTTCTTTAGATGCCAGAACCATTAAGTCTTCCAGTCCTTGCAAAAGGGCTGTGTGTGTTTATTGGGCATGCCTTTACCATTCAGCCAGGCATTTATAACTCTGTTTTTCCTTTAGCCTTGAGGCTCTATTCAAGCAGAATGTAGCCAGAAGTGACAATTTAGGGCCTTCTCAGCAATTTCCTGAGCATGTACATGGCTCTGGCTGTGCACACAACCTTATGCATCTGCGTGGACTTCTAGAGTCCCAGGAATAAGTCAGAGCATTTCAGAGCTCCGTATAGATGTCTTACTTCTCAGTTTTTCTTTTACCCCAAAGCTTTTTGGTCATCCTATTTTTTGAACACCAGCTCCTTTCTGCTACTTCCAGTGGTTGCCAGGCCACTTGGTTTTCATGGCCACCATAGATGTGGGATGGGAATAGGGCAAGTTACAGTGTCATAGGGCTCATTGTTCTTGCCAAGATTCAGCCAGATTTTGTCTTGAAAAAGTTTCCCAATTGCTTAAATCTTTGATTAGTTTCCAGAGCTCTAGTTGACTGACAGTTTTTGCCAGTGTCTTCATAGCTTTTATAGAGTTTTTAGAGGTCCTTACTGTGTCATTTTCACTGATATTACCCATATCTTCTTAAACTTAGACCTCTTAAAACACTTGACAATATTATTTTCAGCTTAAAAATCTATTTATAAAGAACATTGATATAGATCTTCCAATAGGCAAATATTTTATTGTGAAATAAGATGTTGGGGAACAAAGGGAATGATGAATTTAATTTATATCCTAATCCTATAAGTGCTCTGACTAGGAGGTGTGTGTAAATATCAGCTTGGAATGAAGTTTCTGTATTAAAGTAGATTAAATAGCCATATTCCTATGATTAAGAGAAAATTGGGAATGTTATTAGAAATTAAAGTGGCCTCTGGCTATGTTAAACACTGCCTATTTTTAAGAGCCTAAGCTTTGGGGCATTTGATCTTAAAAAGGTGTACTGGGTCATACTATCATCTGGCTGGTAGGCAATTAAAATAAATGCAGAACTGCAATGTCTACCCTCTAAAGTAATGATCAGCTCTGAGACTTTGGCTGCCAGGACATGCTTGATATGATTCTCTCATGTGGGAAACACTCTCAAGGGCACGATCATATTTTGCAAACAGCTCCCAAATTTGGAAGTCATGCACTGTGATAACTTGTAATCATCAGAACAGTTTAACTGCCCATCTATAGTGGTGGCTCTTTGTGATGTATTGCAGAGATGAACTTAGGCTGTGGGGCAGGATGGTTCTCAGCATTCTGGCTATAATGCCATTCTGCTACATCCCAGTATTCATAGCTGTGTATATATTTCTAATTTCAGCACTTTGGGCTCAGAAGGCTTCTAGAAGAGGACATCTACTCAAAAACTCATTCTCACCTAGAAGACAATCTGGGAAATATTTGGTAAGTTTTCTCTTAAATCTAGTCTTGTCGTTGAGTCTAAAATTCGTTTGTCTTTTTGTATTTACTATTCAGAGAACTAAGACAAGTTTCTGGTGAAGCGTGACCCTTTGTATAAGCAGATGTGGAAAGGGGAATTCTTGTTTTCCACACTTGAGAAGCAAGAACATAAATAGAAGTTCCTGTCAATGGTTTTCATTTCTGTTCCTTTTAAAGCATAATTAGAATGGCTCGTCTATCATGTAGGTTACAGTGTTTGCTAGTAAACAAGTTATTCATACGTTCCCTCTGAAATGATAAGAGTTATGAAAATGCATGAGACTTTTCTGGAATGAATCATTCAAGCATCATTTTTGATGATGGGAACTGAATTAGAAAAGTGAATACTTGCCCAAGTTACATTTCAGTGTAAAATGAAAGGACAGATTTCCCCAGTGGGGGGATGATGTCCTATTATTATCATCGAGGGATCCCCAAATTCACTGCGGGTGGGCAGTAAACATTAAACTTGTATTTATATTAATATTTTTAGCTAGCAAGTTAGACTTCACTAATAATGAAAATTAGGTAGAAGTGACACCCTTACTTGATTTGTAAGTCAAACGCTTACCTGTGATATGGTGAACCTGAGTGTTTAGAGGAAAGAGAATTATGTATGCCACAGGATAGCCAAGGCATTCTGATAGAAACTGTCAGGGAACAAGAAGTCCTGTCCCCTTGGAGGTCCTAGGTGGACTAAGAATCAAATTGACCAGAGAAAACTCTAATTTAATAGTGTACCTTCCCAGACCTGGAAATTCCAGAGACAGGCAAAATGAGGTCATTCTGAACTAAAGAGAAAAGGATAGGAATCTGGGATTTCAGAGGAAAAGATTGCACTTCAGAAGAGCAGTTCAGTTAATTAGATGTTTGCCCTGCCGTATCAATGGCTCACTCAGACAAAATTCATCTCTGCTAATCACCCTTGTTCTGGGAAGACTGCCCATTTAGACTCATGTAGTTAAGGGAGGAGCAAAGATTTCTCCTGAGCCCGCAGGGTCTTATTTGGCCTAAAAGGTTAGTCTGAGCTGAATGCAAAGTGGTTCATCTTGGGACAGCCTGCCCTGGACCTTTTACCTCCTCTGAAACTTCCCTGCTCGCAGACGCACCTAGGTCAAAGCCACATCTGTGTACCTAGTCCAGAAAATCATAAAGAGGCCACACTGAAAATGGTAGGAAGGGTGGAGATGCAGGCAGGAACCAAACTCATCTGTGAACCTAACAACAAATGGAAGGGATATCACAAGCATGGAGCAGACCCCACACCAGGCACCCCGGCCACAGGGGTACCTGCACTGGGAAGGCAAGTCCTCATTTGGTTTTAAAAACCAGAGGGACTTAACTTCGTCAATGTTTAACAGTAAGTGGGGCTTAGCATCATGAACTTTAAAGAAAAATAGGCTCGACTCGGAGACCTGGAGAGCAATAGGAAATGGAGTCTCCACGCTTAAGGAGACAGCATAATAACCCTTCCCAGGTACAGGATAGAAGCAGCAGTTTGAAAAGAGCCTGAGGTATATGGGAAGGATCTTTGGGAGACATCAAGAACAAAAGAGCTAACAGGGTCTTTCTCTCTTCTGCCCCCAGGCACGGACCTGTAGGAACCAGTGAGGAACACTTAGCACCCAGCTTGCTAACAACTTGCCTTGCACCTAAGTTCTGCTGTAGACTGCCCCACTCCACAGGAGTTCCTCCAAAGCAAATCCACAGGGTCTCATTGCACAAGCAGCCTCAACAGGGGCCAGTACCACTCCAAAGTGACTCTTGCCCTGGGAAGAGAAGATAACCACACACAGCAGTTCAAGGACAGGCAGCAGGCATCCAATCTGACTGACTGCCCCACTAACCAACAGAAACCTCACAGGGGGCAGCACAAAGAGAACCCAGCTAGTTCAGGGTCACTGCAATCACTGCAACCCCAACAGAAGACTGGGATAGACATCTGCTCTGATTGCCGACCCTGCCCACCCCTGAAAGCCTCGTGGGGACAACATAGGGAGAGCCCTGTAGTTCGGTGTAACCACAGTTTCATTAAATGGGCTGAAGGCAAGGATCCAGTTTAACCCAACTCAGGCCCAACGTGGCTCAGACTGGCTCTTTAACAGCACAGAGACCAAACCCTGATGACCTCTGCAGCCAACTGGACTGAAGGCACATGCAACACATACAGGAGACACCTCAGAAGCCCCAGGTCCTAGTGAAGAGAAGACCCTGCACTGCAGGGCTTTTCAGGGTCTCTTCATAAGGCCACTACTTTCAGATCAGGAGACATAGCTGACTTTCCTAATACACAGAAACAGAATTAGACAAAATGAGCAGGTAGGAATTATGCCCCAAATAAAACAACAGGAAAAAAAACAGAATTCAAAGTAATTGTCCTAAAGATACTTACTGGAAGATTGAAAGATCTCTATTAGGCCTCCATCAAAGGTAGAAAATATTAAAAAAAGATGAAGAATCTTGAAATTAAAAATACACTGAAGTGAATAAACAGTAGACTGGAGGAAGCAGAACAACAGATAAGCAAGCTAGAAGCCAGTAATGGAGAGCAACCGAGCTGAACAGGAAAAAGAAAAAAAATGAATAAGCTAAGAGAACCCTCAGCAGGACCGTCAAGTGTAATAACATTCACAGGGATCCCAGAAGGAGGAGAGAGAAAAAAGGGGGCAATAATTTTGAATAAGTGTCTGAAAACTTCGCTAATCTGGGGAATTAATCAGAAATCTAGATCCAGGAGGCACAGAGAGCCACCAAATACCAACCCAAGGAGGTCCACATCAAGACAATTAATTAAAATGGCAAAAAAAAGTAGTGATAATTTTTAAAGCAGCAGGAGAAAAACAATTACATACAAGGGAAATATAGGGGGTACCTGCGTGGCCCAGCTGGTGGAGCATCCGACTCTTCATCTCAGGTCTTGATCTCGGGTTGTTAGTTCAAGCCCCTCACTGAGTGTAGAGCCTGCACACGCACAGGAAATTCCATAAAGCAGTCAGATTTTTCAGCAGAAACTTTGGTCAGAAGGGTGTGGCAGGATATATTCAAAGTGCTGAAAGAAGAAAACCTGCCGCCAAGAATACTCTAGTCAGCAAGACTATCAATCAGAAAAGGAGGAGAGATAAAGAGTTTCTCAAATAAAATCTACAGGAGTTCATGACTGCTAAATGAGCCCTACAGGAAACACTCAAGAGAATGCTTTGAGTAGAAAAGCAGGCCATAATCTTTTTCTTTGGAAAGGAATAGATTTCTCAGGTACATGCAAACATAATAATTTTATAAGGTATTAATCTACTTCTAATACTGAGGTTAAAGCACAAAAACATTAAAATCAGATCTATAAAAAAATCAATAAAGGGATTCACAAAGAATGTAAAGTATGACTGACATAAAGCATGGGCGGAGGGAGTAAAAATGTAGTGCTTTTAGAATATATTCAGTTGATGGTTGTGTAAGTTTGAACCAGACTGCTGTATGCATAGGATGTTATATATAAACCTAATGGTAACCACAGTTCAAAAACTGATTTGCTTGGATTCTTTTCTGTTTTTTTGTTTGTTTTTGTTTTTTGCAAATCACTAAAGAAAGGCATCAAACCACCACCAGAGAGCAAGAGAAGAAAGGAACAGAGAAGAACTGCAAAATGACCCTAAAACAAGTAACAAAATAGCAATAAGTACATACCCATCAATGATTACTTTGAATGTAAATGGACGAATTACTCCAATCAAAAGACATAGAGTGACTGAATGGATAACGAAGGCCCATCTATATGCTGTCTATGAGACTCCTTTCAGATCTAAAGACAGATTGAAAGTGATGAAAAAGAAGATGAAGATGGGTATGAAAAGAAAACTAGGGTAACAGTACTTAGACAAAATAGACTTTAAAACAAAGACTGTAACATGAGACAAAGAAGGACACTATATAATAAGAGGAACAATCCAACAAGAAAGTATAACAGTTGTAAATATTTATGTACCCAATATAGGAGTACCCAAATACATAAGGCAACTATTAACAGACACAAGGAAGAAATTAATAGTAATACAATAATATTAGGGGACTCTAACACCCTGCTTACATCAATGGACAGATCATCCAGACAGGAATATCAACAAGGAATCAGTAGCTCTTAATGCCTGGACCAGATGAATCTAACAGATATACTCAGAACATTCCATCCTAAAACAGGGGAATACACATTCTTTTCAAATGCACACGGAACATTTTCCAGAATAGATTACATGTTAGGCCACAAGTATCCACAAATTCAAGATGATTAAAGTCATAGAATGCATCTTTTCCAGCCACAATGGCATCAAACCAAAAATGAATCACAAGAGAAAACCTGGAAAGAACACAAATATATGGAGATTAAATAACATGTTAGTAAACACTGAATGGGTCAACCAAGAAATCAAAAATGCACGGAGACAAATGAAAATGAAAACATAACAGTCCAAAATCTTTGGGATGTAGCAGAAAGAGGGAAGATGATAATAATTCAGGCCTACCTTCAAGAAGCAAGAAAAATCTCAACCTAACCTCAGACGTAAAAGGAGCTAGAAGAACGAAAAGATTAGGGCAGAAATGAAATAGACTTAAACAATAGAACAGATCAACAAAACCAGGAACTTTTTCTTTGAAAAGATCAACAAAATGGATAAATCTTTAGACAGTTTCATTAAAGAAAAAAAACAGAAAGGACTTAAATTCAGGAACAAAAGAACTACCAACACCACAGAAATACAAAGGATTTTAAGTATTATGAAAAAATTGTATGGCAAATTGGACAACCTAGAAGAAATAGGTAAATTCCTCGAAACAGAACCTCTCAAAACTGAAACAGGAATAGAAAATTTACCGGTTACTGACAGTGATTGAATCGGTAAACAAAAAGCTCCCAAAAGTCCAGGACCAGATGTCTTCCCAGATGAATTCTACCAAACATTTAAAGAAAAGTTAATACCTATTCTTCTTAAACTATTCCAAAAAATAGAAGAGGAAGGATAACTTCTGAGTTCATTCTATAAGGCCAGCATTATTCTGATACCAAAACCAGATAAAGATGCCACAAAAAAAGAACTATAGGCCAATATCTCTGATGAACTTAGATACAGAAACCTTCAACCAACCATTAGCAAACCAAATATATTTAAAAAATTCACCACAATCAAGTAGGATTTATTCCAGAGATGGAACGTGGTCCATTATTCACAAATCAATGTGATATATCACATCAACAAAAGATAAAAGCCATGTGATTGTTTCAGTGTAGAAAAAGCATTTGACCAACTACAACAGCTGTAAAAAAAAAAAAAAAAATCAAAGATTTAGAGGGAATATACCTCAACATAATAAAGGTCATTTATGGAAAAACCCACAGCTAACATCCTACCCCCTGATGACAAACTGAAACTTTTCCCTCTAAGAAAGAAAGGTGTCCATTCTCACCACTTTTATTCAACATAGTACTGGAAGTCCTAGCCACAACAGTCAGACCAGAAAATAAATGGAATTAGAATCAGTATAGAAGTAAAACTTTCACTAGTTGCAGAAGACATGATATTATATATAGAAAATTCTAAACAATTCACCAGCAAAATGCTAGACCTGATCATTCGGTCAGGTCACAGGATACAGAAATCTCTTGTGTTTCTGTATACTAATAATTAACCAGAATAAAAATTAAGAAAATGATCCTATTTACTGTTTCACCAAAAACAGAATACGTAGTAATAAACTTAACCAAAGAGCTGAAAGACCTGTACTTTGATAACTATAAAACATTTATGAAACAAATTGAAGATAATAAAAACAAAAGGAAATATATATTCCATGCTCATGGGGAGAATAGTATTTAAATGTCCACGATACCCATAGCAATGTGTACATTTACTACAATCCCTATCAAAATACCAATAGCATCTACCAAAGAACTAAAACAAATAATCCTAAAATTTGTACAGAACCATAACCACAAAAGACCCTGAATAGCCAAAGCAATCTTGAAAAAGCAAAAACAAGACTGGAGGTATCACAATTCCAGATTTCAAGATCTACTACAAAGCTACAGTTATCAAAACAGTATGCAACTCAATGGGACAGAATAGACAGCCCCCAAATAAACCCACAATTATGTGGCCAATTAATCTGCAACAAAGGAGGCAGGAATATATAAAGGGAAGTCTCTTCAAATGATATTGGGAAAACTGGACAGCTACATGCAGAAGAATGAAACTAGACCACTTTATTACACTATACACAAAAACCCAAGATGAATTAAGGATCTAAATGTGAGACCTGAAGCCATAAAAATCATAGAAGAGAACACAGGCAGTAATTTCTCTTCTGTCAGCTATAACATTTTTCTAGATAGGTCTGGAAGCAAGAGAAATGAAAGCAAAAATAAATTATTGGGATTACATTTTTAAAAATATACTTCTGCACAGTGAAGGAAAACTAAAAGGTGAACTATTGAAAGGCAGAAGATACTTGCAAGTGACATATCCCATAAAAGGTTGGCATCCAAAATATATAAAAGAGCTGATACAACTCAACACACCCAAAACAACTAATCCAATTTAAAAATGTCAAAAATGGATAGAAGACATGGACATTTCTCCAAAGAAGACATCCAGATGCCCAAAAGACTTATGAAAAGATGCTCAAAAATCAATCATCAGGGAATTACAAATCAAAACCCCAATGAGATATCACCTCACACCTGTAAGAGTGGCTACAATCAACAATACAAGAAACACCCAAGTGTTGCCAAGGATATGGAGGAAAAGGAACCCTCTTGTACTATTGGTGGGAATGCAACTGGTGCAGCCACGGTGCCTAACAGTATGAAGAGTATTCAAAATAATTAAAAATAGTAGTGGAATTACTGATTATATGGCAATTCTGGGTACCCACAGAAAACTAAAACACTAAATTGAAAAGATATATGCATCCTTATGTTTAATGCAACATTATTTACAATAGCCAAGATATAGAAGCAATCCAAGTGTCCATCCATAGATGAGTGGATAAAGAAGATGTGGTATATATACAATGGAATATTACTCTGCCATTAAAAGAATGAGATCTTGCCATTTGCAACATGGTTAGATCTAGAGGGTATAGTTCTAAACCAAGTCAGAGAAAGACAGATCCTATGATTTCACTGATAGGTGGAATTTCAGAAAGGAACAGAAAAACAAAGAAACAACAAAAAAAATACTCTTAACTATGAAGAACAAATGGATGGTTACTGGAGGGGAAATGAGGAAGTGAAATTGGTGATGGGGATTAAGAGTACACTTATCATGACGAGCACTGAGTAATGTATAGAATTTTTGAATTGTATTGTACACCTGAATATTATGTTAATTACCTTTGGATTTAAAATAAAAAATTAAAGATACAATGAGCTGGTAAGTGGTTTCAACTCACTGAATCAGTCTCTTGGTCCTGACAAGAAGCCAAACTCCTTTCAGGAGGCAGTAAAGCAGGTGTATTCTGGTTCAAGTAATCAGATATTAAATACAAGGCATTTCTATTTTCTATGTATGAGGTACTATGGTGATTTCTCTGAAATTTGCATCAAGTCATTTATACTTAGTTCACAGGGCTTCAAGACAAAGGACAGTTTTAGTTCTCAAATGATTTGAGGTCAGAAAAGTGGGAGAAAAATAAAAATGTTAGCTTGAAGAATTGTAGCCAGACATTGGAGGATATTTGAAGGAATCAGGACCTAGTCCAGTTTACAATGAGTAGCCTTAAAATCTAATATCTACAAAGATGTGTTATCAAAGTATTTTCTCTTTCTAACCACCTCCCCCCCCCCACCCCTTTTTTTACACAAAAGATAGCCAGGTTAACACTAGTTTGCAAAATAAGTCTAGTTTCCAAAAAAGCCCCAAACAAACTAGCTGGCTCAGTCAGTAAACCATATGACTCTTTTCTTTTTAAGTTTACTTATTTGAGGGGCAGGGAGAGAGGAAGAGGGAGAATCCCAAGGAGGCTCCACACTTGGTATCAAGAGTCAGATGCTTAACTGACTGAGCCAGCTAGCCCAGGCACCCTGAGCATATGGCTCTTGATCCCAAGGTCATGTGTTTCTGTGCCCAATGTGGGGCTCAGATTACTTAAAAATAAAATCTTAACAACAACAAACTTGGTCTGAATGTTTACATAAATGTAGCAAGAATAGTGGTTGACCATACAGACTTTTTAAACCTTGCTTTACTGGAATTTTTCATAAGGAATCTCTAGACTGAACTTTTAACAGTATCTCATGTCTAGAAGCCAAGCCAAATACTTCCCATCAGAATTTGCCTATAATACCTGTGGATTTGGGTAAATTCACCTCTTAGAGGTCCCTCAAATATCGTGAGGTTTCTGCACCTGCCAGGAGGGGACCTTCTTTATTCACCTGATTAAATTGCTAGGAACTCTGTAGTGAAAGGTACCAGGCTAATATTTCCAAGGGGCTCCATTGGCTCCATAAATCTTAGTTTTTTAAAGCTGTCTGGTGATATCTAAATCTATGTGTGTCTCTCTTAAATAGGACACTCCAGTCAAAGCCTTCTTTCCAACTATGTCCTGTCATAAGGACAACATGCTCTTATTCAGGTTATGCAAATAAATATATGGCCATGAAAATAAAGGAATACTTGAGAGTCTGAGGTATTGAGAGTTCAGTTAGGGAGAAAAGATCAGTGTGTTAGTTTGTTCAAAGATGTATTTTATCAAATCACTATAAGCCAGATAGCTTAAGAGAAACAGTTCACTTAAATCAGGAGAAAAAGATTGCTGGGAAGATGGCACAGTAGGAGGACTCGAAACTCACTTTGTTCCATGGATACAACCGTGTAACACCCATGTTAGTGTAAATAACACAGAAAACGACATGGATGCTGGGAGAACAAACTCCACCACTAAATACAGAGACACCACATTTAAGAGGAAACAAAGGGCAGAGTCATGGTAGGGAGCTAAAAGGACCAGGGGCCGCCTAGGGGAGGGAGGGACTCATGGATGCAGAGTGGGGAGAGACCATTACACTGGGGGAGCCCACAAGGAGAGAAGACGAATTGCCATCACGTTTGGCTTTTAAACACCAGAGGGGCTGAATTTCATGACTTCTTACAACCAACATGACTTTAAGGCCTGGGATTTTACAAATGAGCAGGCTGTTCTGAAAGAGTCCAGGGAGCGGTAGAAAGCTGAGTCCCCACCCTTAAAAAGACAATACAACAAACAGAGTTTGGAGACCGCATAGAAGCAGCAGTTTTGAAAATGCCTGGGACATTCGGGAGGGAGGGTACTCATTTTGGAGCATGTCCCAGAGGAGCAGAGACTGCTGAGAGAATTCACCAGGATCAAAGGAGCTGGCAGGTGCCGTCTCCCTCCCCTGACTACCAGCATAAACACGCTGCTGCCTATAGGAACCCAGAGCAGTGTCGACAGTTACTACCCAAGTTGCTTACACCAAGGCCTGCACCCTGCACTTTGGCAGATCCGCCCTTTCCAGTTATGTCTGCCTCCAGCCCAGCGCTGTGGGTTCCCTCCCACTGGTGCAAACACTGGTGCAATCCTTGCCAACACCCGACGTATTTTGTGGGGCCTCAGTCCTGACAGCAGGCCCTGCAGAAGCTGGAGGCATAGCTTGTTAACATTGCATGCCTCACCCATGCACGCTTTGCAGATTTTTCCAGGCTGGCCCTGGTCCTGGTTGTGGCAGTAGGTCTCACTTCACAAGCAGAACAAGCACACACCTTGCTAAAACTACAACTACACCCCAGCTGGGGACCAAGCACAGCCCACAACAGGCAAAGAGCACTTCTGCAGGTTAGTGGACTGAAGGGCAAAGTGGCCAGGACATAACAACAGGGCACAAACACAAATAGACAACCTCTGACGTGCCCAATTCTGGGGAAGAGGGGGCGCTGCACCGCAGGGCACTACAGGACCTCTTCTTCATAAAGCTCTTATTTCAAGAGCAGGAAACGTAGTGGACTTTTCTAACACAGAGAAACAGACACAGAGTGAGACAAGATGAGGAGACAGAGGAATCTTTCCCAAATGAAAGAATAGGACCAAATCACAGCAAGAGGCAAAATAGACATAAGAGGCCTGATAGAGAATTTAAAGTAATGATCATAAAGATGCTAACTGGACCTGAGAATATAGGATATCAATGAGACTCTTAAAAGAGACTAAAAAAAAAAAAAAAAAAAAAAGGACCGAGGCACCTGGGTGGCTCAGTCATTTACATATCCAACTTCTGCTATGGTCATGATCTTGCAGTTTATGAATTTGAGCCCCAATTGGGCTCTGTGCTGACAGCTCAGAACCTGGAGCCTGTTTTAGATTCCGTATCTCCCTCTCTCTCTGTCCCTCCCCTGGCTGCTGTCTGTCTCTCAAAAATAAGCATTTTTTAAAAATGAAAAATAAAGAACCAATCAGAGGTGAACACAATAAACTAAATTAAAAACACAATAGATGAAATAAATAGGGTAGAGAAGCAGAGGAATGAATTAGCACCTTGGAGGACAGAGTACTGGAAAGTCATGAAGCTGAACAAGTAAGAGGGGAAAAATTATGCAAATTGAGAACAGACTTAGGGAACTCAGTGACTCCATCAAGTGTAATGACATTCACATTATAGGGATCCCAGAAGGAGGAGAGAGAAAAGGGAAAGGGGTCAGAAAATTTGATTGAAATAATAACTGAAAGCTTCCTTAATCCAGGAAGGAAACCAATCCAGATCCAGGAGGCAGAGACATCGCCCAACAAAATCAACCTAAAGAGGTCTACACCAACATACATTGTAATTAAGATGGCAAAAAGTAGTGATAAAGAGAATTTTTAAATATTTTTGAGACAGAGCAAGACCGGGGGAGGGGCAGAGAGAGACGGAGACCCAGAATATTAAGCAGCCTCCAGGGCTTGAACTCCCGAATCATGAGATCATGACCTAAGCCAAAGTTGGACACTAAACCGACTGAGCCACACAGGAGCCCTGATAAAGAGAGAATTTTAAAAGCAGCAAGAGAAAAGGTGAGTGTTACATATAAGGGGATCCCTCTAAGGCTGTGAGCAGACTTCTCAGCAGAACATTTGCAGGCCAGAAGGGAGTGGTAGGGTATATTCAAATTGTTGAAAGAAGAAAAAAACAAAACAAAACAAAATAAACTTCAGACAAGAATACTCTACCCAATAACACTATCATTCAGAATGGAACGAGAAATAAAGAGTTACTCAGATGAATAAAAAGTAAAGGAGTTCATGACCACTAAACCAGCCCTACAAGAAAAGTTAAAGGGGACTCATGGAGTGGACAAGAAAGACCACAAATAAGAACAAGAAAAGTAGGAAACACAAAAGCAGTAAAAATAAGTATATGTGTAAAAATCAGTCAAGGGGCTCACAAAATAAAGTATGTAAAGTATGGCGCCATATACCTAAAATGTGGGGTTGGGGGTTGGAGAGAAAGAATGCATTCAAACTTAAGCAACGAACTAAATATAGACTGCTATATGCAGAAGATGTTACAGGAAAGCATAATGGTGACCAAAAATCAAAAAACCAATAATAGATGTGCCAAGAATAAAGAAAAAGATTTCCAAGTACATCACTAAGGACAGCCAGCACACTGAGAGAGAGCGCAGGAAAATAAAGGATCATAGAAAAAGTATAAAAACCACAAAACAAATAACAAAATGGCAATACATGCGTACATTATATATACATATAAATACATATATAATTACCTCATATATGTGCATTAAATGCATTAAAAGACATCCAGTGATAGAATGGATTAAAAAACAAGTCCCACTCTAGAAAACAGTGTGGAGATTCCTCAAAAAATTAACAATAGAACTCCCCTATGACCCAGCAATAGCACTGCTAGGAATTTACCCAAGGGATACAGGAGTGCTGAGGCATACGGGCACATGTACCCCAACGTTCATAGCCACACTTTCAACAATAGACAAATCATGGAAAGAGCCTAAATGTCCATCAACTGACAAATGGATCAAGAAGATGTGGTTTATCTATACAATGGAATACTCCATGGCAATGAGAAAGAATGAAATCTGGCCATGTGTAGCAATGTGGATGGAACTCGAGGGTATTATGCTAAGTGAAATAAGTCAGGCAGAGAAGGACAGATACCATATGTTTTCACTCATGTGCAGAACAGGAGAAATGTAACAGAGGAACATAGGGGAGGGGAAGGGGAAAAAAGAGTTAAGGAGGGAAAGGGAGGCAAACCATAAGAGACTCTTAAATACTGAAAACAAACTGAAGGTTGATGGGGGGTGGAGGAGAGGGGAAAATGGGTGATGGACATGGAGGAGGGCACTTGTTGGATAAGCACTGGGTGTTATATGGAAACCAGCTTGACAAACTATAATTTAAAAAAATTTTTAATAAAATAAAAGACAAATCCCATTTATATTCTGCCTCCAAGAGACTCATTTCAGACCAAAGACCCCTGCAGATTGAAAGTGAGGGAATAGAGAAACATTTATCATGCAAATGGATGTCAAAAGAAAGCTGAGGTCTCAATACTTCTATTGAACAAAACAGACTTTAACACTAAGACTATAATGAGAGATAAAGGAGGACACTATGTAATAAATAATAATAATAATAATAATAATAAAAGGGACAATTGAACAAGATCTAACAGTTGTAAATATTTATTCACCCAAACCTGGAAACACCCAAATACATAAAACAGTAACATGAAGGAACTAATCAATAATAACATGATAACGAAAGGGAACTTGAACACCCCTCATACATCAATGACAGATCATCCAAACATAAAAATCAACGGGGAAACAGTGGCTTTGAAGGACACGCTGGATCCATTGGATTCAACAGGTATCATACTAAAACAGTGGCACACACATTCTTCTCAAGAACACACAGACTATTCTCTAGAATAGAGCACAGGTTAGGCCACAAAACAAGTCTCAACAAATTCAAGAAGACTGAAGTCATACCATGCAACTTTTCCAACCATGGTAGTATGAGACTAGAAATCAACCGCAGGAATAAAAAAATCTGGAAAAAACACAAATACAGGGAAATTAAGTAAAATGGTAGGAAACAATGAATGGGTCAACCAAGAAATCAAAGAAGAAATAAAAAATGACAGAAATGAAAATGAAAACACAATGGTCCAAAATCTTTGGGCTGCAGCAAAAGTTAAGAAGGACATTTATAATAATACAGGCCCACCTCAAGCATCATAGCAAATACTCGGTGCACAGGAAGAGACAAGCCACACTCACTTGCACTGGGGGAATCAGGAAAAGACTATTGTGCACCAGTGCTGGCCCGGCAGAGTCACCTCCAAAGGCTGAGCCCCAAACCATGGCATAGGCTTCCTTTTATGGCTGGGATGTTAGGTGGTTGAGAGACAAAAGAAAAAGGGGAGGGGTCCTTTATCAGTGGTACTGCGAGCAGTTGGTGGATACAGGAAGCAAAAAAGATGACAGAGGCCAGAAGTATGCAAGGGAGTATCCAGCCTCAGGCATCTGGCTGGCCTCTTTTGCTTTTACTAGCTTTTCTTCTCAGGAGAAGCAAGAAAAATCTCAAACCACCTAACCTTACATCGAAAGGAGCTAGAAAAAGAACAAACAAAACCCAAGACCAGCAGAAGAAAGGAAATAATAAAGACCAGAGCAGAAATAAATGGTATAGAAACTAAAAACAATAACAACAGATTAAGGAAACCAGGATGAACCGCAGAAATAAAAACAACTGTTACAGAATATTATGGAAAATTATGTGCCAAAAGATTGGACAACCTAGAAGAAATGGATAAATTCCTAGAAATATACAATCTACCAAAACAGAATCAGATCTAGAAATTTTGAACAGACTGCTTATCGCCTATGAGATTGAAACTGTAAAAACAAACAAACAAATAAAAAAACAACTCCCAACAATTGAAAGTCTAGGACCAGACTGCTTTGCAGACTATTTCAACCAAACATTAAAGAAGAGTTAATACCTATTCTTCTCAAACTATTCCAAAAAAATAGAAGAAGGAACACTTCCAAATTCATTCTATGAGGCCAGCAACACTGGTACCCAAACCAGATAGACACCACACACACAAACAGCTACAGGCCAATATCTCTGATGTACATAAATGCAAAAATCCTCAACAAAATACTAGCAAACTGAATCCAAGAATACGTTTAAAAAAAATCACCACAGTCACGTGGGATTTATTTCCAGTATGCAAGAGTGGTTCAGTATTCACAAGTCAATCAATATATATCACATCAATAAGAGAAAGGATAAAAACCATATGATCCTTTTAGTAGACGTAGAAAAAGCATTTGACAAAATACAACATTCATTCATGAATAGCCTCAACAAGGTAGGTCTAGAGGGAACATACTTCAACATACTAAAGGCCTTATATGAAAGACCCATAACAAACATCATACTCAATGAGGAAAACTGTTAGCTTTCCCTCTAAGGTCAAGAACAAGACAAAGATGTCCTTTCTCACTACTTTTATTCAGGCACAGAATTCGAAGTCCTAGCACAGCAATGAGACAACAAAAAGCAAAGGCATTCAAATTGGTAAGGAAGGAGGAAGTAAAACTTTACTACTTGTAGGTGACATGATACTATATAGAAAACCCTAAGACTCCATAAAGAACTACTAGAATTGAGAGCTCGACCTGGAGTGGCCGCACGGCGGCTGCTCCTTTGTGCTTCTGGCTCGGCTGGATCCCTAGAGGGGAGGCAAAGGGCTTAAAACTGGGAGATTTGCCTGCGAGTTCATGTTTCGGGTGACGACACACAGAGGGACCTGGTTTCCCGCTCTCCAGCTGACCCTAGGCGGGACGCACTCAGGCAACCCCCGGATGAAACTGCTCTGCGATCACCAACCCGACCTGGAGGAGACGGGGAGCAGCGGCTTCTGGCTCGATCCCCAGGGGGAAGGCAAGAGGCTTGGGGCTTCCCTGAGGGGCTCACCAGCGAGTCTGTGTTTCCAGCAATTTCGGTGAGGTGCGCGGACTGAGATCTGGAAACGAGGCCTGGCCTGGGATATAGAGCACGGCCCACCTTGGCTGCACCCCCAACACAGGGAGTTTAGACACAGAAAAATGTGAGTGGCAATGCTTGGTTCAAGAAGGGACTGGGGCGCCGCCACTCTTCTCCCCACACCGCCAAGGCAGACTCCCATGGGACCCATTGGATCAAACCACGCCCATCACTACATGAGAGCTGCCCCCCCCCTTTTTTTTTTTTTTTTACCAGAGCCGGGGCAACACCAAGATGGATGCACTGCCCTGATTAGTTCTGGTCACTGGCTTGCGTAAACAGTCACATTTAATCCATTCTCTAGATGTAACTTCTACACCTACCTACCTTTTCATCTCTTTCTCTCTCAGGTAATCAGACTATATAGTTTTTTGGATAGCATCATCGCCATTTCTTTCACCTCTTCCCCAACCATATCCCACTTTCGCTCTTTGAAAAAAGCTTCTTATTCCTTCTGCCTGCTCATTTCATTTCCAATTTCACCTCATCTCCCCCCTGTCATTTCTCTCTCGTTCTCTATGATCTTCCACGAGCACTGCATACACCCGGCTATTTATTTGTAGCTGGGAAATTCGGTAATGTGCTTTAAACTGTTCTTTGTCTATTGGGTTGTTTCTTTTTTCCTTTTCTTCTTTTTTCTTTTTTATGTATTTTTATCTCTGATTATTTGCCTTCCCTCCTCCTTCTTTTCTCTTTTTCGTTTTCCCTTTCGGTTTGCGTGTTTGTTGGATTTGTCTGTGTGTTTGTGTGCCTTCGTTCCCTGTGTGTTTGTCTGTTATCTTCTCCAGGGCTACCTCAAGAAACAAGCCAAAGTACACATGGTGGAGAGTCACAAATACCACTACAAGTAGGAAAATAAAATAACCAAGGTCTCAACAAGAGAGACCAAGAGATACCATTCAAAGATCACTTTCTGTACAGATAGTCCTTTGACAGTTAAAGAGCCTTCTTTGGTACAGCAGCGCTCACAGGTGCAGAGTGCATAACAAGCTTTTAAAACTAACAAGAGATAGAAAGCTAACCAAAATGATGAAACGAAAGAGCTCTCCTTCAAAGAAATTCCAGGAAGAATTGACAGCTAAAGAACTGCTCAAAACAGATATAAACAACATAATGGAACAAGAATTTAGAACAATAATCATAAAATTAATCTCTGGGCTTGAAAAAAGCATGGAGGACATCAGAGAAACTATGGCTACAAACACCATGGAGCTTAAAAATAGTTATGATGAATTTAAAAATGTGAAAAATGAGATACATAATAAACTGGAGGCGTCCAATGCACGGGTTGAAGAGGCAGAAAGGAGAATAAGTGATTTAGAAGACACAATTATAAAAAAAGAAGAAACCGAGAAGAAAAGAGATAAACTGATCCAGGCCCATGAAAGAAGAGTTCGAGAACTCAGCGATTCAATCAAATGGAACAATATCCATATAATAGGAATCCCAGAAGAGGAAGAGAGAGGGAAAGGTGCTGAAGGAGTCCTGGAACAAATTATAGCAGAGAACTTCCCCAACCTGGGGAGGGAAGTAGATGTTGAAATTCAAGAGGCACAGAGAACTCCCCTCAGACATAATTTGAATCGATCTTCTGCATGACATATCATAGTGAAACTGGCAAAATATAAGGACAAAGAGAGAATTCTGAAAGCTGCTAGGGAGAAAAGGGCCCTAACCATACAAAGGGAAACCTATCAAAGTGGTGACAGACCTATCTACTGAAACGTGGCAGGCCAGAAAGGAATGACAGGAGATCTTCAATGTGATGAACAGAAAAAATATGCAGCCAAGAATCCTCTATCCAGCAAGCCTGTCATTCAGAATAGAAGGAGAGTTAAAAGTCTTTCCAAATAAACAAAAATTGAAAGAATTTGTCACCACTAAACCAGCCCTACAAGAAATCCTGAGGGGGACGCTCTGAGGGAAATGTTGCAGGGAATGCAAGATGCTAGAGACACACCACAAGCATGAATCCCACAAAAGACACAATGGCTCTAAACCCATATATTTCAATAATAACACTGAATGTAAACGGACTAAATGCCCCAGTCAAAAGATATAGGGTAGCAGAATGGATAAAAAACCCAAAATCCATCTATTTGCTGTCTACAAGAAACTCGTTTTTGACAGGAGGACAACCTCAGATTGAAAGTAAGGGGATGGAGAAATATCTATCATGCTACAGGAAGTCATAAAAAAGCTGGAGTAGCTATACTTATATCAGACAAACTGGACTTTAAAGACAGTAACAAGAGATGAAGAAGGGAATTATATAATAATTACAGGGTTTATCCATCAGGAAGAGCTAACAATTATAAATGTCTACACACCAAATATGGGAGCACCTAAATACATAAAACAATCACAAACAGAAACAGTCTTATCGATAAGAACGTGCTAATAGCAGGGGACTTTAATACTCCACCTACAGCAATGGACAGATCAATTAGACAGAAAATCAAGAAAGACACAGCGGACTTAAATGACACATTGGACCAGATGGATTTGACAGATATAATTAGAACTCTACATCCTGAGGCTATGGAATTCACATTCTTCTCAAGTGCACATGGCATATTCTCCAAGATAGATCACATACTGGGACATAAAGCAGCCCTCAATAAATATAAAAGAATTGAGATCATACCATGCACACTTTCATATCACAATGCTATGAAACTTGAAATCAATCACAGGAAGAAGTCTGGAAAACCCCCAAAAACATGGAGGTTAAAGAACACCCTACTAAAGAACGAATGGGCCAATCAGGCAATTAGAGAAGAAATTAAAAAATATATGGAAACAAACGAAAATGAGAATACAACAATCCAAACTCTATGGCATGCAGCGAAAGCAGTCCTAAGAGGAAAGTACATTGCACTCCAGGCCTATTTCAAGAAATTAGAAAAAGTGCAAGTGCAAAATCTAACAGCGCACCTAAAGCAACTAGAGAGAGAACAAGAGCACCCCAAACCCAGTAGAAGAGGAGAAATCATAAAAATCAGGGCAGAAATGAACACTATAGAAACTGAAGAAACAGTTGAACTGATCAAAGAAACCAAGACTTGGTTTTCTGAAAAAATAAACAAAATTGACAAACCTCTAGCCAGGCTTCTCAAAAAGAAAAGAGAGAACACTCAAATAGACAAAATCATGAATGAAAATGGACTGATTACAACCAACCCCTCAGAAATACAAGCAATTATCAGGGAACTATGAAAAATTATATGCCAACAAACTGGACAACTTAGAAGAAATGGACAAATTCCTAAACACACACTCACTACCAAATTCACACCGGAAGAGATAGAGAACCTGAACAGACACATAACTAGTGAGGAAATCGAATCAGTTATCCAAAATCTCCCAAAAAATAAGAGCCCTGGGCCAGATGGCTTCCCTGGGGAATTCTACCAGACATTTAAAACAATATTAATACCATTCTTCTCAAACTATTCCAAATAATAGAAATGGAAGGAAAACTTCCGGACTCATTTTATGAAGCCAACATCACTTTGATTCCCAAGCCAGACAGAGACCCAGCAAAAAGGAGAACTACAGGCCAATATCCTTGATGAATACAGAGGCAAAAATCCTCAACAAGATACCTGCAATCTAATCCAACAGCACACAAAAAGAATTATCCACCAAGATCAAGTGGGATTCATTCCTGGGTTACAGGGCTGGTTCAATATTCGCAAATCAATCCATGTGATACATCACATCAACAAATGAAAAGATAAAAATCATATGATCCTGTCAATAGATGCAGACAAAGCAGTTGACAAAATACAGCATCCCTTCTTAATAAAGACCCTCGAAGAGTTGGGATAGAAGGAACTTATTTAAACATCATAAAAGCCTTCTATGAGAAGCCCTCAGCTAACATCATCCTCAACAGGGAAAAACTGAGAGCTTTCCCCCTGAGATCAAGAACACGACGGGGATGTCCACTCTCACCACTGTTGTTTAACATAGTGCTGGAAGTCCTAGCATCAGCCATCAGATAACAAAAGTAAATAAAAGGCATCAGAATTGGCCAAGAAGAAGTCAAACTTTCACTCTTCGCAGATGACATGATACTCTACATAGAAAACCAGGAAGACTCCACCAGAAGCCTACTAGAACTAATCCAGGAATTCAGCAAAGTTGCAGGGTACAGAATCAATGTACAGAAATCGGTTGCATTTTTATACACCAATAATGAACAGAAAGAGACTCAAGAAACTGATCCCATTCATAATAGCACAAAAAAACCATAAAATACCTAGGAATAAACCTAACCATGGATATAAGAGATCTGTATGATGAAAACTGTAGAAAACTTATGAAGGAAATTGAAGACGACACAAAGAAATGGAAAAACATTCCATGCTCATGGATTGGAAGAATATAGTTAAAATGTCATTACTACCCAAGGCAATCTACACATTCAATGCAATCCCAATCAAAATTATACCAGCATACTTCTCAAAACTAGAACAAACTATCCTAAAATTTGTATGGAACCATAAGGACCCGAATAGCCAAAGTAATATTGAAGAAGAAAACCAAAACGGGAGGCTTCACCATCCCAGACTTTAGCCTCTACTACATATCTGTCATCATCAAGACAGTATGGTCTTGGCACAAAAACAGACACATAGACCAATGGAATAGAATTGAGAACTCAGAGTTGGACCCAAAAGTATACAGCCAACTAATCTTTGACAAAGCAGGAAAGAGTATCCAATGGAAAAAAGACAGCCTCTAACAGATGGTGTTGGGAGAACTGGACAGCAACATCCAGAAGAATGAAACTAGATCATTTTCTCACACCATACACAAAAATAAACTCAAAATGGATAAAGGACCTGAATGTGAGACAGGTCAAAATCCTAGAAGCGAAAGCAGGAAACAACCTCCTTGACCTCCACCGCAGCAATTTCTTACTGAACACATCCCCAAAGGCAAGGGAATCAAGAGCAAAAATAAACTATTAGGACCTCATCAAGATGAAAAGCTTCTGCACGGCAAAGGAAACAATCCATAAAACTAATAGGCAACCGACAGAATGGGAAAAGATAGTTGCAAATGACATATCAGATAAAGGGTTAATATCCAAAATCTATAAGGAACTCACCAAACTCCACACCCGAAAAACAATACAGTAAAGAAATGGGCAGAAGATATGAACAGACACTTCTCCAAAGAGGACATCCAGATGGCCAACAGACACATGAAACGATGCTCAGCATCCCTCCTCATCAGGGAAATACAAATCAAAACCACGCTGAGATACCACCTCGCACCAGCAAGAGTGGCTAAAATGAACAAATCAGAGGACTCCAGATGCTGGCAAGGATGTAGAGAAACGGGTACCCTCCTACATTGTTGGTTGGAATGTAAATTGGTGCAGCCCCTCTGGAAAACAGTGTGGAGATTCCTCAGGAAACTAACAATAGAACTCCCCTATGACCCAGCAATAGCACTGTTAGGAATTTACCCAAGGGATATAGGAGTGCTGATGCATAGGAGCACATGTACCCCAAGGTTAAGGGCAGCACTCTCAACAATAGCCAAAACATGGAAAAAGCCTAAGTGTCCATCACTGACGAATGGATCAAGAAGATGTGGTTTATCTATACGATGGAATACTCCATGGCAATGAGAAAGAATGAAATCTGGCCATGTGTAGCAACATGGATGGAACTTGAGGGTGTTATGCTGAGCGAAATAAGTCAGGCAGAGAAGGACTAATATCATATGTTTGCACGTATAGGACAGATTGATGCAATTCCTATCAAATACCAACATTTTTCACAGAACTGGAACAAACAACCCTAAAATTTGTATAGAACCAGAAAAGACCCTCATGGCCAAAGCAATCTTGAAAAATTAAAAAACTGGAGGTATCACCATTCCAGACTTCAATCTATATTACAAAGCTGTTGTAATCAAAACAGTATGGTGTTGGCACAGAAATGTAGAACAGACTAGAAAGCCCAGAAATAAACTCAAGATTATATAGTCAATTAGTCTTTGTCCAAGGAGATAAGAATACACAATGGGAAAAAGACCGTCTCTTCAGCAAATGGTGTTGGGAAAACTGGACAGTGACACGCAAAGGAATGAAACTTTCATAGACCATACAACAAAATGGATGAAGGACCCTAACATGAGACCTGAAAAAATTAAAAATCCTAGAAGAGAGCACAGATAGTAATTTCTCTGATATTGGTTGTAGCAATACTTTCCTAGATATGTTTTCTGAGGCAAAGGAAACGAGCAAAAATAAACTATTGGGACTACATCAAAATAAAAAGCTTCTGTACAGCAAAGGAACAAAACTGAAAGCCAGCCTATTAAATGGGAGAAGATATAAGCTGATAAAGGCTTAGTATCCAAAATATATAGGGAATTTATACAACACCCAAAAAACAAAAGATCCAATTAAAAGTGGGCAGAAGACATGAACAGACCTTTCTTCAAAGACGACCTACAGACACACGAAAAGATGCTCAACATCACTCATCAACAGGGAAATGCAAATCAGAAGTACAATGAGCTATTACTTCTCACCTGTAAGAGTGGCAAAATAAACACAAGAAACTAGTACTGGCAAGGATGTGGATTTAAAAAGGAACTTTTTGTGCGTTGTTGGTGGGAATGCAATCTGGTGCAACCACTGTGGGAAGCAGTATGGTGGTAACTGAAAAAGTTAAAATAGAGCTACCCTATGATCCAGTACATTGCGCTATTGGATATTTACCCAAAGAATACAAAAATGCTAATTCAAAGGGATACATGCACCTTTATGTTTATTGCATCTTTGCAATAGCCCAATTATGGAAGCAGCCCTGGTGTTTATCAATAGCTGAATGGATAAAGAAGATGTGGAATACATAAACAATGGAATATTATTCAGGCAAAAGAATGAAATCCACAACATGGATGGATCTGGAGAGTATCTAGAGCAAAATAATCAAAGAGGTCAAAATAAGTAAATAACAAAATAAGCAAATAAGCAAAGTAAGGCAGAGAAAAAGAAATTCCATATGATCACTCATATGTGGAATTTAACAAACAAATGAACAAAGGGAAAAAAAAACACAAACCAAAATGCTTAAAAAATATATTAGGGGCCACCTCAGTGGCTTAGTCGGTTAAATGTCCAACTTCAGTTCAGATCACGATCTTCTGGTCTGTGGGTTCCAGCCCCGCGTCAGGCTCTCTGCTGACAGCTCAGAGCTTGGAACCTGCTTCAGGTTTGTGTCTTCTCTCTCTCTGCACCTCCCTGCTCATGCTCTCTCTCTCTCAATGATAGACATTGAAAAAAAAATTATTAAATATTTTTAATTTAAATTCATTAACATACAATGTAAGTATTGTTTTCAGGAATAGAACCCAGTGACTCATCATTTACATAGAACACCCAGTGTTCATCCCAACAAGTGCCCTCCAATGCCCATCACCCATCTAGACCATTCCTGCACCCAGCTCCCCTCTAGCAACCCCAAGTTTGTTGGTTGTATTTCTCTCATATGGTTTGCCTTCCTGATTTTATCTTTTCCTTCCCGTCTCCTATGTTCATCTGTTTTGTTTCTTAAATTCCACCTATGAGTGAAATCATATGATATTTGTCTTTCTCTGCCTGACTTCTTTTGCTTGCCCTAAATTCCATCCATGTTGTTGCAAATGAAAAGATTCCATTCTTTTTGACCACCAAATAGTATTCCATTGTGCATATATGCCACATCTTTATCCATTCATCAGTTGATGAATATTTGGGCTCTTCCCATAACTTGGCTATTGTTGCTAGCACTGTCCCTTTGAATCAGCACTTTTGTATCTTTGCATAAATACCTACTACTGCGATTGCTGGGTCGTAGGGTAGTTCTATTTTTAATTTTTTAAGGAACCTCCATAATGTTTTTCAGAGTGGCTGCACAAGTTTGCATTCCCACCAGCAGTGCAAAAGAGATCCTCTTTCTCTGCATCCTCACCGACATGTTGTTTCCCGAGTTGTTCATTTTAGCCATTCTGACAGGGGTGAGGTGGCATCTCATTGTGGTTTTTAAAACATTTTTTGAATGTTTATTTTTGAGAAAGAGACAGAGTGCAGGTAGGGGAGAGATAAGAGAGAGAGGGACACAGAATCTGAAGCAGGCTCCAGGCTCTGAGCTGTCAGCACAGAACCTGATGTGGGGCTCAAACTCACAGACTGAGATCACGACCTGAGCCAAAGTCAGACTCGTAACCAACTGAGCCACCCAGGTGCCCCTGATTTGCATTTCCCTGATTATGAGTGATGTCTTTTCATGTGTTTGTTAGCCACCTGGATGTGTTCTTTGGAGAAATGTCTCTCATGTCTTCTGCCCATTTATAATTGGATTATTTGTTTTTGGGGGGTTGATGTTGGTAAGTTCTTTATAGATTTTGGATACTAACCCTTTGTCTAATAAGTCATTTGCAAATATCTTCTCCCATTCTGTCAGTTGCCTTTAGTTTTGTTGATTGTTTACTTCATTGTGCAAAAGCTTTTTATCTTGATAAGATCCCAATAGTTTGGTTTCACTTTTTTCTTGTCTCCTGAGATGTGTCTAATAAGAAGTTGCTGCAGCTGAGGTCAAAAAGGTCGTTGCCTGTTTTCTCTACTAGAATTTTGATGGTTTCCTGTCCCACATTTTGAGTTTATTTTTGTGTATTGTGTAAGAAAGTTGTCCACTTTCATTCTCTTACATGTTGCTGTCCAGTTTTCTCAGCACTATTTGCTGAAGAAACTTTTTCCATTGGATACTCTTTCCTGCTTTGTCGAAAATTAGCTGGCCATACATTTGTGGGTCCATTTCTGGGCTCCCTATTCTGTTCCATTAATCTCTGTGTGTGTTTTGTGCCAGTCCCATACTGTATTGATGATTACAGCTTTGTAATACAGCCTAAACTCTGGAACTGTGATGCCTTCAGCTTTGGTTTTCTTTTTCCACATTACTTTTCTGGCTCTACACAAATTTTAGAATTGTTTGTTCCAGCTCTGTGAAGAAAGCTGGTGTTATTTTGATAGGGACTGCATCGAATGTGTGGACTGCTCAAAAAGCAAAGAGAGGACCCAAAGAGAAAATCACGAATGAAAGAATAGAGATCACAATAGCACAGAGATAAAAACAATTACAAGAGAATACTATGAATAATACATGCCAACAAACAGGATAATCTAGAAGAAAGGGACAAATTCCTAGACACCCACACACTACCAGTACTCAAACAGGAAGAAGTGTTTATTTTTGAGAGCGCAAGTAGGGGAGGGGCAGAGAGAGGGACAGAATGTGAAGCAGGCTGGAACCCAAGAACCGTGAGATCATGACCTGAGCAGAAGTCTGACGATCAACCGAATGAAGCACGCCGGGGCCCCTAGCTATTTTACTCTTAAGCTTCAGTTTTCTTGGGGCGCCTGGGTGGCTCAGTCGGTTGAGCATCTGACTTCAGCTCCGGTCTTGATTGCACGGCTCATGAGTTCGAGGCCTGCGGCAGGCTCTGTGCAGACAGCTTGGAGCCTACACCCTGCTTCAGATTCTGCCTTCTCTGCCCCTACCCTACTGGTACTCTGTCTCTCTAAAATGAATAAATGTTAAATAAAATGCTTAAAAAAAGACTCAGTCTCAAGTAATCAAAGATCTGATAAATACAGCAAATTATGGCCAACAGAATCATTGTATTTTAGGTAGATAAAAAAGTAAAGAAAAACTTGTTTATTATGGTTTCCTTTTTTAAAAATGTTTTATTTCTGAGACAGAGACAGAGACAGAGACAGAGAGAGAGACAGAGAGAGAGACAGAGAGAGAGACAGAGAGAGAGACAGAGAGAGAGACAGAGAGAGAGACAGAGAGAGAGCGTGAGCAGGGGAGGGTCAGAGAGAGAAAGAGAGGGAGACACAGAATCTGAAACAGGCTCCAGGCTCTGAGTTGTCAGCACAGAGCCCGAAGCAGGGCTCGAACCCATGAACTACAAGATCATGACCTGAGTCGAAGTCAGACACTTAACCAACTGAGCTACCCAGGCGCCCCTATTATGGTTTCTTAAGAGCAGACAGTAGTTCAAGAAAACTTTGTATTTTAACAAAGAGAAAACAAAAACTTTGCATCAGTGTACTTTTGATATTAAAACTCCTTTACTTAAATTTAGTCTAATCTTAGCCAATACTGACCACACACAAAATTTCTTCCCAAAGATTCATGCTATATAAAGCATTTCAATTTTTTTTTCCAATATTCAGCTTTTGTGCTCCATTTTCCCCTCTTTCAACAACCAGTCTCCCTTTAGGAAAATATTTTCTTTTCCTAACAAATACATTTTATTCTTCAGACTTGTTCTCAAAAAGCAAAGAACATCTTACTTACCAGAATTGTTTCCCTCATTAGCAGTAGTCTTACATTTTTTAGAAAAATTTTTAATGTTTATTTATTAATTTTTGAGAGAGTATGAGCTGGAGAGGGGCAGAGAGAGAGGGAGCCACAGAATCCAAAACAGGCTCCAGGCCATGAGCTGTCAGCACAGAGCCGAACACGGAGCTTGAACTCATGAATGCTGACATCATGACCTGAGCTGAAGTCAGATGCTTAACCAACTGAGCCACCCAGGTGCCCTAATTTTTAGAATTCTTAATGCTTAGTAACCTTAATCTCTAATGGAAACTAAACAGTAAGTGACTGTGAGTGCCAATGTAAAGAGTTCTGGTGTAACCAAATTTATGAATATATTTCACAATTTTTAGAAATATTTTTTTATCTTTCAGTAAAGCATGTTTACTAACAGACTCAATTTAGATTGACTAGAGAATCTAAAGCTATATATAGAGAAAAAGTAGATAAAATCATGCAACATTACTGAACACACTTCATCTTATTTAGAAATGACCTCAATGAGCTATGAAATTTACTCATCATTTAACTTAACAAAAAATATAAGGTTACCAAAGACTATGTAAAAGTTTCTACAAAGCTTTTTGGTTTACATCTATTTAATTTTTTTTTTAATTCAAGTTAGTTAACGTATAGTGTAGTCTTGGCCTCAGGAGTAAGGGGTCATATAGTAAGAGGTGAATCACTGGGTTCTACTCCTGAAGTTGTTAGCTTTAATACCAAATGTTTTCCCAAATCACATGAAATTGAGAAACATTTGGGTTAGTTTCTATCCTTCTGAGTTTTTGAATGCCCAATTCTTACAAGTGCTTGCCTTTAAACCAACTAAAGAAAGCTTATTTACAAATTTTAGCAGTACCACCTGGAGGTAGAGAAAATCTCATTTAGAACATACATGGACACACAAAAATACAAGGTGCAAACAAATCTTAATTTTGTTTCTACTGATATTTATAAAGAGAACATTACAGGTGTAATTTTTAAATACTTCCCTCTTTTTCTTCAGCCTTAGGATACTGTGAGCTGGGTTTATATTCCAAGGACATAAGATTTATCATGTTAATGGACAAAGAAGGTTAAAAAGAAAAGAATTTCTAGAGTTTCAGGGTAATTGTTATTTGAACTTTACTTTAAAATACAATTTATTGTTAAATTTGCTTCCATATAACACTCAGTTCTCATCCTGAAAAGTGCCCTCCTCAATGCCCATCAACCCCCTTTCCCCTCTCACTCATACCCCATCAACCCTCAGATTGCTCTCTGTATTTGAGAGTCTCTTATGGTTTGCCTCCCTCTCTAACATTTTTCCCTCTTCCCTTCCCCCATGGTCTTCTGTTAAATTTCCCAAGATCCACATAGGAGTGAAAACATATGGTATCTGTCTTTCTTTGACAGATTTCACTTAGCATAATACTCTCCAGTTCCATCCACGTTATTGCAAATGACAAGATTTCATTCTTTCTCATTGCCAAGTAGTATTTTACTGTCTACATAAACCACATCTTCTTTATCCATTCTCTCAGTTGATGGACATTTGGGCTCTTTCCATGTTTTGGCTATTGTTGAGAGTGCTGCTATGAACATTGGGGTACACGTGCCCCTATGCATCAGCACTCCTGTATCCCTTGGGTAAATTCCTAGCAGCGCTATTGCTGGGCCATAGGGGAGTTCTGTTAATTTTTTGAGGAACCTCCACACTGTTTTCCAGAGGGGCTGCACCAGTTTACATTCCCACCAGCAGTGTAAGAAGGTTCCCGTTTGAATTTACTTTTAAGCCATAGTGTAATGGTTAGCACTCTGGGTTCTGAAATTTACTTTTAAGTACAATTTTGTTCCAATATCCTGATCTTTTATCACATTTATAAACGTTCCGAGAGGAATATTTAAGGTTTGGAGGTTGGTAGGGATAGGCAGGCTCTAACTTGTTTCTAGAACTGTAGTTTTAGTTTGTAGATATTTATAAAATAAAGACAGCTGTTCCTAACTCCAATGACTGGATCATAGCCTGCATATCGAAGGATTGGCCCATCTTTTAAACTGAAGTTGCCTCTTTTATTATCAGGAAGAAATTTAAAGTGGGAACCAAAAGACTTAGGCCTTTATGAAGTCTGTATAAAGCATTTTAACAAAATGCCTTTTTTCTGGGTACTTAATTTTGGCTAGTAGTCCTTGAATACTGGCCTTTTGCACATCAACTGTAGGAGACCTTAGGAGGAATTTTGGTCATTTGTTTCCTCTGCAAAGGGAAAGTTGTAAATATGATCAAATAATTTTTCTAGTTACTCTCTAAATTTAGTAGGATATTTTCAAAGTAGAGGGCTTTATAGAATTTAAAAGCTCTGCTGCTGTCCAGGGATGCAAATTCCTTTGCAGGGGGTGGGGGTGGAGTGGGTAGGATACACCTGTAAGGAATGTTGGTTACAAATGGCCAAGGCTTGGGGCGCCTGGGAGGCTCAGTTGGTTAAGCGTCTGACTTCAGCCCAGGTCATGATCTCACGGTTCGTGGATTCAAGCCCCGTGGCAGGCTCTGTGCTGACAGCTAGCTCAGAGCCTGGAGCCTGCTTCAGATTCTGTGTCTCCCTCTCTCTCTGACCCTCCCTTGCTCACACTGTCTCTCTCTCTCAGAAATAAGTTTAAAAAAAACATTAAAAAAATTTTTTTAATAAAAAAAAAATGGCCGAGGCTTGGCAGAGCCTGATTACAGAGCCCTCCCTGGAAGGTCCAGCACTTTAAAATTTATTTTCTAGCTTTCAGCAGTTACACATGCAACTTAGCACTTTGAACCTAGAGATTAGGCCAGAGTGATCTCTATTAATCTAGTAGGGAAAGGGAAGTTAAAACAGGCAGATGAGGCCAGATTTTAAGGGGAATTTACGTTGGATGGGGACATTTCTTTCTGTCTTAGGTCTAATTTGTTCTTTTATCTACCTAAGGGCATCCCCAAGGTTACACTAATAAGAAAATGAAGACCTCTGTATTTTAAATATAGCCAGTTTAGGGGCTCCTGGGTGGCTCAGTCAGTTGAGCATTGACTCTTGATTTCAGCTCATGATCCCAGTGTTGTGGGATCGAGCCCCGTATCCGGCTCCGTATTGAATATGGAGTCTGCTTAAGATTCATTTTCTCTCTCTCTCTCTCTCTCTCTCTCTCTCTCTCTCTCCCCCTTCTCGTGCATTCTCTCACTCTCTAAAAAAAAAAAAATAAAGACTATTTAAAAGACTCATCATCTGACCATTGACAAGTAGATCTATTAATACCAACTCAAAACAATTAGCCTTTTAATGGTTTAACCCAAGAAACAAAAGGCATCCAGACAAGGCATAAATGATGTAGCTCCATGATCCAAAAGTTTACTCCTGAAATTAGCCTAAGAAAGCAAAGACCTTTGTTGCACAGGCTCTAAGGATGATGTAGTAAAAATGAGATCTCTGGTTTCCCATGAAAATGTAGGACACCTCCAGTCATAGACCTGCTCACCTATGACACAGGCAAATGCTTCTGCAATGAAATTTTCCCTGCACTAACCAGCAATGAAGGCTGAGATGACAAAGGTCCCTATAGGCCGAAACCTCTCAGGATAAACATGCCTGAGAGTTGGCATGACCATCCAGGGAGATAGACCCCAATCCATAGTCTATAAAAGTACCAAGGTGCTCCCCAGTGAATGCAGTGGTGGAGACCAAAGAGCATATTCTCACTGGTCAAGAAACCAAGCTCTGAGGTCATAGATCTTTTCTTTCATCTTATTCTAACAGCTTTATTTAAGCCTTGGGTCTCTTGGAGCCAGAGCAGAGATGTGCAGCAGGGTTGAGAATTGTGTGTTATTTTACAACATATCCCATGGCACGCAGGTTTTCTTCATGTTGGCGGGTGACCTAGAGTCACTCTAACCCCTTCTGTGATCAACTTAGTCCATCACTGGGGTCTTCTTGAGGTGGTGAGCACTCTTACAGTTTTTAAGTGCTTGACCCATGCCTGCCAATTCTGTGGCTTTTGCTTACCAAGATGTCCCCTTAGCAACAGATGACAAACAACCCAAGACACAGAGTGAAAAAAGACCATCTTCAGGAGGAAATGCATTGGTAACCAAAGAGCTCTCTACCAAATTTAAACAGAGTCACTAAGCCCAAGGAACTAGTTCCACGAACATTTTCTCCTGCTAATCTAAATACAGAAAGAGAAAAAGGACTCTCACCACTCTTGCTCCATCGGACTCTGCAGACAGATTGTGGGAGGCTATCATGGGAAGAAACCTTACCTTCTGCTGGCTGTGGGTCCTATTTCCCAAGACCTCTCAGCTGCAGCCGAGTCAGGCAAGTGGCATCCAGCAAGTTCAAGGGTCTTGCTGACTATGCCAGCTGTCAGGGAGCAAGAATTACTACTTCCCACCCCCCAGAGGTCTTTCTAGCTGGACTAGGAAATGGACATGAAACAAATTCACAGGGGAAAGCCAAAGTTAATAGCATACATATGGGGAATCCACACAGACATGAAAATTCCAAAGATAGTCAAGCAAAGTTAGGTCATCCTGAACTAAGGAGAAGGAGGTAGGAGTCTGGGACCTCAATTGAAAGGAATCAAATTCTCAGGGTGTTAAGAGCAGTTGCCCTGCTATACAGATTTGTCACTCAGATAAAATGTATCTCTGCTAATAATGCTTATTTAGGGGAAATCTGCCAGTTTAGATTCATCTATGTACTTAAAGGCAAAATTTCTCTTGAGCATAGAAGGTCTCAGTTGACTTCAGCTCAAAATAACCTTCATACCAAAGTGGTTCATCTTGCAGTGGCCTGCCTTCAGCCCCTAGAAAATGGAAGGAGCTGTCCTTCTAAGTGTCAGGGTTATAAAGCCATAGTAATTAAGACTATGTGGTTTTAGGGCAGGGACAAAGAAATAGGCCAATGGATAAAAGAGTTCATAGAAAGCAGGCATCACCAAAACATTGTTTAAGAAGGTGGAGGTGAGTCAGTGAAGTATCCTCCAACCTGAGAAGTCACCTTAAGACTGAAGAACAAAGCAAGCTACTCCATACCGTCTACAGGGTTTTAGTCAGGGTGACTTACTGACAGGTGGGTTCAGGCAGACAGACAATCCAGGTAGTACTCATTCTCTGCCCAGTCCAGACCTTAATCCCCAGTGTGTATGGAGCGAGGGGCATGGTGGTCTGTGCACCAGTCAGCTCTACCAGTTACCAAAAGTGAAGCCTTCTGTGTGGTACCTTAGGGAAGATCAAAACAAGCCTTCTCCCTTTCTGATTAGGGAATACGTCAACCTCCACGTAACCTGGAACACATAACACCAAGGGAAATGATCTCCTAGGCATGAACATGACAGAGGGCCAAAGATGGGGTCGGTGTCATCAGCACTCCTATACTCCACCCATGACATCTTTATGGCCATGCAATCTTTTTTTTTTTTTTTTTTTTTAGTTTTTTTTATTTTATTTCTAGGAGAGAGAGAGAGACAGCGTGATCAGGGGAGGGTCAGAGAGAGAGGGAGATACAGACTCTGAAGACAGGCTCCAGGCTCTGAGCTGGCAGTCAGCACAGAGCCTGACACAGGGCTCAAACCCACGAACCACGAGATCATGACCTAAGCGAAAGTCGGACGCTTAATCGACTAAGCCACCCAGGCGCCCCTGGCCATGCAATCTTTTACGTACCATCCTTCCACGATGACCCTAGAGCCAAATACTGGGAAGGGACATGCATCCTTACACAACAGCAGCAATAAAAACAGCAACAGGAGATTAACCAGTACCACTCCTGTTTTCTCACCGTTCATCATTCTTGAGAAATAGGGGTGACATTCACTTTAGCTGCTTCTTGCTGGACAGGGGCATAGATCAGGATTTGAGAAATTAAACTGCCTTGCATCCCATTACAGATATTCCCGAGTACAAAGTTGAGCCCCCATCTTTGGAAACTCATTATTTTGGCGCTCTCATGTTTAATTTTAGCATCTTATTCTGCATTTCATTACCAGCTTGATTAGGTCGTTTCAGTTCAACAGTGGCCTTGTTTCAGAAGGTGGTCCTGCCAGTGAGCTTTCAAAGTCAGGTCTACTGTATGCAAGCAGTCAGGTAAAAAGTTAGCCAGATATCCTGGGAAGCCAGAATTTAGGATCCAGCCTGGTTTTATGGGTAAACAATAAACATACAAGGACAATTACTCAGTACTAGAATCTATATAAAGGTGTTACTGAAATCATTTTTTCCTCTAAAGTCACCTTCATCTCTAGACATTTATAAAACAAGTCCAGTTTTAACATACATGGCCTATTTATATAAGGGCAGCAAGAAAAGGGACTGGTGGTTCAGATTCTTTTAAGTCTCAAAAGAAATTTCAGATCGAGTCTCTAACAGCCTTTGAAGACTGACAGACAGACACTCACCAGCAGACACAACTTCAAAACCTATAGATTTGGGTTACTTCCTCTCTCTAAAATATCCTGAGGTCCCTAAGCCTCCCAGGACCTTCCCTTCCTTACTTACCTGGAAAGGCTCCTGGGAACTCTAAGCAAGTTACCAGGGTGATATTTTCCCCAGGGAGCTTCATTGTCACCATGAAAAAAAAATTAAAAAAATAAGTAAATCAACCTTAGTTCCTTCAAGCCATCTGGTCATATCTGAACCTATGACCATCTCTCTCAACTAGGACATTCCAGTCAAAGCTTGGGTAATATGACCAATGTTTCCAATGGTGTCTTAATAATAAGAACATGTTCTTATTGAACTTCTGCCAATAACCAGAATTTATTTCCCATTTAGCCATTGCCAGAAACCCCGGCCAAACTTTCCTGGATATGAACTTACATCCAATTCACAACTGTTATCTGGCATTAATACCCCCAGGGCCTCTCTTGATTTACTACCATTTTGCCTTTAAGAGCTTCTTTCTGGCTAGCACCCCAATCCCATTGGCTTCCTTTCTTTACCAAGATTTGTTTATTTTTTTAAATGTTTATTAGAGAGAGGGGGAGAGGGGGAGAGGGGGAGAGAGAGAATCCCAAGCAGGCTCTGTGCCACCAGCACAGAGCCTGGTGTGGAGCTCAAACTTACAAACTGCAAGATTATAATCTGAGCTGAAACCAACAGTGCAATGCTTAACTGACTGAGCCACCCAGGCACCCCTCTTAACCAAGGTTTACAGAGGTCTTGCTATCTGTGCTAGATGATGAATAAAAGGTCTCCAGTAGCCCAATAAACAAAAGCCTATGAATTCTTTACCATTTTAGGGATTGAGAAGGCTTATATTTTATCAGTGACCATGCCCGGCATCACTTTGATCTTGTCCATCCAGATGACACCCAGGATCTTTACCTATTGACCCAGTTCTTGGATCTTATTGGTATTTATTTCCCATCCTAATGACTAAGCACACCTGTAATGATACAGCTGTTGAGACAGGGAGAAGTCACCAGTTAACATAAAGTCACCTATACCACAATAAAGCACCATGTCCACTGGCAACATTTGTTCAATTCGCTGGCTACCATGCTGTGACACACAAATTGTGGGACTAAGGAGATACCCTGAGGCAGTGCCTGAAAGGTCCATGCTCTCCTGTTCCACATAAAGGTGAACTGGTCTTGGGATTCAAGTCCTAAAGAATTACTGAAAAAGGCATTACATAGATAGACCCAATACAAATGACCCAGACTTAATGGATACCATGGTTTTTTCTTTTTTAAGTTTAAGGTTTTATTTATTTTTGAGAGAGAGATAGAGACAACGTGAGCAGCGGAGGGTCAGAGAGAGAGGGAGACACAGAATCTGAAGACAAGCTCAGGCTCTGAACTAGCTGTCAGCATGGAGCACGATGCTGGGCTCAAGCCCACAAACCATGAGATCATGACTGGAGCTGAAGTCAGACACTTAACCAACTGAGCCACCCAGGTGCCCCAAACAAGAAGTCCATATTAGGTTGCTTGGAGGGATGCAGTAAATTTGTGGTTTCATATAATCTGTTGTCATTCACCAGGTCCCAATAGATTTAAAAAAATTTTTTTTAATTTTTTTAATTTTTGAGACAGAGATACAGAGCATGAGTGTGGGAGAAGCAGAGAGAGAGAGACAGACAGACAGACAGACAGACAGACAGAATCGGAAGCAGGCTCCAGGCTCTGAGCTATCAGCACAGAGCCTGATGCGGGGCTTGAATCCACAAGCTGTGAGATCATGAGCCTGCATTAGACAGACACTTAACTGACTGAGCCACCCAGATGCCCCCTAATAGGTTTCTTTATAGAATGAACCAGATTACTGAAGGACTTTGAACAGGACTGATTACCCCTGCCTTTTCTAGTTCTGTCATGGTGGTAATCTTGTTATGCACACCAGTCCGTAGGTAGAGACTAGTTGGTCTGACTTTGATAGTTTGTCCCCTATAACCATCAGTAGCCTTTATTTCTCCCTGAAATGTTTTTTTTTTAATTTTTTAACATTTTATTTATTTTTGAGACAGAGAGAGACACAGAGTATGAGCAGGGGAGGGACAGAGAGAGAGAGGGAGACACAGAATCTGAAGCAAGATCCAGGCTCTGCAATGCAGGGCTCAAACCCCACCAATTGTGAGATCATAACCTGAGCTGAAGTCAGATGCTTAACCAACTGAGCCACCGAGGTGCCCCTTCTCCCCTGAAATGTTGAGTAGTGTCCATAGATAAGTGAGCTCTGGTGTCTATAAGAGCAGTAGAGTTCGTTTGTTATTGTGACACCAATAAATGGTTAATTCCACATAGGGCCTCAGGTGGCCCCCTACCGGACACACTAGAAGGCAAAGTTGTCCTAGCCCCTAGCTTTGAGGGGTAGGGATGTCCACCCCTGAAATTCCTTCATTAGAGGAGGGGCACTCAGTGACACAGCTGGCTTTTTTGAGCTTTCTTTCAAGGGAGAAAACTGTTTTCCTTTGGGCAAGGTCTTCCAGTCTTAGCAAGACTGAACTTGGTTGTTGGTCGAGATTTCCTCTTGGGGCCCCAAATGACATTAGATCATGCCACAGTTGCTTACAAGACGCCGTGATGGGCCCCCTTTTCACCATTTTGTTGTCGGCAGGACTCTGTTTTTCTCTGCTTTCCAACCTATTTCCCGTATGATGGATTCTTTTGGTTTCACTTAAGTCAACCACCACAGCAGCCATTGTCACATGGGCCAGTTAGCCACAGGGATAAGGACAGACACTCAAGTCCTGAACCATGCCCCCAGGGCTGACTGAGACTCTGTCTTTCCTACCAGAGGAAACCAATTCTTTGTCTGGACTTCTATAATGTTGGGTGTAAACGGTAGCTTTCATCCCCAGTTCATGCACAATTGCATGTGGTTCTTCCATAACAGAGGGGAGGGACCATCCCTTCCTTGTGTCAGGTTATCTTCATGCCAGCATTTATCCAATCAATCACATTAGCTAAGCGCCAACGACTCTCACCCATGCCTTCCACAAGGCAGGTGGAATAGTGACCGAGGCTGTCTCTGACATCCCTAACCCATTGAGCACAATCCCATCTCTTCCAGAGCTCCCCTGGTCTCAACAGCCAAGCTGCCACCCCCTCCTGGGCCCCTATCCCCACTTAAAGCAGCTGGTTAGCTCCACCAATTCAGCGGCAGAACGTTCCCTGTCTAAAGCCTACACTTGTCCATCCAAATGCTCTCCTTACAGCTCCCAGGCTGTGGGGACTCGCAACACACAGATCAATGGCCAGGCTACACCCAGAAGAGCTTATTCAGTTCCCTTCTCCATTTCTTTCCCCCCTCCTGTTTAGGAGAAAGTAACAGCCCCCCATGTGTCCTAGGTGTCCTGAGGGCATCCTCTACTCGCGCGTTGGTTTCAAACACTCCAGGGACCTGGCTGTCGCCCCACTTAGCTGTGACCACCCAACGGCAGCCTCTCCCCCAATTGGCCCCCCTACCCATGCTGTTCCCATTTGGCTCTTCTTCCTGACCCGCCAATTGCTAGAAGGTGGAGGGGGACCAGGAAAGTATCCTCCAACTTGAGAAGGCACTTTAAGACCAAAGAATGGACCAAGCAACTCCATACCACTACTGCAGTACTGTGCAGGGTAACTTACTGTCAGGAGAGTCAGAAGGGCAATGATTCAGAGAGGCAGCCTTCCTCCGCAGCTCTTCTCCACCCTGACTGTAATTCCCAGCTTCATGGAGGAGGTGCATGGTGGTGAGGTCACAGAGTGGTTATCCAAATGGGCACCACCTGTGCACCAGAGGCCCCAGGCTCATCACCTAAAGTGAGGCCTTCCGTGTGCCACTGTAGGGAAGATCAGAATAAGCCTTCCCTCATTCCAGTCAGGGCACACGTGAGCCTCCTTGGGGCCTGGAACCTGTAGTCCCTAGGTGGGGGGTGGGTCATCTCAGGGACATGAATGAAACGGTGGGTCAAGGATGGAGTCAGTGTTGTGAGGCCTCCTATAGATGGAGAAAGGATAATTCTATAAATGGTGCTCGGACTATTTGTTACACAATGGGAAGTAAAAGTAAACTTATCACAATCTCACACAAAAATAAACCCGAGTAGATTAAAACTTAAATATATAACTTGAAATTTTGAAACGTTTAGAAGAGCTTTATGAACTTGAGGTAAGAAAAGATTTATTTTGAAGTTTATTTATTTATGTTGAGAGTGGGAGGAGAGGCAGAGAGAGAGAATCCCAAGCAGGCTCTGTGCTGTTAGCTGATCCCATCAACTGTGAGATCATGACTTGAGCTGAAATCAAGAGCAGGGCGCTTAACTGCCTGAGCCACCCAGGTGCCCCAAATGAAGATTTCTTAAAATACACACAGATGTGGGGCACCTGGGTAGCTCAGTTGGTAAAACGTCTGACTTTGGCTGAGGTCATGATCTCACGGCTCGTGAGTTTGAACCCTGTGATGGGCTCTGTGCTGACAGCTCCAAGCCTGGAGCCTGCTTCAGATTCCGTGTCTCCCTCTCTCTCTCCACCCCTCCCCTGTTCACTCTCTGTCTCTCAAAAAGAAATAAAAACATTAAAAAAAATACACACAGATGCTGTTAACCATTGATTAGTAAATCAATTACATTAAAATTAAGAATGTATAGTCCTCGCAAAAATATATAGGGTAAAAACAGTTCACATTGGGAGAAGATACTTTCAACCTATGTAATCATAAAAATTACAGTCCAAAATAAAAGCAGAATCTATGAATTAACAAAAATGACAATTTATTGGAAAAATGAGCAAAAGACAGCCACAGATGGCATAGAAGGAGAAACACAACTGAGTCATAAATTTATGTAAAGATACTTAACCTTAATAGTAATCAAGAAAATTTAAACTAAAAACACAAGATACTGTTTCACACTCAACAGATTGGCAAAATTAAAAAGGCTTTTCGAAACCAGGTGTGGGCGAGGATTCTGGTCAATGGCAACTCTCATGCGTTGTCATTAAGGGAAGAGTTGGATACAATCACTCAGGGATACTGTTAGCATCATATTGTAAAATTGAACACCCCCTATGGGTGAGCCCATCCACTCCTGGATATATACCTTGAGAAACAAAAAACTGCATTCTAGCACTGTTTGTAGTAGTAGTAATAATAATAACAACCATAATGGTAATAATAGAAATCTGAATGCAATTAAAATGTTCTTTCAAGGGGCGCCTGGGTGGCTCAGTAAGTTAAGCGTCTGACTTTGGCTAAGGGCATAATCTCACGGTTGGTAAGTTCGAGACCCTCATTGGGCTCTCTGCTGTCAGTGCAGAGCCTGGAGCCTGCTTTGGATTCTGTATCTCCCTCTCTCTCTGCCCCTTCCCCACTCATGCTTTGTCTCTTCCTCTCTCAAAAATAAACATTTTTGAAAAATGTCCTTTTATAATAGAATGGTACATAGGTTGTGGGTTATTTCTCTAAAGAAGCAGTGTGCAGAAGAGCGAATGAACTGGAGTGCCACCTGTTAGCATGGAGTATTCTCACAATTATGATTTGAGTGAAAAAAGCAAGTCAGTAAGTGCATATAGTATGATCTATTTTATATAAGGGTGAACACAAAAAAAAGGAAGTACATTATTTGGGGATACAAACCACCACTACATAATGGTAAAAATATAAGGAAAAAAGAATGAGTGATTAACAAGATAATAGCTACATACAGAGGAGGGTTAAGTGCATAGGTTTAATTGGGGAGGGCCATGCAAAGAGGGTTTGAGCTATTAGCAATGTTCATTTTGTGACCTTCATGGTTGGTGGAGCCTTTGGTTTATTAGAATTCTTTTTAAAAAAATTATTATTATTATTATTTTGAGAGATAAAGAGCAAGTAGGGGAAGGGCAGAGAGAGAGGGAGAGAGAGATCCCAAGCAGGCTCTAGGCTGTCAGCGCAGAGTGTGATGCATGAACCACAAGATGGTGACTTGAGCCAGAATTAAGGGGTGGACACTTACCCGATGGAGCCACCCAGGGGCCCCTATTATAGCTCTTTATTTATCTTTATTCATTAATATATATAATAGATATTATTAAATATGTATAATATATTTCACAACAAAAAATGTAATTAAACATTTATAATTCTGCAAAGTGCACATTTGGGTATTCTTTGCAAACATGCATCTCAAAGCTTTTTAATAAATTACAAGTCACATTCAAAAGCAAGAAGAACATGAATAGTAGAGAATCTTATTCCTTTGCTGGTATTTGCCTGCTGATTCTAGAATTCCTGGGTAACTACCTAAACTTTTCAAAGATCATGAACCTTAGGGGCACCTGGGTGGCTCAGTCAGTTAAGCCGCCAACTCATGGTTCGTGGGATCAAGCCCTGCATCAGGCTCTGCACTGATGGTGTGGAGCCTGCTTGGGATTCTCTCTCTCCCTCCTTCTCTGTCTCTCTCTCTCTCTCTCACTCTCTTCTCTCCCTCTCTCTCAAAGTAAATAATAATAATAATAATAATAGTGAAACTTATTCTATCACTTTGCTTCTACTCAGATATTACTACTACATAAAGCCTCATCCTGTAAAACTTTATGTGTGCTTTATAATATACATAAGAGTAAGCTAGTACTGAGATCTCATTTGTCCACCCAAACCTCAATACTAAATTGAAGGGGCATGCCCCCCAAATGGCTCACTGGTTGGGCAATCAAAACATTTAGAGACCACTGTTCCAGAAACAAGCAGTGTTTCTCTAACTGCAGGTGCCTAAGAGTCTCCTGTGCACCTGTTTAAAATGCCGTCTCCTGGACAAAACCTCCAAGATTCTGGCTAAGTTGGTATGAAGAGAGCCCTCAGAACATGAATTTTTAAATTTCTTTTTTAAATGTTTATTTACTTTTGAGAGAGAGAAAGAGAGAAAAGGAGAGAGAGTGCAAGTGGTGGAGGGCAAAGAGAGGAGACGCAGAATCTGAAGCAGGCTCCAGGCTCTGAGCTGGCTGTCAGCACAGAGCCCTACACGGGGCTCGAACCCATGAACCGTGAGATCATGACCTGAGCCGAAGTCAGATGCCTAATCGACTGAGCCACCCAGGCGCCCCAGGAACATGTATTTTTAATCCACAGTGCGGGCTATTCTGCTGGAAGCAGCTCACCTGCCACAATTCTGTTGTGTTTCGACAACAGCTAAGCCACAGCTTTAAAGAGCTCTGTCCCCAGACTGTGCAGAACTGCTTTTACTGAACTGGACTTCGGCACGATACCACTGACTTGCACTGAGGGGCTCTGTAAGAAAGAAATGGCCCTTTTCACTCTGTGCCAGTACCTGGAATGAAGCTGTAATTGATGTTATAATGCGTGTAGAGGGCAGATCACAGAGCCTAGTGTGGAGTGTGTTTTCAATAAACGGTGGCTTCTTATTGTTATCATTCTGTTTTATGTATTAATTCTTCTGATGAGACCCCTTAGGAGCAAGTTCTTTCTTTTAGTCTAGAAGAATTATGCTATTCTTTGTAACACAGCAATTTGACAGTCTGGTTCAATTTATATTGATACGTGGTTTAAATGGTTGTCAGAGCTGACAAAACGTACCTCCCGCGGATATGTAGATCTTAACAGAGGCAGGGAATCATTGGTTGGGCTTAATAACTATACCTATTTTTTTCTACCTCATTTACCAGTTATTCTAAGCAGTTTGATTTTTTTTTTAACAATAGACGCTCAATGAAGTGACTTTTGCATTGTTTTCTAGGGAGCTTGGAACAAAATTAGTGACTCTTAACCACGTAGGTAGACTTTCCATCATATGCAAAAAAGCATCTAATTTTTCAAACGATTTTACATTCTTACCCTTTTTCCCTCACCTACTCTTTTTTAAAGTTTATTTATTTTGAGATAGAGAGAGAACAAGCAGGGGAGAGGCAGAGAGAGAAGGAGAGAGAGGGGATCCCAAGCAGGCTCGCACTGCCCTCTCAGATCCCATCTTGGGGCTCAGACCCACAAGTAGCAAGATCATGACCTGAGTCTAAGTCAGATGCTCAACCTACTGAGCCACCCAGGTGCCCCTCAGCTACTTCTAAATAATGCTACTTTTTGGTTATTTCGTTGGAAGGCAGCAAGAGGAAGGAAGGAAAGAGAGCATGAAGAGGAACATGGCTGAGAGCAGACATGAGCAGACAGAGGTCAAGCTCATTCAAGCCCCAGCTTGTACATGGTCTCCACCTCCCTCCCCAACCCCCCCGTTGCAATAATCAGAAATCCGGGTCAGAGATCCAATCCATGTTGCAGTCCTTCATGGGATTTCATTTCCTCTCTGATGGACATTTATCCATAAGTCTATATTCATCACATAAATTTAGCCAAATTAATAACCTCTTTTGTGGAGAATTACCTGTTACTTTCGCATATAAAGTGGTCTCCATTGCTTCATAAAAGGTTTTGAGATGCATCATTTTTGATTGGGGGAGATTTCTAAGTGTCCAAAGAGGAGTAGTTCCCACCCATTTCTCTTGGATTCTTTTCGTGAACTTAGAAAAACTAATTTTAATTAATCTTTAAATTTTAATTGCTTGAATTTTCGCAGGCTAAACTAATTGTTATCATTCCAACTAGTCTTAAGAGAACTTTGTGAAGACCACTGTTTTGAAAAGAAGTTTCTATTTTTAAATGCTAGTTCAGAGCACATTGTCATCTCGTATTTCTACCTGCTGGTAACATTCAGCCAAAAATATCCAAGTGCAATAATAATGGATCTGAAAGAATTGTATTTACATAACTTTTAATAAATGAAAGTTACTCATTTTCTTTTCATCAGCATGTCACTGTTTTTAATAGTTTTTAATTTCTCATGTCTTTTTGGAAAGCTTGCATGCTTAATCATTTTCCTTTTTAAATTTTTTTTAACATTTATTTATTTTTGAGAGACAGAGACAGAGCATGAGCAGGGGAGGGGCAGAGAGAGAGAGGGAGACACAGGATGCGAAGCAAGTTCCAGGCTCTGAGTTGTCAGCACTGTCGAGCACCCTACATGAGGCTCGAACTCACGAGCCATGAGATCATGACCTGAGCCGAAGTCAGCCGCTTAACTGACTGAGCTACCCAGGTGCCCCTCCTTTAAAAATTAAAAAAAAAAATTTTTTTTTAGAGAGAGTGTGCATGTGAGTGGTGGAGAGGCACAGAGTGAGAGAATCCAAACGGGCTTCATGCTCAGCACAGAGCTCCACATGGGGCTTGATCCCATGACCCTGGGACCATGACCAGAGCTGAAATTAAGAGTCAGGCCTTCCCTCTACTGAGTCACTCAGGCATCCCAATCATTTTCTTTTTTAGGTAGTACTCCAGCATTCAGAAACATCAGCAAACCTTTGGGAGAATATTCCCCTAAGAGATATCTATATATGAGTGCTTTACAGCAAGTGACCTAGTATTTATTTTTAATTTTTATTTATTTTTGTGACAGAGAGGGAGAGAGAGACAGAGTACAAGTAGGGGAGGAACAGAGAGAGAGGGAGATATAGAATCCAAAGCAGGCTCCAGTCTCTGAGCTGTCAGCACAGAGCCCAATGTGGGGCTCAAACCTGTGAACCGCGAGATCATGACTTGAGCCAAAGTTAGAAGCTTAACTGACTGAGCCACCCAGGTACCCCAGTGGCTTAGTATTTTTAAGATATTAACAACTTCGCTGATTTGGTCTTCCTCAGGTTGCAGTTAAAATTAAGTGGAGGAAAAAAATGACTCATACAGTTTACAGGGCAGCTGAGTAGTATTAGAGAATGTTGGACGAGTAAAACAGGTTTTGAGGTAATTAATGGTATGCGCTCCCACTGACCATGAAAAGTAATTTTATACTACAAGACGACATTTATTCTTCTATCATTTTAGCAGTTGATAAGGTCAGGAAGGAAAGAGAACTAGTAAAAGCCAGTTCATTCTTATAAACACAATTCTCTACCAGCTTCTTTCGGGCACATCCAACAGACAAGGTTAATTGATGACGTTTGATGATAAAGATTGGAAAATCTACTGTGTGCTTACTGTATACAAAGTCTCACGTGAAGTAACTTAGATTGGTCTCTTCACTAAACTCGGAACAACCACAGGGGATAATAGTATTATCCCTATTTTATAGAATCTATAGGTTCTCGGGAAGATTACATGAGTTGCCCAAGATCTTCTTGAACTTGACATAGTTGGTAACCGGGTCCCACTTGAAATACCCTCTTTCCTGGCTGCAGTCATACTTCCTCTTGAATTTTCCTTGGCATTTTCTGGCTATTTCTCAGTTTCCTTTGATAATTTCTCCCTCCCTTCCTAACCTCTAGATGTTGATCCTGTAGATTCCTAGACCCCTTCAGACTGAAGCTCTTCTATTCTCTCTCCATTCTGTCTTAAATTTAAAATGCCATCTAAATGTATATGATTCCTATATATGTTTTATCACCACTCCAGACTAGCCTGACGAGTTCCTGTCATATATCTTACTGCCTACTTGACACCTTTACTTGGATCTCTTACAGACATCTCATGCGCAACATGTACAAAATTCAACACTTGATTTCTTCCTGAGACTATTTCTTACCAAGTTTCTCCTTCTCGGTAAATGACATCATCATCATCCACCCAGTTGTACAAATCAGAAACATTTTTATTTCTATCATTCTCCTGTCTTCAAATCCAATATATGACCTTGTTTCATGACTGGCTCCTCTTAAATGGAGCTCAAAGCCATCCATTTCTTTTCACCTGTTTAGTCCATGGGCTTTTGCCAACGCTCCAGCCCTACACTAATACAGTAGTCTCTTATACATCCTGCTTCCTCTTCTCTCCAAAGCCATTCTCAATATAGTATTTGGAATTTTTTAAGGGGTGGGGGTGGGGGCACAGGGAAAGAGAAAGAAATAGAGAGGGAGGGAGAGAATCTCAAGCAGGCTCCACACCCAATGCCGAGCCTGATGCAGGCTCATGACTGTGAGACTGTGACCTAAGCCAAAATCAAGAGTCGAACGCTCAACTGACTGAGCCACCCAGGTACTTCAGTCTTTGGAATTATTCTTAAAATGTAAATGGGGGGGGGGTGAAGGATAAATAGAGCATGGAGGATTTTTAGGATTAGAGGGTTTTCTATATGACACTCTAGTCGTGGGTACATGTCATTCTACATGCTTCAAATCTGCCCCTTGTCAAAACCCATCGGATGTACAGCACCAAGATTGAGCCCTAATGTAAACTAAGGATTCTGGGTGATGCATTACTGTAGGGCCATGGGTTGTAACAAATGAGCCATTCTGGTGAGGGACATTGATAGTGGGGAGGCTGTGAAAGTGTGTGGGCAGAGGGCATTTGCGAAATCTGTGCACCTTCCACTCAGTTTTGCTGTAAACCTAACACTGCTCTAAAAATATTTTCTTAAAAAATAAATCGGATGATACCACTCTCCTGCTTACACTATTCTAGTGGCTTTTGTCTGCCTTTGAAATAAAATCCAGACACCTTTTTGCTGCTGACAAGACCCCTACCCTTTATTTCCAACCCCAGCTCTGCCAGCCTAGAATTTTCCACCCACCCTCATCTCTGTGAACAGACCACTCTCATGCCTTCAGACCTTGCCCTTCCTTCAGTGTCTCTCTGAAATGCCTTTTTGGACATCCCCTCCTTCATCCTTGTTTCCTTCTTTTTTCCTCAAGTCTGGGTTGAAGTGATGCCGTCTCAGAGGGCTTGCCTGACCACTGGATTGAAATGAGAGCTCCACCTCATTTTTTCTTGTAACGTCCTATTCATTTCTTCACAAGACTTTTCTCCACTGGAAATTCTATCTTCACTCATTTACTTGTTTATTATTGCTCTGTCCCACTAAACTGTAATCTCCATTAAGGGCAGGGGCTACGCCTGTTTTCATTTACCATTGTAGACCTGATGTCTTGTACAAAGTAGGCAAGTGGTAAATAGTTGATGAATGAATGAATGAATGAATGAATGAACATCTGGCTAGTAAGAGGTGAAGATAGGATTCAAACCCAGAATCTGTCTGACTCTAGAACCTGTATTATGAACTATAATGCCAGAGTAAAAGTAATTGTCTTTTGTGGAATTGCAGTGTGAAATTAATTTTATTATAAAATCTAAAATTCTTTTAAAATACAATAATCCAGGGGCACCTGGGTGGCTCAGTCGTTTGGGTGACCAACTTTGGCTCAGGTCATGATCTCACTGTTCATGGGTTTGAGCCCCATGTCAGGCTCTGGCTGACAGCAAGGAGCCTGGAGCCTGCTTCAGATCCTATGTCTCCCTCTCTCTCTGACCCTCCCCTGCTTGCATTTTGTCTCTCAAAAATAAATACACGTTAAAAAAATGTTTTTAGTGCAATAATCCATATGCTAACCCTTCAGTGACAAGAGAGTCGTGCTTGACTGGCCTGTATTCTGCAAACAAATAGAGTTGTTGGATAACATAAGTATGCCATATTTGGCATTTTGCTCATTACTGAGATGCCCAGACAAGGACCCCTGTAATGATTCTATCAACTCTACCAAGTTTTCTGTGAAATCACATCAAATGACTTTGGGAAGTTACTTAGCCTATTTAGACTATTAGTTCTTCATCTACAAAATGGGGAAAGAGCTATTTCATGGGATCATTTAGGAGGACTGAAGGAAATCATAGATGAAAAGTCCTCACCACAGGGTTAGTATATGGCTAGCAATTAGTAACTGTAGTTCTCTCTTTCTCTCTCTTTTTTTAAAGTCTTAATTCTTCAGTTGACTAAAAAACGCTAATCTCTAGGGCTAAGCAACAAGGGTTCCTTTTTAAAACTATTTCTAAGTTCCGACATAGTTCAGAGTTGCTGGATTGACATGCCAAGTCAACGAAGACTAATGATATAGGGAAAGGTAGGAAGGAGGGTCCCCTACCTAGGGGACCTTCGATATCTGGAGGCAGGCTCTAAATCTGGATGAACCGGATTCTAAATCAACACTGAGTTTAAACTTTATGGCCCCAGCAGCTACAGCCCCCGTTTGAAGTCAGTACCATCTCTGGAATTTGCGTTTGGTTCCTAAGTTTACATTTCCCACCAAGGCACAGCTTTGAGGAATGTACGAGAAAACTAGAGGAACCTACCTGTTCTTTTCTAAGTTACTTTTCAAGAGAAGTTTGATGCATTTCATTGATTCTGCCTTGAACAACAACAAAAACAATGTAAGACAAACACTGATATTTAGGGATGGGACATTTTCTTTTCTATTGTCTCATGGGACTTTGTTCTCTAGGATTTGTCGAGTCCCCCATTTCATGTGCTTAATGAAAGTCTTGGGTCTACTGTTGAGATTGATTAGAGAGGATCATACTTCTTTCTTTTTTTATGTTTTTTTTTTAAATTTATTTTTGAGAGAGATAGAGACACCACGAGCAGGGGAGGGAAAGAAAGAGATGGAGACACAGAATCTGAAGACAGGCTCCAGGCTCTGAGTTAGCTGTCAGCACAGAGCCTGGCACAGGGCTCGAACCCACGAACCTCAAGATCATGACCTGAGCTCTCAGTTTTTCCCCGTTGAGGATGATGTTAGCTGAAGGCTTCTCATAGATGGCTTTTATGATGTTTAAGTAAGTTCCTTCTATCCCAACTTTCTGTAGAGTCTTTATTAAGAAGGGATGCTGTATTTTGTCAAATGCTTTTTCTGCATCTATTGACAGGATCATATCTAGGAATTTACCCAAGGGATATAGAAATGCTGAGGCACAGGAGCACATGTACCCCAATGTTCATAGCAGCACTCTCACCAAAAGCCAAAACATGGAAAGAGCCTAAGTATCCATCAACAGACGAATGGATCAAGAAGATGTGGTTTATCTATACCATGGAATACTACATGGCAATGAGAAACAATGAAATCTGGCCATGTGTAGCAACATGGATGGACCTTGAGGGTGTTATGCTGAGCGAAATAAGTCAGGCAGAGAAGGACAAATATCATATGTTTGCACGTATAGGAGGATTAGGAGGAACTTAACAGAGGACCAAGGGGAAGAAGAAGGGGGGACATGGTGGGGGAAAGGGAGAGAGACAAACCATGAGATACTCTTGAATGCTGACAAAAACTGAGAACTGATGATTGTAGAGGGGAGGGGGCATGGGCATGGAGGAGGGCACTCGTGGGGATGAGCACTGGGTGTTATGTGGAAACTAATTTGACAATAAACTATTTGTAAAAAAAAAAAAAAAAAAAAAGATCATGACCTGAGCTGAAGTTGGATGCTCAACTGACTGAGTCCCTCAGGCGCCCCTGCTTTCTTAAGAAAAATGTCAGAATTTCTTTTCTGTGTCTCAGGTTTTGGATGTTATCATGACAAAACTAGACAAGATGGTGGAGGAAGCCACAGAATTTTTAGAGAATCTGGAAATGTAAAAAAAGAAATTGAATGGATTAAAAAAATTTTAACTTGTAATTGAAGTATAGCTGATATATAATATTAAATAAGTTTCAGGTGTACAACATAGCAACTCAACAATTCTATACCTTATGAAATGCTAACCACAGTTGCCGTATTACAGTATCATGGGCTCTATTCCCCATGCCGTACTTTTCATCCTCACAACTTATTTATTTTATAACTGCAAGTTTGTACCTCTTAGCCCCCCTCACCTATTTTGCCCACACATCCCCCCTTTGGCAACCACCAGTTTGTTCTCTGTATTTATGAGTCTGTTTCTCTGCTGTTGTCATTGTTGCTGTTTGTCCCTTTGTTTTGTTTTTCAGATTCCCCATATAAGGGAAATCATATGATATTTGCCTTTTTCTGTCTGACATATTTCACTTAGCATAATATCCTCTAGGTCCATCCATGTTGTTGCAAATGGCAGGATCTCATTCTTTTAGTGGCTGCATAATATTACACCACATATATAATCACTCTTTTTCTTTTTCTAATATATATACACCACATATATATCACTCTATTTATTTTTTTGAGACAGAAAGAGAGCATGGGAGGGGCAGAGAGAGAGGGAGACAGAATCTGAAGCAAGCTCCAGGCTCTGAGCTGTCAGCACAGAGCCCAACACGGGGCTAGAACACACGAATCTAGAGATCATGATCTGAGCTGAAGTCGGATGTTTAACGACTGAGCCACCCAGGCTCCCTGATATATAACTCTTCTGTATCCATTCTACTATAGATGGACACTTGGGTTGCTTCCATATCTCAGCTCTTGTAATAATGCTGCCATAAAGATAAGGATGCAATGTATCTTTTCAAGTTGGTGTTTTCATTTTCCTCAGGTACATATCTAGAAGTAGAATTACCGAATCATATGGCACTTCTATTTGCAGTTTTTTGAGGACATTTTATAGTGGTTTCCATAGTGGCACAATAGATTCCTAGTGCCTTCTGACTCCAGGACAATTAAATAGACTGTGTGCTAAATATTTACTCGTTTTGGAGAAGAAAAACTTAGAGCTAAGTACTACAAACTTTAAGATTTATCATAATGATATTATTTCCTTACAAGCGACCCTGAGGCTTTACACTGTGAGACATACACACACACTGTAAAATTAATGGAGCCTTAGCTTCCCTCATTGACTGGAACCTGGGCAAAGGGGAATGGCCAAGGAAATGGTTTTATAACACCCTAGGGCAAAATTATTGGTGTTTCTGATGTTTCTTATGGATTGGATTTAATATTTATTTACTTATTGTTCAAGGTAATCAATTCCGTTTTTTTGATTTCTAAAATCAGCAACAATTTTCCCAAAGGTAACTGTATCAAAACACTTTGTACTTTTCTTCACATTAGTTTAGTGTCTGTGAGAAATGTCTTATTATATTCAAACTCTCCTCCTCGAGATAATCCTGTTTTTACATTTCATTTTGTGGTTCTGGGCTCCATTCGATTTTTACTCACAGAATTAAATCTGAGGGAGTCATCATTCTGCTTTTTATAGTATTTCTAAGTATCTCAGAAAGACAAGATCATTTTCGCTTACCTTTTAATAAAATCTACAGAGGGGTTTTAGTAAAAGTGAACTTTCCTTTTTTGACATTTTGGAAAGGGGAGAAATGCTTTTTTTTTTTTTTTAATGTTTTTTATTTATTTCTGAGAGAGAGACAGACAGCGTGAGCAGGGGAGGGTCAGAGAGAAGGGGAGACACAGAATCTGAAACAGGCTCCAGGCTCTGAGCTGTCAGCACAGGTCCCGATGTGGGGGTTGAACCCACAAACTGTGAGATCATGACCTGAGCAGAAGCCGGACGTTCAACTGACTGATCCACCCAGGTGCCCCTGGAAAGGGAAGAAATGCTTTTGATGCCATCTACTCAGTCTGGCTCCCTCAGGTTCCCAGGAGAAGTCAAGACCAGCCCTGGCCCCCGAGTGCTCACTGCTGCCCTCACTAGCGTTTTGTTAATGTGCCAGATGGAAACGTTTCCTGTCCTGCCTTCACAAGGCTGAAAGGTTCTGATAGCCTCATTTTTCCAGTCTGGGTGCATTTACACCCTTCTGGTAGGAGAGGAAAACCCCAGAATGGGATTGGAATAAATAATGCGGGGACCGGTGAAAATTCTTTCATTGACAATTGTTTGCTCAAGTAAAACAACCCCAGGATGACTTTGCCAGTTATTGGTGACTCCAGTTCACGTTTTGGGGCAGCATTTAAAGAACTCGCTTTTTTTTTTTTTTTTTGTGTTTATACATTTATTTTGTTTTTTTTTAATAGTTTATTGTCAAGTTAGTTTCCATATAACACCCAGTGCTCATCCTCACAAGTGCCCTCCTCCATGCCCATCTCCCCCTTCCCCTCCCCCCACCCCCATCAGCCCTCAGTGTGTTCTCAGCATTCAAGAGTCTCTCATGGCTTGCCTCCCTCCTTCTCCCCCACTATTTCCCCCTTCTTCTCCCCCCTTCAGTTCTCCCTTCTTCAGTCCTCCGTTAAGTTCCTCCTAATCCTCCTATACATGCAAACATATGGTTTCTGTCCTTCTCTGCCTATTTCGCTCAGCATAACACCCTCAAGGTCCATCCAGGTTGCTACACATGGCCAGATTGCATTCTTTCTCATTGCCATGTAGTATTCCATGGTATAGATAAACCACATCTTCTTGATCCATTTGTCCGTTGATGGACACTTAGGCTCTTTCCATGTTTTGGCTATTGTTGAGAATGCTGCTATGAACATTGAAGTACATGTGGCCTATGCATCAGAATTTCTGTATCCCTTGGGTAAATTCCTAGCAGTGCTATTTCTGGGTCACAGGGGAGTTCTATTGTTAATTTTTTGAGGAACCACCACACTGTTTTCCAGAGGGGCTGTACCAGTTTACATTCCCACCAACAGTGTAGGAGGGTGCCCGTTTCTCCACATCCTCGCCAGCATCTGGAGTTCTCTGATTTGCTCATTTTAGCCACTCTGACTGGCGTGAGGTGGTATCTCAGTGTGGTTTTGATTTGTATTTCCCTGATGAGGAGGGATGCTGAGCATCGTTTCATGTGTCTGTTGGCCCTCTGGAAGTCGTCTTTGGAGAAGTGTCTGTTCATGTCTTCTGCCCATTTCTTCACTGGATTGTTTGTTTTTCGGGTGTGGAGTTTGGTGAGTTCCTTAAAGATTTTGGATACTAGCCCTTTACCTGATATGTCATTTGCAACTATCTTTTCCCATTCTGTCGGTTGCCTATTAGTTTTATGGATTGTTTTCTTTGACGTGCAGAAGCTTTTAATCTTGATGAGGTCCCAATAGTTCATTTTTGCTCTTGATTAAAGAACTCACTTCTAAGATTAGTCTCAAAAAGAAGGAATTTTGTTGTTTCTGTAACAGAGCACCTCAGAATGATACGTTTTGGTAGAAGACTTAGAATTTACACCCACACATCTTGTGACATTTTATGATGAAATTTTAAAAAACACCATCCAGTTTTAAGTTCTATAGTTGCATCCTCCCCTCAAAATATAGAAAACTCAAAAGCAGAGGAAATAGAAAGAGTACTGATGTAGCTGTGAGGTCCTTTGGTTTCTATGAGTCATGGGTGCCTCTTTGGAGATCTACCAGAAAATCTGAGTTTTGATGAATTTGTGTTTCTAGAGTATAATGCCTAGAAATACAACAAGGTCTTCACATGTTATGACTGTTGGAAACTGCTTTTCCTAAAATAAAAAAAATATTTAGGCTAAAATTAACAACTCTTGGAACAACAAATGTGGGTGAGGATGCAGAGAAAGAGGACCCTTCTTGTACTGCTGGTGGGAATGCAAACTGGCGCAGCCACTCTGGAAAACAGTATGGAGGTTCCTCAAAATGTTAAAAATAGAACTGCCTTGCAATCTAGAAATTGCACTACTAGGAATTTATCCAAAGGATACAAAAGTGCTGAGTCGAAGGGGCACTTGCACCCCAATGTTTATAGCAGCACTATCAACAACAGCCATATTATGGAAAGAGCTCACATCTTTCCATATCGGCCAATGAATGGATAAAGAAGATGTGGTATATATGTACAATGGAATATTACTTGGTGATCAAAAAGAATGAAATCTTACCATTTGTAACAATGTGGATGGAACTGGAATGCATTATACTAAGTGAAATAAGTCAACCAGAGAAAGATAAATATCATATGATTTCAGTCATATGTGGAATTTAAGAAACACAATAGATGAACATAGGGGAAAGGAAGGAAAAATAAGATAAAAACAGAGAGGGAGGCAAAAACCATTAAGAGAGTCTTAAACACAGAGAACAAACTGAGGGTTGCTGGCAGGGTGTTGGGTAGGGGGTGGGCTAAATGGGTGATGGGCATTAAGAAGGGCACTTGCTGGGATGAACACTGGATGTTCTATGTAAGTGATGAATCACTAAATTCTACTCCTTAAACAATTGTTACACTATATGTTAACTAACTTGGATTTAAATAAAATTTAAAAATTTTTTAAATAAAAAATAAGAAATATTTTTTCTTGTGTGTTTCCCTATGATTTAGACAGCCTAGGCTTTCAGGACAATTTGCCTAAATAGCGTGCATTTAAACTGATCGCAATCATTGAGTAAATGGTTCACTGTGGTCCACGGGTAAGATTTCCCTCCCTCTGTTGACTTGGTTCTTGGATTCCACTTAACTAATGAAATTAATTGCTTATGAAACGGACCAGGATAAAAGTATGATTTGAAAATGCTAACACGTGGGAGCTGTAAACAAATTCACAGTGGTCGAACATCGCTTGACTCTGCTAATCTTGAATTACTATTCAGAATACTCCTACAGCTCTTCTCTGTTTCATTTTATGCCTTGAATATTCGGATAAAACACCAAGATCTTTCACATTATGTGCTCAATCATTTTGTCCTTGTCGAATTAGTTTGCCAAATTGCTTACTGATTGGGACTCTTCAGGAGAGCAGATTCCCTCCTTGGCGTGGACGCAGATATTCCTTAACAGCATTTTGCTGTCATCAATACAGAGACACATGGAGAAGGGGACTGAATATCCACTTGTAACACCTTGATTTGAATGGTCCATGGAGATATGGACCAGATCAGCCTGTCGCAGTAAGCGTGTTATGGCAGGTAAGAGAAAAATACTGGGAACCACGCATTTTTCTGCCTTTGGTTAATATATAACTAATAGCATATTTCTATGTGAAGATAATCTTTACATCAAAAATTTCCATGAGTTGTGGATAGGCCCAATGCAAGTATTTTCAAGGCCTGAGTAAAAAATTATGTTCCCCATTTTTTTAAATGTTTATTTTTGAGAGAGAGAGAGAGAGACAGAGAGCGAACAGGGGATGGGGGTGCAGAGAGAGAGGGAGACAGAGAATCCAAAGCAGGCTCTAGGCTCTGAGCTGTCAGCACAGAGCCCGATATGGATCTTGAATTCATGAACCGCCAGATCATGACCTGAGCCGAGGTCAGATGCTCAACCAACTGAGCCACTCAGTCTTCCCTGTTCTCCTTTTTGTTAAAAATAGATTTCTGCCCAACCACAATAGGGTAATATCTGTGGAATTTTGTGCCCTTAACTATTCTATGAACAAATTCAAGAGTTAGGGGGAAATTTCAAGACTTCCGAGTTCAGGTTCTTTGTTCCTAAAAAGGCTTCAAAGACAAAAGGCTGCTATCATTCTAATTGTCTCATTACAAGTTGGAAATGATGAGATAAACCTACAGGCATGAGAACACATGTGTGGGTGGGTGGGTTTTTTTCTTCAGTTAGTACTTTAGGCTGACAATTTGTGCCATACGACATCAAGTTAGCACTCTTCCTCCGATCTGTCTGTCAAAACTCGGTATGATTTAGCACTGAACAATATTAAATATACGTAGGAAAGCATCGAAAGTTACGGAAGATGCTACATGGGCGTAAGGTATTGAGATTTCATCTGATGAGTGAATATCTTAGTTTCAAAACCCTTTCGCAATCAGTGTTATACACTAGCAGATAAAACAGTAGCTAACCCAGAGGCTACGTGCAAACAGCAACAACAAAATGTACAGTGAACATTCTTCCTTCATTTGTTTTCCTTAGCAAATAGAATTTTATTGTCAAGTTCTTCACACAACGTTGAGTCTTTTGTGTTTTATTTCTATCTATAGACACAGAGATCTGTCCCTCTGCCATGGAGATGTTGTCTTATATGAGGATTGTATTTCAGCAAACATAATTAAACCATCAGAAAGAGAAACTTCCATTAGTCAGACCAGAATTATCGCTGTTGTCCCTCAGACGCATATGAAAGTATTTCACATGCTGCTGGGGGAAGAGAAAGACCGCTAAATATTTCATGGGTTTTTCTTGATCAGATTGTTTATTTCTCAACATTTTAAAGAGATACTTAATTTTTCCCGACAGCTATTTTTGTCAGCACGTTAGAGAAATAGATATTAAGGGCAAAATTTGCATGGGATGACAAAAGCTGGTATTTTCCTGGAATGATGTTTACTGTGTGCATTAAAATAAATCTCACACTGTTCTCCAGAAAACGTCCTTGGCATTTGATGTGTTCTCTAAAGCTATATTCTGGTAATGTTCTGCATCTAAGGTTTCGAGCAGGGGGAGAAATCATATTTTGATTGGTGCGGTTCAATATACATTTGGGTTTCATGCAAAAAATAAAATGACACTAGAGGGCGCTATTTGATTTTCTTTTTCACTGTGATGTGCCGCACTGCCAGTGCATGGGGGCACTGAAAATGCCCTGTTCTAACCAGGGCTAGATCGCAATGATATACAGGCTACAGAAATCGCCGAGTTCCAGGAGTGAGCCTAGGAGCTTCACAATGGGGTGGAGGCTGAATTCAGAATTAGTAAATAAGTAATTCTTTATTACCCCAAACCTACAGGATTGTCATCTTTAGATAATTAATTCCTTTGGCTGAAAGAAATTATATTAGATTTCAAGCTCTCGCTAAATGTCAAATGGTTCTAAAAATAGTTAGAATATTAGACAATGTAAAACAATTAGTGCTCTCAAGTTTCGCCATCAGGATGTTGAGTAGAGCATGTATCTACTACTAGTTAAGAAACTAATTCTAGAATTCCCAATTGTCAGAAATGCCAGACCCCACGATGTTGTTTCTTTTGATATCAGACAAATACCAAGTTAATGAGATCCCCAATTAACTTCCTTTTTAACCTTTGCTAAGCAAGTGCTTTTCTTCTCTCCCCTTTCTTGAGGCAAATCTTTTTGAGTGGCAGGAAAAGGCAATGTTCTGGAGTTAACCTAAATATATACTGCTGTATGATTTACATTTGTATGGTGTCATTTTCTAATACAAGAATATTTGAAAAGAAGCTTAATATTCTCCTTTTACAGAGAGGAAAATGGAGGTATTACCCTGTCGAATGGTTTGTTTCAAGCAGAGAATTAGTAGAAGTATCAGGATCACCTTCCAGTTCTGCCTTCCTGACAGTCAACTAAGGGGCCTGTTTGGTTTTAGTTCTGTAAAAATATTTCCCTTTAACACAGACGGCAATGATTGACTCACAGATAACATGACAGCTGTCACCCTGCATTTCCAGGTCTTCTGTCCTTCAGGCTCACCGGAAGCTCCTGTTTCCCTGCTCTCAGTTCGTTTACAGCCATGCAAAGTGCTTTGGACAATGAAACAGGAACAGAAATGATTTGGTGTCCTTTCCAGGGTGTGATTCTCCGCATTCTCTCCCCTTGCTTGCTGAACCCCCAAGCCTTGTGTTAAGCTGGCAGCACCAAAAGATGATGAAGCCTCAAGAAATAACAAGTGTTGGTGAGGATGTGGAGAAAAAAGAGTCTTGGTGCATTGTTGGTGGGAATGAAATCAGTGCAGCCACTGTGAAAACAAAATGGTGGTTCCTCAAAAAACGAATACAGGAACTAAAGTACAACCCAGCAATGCCACTTCTGGGTATTTATGCAAAGGAAACAACAATACTAATTTGGAAAGATATCTGCATCCCTATGTTCATTGCAGCATTACTTACAATAGCCAACATATGGAAAAACTTGAGTCCATCAATGGATAAATGGATAAAGAACAAGTGATACACACACACACACACACACACACACACACACAGACGGTGTCACAAAATTCAGTCACAAAATAAAGAAGGAAATTCTGCCATTTGCAATAACATGGATGGACCTTGAGGGCATTATGCTAGATGAAATAAATTAGAGTCAAATACTGCATAACCTCATTTATACATGGATTTCTTTTTAGTTTATTTATTTATTTTGAGAAGGAGAGAGTGTACGCGCATACATGTGAAGAGGGGCAGACAGAGAGGGAGATAGAATCCTAAGCAGGCTCTGCACCACCAGCACAGAGCCTGACACAGGGCTTGAACCCACAAACTGTGAGATTATGACCTGAGCCGAAATCAAGAGTCAGGCATTTAACCAACTGGGCCACCCAGGATTCTTTAAAAAAAAAAAAAAAAAAAGGGAAAAAAGAGCTCATAGATACACAGAATTGCCAGAGGTGGGGAGGGGTGTGGTCAGTGGGCAAAATGAGTGAAGGTGGTCAAAATGTACAAATTTCCGGTCATAAAATAAATAAGTCCTGGGCATGTAATGGACAGCATGGTGACTATAGTTCATAATACTGTGTTGTATATTTGAATATCAGTAAGAGAAGAGATCTTAAAAGTTCTCACCATAAGAAAAAATATTGGTAACTGTGGAAGGTAACAGATGTTAATGAGTCTTCCTGTGGTGATCATTTCACAGTATATACAAATAGCAACTCATGCTGTACACCTGAAACTAATATGTTATATGCCAATTACATCTCAAAAAATTTTAAAGTGTGGTTCTGATGCAGGAACAGAAAAATCAATGGAAGAGAATCAAGAGGTCATAAACAGACCCACAGAGACTAAAACTTGCTATATGGTAAAGGCAGTATCACAGTTCTATGGGGAAAGGATAAATTGTTCAATAACTTCTGTTGAGGAAAAAAAAAAGAAATAATGAAGTCTCCATCAACCTGTCCCAGGGTGAGAGTAAGAACTGGATCCCACTGGCACAGGCAAGAAAGAAACCTTGGTGTGTAAGCCACTTAGATTCTGGGGTATTCTGTTATGCTACCACGACCTACCTTATCTTAATGATGAGACCAGCTAAAGATGTCAACCAAGTAAGAAAACCTAAGACCAAAAAAAAAAAAAAAAAAAAAAAAAAAAAAAAGAAAGGAAGAAAAGAAAACTAAAGTCCAAGAATAAAAGTGTAGCAAGAACAGGTTTAAGGAACTAAAAAACAAAACAAAACAAAACAAAAAACCCTAAACCCAACACACTATAGTTTTAATTTAGAAATTTGGAAGTTTTTCATGACTTTGATAAGAAAATCAATAAATGGAAGTTATTAAATCACTTCCTCATGTGTTTTTAGGTAACATTCATCTCAGGAAATCAAGTAAAAGAATAAACAAGACAAAAACCATAAAATACCTAGAATAAACCTAACCAAGGGTACAAGAGATCTGTATGATGAAAACTATAGAAAACTTATGAAGGAAATTGAAGAAGACACAAAGAAATGGAAAAATATTCCATGCTCATGGATTGGAAGAATAAATACAGTTAAAATGTCATTACTACCCAAAGCAATCTACACATTCACTGCAATCTCAATCAAAATTACACCAGCATACTTCTCAAAACTAGAACAAACTATCCTAAAAAAATGGAACCACAAAAGACTCCGAATACCCAAAGTAATATTGAAGAAGAAAACCAAAACGGGAGGCTTCACCATCCCAGACTTTAGCCTCTACTACATATCTGTCATCATCAAGACAGTATGGTCTTGGCACAAAAACAGACACATAGACCAGTGGAATAGAATTGAGAACTCAGAATTGGACCCAAAAATATACAGCCAACTAATCTTTGACAAAGCAGGAAAGAGTATCCAATGGAAAAAAGACAGCCTCTACCAGATGGTGTTGGGAGAACTGGACAGCAACATCCAGAAGAATAAAACTAGGTCATTTTCTCACACCATACACAAAAATAAACTCAAAATGGATAAAGGACCTGAATGTGAGACAGGAAACCATCAAAACCCTAGAGGAGATAAGAGGAAACAACCTCCTTGACCTCCCACCGCAGCAACTTCTTACTTGACACATCCCCAAAAGCAAGGGAATCAAGAGCAAAAATAAATGATTGGGACCTCATCAAGATTAAAAGCTTCTGCACAGCCAAGGAAACAACCCAGAAAACTAATAGGCAACCAACGGAATGGGAAAAGATAGTTGCAAATGACATATCAGATAAAGGGCTAGTATCCATAATCTATAAGGAACTCACCAAACTCCACACCCGAAAAACAAACAATCCAGTGAAGAAATGGGCAGAAGACATGAACAGACACTTCTCCAAAGAGGACATCCAGAGGGCCAACAGACACATGAAACGATGCTCAGCGTCCCTCCTCATCAGGGAAATACAAATCAAAACGACACTGAGATACCACCTCACGCCAGTCAGAGTGGCTAAAATGAGCAAATCATTTTAAATAAAAATAAATAAAATAAAGTTCTCTTTCAAATAAAAGAGAACTCCAGATGCTGGCAAGGATGTGGAGAAACGGGCACCCTCCTACACTGTTGGTGGGAATATAAACTGGTGCAGCCCCTCTGGAAAACAGTGTGGTGGCTCCTCAAAAAATTAACAACAGGACTCTCCTATGACCCAGCAATAGCACTGCCATGAATTTACCCAAGGGATACAGGAGTGCTGATGCATAGGAGCACATGTACCCCAATGTTCATAGCAGCACTCTCACCAATAGCCAAAACATGGAAAGAGCCGAAGTGTCCATCAACAGACGAATGGATCAAGAAGATGTGGTTTATCTATACAATGGAATACTACATGGCAATGAGAAAGAATGAAATCTGGCCATGTGTAGCAACATGGATGGACCTTGAGGGGTGTTATGCTGAGTGAAATAAGTCAGGCAGAGAAGGACAGAAACCATACGTTTACACGTATAGGGGGATTAGGAGGAACTTAATGGAGGACCGTGGGGGAGAAGAAGGGGGGAAATATTGGGGGAGGGGGAGAGAGGCAAACCATGAGAGACTCTTGAATGCTGATAACAAACTGAGGGCTGATGGGTGTGGGGGAGGAGAGGAGAGGTGGGCATGGAGGAGGGCACTTGTGGGGATGAGCACTGGGTGTTATATGGAAACCAATTTGACAATAAACTATTTGTAAAAAAAAATAATAATAAAACAAGACATTCTTGTGTTCAACTCAGGATCTGTCTGATTGTGAACCCCTAAACCTTCAACTGTGTAAATGACATGGTTTTTCATGTGAAGACAGAACACGCACATAACATCAGTTTCTCTCTTGGTGAGGAAGCACATTGTGTCTCATTTGCACTAAGCGGCTGGGTCCCTTAACCTACCTCAATGCTCAGCACTTTCCTGGAAGACCTCTAGAACTCCAAGTCGAAGCGGATGCACATTTGCCCCGGCCATACCAGATGCCCTCTCAGCCACATGGCATGTGTCACTGGCAAGACAAGCTCGAATTTGTTGACCCTCCCAGAGGGCTGGGAGATCAAAGCACCTCAGCACAGACTGCGTCTACACCCCAGCTTCCTCAACCCAGTGACAGTTGCCTGGTGCATCCAAGGCACTAATCATATCCACACCCACGGTCAAGGACGCTAGGATTTATGCTCCGCTTTTCAGAGCTCCCAGAAAAATACAAAAATACCATCAGCTTCAATCCAAAACAACTTCAAAATAAACTTGAAGTGGGTTTTGCTTTGTTTTTAACCTCAAACAGAGAGGCAGCCTAGGGATATATTTAGCAGGCCCCCCGTTTTACAGTTAATTACAGCAAATGCGAGTTTGTGTACCATGTACAAGAGCGGACGCTCCCTGCTTCTCTTCCACACCGCCCAGGAATGTCCTGCTGATGCTCTGTAAGTCCACACGAACAGCCATATAACAAAAACCCATGAAAGCTCTGGCCAGAAGTATCTACCTGGTCCAACCGCTGCTGATTCGTGGAATCAGAGCACGCTATTTGGCACACAAAGCCCAATATCAGCAAGAATTCTTTCAGTCACCAAGTAACGAGAATATGTGAACACAAAGTTTATTTAAGTGTAAAACACATTAAAAATTATTTGGTTGATTTGTAAGAGAGAAGGGTCTGGGTTTGGGATAGGGAGTGGGATTTCCCAGGTCTGCAAACAATCTCCCAGGCAGCCATGGCAAGGTTGAGGGACACCGGGGTGGGGGGAGGGAAGGAGAAGCTCATCATAGACAGAAGTGAGCAACATGTACGTATCATAGATCAGACACTTCCAAACCTTCGAAAGATTCCTTAGAGAGACTCAAACCTTCCAGTCATTGCTTCCCAGTATTGTTCCAACAGGCCCTTTCTCTGAAAAACTAAGATCCAGAAATGGCACTGGCTTGACAGATTTCTCTGGTTAGATTTCTGGTCAGACTTCTTCAACCAACCAAGATTTTTTTTTTCCCTGTACTGGTTTTTCAAGTGAACCAAAGTTTCTAGTGACAACTGTTTGGAAATTTCAGGCAAGACACAAGCTTTTTCCACAACTAGCTCTTAGAGGCCCTGCTGTGGGCTTTGTAAGTGGAGTTTGGAATGTCACTCATTTCTGGGACTCAGACTATTTGAGGCAAGTGGTAGCACTTTGAGAATTGCTGGACACTTTCAAATAGGTTTTGACTTAAGGGTGCACACCTTTTACCCTACGGGGAGTGGGGGTTGAAGTAAGTAAATTACAGTACGTTACATAGCAACCTTTAGTTAATTATGAGGTCGTGCCTGATTTATAGACAAAATGCCATAGTAAAATCTGGGTCATGATGAGAAGCAGCATCCAAACTTGAAGTTCAATGGAAGAATTAGGTGCTGTGAACAGAGAGGAACATAGTAAGTCCTGTGAAGAAAAATACCTGTTTGACATGAATCAGAAATCGTTGTGGTACTCAACCAAATAAATGAAACCACTTTCGTTATGGCCAAGAACTCGCTTTATCCAAATGGTATTGACTGAGGCAGGAAAGAGGCAGAATTAACTTAACCTCTAGAAGAATCCTGCTAGACTCAGGGAAACCATGGGCTAAGGTGACCACAAGAAATCTTGCTTGTTGGATCTTGGATCCCAGTCCCAGCCACAGCCCAGGTAGACTTGGTGACCTTGATTTAACATCAATATTTGGTCCTTCAATAGTTGGATATCTTTTTTTTTTAATCACCTTCATCTTTTAGATGAAAGAACAGGACCCAAAGGTCAAAAATATATGTATATATCCTAGATGGCGTTACTATTCCTTGGCACTTTCTCCATCTTTCCATCTTAACTTCTGGGATTTAGGCCAGTTGCTGACTGAGTGGAGGTCACATATGAATGTCTCCTACTCAGGGAAAGAGCTCCCAGTGCTCCCCACCACCTGCCTTGAACAGGCGGTTACATTTACCTCGGCAGCTCTTGCCATCCTCCTGAAGGGTTCCCGTCACACAGCTACACAGAGGCCCATCTACCCGGCTCGTGCAAATCTGCTCACACCCTCCGTTGTCCTCACACCAGTCTAGTCCTGAAAAAAGAGCAGCTGGTCACATCAACTTCAGACAGGTCAAATCTTCAACTCCTATTTCAGGGTGAGACTTTAAACAGAGGAGAGGAAGACGAAGAGCCCCAAGTTGTTGTGGGCATTTTAAGAGTCAATGAGAAGACTTCGTTATGGAAGTGAGTTGTCCTCTCCACCTGGTGTCTTCCACTTCCTCATCCACCAGACTCACACTGTAGTTGACACACACCCAAGAGTTAGTCCAAGCCTTCAAATCCCATTGTTTTAATAATGTATAATGTGTTTGGGGGGGACATACTTACTTTTTCTCCTAATAGGTCCCACTGAAATGATCTGTTCTTTACGCTCTTTGGTATAATCTGTAGCAATCCTGGAATTTTGTGGGCAATTCTGAAAGACAGAACACCAGAGGGAAAATTGTACACAATTAAGCTGATAACTTATTCTTCGCCATGTTTCTACCTCTGAAAGACGCAGTGGTCCCAGCCTGGAGCACTATCGCTGCTCGGATTAATTAGAACCAATGCATTCTTGATCATGGAGCCCACTGGGACTCCAGGCTTTATGTTGAGCAGAATTAAATATAGTCCTTGCACAAGAATTAGATTCAAAGACGCTCCCTTCCCAGGAACCAGGATTGTTGTATCACATCGGGGGATGCAGCAGCATCTGTAAGTAGCTCTGACCATAATTCACGGCATGATGCTGCAAACATCGGACAAGCATGAAGCTGGAATATTAAAGGTTAGGGAGCCGATACCACTGCTATAAAATCTTAGGGACACCCGTACTTGGCAGGGGTGTAAGCCTGGCATGGGAGAGATGATTGGCTTGTCACTTCCTTCTAGCAGCACCTCCAGCAACCTCTCCAGAGCCATCGGCCATTGTGGACCCGGATGAGTGGCAGGGAAGTCACTGTCTGAAGAACATCTGGCTGAAGTATCCAGGGGTTTGCCTCTACAGGACAGTGGAGCTGGGTCCGACTGTTCCCATCAGGTTCAGGTAGCCTGACTCTTTGAGTGTCTGGTCTGGTGGTTCTCAAATGGGGCCAGGTTTGCCCCTCCCTCCTCCAGGGGATGTTTGGCAAGGTTGGTAGGCATTTTTGGGGTGTGACAGCTGGGGAGGAGGTGCGATTTGTATCTAGTGGGCAGAGGCCAGGGGCGCTGCTGAACACCCTACAGTAGTGCCCAGAACAGCACCTATGACAAAGAATGATTTGGTCTCAAAGGGCAATAATGCTGAGGTCTGAGAAACCCTGAGCTAAGTGCTCATGGACTCATAGCTCATGGGCTATGCTCATGACTGACTGACATTTCAGAGACAGAGAAGAAGAGGAAATGGATATCACTCTACCACATCCTCTCTCTTATTGTCTCCCCAAAGATGAGCCATGCCTGAGCATCTGGGGATGATTCCAATTTAGCCACGTCCAGGTGCTGTGAATCCCAAAGAACTCTCAGGAGCCACACAGATCCTGGTGTTCACAATCCCCATGTTGGGAAAAGGGAGGCAGTGAGAAATAGGGCCGGGCCAATTCACTTTCATGCTCTCACTTACTATTTTACAGGAGTACTTTTCTGAATCACACAGTGACACTGCACAGTGAAGATGTACTTCATCATAATCCCCAATGAACTTGAAGACGGTGACGTGAAAGCGACAGGTTAGGGAGACACCATTCTCCTCGATGCCAATGGTGTTATCTTTAATGTTCTGACACCTGTTCAGAAGAAAGTGGAATCTTTGCTTCACACATTTGCTTCTATTTCATATAAAACCATCATAATAGGTAAAAACGTCTCTGCCTTTGAGAGTGACCTCTGGACTGTGTGGGTGTCTCATTTACTACCACTCCTATCTATTTTCACAGTTTGTTTTAAAAACATTGAATAACACCTCAATCTAGTATCCTAAGTGCATAAAAACAAAATGACCTCAGGAACTGCCCCCCAACTTCTCTATACCTCAGTTTCTCATTCTGCCCCTCACAGTGTCATGCTTTACCGATATGAACTCAACATGCACATGATCAGTCCTCACTACAGCTGTACTTTCTCTGGTTAATTATCAATCTGTGGAGGGGCCCCTGATCAAAACCCTCTTGGGACATCTTCCTACATATTAAACTAGGTGGGAGCTGGAGAAGAAGGAAGAGCGGTCCAGGATGACCTAAGACTCCTTTTGCTGCAGGTGACTACCTCTTCTCTCCCTCTGCCTCCAACCCTTGTGGTATTGAGCCACCAGCCTCCCTCAGGCACACACCTGCATCCACTACTTAGAGTTCCCCAAATGCATCATAGCCTCCTAGGCCCCACGGTCCTTCCACATGAAGCCTCCCCAATCTGGAAGTCTTCCCATGCATTCTTCCACTCTTTCCCCAACACCAGTCTATAGCTCCCCCTTCTCTACAAATAACCCCTTGTACCGCCCTGACCACATAGGAACATGTGGCTTTTCCTGGATTCCTGGAGCCCAAAAATCAGGTTGTAATCCTCACTGTGTCTCTCTCTAACACACTAGAGGGCACATAGAAAGTATCTAAACATCTCTGTAAATGAATGAATGAGTGAGTGAATGTGCCGCCATCGCTAAGGTTGGCCTATAGGAGCCAAGCAAGAAGTTATCTAAAAATGACAAAGATAAAAAGGGTGACGCCTTTTTTTTTAATTCGTTCTTTCCCTGAACCCACAGGATTCAGTAGCTCAGTGATAAGGAAAATGAAAAACTGAAGTTATCCTTCAGCACCCCCACACCTATTAGGCTTTGTAATTAGCCTTCAAGGCAATCATCTCTTAAATGCCTTGAAATGAAAACTTACTTGCCATACTTTTCCTTGTCACTCTTTTTCATTTCAATAATCTAAATGGGTTCAAAGTTTCTAAAATGTTCACAGCACTCCAGTCTTCACACAGGGCTTCCCTCTTGGCCAGACCACTGCCTCCCAGAGAGATGACTTGATATCTGGGTACCAGAAACACATGGAGCAGAAGGAACAGCTCTGGGGAGGCAGGGACAGGCCATGTGGATACCTGCCTTGGTGTTAGCACACAAGCCAAGCACTAGAATCCTTTGTCCATGATCAGAGGAGCACCTGTCCTTTCCTCTGTCCAGGTGCACAGAGGAAAGAGCAGTGACCTGCATGTTGGGTCTCCTGAATCACTGGGAGATGGTGGTACCATTACTGTCCTTACAGAGCCATGGAGGAACACCAGGTCCCCCCAAAATACTAAAATGAACCCATCTTGCTGCTCATGCTTTCACCCAGATGAGTTCACTGGGAAAACAATAATCACATTCCTCCAAGAAAGGTCAAAGGACTCAAGATTTAAATTCCCTCCTATGATGAAATCAAATAGCCATTTCATCTGAAGGCCTTTTGTTCAGACCCTGGGGGAGGCTGAGATTTACGAACATGCTCACTCACTCACTCGCTCTCCTCTCTAGGTCAAGTCTATTAAACACTATTTTAAAACTGCCAAACACCGGGGCACCTGGGTGGCTAAGTAGGTCAAGCGTTGGATTTTGGCGCAGATCATGATCTCATAGTTCATGAGTTCCAGCTCTGTGTTGAGCCCTGCACTGTTGGTGCAGAGCCTACTTGAGATTCTCTCTCTCTCCTCTTCTCTCTCTGCTCCTCCCCCATGCACACTCTCTGTCTCAAAATAAATAAAATACTTCAAAAAACTAAAATAATGAAACTGCCAAACACCACTGTGTCCTTCAAAGGAGGCACAGACCCTACATCCCGGCTTGCAAATGTACAGGTGCTCAGATTTGAGCTCTTTCCCTTTGGGAAAGGACTATGGTGGGTCTGTGAGCTACCCAGTAGTCACCAAGTCCCTCCCTTTGCCTCGGAGGAGGCTAACAACCAGCTCAGGAAGACAAATCCCTCAGTGACCTCTGTCACAAGCCCCGTCTGGCCACTTAGGATGGTGGTGTGTCCCAATACTTGGGAGGATTGTTCTTCTTCTGTCCCTGGTTAGTTGAGTGGCCTTGGGTAAGCTTTGTACCTAACATCTCTGAATCTGTTTCATCTGCAAAAATAGTGGATATTGAAGGTTAGCCCAGAACCTCACCTTCTTTTGGGAAACTATTCCTTTTCAACCTTAAAGCTAATTACAGTATCCGTAATGCTCCCTAACCACCCCAGGGTAGGCACTGGTCCAGGCTGGAGACAGGATTCTGGAATGCTCCCCCCCTAAGGTGGTGCCCTGGCATATTTAATATTTAAGGTGAGGGAGTTTGAGAAAAGCAGAAGCAGAAAGGTCACTCTGACCTTTCCCGGAATCTTTGCCCCTGAAACAGGTCACAAAGTCCTCATGTGACAGATACTGTTCCTACACCAGAAGGAAAGGAACACCCTTATCTCCAAAGACAGAGGGACAGCAAGGAGAATCCTAACAGGCTTTGCTAAGTTTCTCCCATTATCATACCGACCTCTTCTGCTTTGACCTCTCTTACTTATCTGCGACAGTCTGCTCTTCATCTAACCTAGCATAACATACTTAGGTTCAACCACTTCTTGAGATTCCCATTTCCTCAAGGAAGCTTTCGATGTCCCAGAAAATTTGTATTTAATAAATTTGTAGGCTTCTTCTGTTAGCCTGCCTTTGTCTGTTTTTCATAACCAGCCAGAATTATCATCGCTTGACATTACCCGTATGTGTTTTATAAAAAGAAAAATAGGGGCACCTGGATGACTCAGTTGGTTAAGTGTCCAACTTCGGCTCAGGTTATGATCTCATGGTTGGTGGGTTCGAGCCCTGCAGAGCCTGGAGCCTGCTTCAGATTCTGTGTCTCCCCCTTTCTCTCTGCCCCTCCCCTACTTGTGCTGTCTCTCAAAAATAAACATTTTTTTAAATTTTAATAAATAAATAAAAAAGAAAAATAATTATTATTGGTCTATAGTCTTTTCTTCTTATTCTTCATTCATTCAATAAATTTTGTGGTATAACTACTATGTATCAGGGACTCAGTAGGTGCTGGGCACATAGCGGTGAATAAAGAAAAAGTCATTGATTTTATAAACTATTCTAGTTTACTCTGTGCTTCTGTTTCATCTATTCTACTATACTAGCTCTTTTTAAATTCTGATAGATGTCCTATTCACCAACCTGTAGGTATGGCATTCTTCCACTTGCAGGTGATCCACATTTCTCTCGAACTACAATTCAAAGTAGGCAAGGCAGAATCCCTTCTCTGATCACAGTGAGAAGAAAGCATGTTGTAGTGACTCCTGCAGGACTTGGGGGCCTATCACAAGGTTGCTGTGTGACCTGCAGCAAGTGGCTTGGTCCCCCTAAGCCTCAGCCTGCTCATCTGTAAAGTGAGGCTCACAGTGTCTACCTCACAAATTTGTTTGTAGACTTAAAGTTCATGGACGCACCATGCCAACATTCATTCCCATTCTCTTCTCTAAAGACTGGTACTGGCTAACATTACACTGAAGGCTCTGGGACTGTCCTCTGATAGGAGTCCACTCACCCCCCTTCGATGATGAAGTATCGGAGTTTGTCATTGCTGTCACGGGACGGGGTGGCATAGCATTTGTTCAGAGTCAGGATCAAATGTGTTGAGTCGGCACCAACCACGAAGACCCCAACATACAGCACGTCCCGAGTTGTCAACACCACCTCACCCTGGCGGTAAGGGTGTTTGTAGGAGGCATTTTTGTAGAGTGCCATCTTGGTGATGAAGCTGCCTTCTTGGGTCGGAACTGTGAGGTTAATGACACTAGAAGGGAAACAATCGTGCAGTGAGGAACCCCAGCCATCCTATTTATCCAGTCACTACCAGTTCCAAGCAGAAAATGCAGAGGGAAGGCAAAGCAGATGATAGAAAAGTCTGAGTCCAAAATGGTACTCGCAAGCCACATGTGGCAATTAAAATTAAATTAAATTAAAAATTTAATTCCTCAGCACCTCTGGCCGCATTTCAACTGCTCAATTTCCATATGCAGCTATTTTATTGGATAGCACGGATATAGTACATTTCCATCATTGTAGAAATTTCTATTGCACGGTGTTGGTCCAAGGCATTTAGGTGCAGAAAGGAGGAACTATTTCTTCCCTAGTGCTTCCAAGACAAATGCTAGCAATTTTGATTATGCTAACCTTACCTGTCAAGGAAAAGACAAAGCAATGTGCACAGCCCATGAGATTCTTTACCTTAGCATAGGCTTCACAACAGAATCTAGAGAGATCTTGATATCCAGCTCATAGGCACACGAAAATTCCACATTGATTGTCCGGTCCCTAGTGATGATGTTGCCAGTGTTGTTGGCACTTTCGATCCAGATTGTGTTTTTATACATGATATGAGTGCCATTGGACTGCAGAGCAAAGGAAGGTCAGAAATCATTAAATGTGGGAGTTTGTATGTGACTTGCATTTCAAATCCACAGCCCCAAAAGTAGAGAAATGGCTTCATTCTATACATAACCCAGAGGCTGGTATAAGTCAGTATCAAGCTAGCTTCAGCATTTACTAACAACAACAATAACAACAAAAAATATTGCAACAGATGTCAATAGCACCCTTCAGTCTGATAACCTTGAGTGTCCGTGGAGGGTACATTCATGTACCCTGAATTCTAATTACAACCAACTCCAGTTATCTGTGGGAATGCAAGCTGGAGACAGCATGAAGTATTGCTACCCCAGGGTAATATAAATCTTTTTCAAGTCCGAATTCAAAATCTCTCCTCCACCAGATCTTCTACTGGACCTTCCCACAAGTACCGAAAGAAACAAATGCAGGTTTCACCTGCTCACTCCTTTTACTCCCCGATACGGTGTTAATGGATGCAGTTTTATATATATATATATTTCTAGGAGAGAGAGAGAGAGACAGCGTGAGCAGGGGAGGGTCAGAGAGAGAGGGAGTCATGGACTGAAACAGGCTCCAGGCTCTGAGCTGGCAGTCAGCACAGAGCCCGATGTGGGGCTCAAACCCACGAACCATGAGATCATGACCTAAGCAAAAGTCAGACGCTTAACCGACTAAGCCACCCAGGTGCCCCATATATATTTTTAGAAAGACAGCAGGAAGGAACGGGAAGAAGAGAATCAAGATGGTTTGCCAGCATATAAATTGGATAATCTGACACTGAAAGGTGGGATCTTTCTGTATTTCTTTTTTTTTTTTTTTAATATTTTTATTTATTTCTAGGAGAGAGAGAGAGACAGCGTGAACAGGGGAGGGTCAGAGAGAGAAGAAGACACAGACTCTGAAATAGGCTCCAGGCTCTGAGCTGGCAGTCAGCACAGAGCCCGACGTGGGGCTCGAACCCACGAACCGCGAGATCATGACCTAAGCGAAAGTCGGACGCTTAACCGACTAAGCCACCCAGGCGCCCTGGGATCTTTCTGTATTTCTGCAGCCAACTGTTAAAGGATGTGTGGGACATTCTTGCCACCCCCCCAAAACAGCTGAACCCAGCTGTATTTACCCAGAAGAACAAGAGAAGTAGGGGCAAAGTAACAAAAATTTGTCAACATGCTGGGCAAAGGACGACAGCAGACAGTGCAAATCAAGGACAGGAGCCTGACATGTATCATGATCTTTCAGTTCAATGAACTACGTAGCACCAGACAATTATTCTCCTTGATGTCTTTTTTTTTTTTTTAACATTTATTCATTTATTTTGAGAGAGAGAGAGAGAGAGAGAAAGAGAACATGCATGAGCAGAAGAGGGGCAGAGAGAGAGAGAGAGAGAGAGAGAGAGAGAGAGAGAGAGAGAAGGGGCAGAGAGAGAGAATCCCAAGCAGGCTTCATACTGTGAGCACAGAGCCTGATGTGGGGCTCGAACTCATAAACCAAAATATCATGCCTTGAGCTGAAACCAAGAATGGATGCTTAACTGACTGGGCCACCCAGGTGCCCCTATTCTCCTTGATGTCTTTCATTTTATATATGCCATGTGTTGTTTTCCAGGGAGGATTTTTTTTTTAAGTAGACCACCCTGAGGTTAGCTTTAAGGACAAGCCACGTGCAAACACCCAGAGCTGTCACCACCTCGGCCAAATGTTCTTTCCAGCCCTGGTTTCTCACCTGTACAATGTTGCCACAGTTCCCTTTGGTGTTGTTGATCTGAAAGGAGATAAAGTCTTCCCCCTCAATGTGGGAGCACCGTCTGTCATTGATCCTCACGCCCTCTCTCTCAAAGCCGAGCTGGAAGAGTTTGCACTTAGATATGGACACTTCCATCTGGGCCGCCTTGCACGTCACCTCTGCATCAATAATGTCATGTGAGTCTGTGGGGAACAGTTATTATGAAAGGCCAGTCAGTGGGAGCTGCTCGTGCTCCAGGGGTGGGGGGAGGCGTCACACTACCCTTTCCTTTAGAAGCAGCTAATGATCTTTACACAAATGCTGGGGCATTTCTAATTAAGCTTTGATCCAACCAAATGAGGGTAGGCATTCATTCAAAGCAAAAACTGGGGCATTGTTAAGCTTTTCTTTTTTTTAAAGATGGAAACACTAATAGAGTGTGTTCTGTCTTTTCTTCACAAACTCAGGCTTCGCCCCACTTTGGCGGGAGCTACTTTTGGGTGAGGTCAAGGTGGAGTGTGGCTCCCAAGCGCACCCCCAGGTGGGAGCAGCACTGGGCAGCCCATTCCAAGGCCCCTGCGGATTCCCAGGCTCCCAGATAAGTGCCGGGAGCTCTTGCTTTTTAATGCACCAATTGACATTTTCTCTGAGTACATAAACACAGGCTAATGAGCACTATAGAAACAGGGAAACATTCTATCTGCTCAGGTGAAGCCCTTGAACAGCACCCTCCTATGGAGTCTTCCAGGCAGTGATGATGTTACATTGAGCATGGGCCTCCTGAATTACTTGGTTCAGACAAGGGCAAGGAGCTGGGGGTGCAAAGCAGCCCCCGTTCAGGCCAACATCACGGGTGCGTCTGGGCGGGGACATGGCCACAGCCGCAGGGCTGTGGTTAGGAGCAGGATGCGGGGTCCTCATTATGTGCTGTTGGCTTCAGACACTGCACTTGTTTATTCAGAACCAATTAATCTGCCTTTAAAGCACCTGACACTCTTGCTCTGCGGCTTACATGTTTTCATCAAACAACTCTACTTCCCCGCGAGTCTAAAAGATCAATTTGGATCTCTGTGATGTTGAACATGGCCTCAGATGGAAGTGGCTGATTCTATTCATGTACAAATTTAGGTGTTATAATTTATTGAAGAAAAAGATGTAGCCAGGAGGAAATGAACATTAGCCTACTTTGAAGATGTCAGATTGCTTCCTTGCTCTGCTCCAATGTTTGTGAAAGCTTCGTTATGTGGGTCCCTAACTAGTGCAGGACGCATGGGCTCCACCCCAGGAGTCCTACTCCGGGGCCATCAGACCTCCCGGGTGGGGTCTGTCTAGATGGGGAGGTGGCAGGTGTCACTCACTGTTTCCATAGGGGGGCGGCTCGATGCAGCCACACAGCTCTCCTCCGTTTTCCAGCTCACAGGTCCGGTTGGGACAATCTGCCCCGACACAGGGATCTTCAACCACTCCTGCTAAAAAGGAAACAAACAAAAACACGCACAACTTGCTTTTCACACCCACGCTTGCTAGCGCAAGGCTGTTCTGTGGACTTGCCATTTGCATGGAATTGTTGGTGGTCGGAGGGCAGCTGGGAATTAACAGACAGAGCCACCTTCCAGAAAATGATGACAAGAGCTGGTGGTGGGGCCCCTGCTCCGGGCTTGGCACTGGGCTTCTTGCTTTGGTTGCATTATCTCCTTCAACCTTCATGTGTGCTTTGCAAGCTAAGTATGGTAGCCCTCATTTCACAGCTGAAACTTGCCCAAGGTCTGCACACTGGAAGGTAAGTGGTGAGGATGGAGGGCAGAGACACGTCAACTGCCAAGATCCAGCACGATTAATGTGCTTACTACATTGTTCTACCATTACACGCATTTGTATCTTTATACTTATACAGAGCTGGGTCCAATCATTTATCTCCATACTCCCAGCACCCAGACGCCTTGTAGTTGGGTGTTCAATAAATATCTGTCAAGAATGAAAATGTTAGGGCCAGTAAAGTTCCAGAGAGGTCCTTCAAATAGGACATCCTAGTCTGTTCTGATTCATGGTCTCCTTTTCCCATAAACATGTATGTACTTAATTTTATAAAAACAGACGCACCAAAAACCTACATATAACTCGCCAGCAATGACTTAGATTAATTGTAGTATTTTGCCAACAACGGTAAAACTGTAAGGAAAAAACAAATGTCTGTGGTGTACCATCATCGTCATATTATAAATAATTATTTCTGTAGCAGATGAGTCCACAGACCACCTGCAAGATCGCCAGATCTTCGGTTTGAGAAACACTAATTGAGAATGTCTTCTTTTAGATGCACATTTCTTTATTTAAAGAATCTCTCCCCCTGTCAGATGGAGGAATCCTCCTATTCATCATGGCATGGGAGGGCGAGTGCTTAGAGAAACAACTGTTCAATCCCAGCGTGCGCCAAGTTAGCCTCAAGAATTTAAAAATGAAGCAAAACAAACCCCTGTGTGTCTCAGATGCCTCTCCCTGACCCAGTTGCTTTGCACCTTGGCTAATGGCTTAGCCTCACTCTGTCTTAATTCCCGGAAAGATAACTAAAGGAGAGCCACCAGCATAATTTAAATACGTTCCTTTTTTAATGGCTTCCTTTTATAAAGATCCTTTCATGTGACCAATCCGTGGACCTACACAGTGCTAAGCCCACAGCAGCCAGTCAACAAGTATTATGGGCAATTAACACAACTTGCAAACAACCCAAGAGAATAATAGAAAGAGTGGAGCTTACAGCCTATGAATACGATGGTCCTTATACCAGCTGGCAAATAAGACATGCCCTTAAACAGAGGGAAGGTTTTAAAGTTTCCAAACAGTTCATTTTAAACTCAAAGTATTGCTTATTAACACAACAGGGCAAAATATCAAAGTTATCCAAAAGATTTATGTTTGTTTCCAACAGAGGCTAGTAATTTGCTTTTTAAGAGTTTCTGAAATCATTGGATACACATTTGGAGCCACTATGTTGTGTTTAGGTTCTGAATTAAGCACAACCCTACACTGGATCAGGTGTCGTCTGCAAATTTACTGAAATGCATGCATTTCAACGTGCAACTTGCAACGTGCCAGTTTTCACGGTGGGACCTGTATGCACACCGGGTTGGTGGTGTGCGTCCAGGAACATGCACACATTCTGTTGGCCACAATAGCATGCTGCATTAATGGGACAGGTGACCACTTATGTGTATGGACACAGATATGTATAAGACAAATTTATATACACATTTGCTCCATCTGTTTGATTAACAGTAAGAAAATGGACAAATAGTATATTGGGACATAAATCTCAAAATAGTTTTCTTACTACAGAAAAAATACAAGAATCTAAAGATCTTTATTTTGGGGCATCTGGGTGGCTCAGTCGATGAAGTGTCTGACTTAGGTTTAGGCCATGGTCTCATGGTTCGTGGATTTGAGCCCCACATCGGTCTGTCTCTGTGCTCTTAGCACAGAGCCTGCTTGGGATCCTCTCTCTCTCTCTCTCTGCCCCTCCCACATATACCCTCTCTCTCAAACATAAATAAACATTAAAAACTATATAGATCATTTTTACCACCTAATTTAATATATGTACAATCCTCTTATAAATCCAGCCACAGCTTCCTTTCAAGCCAGGCAGGAAGAGTCAGCTCAATGCCAACTCAGCTCGCCACTCACCACACACCTTCCCTTTCTGAGCTAGGCTCTGACCTACAGTAAAGGATCCAGCAAAGAGCTGAATTTGAGGTCTGACATCAATCAGGATGCCGTACTTTATCCCTCTACCTCATAAGTCACTAAACTGGTGCTCCTCCAACCCACAGAACCTCATCTGCCCATGCCGCTGTCCCACATTCCAGAACTGGACAAGGAACCACAGGCACGTGAGGCTTCCCTGAAATGCCCCCTGTAGAATCTCTGGGGATAGCTCTTAACCTCCCATCCCTGGGGATGAGGGCTGTGGCTAAAGGTGGGGGCCGACCAGCCAGCCCGATAGCCAGCAGTGTCGCCAGCAAAGTTGTGCTTTTAACAGAAAAGAATCCGCAGGAATAAAATAATTCTCTTACAGCAATTCTCCTTCTCAATCCACTCAGTGCTGAGGATCCCGAAGGAGCGACAGGACTCCCCGTAGGCAGCCAGGGAGCCGCACAGCTGGAACTTCTTGTGGTTGTAGCAACCGTCCAGGTAGCAGGACTCGTAGAAAGGGAGGGGGTCGAGAAGCCCATAGCACGGCTGGAAGAAGCCCTTCATGTCCGTGAGTTTCAGGCAGTAGCCGTCGCCCTGCATCATCTGGATCTGCACGTTGTCGCACATGGCCGCATACTGTGAGAACTGCAGCTCGTTACAGCTGGGGGCAACAAGTCTGGTCAGATAGCGTGACACCAAAACCGCCGCCTGAGATCCCCAGTGGAGGGGAAGACCCTACCTGTTACCTCTTCTGCTAACCCAGAAGTGAGTCAAGTATGAGGATTCCAACACTACTTGGCCATGTAATCTTATATAAGCCAGGTAGGACTGGTCTCAGTCTCTCCATCTCGGAAAGCAACACAGTAGTTTCTACTTTTTTGGGGGAGAGGGGAGGGATAGAGAGAGAGGGAGACACAGGATCTGAAGCAGGCTCCAGGCTCTGAGCTGTCAGCACAGAGCCTGATGCTGGGCTCAAACTCACAGACTGTGTCATCATGACCTGAGCCAAAGTCAGACACTTAACTGACTGAGCCACCCAGGTGCTCCAGGAGTTTCTGTTGTTGATATCACCGGAAGTGGGGGTAAACTAAAATAGTAGGTGGGTGGTCAAAGTGTCAGACGAAAGACAGATATTCATACAACTGTTAACCTCTTGTATAACCGATACAATATCCCTGAACAGGTATTGATAAAATAACCACTTACAACCATAATAAGAATGAGAGTTACTATTATTATTAACCAATAATAATAATGATAGTTGGTAGAACTACTTCCAGTATAACTAGCAGAGACCAAAAGCAAAACCTTTGCAAGAAAATTTGGATCCAGGTGAAATAGTTTATAAAGGAAGAAGGAGGAAGGAAGGAAGGAAGGAAGGAAGGAAAGAAGGACGGACGGACGGACAGGAGGGAGGGAGGAACTCAAACAGATTCATAGTTCTTCAGGAGAAGATTTTAGACTTTGCCACTTATGCAGCCCCTCACATAACAAATTCTGCTCTAGCTTCCATTTCACCTAGAAAGGGAGGAGATTGGACTAGATATCGCCTAGGTTTTCTCCCAGCTCTGGGTCCCATCATTCAGGGTAGTCTAATTTATGAGATAGTATTAAGTTTACACCTGCATCATTTCCCCATCATGGTATTTAGCTGATGTTCGGTAGGTTGAAGTATAAGAGATTGAGCCATTATACAAGGAAAGAAATACCATGAAAAAGGAGCATTATCTATAGATCCAGAAATGAATTAACATAATGCAGCAGCTCAGAGGTGACCTGAATTAAAAACCTTTGGAATAGCTTGTGCAGCTCATTCTGTCTCTGCTAGCGAGAGAGGGGTCTCATAATAACCTTGGTGACTTCTGTTTTTACAAAGGCTTTCCTGATCTCCACCAACCTCTAGCTATACTACCTCAATCAAGCCTTCTAGTGAGAGTCACAGGTACACAATGAGACCCTAGCCCTGGGGAGCAAGGGTGTAGGCAGTCCTTCTCCCAATTCCCAGCAGGTGGTTGCTGGCCAAGGCCTCAGTGTTCTAATCCTGGGCACTGTCTTCTCTTTGGCCAGGGGATGGATGCCATGACCATTCAGAATCATATCATCCGAGCCCAATCCCTTCCTCTGCCATTCAAGAAATTACTGAGGCCTCTGAGGTGCCTCTGTGTCTCCTGGAAACTCCGACGATCTGGGGGTCAGCCCTCTGCAGCAGGGAAGAGGGGTTGCTATGGAAAGTGCATCCCTCATCAGCAGCTGTCATGGACGCGGGAGGATTTGCGCCACTGAGTCCAGCAGCTGGAACCCTCACCTCTTCTGCATGCCATTGGTTTTCCAGCTCTGGGCCAGCACCACGCTGCTCACCACTGGCTTCCCCCGCAAGGTCACATAATCATCGGTCAGGTCTCCATTGAAGTTGCCACAGAGGCCACAGACTTTGTTCTGCAGTCTCTCACTGATGCTGATTTTTATGACGTTGAAACCATTGTAGTAGATCTGGATGTCGGGGCTGGTGTCAATCACCAGGAACCCCTCACTGCTGTAGATTTTGGTTGCCAGCCCGGTTATAAATGGAACATTCACCTGTGTGCCATTCACCTATTGGGGGGAAGAAAAGTAAATTACCTTTACAGCAGGGGTTGACAAACTGTTACAATAAAGAGCCACTACAGATGTTTTAGGCTTTGTGGGCTATATCATTTCTAGTGCTTTTCAACTCTGCCATCATGATATGAAAACAGCCACAGAGGATAGATAATTAAATGAATGAGGCTGTGTTCTAATAAAGCTTTACTTAAAAAAACAATAGGCAGCAAGTGGATTTGGTCGAATTCTGTAGTTTGCTGACCAGTACCCTAGAGTGTAAGGGCATTTGCTTATCTTACTGACCACAGTTCCTCCCAAAGAGGCAAAATATGGAGGAAGAAAGATGAAAAAACATTAGAAAAGTATAGTTCCCTACAAATGGCTGGATTTTGTATAAAACTTTCCCCAGCATAAACCAATTACTAAAACGAAATCCCAGTCCTGTGCTAAGGAGTGTCTAACATGGTTAAAATGAATTTGGGGAACATTGTTTATTATTTTCTTGTGTCTAATGTCCAGACTAGAGGTTCCCCCCTCCACCCCAAAAGGTCCCATAGGCACAATATTTTCTGCATTCATCATTTTCCCACTTTCTAACAGTTTCTTTTCTTAGCCCTTAGGACAGAACATAATACGCTTTTTCTGTACAAAATCAATTGAGTTCACCCCCGGAAGTTATTAGTAACTTTTGTTTCTTTAAAAAAAAAAAAAGCAAAACAGAAGCCTGTTTCGAAAATGTGATTCTTTACAATTTTGGCCAGCTTGGAGTATTTTATTCAGCAATAATGTCAGTTTTACTCTCTCAGGTGGTCACTTTCCCTTTCTAGCTCCCGTATTCGGGAGCAATGCAGTTGTGTCTATGTGGGCCAATTTGCAAGAGGAATTGGGAGTGTCAAAAACAGTTGCAGCTTTCACTGACGTTCAAAACCACTATTAAAATCCAGACTCTTCCTTTTAGGCTTGCAAAATACTGCCAGTCTTTTACCTAATGCTGGACACCAAGCTATTCGATGACTCTTCAAATAAAGATACACTCAAAGCATGATTATCTGAGCCAATGGCAGAGAGCAGAATATACACAATAGCACTCAATTCTGAAAAACGTGAACCATGTGTGTCCTGGCTCTCCACCTGTCCCCTCTCGGCTGGAATCACAGCACTGGAGACTGGCTCCATCTTTCAGGTCTGCCTGCTTGTGAGCAGCCTGGTTCAGCTGAGAGGCTGGGGGGTCACTGTCAACGACAGCTCTGTTCATCAGATCAGAGTATTTCTGAAATGGAAGGGGAGCCAACTGATACGGGAGCCTGGTGGGTTGGAAATTCACCTTTGTTTACATGCAAGTCTAAAGTTCACCAGAAACCAGCCAGCCAGGCTCAGAGAAATCCACATACCCAGTCTCCCATTTCCTTTCATTTTGCTATGTCATCACAGAGCCCTCTGATAGAGGGGGGTGCTCGATCAGGTTTTTAGCCAGGCAGTTTTACAGGAAAATGCTCGCCTCTCTTGCCTTATAGAAAGGATAGCAGAGTTAAAAGAGCTTGCCTTGGTACAGCTGAGCTGAGCCAAGAACACTTTTAAAGGCTCTTGAAAACAAACGAGATGTTGTTTTGGAAATTAATCCAGCGCAGGGGCAGATTTATCTACCATTTTATCACCAGGGACTCTATTAGCACCCATGCTGTCATTACTGCCCTGAAACTGAACATTTTCTGCCAGGCCCTCGGAATGGTCAGCGAAGGGCTAGACCAGGGCCATTTCTTATGCCTGCAGAATCTTTCTACCATTCCTTAAAATCTGGCCATCTGTGTAAGGAACCCAGGGAGCAACACCCCGTCATCCCCAAACGTGGTTATCTGGGAAAACCAGAAGGTCCCTTAGCCACGCCCTGGTTCCCCGGGAACTGTTCTCAAGAAGTAACGACAGGCTCGTCACCTTGACGGTGTTGCGGTCGTTGATGAGAATCTGCTCTTCGTTAATGTAGAAGTAGACGGGCGAGATGACCGTGAGGTTGGGCGCCGACCACTTGTCGAAGTTGATGATGAGCTGGAAGGAGATGTCGGGCAGCTTCTGGCAGATGGTGGAGAGCACGAAGGCGCAGTTGGCGGGGAAGCGCAGGAAGGCGCCATCGAAGGTGCGGAAGACTCCGCCTCCGGCCGCCAGGCAGTAGGAGGTCTTGGTGCTGAAGCAGCCGCGCACCCCGTTGCGCAGGGCGCACTCCTCGTCCGACTTGCACTGGCGCGGATCGCACTGGATGAGGTTGCGCCGGAAGCAGCGGCAGCGCCGCGTGCAGTCGCTGTTCCAGAATAGCTGCTTGGGCTGGAAGAGAGGCGCCGCGCGGGCGTTAAAATCCCGGCAGTGGGTGAAGTTGGGGGCCCCAAGGCCTCTCCATCCGGACCCTCTTGTGGGCAGGGCAAGCCTACCTCTAATGGGGCTGGAATTCGCAACAGGGAGCAAGCAAATAGGACATCAGTTCCACGGAAGTCAGATACCAGACAATATGCAATTTAGTCTTTATTAGTTTCAATCAAGAACTAGGAATCTTTACGGCTGGATTGTAGAACTAATCACAGCCAACCTGGGAACGTGCAGCTGTTCGGGGAAGTAGGTGAAGAGGAAAAATATTTGGTAGAAAATGATCCCAGCAAGTACCAGCTCCACTTTGAGGATGAAATTTAAATTTGCACAAGAATGATAAAACTGGCCCTTCATATCTTAAATGGGTTAAAAGAAAGTTATAGCCAATTCCTAGGATGAACCATTTCAACATTTCACTGAACTCACCATTCCAAACTTTTTCCTGATACCTATCTACTTAAAATTTTTTTAAAACATTTATTCACCTATGAGAGACAGAGCATGAGCAGGGAAGGGGCAGAGAGAGGGAGACACAGAATTCGAAGCAGTCTCCAGGCTCGGAGCTGTCACCATAGAGCCAAATGTGGGGCTGGAACTCAGGAGCTATGAGATCATGACCTGAGCCAAAGTTGGTTGCTTAACCGACTGAGTAGCCCAGGCACCCCTGATACCTGCCTACTTCTAATTTACTTCTGTTGCAAGTACCCCCATTCCTACATGCCCCCCACAGTGAGAGATGTAGAGAACGGGGGTTCTGGGTTTCCAGCCCAGCCCTGCCACCCTGCAGGGGCCACCTTGAGGAGCGTCACCAACCTCCCAGAGTGTCTGTTTGCTAAGCTCTAAATTGGAGATTATAATAAAGTCTTGCCAGGTAGCTGTGAAGATTAAATTAAATAAGACGCATAAAGCATGTTTCCTGGCAAAGAGTAAGCACTCAATAAACAGTAGCCGCTGTTATTCCCGGAGAAGAGTCCCTCATTCTCATTTGAGAAGGTGAGAAAATATATACTTATAGAAAATACCTCTAACAATGTATATCCTCCATGGTGGTGGCTATTATTATTTCCTATTCTTCCTCAAACAAGCAATAATCTGTAGACCCAATTCTACTTGGAGTTTGAGCTCTTGAACTTGCACTTGTTCTAGCCTGAGAACTCCAAGGAGTTCTGTTGGAAACTGGCTATGATTGTCCAGGTGGGGCATGATCTCAACAGGCAGACTGCGTCATCCAGATGTAGGCACGGACTCAGTTTACTGGAACAGAGCAGTGCTATCCAGAGGAGCTGTTTTAATGACACAAGAAAGCCTCTGCTCCTGTCTGGTCACCACTCTTCGCTTTATCTGCAGACTTATCAAAATCCTGGCTATCGCATACAGATAAGACTCAGATTCAAAGGTAAACAGCAGGATCTTCAAGGACGAGTTTCATCGGTGCTATGCACTTCAAGATGCCACGGCCGATTCTCTCATTCTCAAAGTGAAGAAGTTCCCGGAACCAAGTCTTCCCTCCTCCTAGACCTGTAAAATATTCTGGGTGCCAGCAGCCTTGCAAATTGACTTCATTTCCCTTATCAGATTTGCAGAATAATTGAGTGGCTGGTCTGGCCTCTCTCTGATAAGAAGACAGACATTACATGGGTGGAAAGAGAAAACTAAGCTGGCATATGTGGAGATGATAAAGGGTAAAGAACTCATCCCACAGGAGAACTTGATCACAAAGCTAGCTCCCCAGTGAAGTCGCTGGGCCCAGCATGGCTTTCTTTACCTTAATTAAACCTGGCAATGACAGCTGGGTGATTACTCTACATGCTAATGGCTAGATGTGTCCTTTCTCCCTTTACTTCTGAGAAATTTGTTGTATAAACAAGCCCCCAAGCTTGTTTGAATTGGGGCAAGTAGATGTGAGTTATTTGTTCTCTGAGTTTGCTGCTTCCCAGATATAAGCAGTTGTCAAAACCTACTGACTGTCTGATGAAAATCAGATTATGTTTATAGCACTAATAGCTGCTGGGAGCTGTACCTGCCCTTCCGAAGAGTTCCAAGGGCTTTCATATGCATCATTTCATTAACACGCCTGGATTTTTTTTATTTACAAAATGCTACTCAAGGAATAAAAACAACAAAAACAATAGCAGCTACCAATTACTGAATGAATAGGTGCCAGCACTAGGTGAGGCATGTGGTGGAGATGATTTATACAACAGCCTCGTGAGCTGGTATTATTACACATCAGATAGAGCACCTGAAGCTGAGGGAAATGACATAGTTTGCTCATGTCACACCACCAGGGGGTGGTTCCATGAGGCTCAAACCCAGGTCCCATTCCATCATGCCACAGACCCTTGGGATCCCTGCTGAGGGTGACCCTGTGGATGGAAACATTTCAGTAAGTCTCTGGACGTGGGAGCCGAGATTTCAAAAGTGCTTTTTCAGCCTTGAGCTTGGTTACCTCTCCTCTGAGACTGTGAGGAAAATGAATATTCTGCTATTTTTTTTCTCACCTGCTTTGTCTTTTCCTTTCAAATAATTGGTATTTCTTTTTTTCAATGTTTATTTATTTTTGAATAATCGGTATTTCTAAACCCACCCCTCCCAAGAAGTCTTCTTTGATTCATTCTAATCTTCTATTCCACTTCTGTCTTTCTACTAGAACACTGAAACAGATTTCCCACTGAACATGAAACTAAGTCCCTTCCACGTGACTTCTCTTTTATTTACTCTCAGCTTGGTTGTTCTTGAACAAGTCAACGCATTTTTACAAAAAGGGAGCCTTTCTCTGTTTTTTGCCTAATTTATTTCCAATCCAGACATTTCAATTAGACTTTTTTCTAATGCTGTGATTCTTTTTCATTTAAAATGGATTAGTTCTGTAGGGTGTTATTTTTCACTTGTTGATACATTATTGTGTAACTGTTCTCGTGTTCTTTTTTTAAAAAAAAATATTTTCTTTTTAGAAAGAGAGAGAGAAAGCAGGGGGAAGGAGCAAGAGGGAGAGAGAGAATCATAAGTAGGCTCCATGGTCAGTGCAGAGCCTGAGGCAGAGCTTGATCCCAGGACCCTTCATGACCTGACTTGAAATCAAGAGTCAGATGCTCAACCGACTGAGCCACCCAAGTGTCTCTTTTTCTTTAAAGTGCATATTTCTCTCTCCTTAAAAGACTTTTAAGATCCTTAAGGTAGGGAACGTGCTTTCTCTTTCTCAGCAGCACCGTGATCTCCAAATAGCAGATACTCGATACTTGACTTGTTCCCTGGCAACTCACCAGTATAAGATCTTCATGTCGTTTAAAGAGACTGGGCTTGAGGCAGAACCACAGACTAAATACTTTCCCCAGGAAGGGCCTTTTCTAGCTTTGTATCATGGCACATAAAGAAGGATTAGAAACTACAAAAAGGAAGAGATCCAGTGATCTATCATATAATGTTTTACTGAGCGGCATCTACAAAGGGCATCTTCATCAGCTCTATGCTGAAGCCCCCATGGAGAGGGGAGGAGAGGCGAGAAGGAGGGGAGGGCACAGTATTAAACAGCCCAGACAGAACTTTCCAGAGATGGTACTGAGTGACGAATGGCACACGAGGAGATGATAGCCTTCACACGCTTTCATGGAGCATCAATAGCCCGAAGAAGAAAGGCCATTCCTCTTGGCCTCGAGTGCCATATTTTCCAGTTAAAAATGTCCTTAACCAAGACAGCTACAAATGTCAGATTCATAGCCACCATATTTCCAAACTATAGCTATGTCAGAAGCTTTCAAACTAAGATTTACAAGAGAGGAAATCAGAAGAGCCTAGAGAAAGGCAAGGTGGGGAGAGTGCAGGAGGCCTTGCTGATGCCAAGGACAGAGGACGGAAGGTGAGGAAGGCCCAAATGGGCATTTCCTCACCAGATACTCAGTGAGCAAGAGCCTTACCTGACCCCTCCTTAACCTCTCTGCCCTGTCCCCGCAGATAAGCACCATCTCCTCATAATGAAGTGGGGACACCAGTCAACTGGGAGTCGGAGAGAAATCTAACAGCGGGCAAGGGCAAGGAGGGCCGGGCAGGGCTGGGCTGCCTACCTCGTAGTATTTGCCATCTGAGTAGCAGCCACAGCTGTGGGGCAGGATGCAGCTCTTGCCATTGAGGACGTAGCCGGCGTCACACTGGCAGCCCTCCACACAGTAGTGGTTGCAGTCACTCTTGAGGCGGATGGCCGCGCAGCGTGGCTGGCAGACGCTCACGCAGCTCTCGTAATGGCTGTTGGGAGGACAGGTGACGGCTGGAAGAGAAGGCGCATGTCAGGCCTCGCACGCTCACAAGGACTGTACTCAAGGTTTCCTTCTGGCCACCGCTTACCCACTCGGGGAGGCAGAGGCCTGACCGGGAGTGAGTTTTGCCATCCTGTCCTCACTATGACCCCCTCTCCTTCTGAAAAGCCTTCACCTGACTCCTTACTGCTTACATCACAGACCCAGAGCAGATGAGGTTACTGGAGTTTCCTCACAGAATCTTTGTCTCCTGCTCGGCCTTGTTTTTTGAGGTGCACTGGAACCTGTTATTTTAGCCTCAGCTCCCAACATGTATCTCGACTTCAGTCAGGCACCCCTCCTGGCTCCCTGGGGCACCTGGCACTTATGCCTGCTTTTAGATCCTCACTCACACTGGGCTTCCTTATGCATGCCCTCCTCATCTGCTTGGCCTACCCAAACCCCCTACTCTTCTAACCCTCGGTGGAGGCCCCTCTTATTGGTAAAGCTTCCCCTCTTATACCAATGGCAACCTGTCTTCATCCTGGAACTTCCACAGAATCTTTTCTAAGCCAGTAGTGCACAAGCAGTGGGCCTCTGGGGCTCCAGATTTCTGAGGAGGCAAGTATGTGCTATGTGTGCACATACATAGGTGTATCAGCTATGTTCTACAGTTTTCAAAAATTTTTTAATGTTTATTTTTGAGAGAGAGAGACAGTGCAAGTCAGGGAGGGGCAGTGAGAGAGAGGGAGACACAGAATCTGAAGCAGGCTCCAGGCTCTGAGCTGTCAGCACAGAGTCTGATGCAGGGTTTGAACTCATGGACCATGAGATCATGACCTGAGCCCAAGTCTGATGCTTAACCGACTGAGCCACCCAGGCGCCCCTGTTCTACAGTTTTCAAATGCATGTGGATGCTGTTACGGAAGGCAGTTAGGGTCCTGGTGAGGAGTGTGACTCTGGAGCCAGCTGTACGAGACTGGAGTCAGTCACATAGCCTCTCTGGGCTCCAGCTCCTTACCTGTAAAATGCAGATACTTATAGCACCTACTTCATGGCTCAGTGGGAGGAATTATGTGAGTCTGCGTGCCTGGAACAGTGCTGAGCACGTATGTGTTCAATGTTAGCCAATCATTAAAGATAGGTTTGCTTAAAAGTTTTATAGAGGCTATTATTTTAATCAATGTATATGAAAAGCATAAGTACTATTATATCAGAACTTCTCTGTACCATATATAGTATATATTTAGGTCACATTTTATTTTTTAAATATCTAATAGTAAGGGGGCACCTGGGTGGCTCAGTTGGTTGAGCATCCAACTCCTGATTTCAGCTCAAGTCATGATCCCAGGGTTGTGGGATTGAGCCCTGCATTGGGTTCCAAGCTGAGCATGGAGTCTGCTTAGGATTCTTTCTTTTTCTCTCTGCCCTTCTCTCTCCTCTCTCTCAAAAATTAAAAAAAAAAAACCCACAATTTTAAATTATTAAATGGTAAAAATAGACTTGTTGGTGCACAGTTCTATGGACTTTAACAGATGTATAATTTATGTGTCCAAAACCACTATCTACTATAGTTTTAAAAACATTCAATTTAAAAGATAGTACCTACATGTGGTAGATACATGTAACAGAAACAGTGCAACAGAAAAGCAACCTCTGGTAACAAATTGTAGTCCAATCTTCCAGAAATCTTCTATGCATATACAAGCACCCATCTATGTGCGTGTGTATACGTGTGTGCACGCACATGCATGTGTGGATTCCATCTCCACTGTTATCACATGAATGGGAGCATAGGATACATATTTTCCTGCTCATTGCTTTTTCATAACACCATTCCTTCCATTACCCTTGAATTATTGTTTCTTCCCTGCTACATGGGTGTGTATTTTCTGTTTATGATGCTGCTGCAGTGAACATCCTTGGACATGTATCTTTGATCATGGATCATGATCATGATCATAACTGGATCAAAGGTTATGTACATTTACCCTAAATAGCCTGTGCCAATTTACCCTCCCACCAAGGCTATATGAGGATGTTTACTTTCCCACATCCTCATAGACTCTTTAGCACCAAACATTCTGATCCTTGGAAGTACCAAAGATTAAATATCATATATGAATATGACATATGTATATCTCCATTATAGATAGGATTACTGATGAGAATATATAGAGAACTCTTAACACTCAACACAACTGCAAAAAAATCCAATTCAAAAAATGGATAAAGGGCTTGAACAGACATTTTTCCAAAGAGAATAACATATGAGTAGCCCAATATATGCTCAACATCACTCATCAGCAGGGATATAAATATTAAAACTATAGTGAAAGGTATACCACCTGACACACATTAGGGTGACTACTGTTTAAAAAACCCAGAAAACTCATTGTTGGCAAAGATGTGGAGAAATAAGAACACATGCAATTTGGCTGGAATGGAAAATGATACAGCTGCTGTGGGAAACAATACGGAAGTTCCTCAAAAAATTAAAAATAGATTTATTATACGACCCAGCAATGCCCCTTCTGGATGCATGCTCAAAAAATTTGAAAGAAGTTTCTCAAAGAGATCTTTATACACTTATGCTCACAGCACCATTTTCCACAATAGCTAAAACATGCAAGCAATCCCAGAGTCCCTGGATGGATTAATGGATAAGCAAAATGTGGTGTATACATGCAGTGGAATATTATTCACCCTTAAAAAAGAAGGAAACTGCAATATAGCACAACATGAATGAATCTTGAGGGCATAATGCTAAGTGAAAAAAAAAAAACACCCACAAAAGGACAGATGCTGTTATGATTCCACTTATAGGAGGTATCCAAATTCTTCAAGTTTATAGTGACAGAAAACAGAACAGTTAATTGCCAGGAGCTGGGGTGGTTAGGGAGCTGGAAAGTTAGTGTTTCATGGGTGTAGAGTTTCAGTTTTGCAAGATAAAAAGAGTTCTGGAGAGGGATGGTGGTGGTGGTTACACAACAATGTGAATACAACAATGTGAGTACTTAATGGCCACTGAACTGTACCCTTACAAATAGTTAAAAGAGTAAATTTTATGTTCTATGTATTTTGCCACAGGAAAAGATTGGAAAAATAATTACTAGACCTATGCTTAGTTTCCATTATTTATGAGGCTGATTATCTTTACATTTGTTTATAATCCATTTATATGTCTTCTTCTGTGAATTACCTTTTCATATCCTTTGCACATTTTGTGTTGTTGAACTTTTTTTCTTATTAAATTGTAAATGCTTTTTAAAAACACTTTTTTAAAATGTTTTATTTATTTCTGAGAGAGAGAGACAGCGTGAGCAGGGGAGGGTCAGAAAGAGAGGGAGATTCAGAATCTGAAGCAGGCTCCAGGCTCTAAGCTAGCTATCAGCACAGAGCCCAACGCGGGGCTTGAACCCACGAACCGTGAGATCATGACCGGAGCTGAAGTTGGACGCTTAACTGACTGAGCCATCCAGGTGCCCCTGTAAATGCTTTTTAAAAATAAAAATAGACTTTTGTCTGTCATGTGTTAGGAAATGTTGACCATTTTGTCTCTTAAGTTGCTTCTTCTTCTTTTTCTCTTTTCCTGTATATGAAAAAGATGCATATCTTTTTCTGTATATGATTATGCTTTTTTTGCCACGGAGAAATTTAAAATTTTAAAGTTGTCAAATTTCTCAGGGTTTTCGTATGGCTTAGAGCATTTTGCTGAAAAAGGTCCTCTCTACTACAAAGGTTAACAAAAACAAAGATGAAAACACCTTTGTCTTCTCTGAGTGCGCTTATAACTTAACATTTTTATGTTTGATCTTGGTTCTGTCCGGATTTTATTTTGGAGTGAGGAGTGAAAGAAAGATTTAGCTATTCCTTCCCTTCTATTTTATCCTTTGTCCCTTTCCTATTTATTGAAGAATACATTTTCCCCCCAGTAATTTGAAATGCCAGTTTTACTGAATACTAATTTTTCTTCAGGGTTTGGGCCTATTTCTGGATTTTCTCAACTTCCCACTGGTTGATCTTACTGTTCATGAGCCAGTGTTAACTTGGTTTTGTTACTGAAGCTCTACAATACATTTTCATATCCGAGAAGATACACTACCAAATTAGCCTATTGTTTGTTGCAAGGATGCTGATCCTATGTCCCCAACAAGACTCTAAACTATTTTATACTTCTGATTCTTCCACGATGTCAAGAACAGCGCTGAGATCAGGGCAGGTGGTTAAGAAACATTTGATTCTTGAAAGCAACCTTTACAATTCCTAATACGGATTGTCTCCACCCACATGATATACCCAAGAGATGCAGGGGGATGATGCCTCTACCCTTGGACTTCTACTGTGATCATCAAGGTGACTCTTGTCCTGGGCAGTGCACTGATTTATTTAGCCTATGTGCCCCAGTTGGGCAGGACACGTGGATTCTCCCTTAAAAGCAATGTAGTACGATACAATGGACAAGGGCCGGGGGATTGGACTGACTGGTTTGAGCCCTGGTTCTGCGACTAACTAGCAGTGTCACCTGTGCTGGGTTGCCTGCACTCTCTAAACTTCTGTTTCCTCCTCTGTAAAATGGAGATAACATTTCCCTCATCCAGTAGTTGTTAAGATAAAATGAGGTGTAATTTGCAAAGCTCTTGGTCCAGTGCCTGGGACCTCAATGACAGCTACTGCTCTCAATGGTGGGGACTGTTGTAGTAGGAGAATTCATTCAACAAGAATGAATTGAATCTGTCGAAAACTGTGTAAGAGAACCGTTAATTACCAGACGTTGGCCCCAGGACACTGGATAAAAGGGAGAATGGAAATGACACTCAGCTCTGACTGAGCGCTCACCAGGTGTCAAGCATGGGGTGGCACAGATCACCAGCCATCATCACATTTAATTCTCACAGTGGCCCCCACAGACCTGATCCTGTAGAGGTCCTCCTGTACACCTGCTATAGCAGCTGGGGGGTCCCCAGTCCCTGGGGCCCCCGATCTGTCAGGGTCGGAGAGGCAGCACTACCCAGATAAAGAGCGCTGCCTGTGGCCACTTCCCTTGGGAAAGTTCCTGCATTTCTCTGAGCTTCACTTTCCTCCTCCAGAAAATGGGACTATTAATAGTACCTGCTTTACAGGGTTGTTGGGAGGAGAACATGAGTGAGGACTCATATGGCACCTAGAATAGTGCCTGGCACACAGTCAGAGCCAAGTCACTGTTATGCATATGATTTTATTCTCCTCCTGCTTACTGCAGACTCATCATCTACAAAGCTAATTTAAGTATCCCATTAGGGGACTGAAGAAATGATAGACTCAGCTGACTGAATGTTAAGGAAAGGTTAGTAATTAAGACAACTGACCTCCCTCTCCCCTTTGTCCAACTTGCACCCAATGCACTTACAAATGTGGTAATTGAGTAATAAATTATCACATTGATAGGAATAGCCAATATCATTAAAAAACAACAGCATTCTACCTTGTCACCAATAAGGGGTAAGTTTAACAGACAATTTCAGACTTTTTTTTCCCCGAAAACACGATTTCTCACATCTCAACATGTGAATGTTGAATTGGATTAATTCTTGCAGGTGGGGGGCAGGGGATGGGAACCCTGCCCTCACTGCTCAGAGGTTAACATCGAGTCAGATATAGTTACTAACAACCCTATTCACGACAGGCTTTCTGTGTTCACCAATCTCTCGGATTGAATGGCTGAGTTAGGACTTCGTCTCCTGCGGCTTTTCTCTGCTTCTGAAATTCAAAATGGAAAACTCAGCTGCCTCCAACTGTGCCCGCCCCCTATCCCCACCCACATACCTCCTTTAAAGTACAATTTTTTTCCTCTTAATTTAGCATTTCTTTTTCCTAGTCGCTACCATCATCCATCTCAACAGAAGCTGTCTTTCGGATCTTTACTCCCCTCCCATCCTGAAATGCCAAGGTAGGGGAAAGTCTACCCCCGTTAATGATGAGGACAGTTGGCCATGAGGCATCCGTCTAAGCCCTGCTGGCAGGCAACTGGTCTTGGCAGAGATGGGGCCGAAGGACAAGGGTAAAACAGGACAGACTCTGCTCTGAGTGCCCATGACTATATATAAAGGAGGCAATCAAAGTCTGTGCAGAACTTTGAGGAGGGGAGAGAAGAGCGTTGCTGGTGGAGAGGCAGAAGTGCAAGAAACAAATGGTCTTTGTATCCTAAAGAGTCTTCTTTTCAAAACCCTTTCCCCATCCTGCAGCCTGCACATTTTTAGCCCTATGGGTTCAGGCTTGATAGATGTAGGAGGGGGAGACTTTCTTCTTCACAGGTAAGGAAGGGGCTTGCTAACTCCATTCCTTTTCCTTCCCATGAGTGACAAAAATGGAGACCCGTAATTTAAGGTGAGAGTCCCTGACATTAGCTTCCTCCAAAAACAGTCATTGCCTATGGTTTTTCTGCATACTGCAGCCAGAAGCAATGGCTTTTGGCAAATACAATGCCCTGGGTGACCGTCCCAGCCACCCCAGCGAGTGGTACAGTCGCCATGACATGGCCACAGGAAAAGAGAGAACTCCCTAGAGCAGGTCTCTAGAGGAAGCAGGTGGTCTCTTTCCCAGAGGAGTTTCTTGATCCTGCCCCGTTTCTAGGCCCCTGAGTCCAAAGCCTGGTTTTCTGAGTTAGGTGAAGACAAGCTCTCGGGCTCTACCATGCCGACCCCAATGAATCCAGGGTAGCTCCGGGGACGTATCCAGACGCTGACTTTTTTACAGGCGTATTTATCTCACTGAAGTTGCCAGAGATCAGTTAGTCTGGATAGTCACTCCCGCTGACATCCTCCCCACCACCTCTCTCTCAGGACTGAGCCTAGATAAAATGGTACTGGCATCTTTTCCCTCCCTCTCCCTACTTCCTCCCATCCTTCCCCCATGTCTGACATCTCATCATGTGGGATATAAACTAGCCGTGTGCGCATCGAACTACAGCACTGTTACTGGGTTTTCATCCAACTCTCCCCTTTCTCAGGATGGAAAGGGGTTTATTCTCTGGGACCCCCACTGGATCACTTATTTAGAGCGTTGAGCATTCAGCATCCATTTATAGCCTTTTCATACAGTTAGGCCCAAAAGAAATTTGCCATAGCTAATGAGATGGAGATGGGAAAATGAACCAAGGCAGACTGGCCAAACCACTGGTGGTTTCTCCTTCCAATCTTTTCTTATTACAATGTGCTAAATGCAGGCAAATTATGTGTTCCAGTACATAGAACACCAGCATCATGTATATGAGTTGAAAGCAAGAGCTTTGGGGTTAGAAGGTCAAATCTTGACTTTGCCACCAAGATCATATGACCTTAGGCAAGTTATTTAACTCCTCTGAGTCTCTGTTCCTCCCTGACTAATTGGGTTATTGAGGAGAATAAACGAGATAATGTTGATAAAGTGGTTAGCACTGGGCTTGGCTCAGAGCAAGCGTTAGTATAACAGCACCACCACTTGGCATGCACGAAGTGTGTTATGCGTACAATTACCTAATTTGATCTTCTGGATATTTCTGTAGCATGAAGGGTGTGGGCAGCAGGTGTTATCACAGCATTATCAGGGGGAAACCAAGAACCAGGGGGGAAAAGCAACATGCTCCAAGGTCACACCAGCCCTTAAGGAAAGAGCAAGGCTAGAATCCAGAGGCTCTAATTCTTCTGCTAGTCCTTTTAACCTTCTGCTGTTACATAAACACAAAGATTGATAGGTGACATATATGAGCCAAACAGAATGGCACAGAGAAAGCATGTAAGTTACCAGCACAGGGAGGAGCCTGTGAGGTTCTAGAACAAACTAACGAACCTCCTCACTACCTCTTCCCCCATTACTCCTTTCTTAAAATTTTGCTGTGCCCTTGCTGAGTCCAAATGCCAAATGTGGTGCTCTGTGCTGTATGCACGTGACTTTATTTCCTCCTCAGAGCGACACATGAAATGGGAGGTAACATTCCCATTTCACAGATAAGGAAATGGAGGCTCTGGGAGGTTACACATCTTGTTTTAGAGGTCACACTCAAGTCTAAATGCGTATCCTTCGATTGCTCAGTAGACTTCTATGGGGCTGGAATACTGGTCCACCCACAGGCAATCAAGACAAGGCGAGAGGGGGAGGGAAGGACTCACAGCAGGATGTGTAATTCCTCCAGCCAGTCACGGTGATCCCCTGCGTCTGGCAGGTGCTGGCGTAGTTCTGCAGCCAGCTGCACGCCGTCTGCACTGCGCCGCCATCGATGCAGGAGTCAAACAGGCAGTTCTTATAGAAGAAGGTGGGGTTGACTTTGCTGTGACACTTGGTGAAGCCGGCATTCTGGTTGGGGATCAGGCTGCAGAGCTGTTGCACCTTGGAGAACCCTTCCACCTTGGCACATGCAGGGCAGCGGTCCCCACAGCCAACCTGGCAGAAAGTGTCCCTCTTCACCCAGCTCTGCCCAAACTCAGTGACACTGGAAGCAAGCAGGCCCATGGGCATCTCCATGTCGTCATCAGGGTTGCTGTTGTAGCGGCCGCACAAGCCGTAGGTGGCGTTCTGCATGCTCCGAGGGACCGTGATGGACAGGAAGGTCTTCCAGTCATACACCACCTTCAGGCCAAACTCAGTTTCCACCACCACGTGGAAGCCAAAGGAAAAGATATTTATTTTCCCTTGTCCCAGCTTCAGGGGCAGATATAAGCGTTCGTTGTTGACCTACAGGAGAGAGAGGGTTGCAATGGAGGAATATAGTCAGCCCAGGGAACGCCCACTTCTCCTAATGATCTGTCTTGAGAGCAGCAGCCCCAGAGGGGGGTCTCAGCGGATTGAATGCAATCTTGGCATGCAGTGTCGTTTATGACAGTCAACTATTATTATTAGGATTTGAACAGACTTAAATGACTATCCTTTGTACACTAATACACCTATTTATTTCGGTGCCTTCTGTTTACATAGCATTATTTCCCCCAGGAGTTCAAACTGTTTTCTCAAGGTAATGAGAGGGTAATAAGAATTCAATTAAAGTTTAGATGAAAAGACCGAAATCTAAAACGCCAGTGTTTCTATTTCCAGCTCTGCTGTGGATTTGTTTTAGGTAAGACCCAGTTTATTAATCCCTTTGGGATTTTTCCCCCTATGACGAATGACTTGACTTTGCTGGTCTCTCTACCTAGGATGCCATTCTTCACCCGTCAGCCTCCCTCTCTCCTCCCAGACCCCGCTCAGATGTCACCTGTCCTATAAAGCAAGACTGTTTGAGCCTGTTGTGAGAATTAATCACCCTCTCATCTGGGCAACCAGAAGGTTATTTATATTCGTATTCTTCTTCACCTTTGGCCAAGATCAAGCACCTGTACACTGCTGTTGAGGTGGCACACATCACAATCTGCCTTATATTCTGGTTAGTTGTCTGCATTTCTGTCTCGCCTACAAGATCATGAGCAACTTGAGGGCAGGATCCACACTTTATTGATCTTTATATCCATCTTCCCCTCGTTACCCGCCAGGTGCCTAGCACAATGCCTCATGCTGAGAGGGACCTTGACACATGTTTCCTCTCTTATATTTTTAATTCATAAAACAAAGAAATCCCTTAACATACAACTCCAGAACTGCACTGCCTTTGGACTGCCCCTTTCTTGATTCAGATGAGCCGAATCCTGTAGCCCTTGGCTGGATAGATGCATAGACATTACTGTGAGGGCGAAGGGGAGAGCTGGTCTTCTCGAGAGAGAGCCAGGTGACTGTTCCTCTGGGGGTGTTCAAAGATAGCTCTCTGACCAGAGACACCTTCCCTTCTGACCTTAATCTCTCCTCTATCTGAAACTCCCCCATCTCCACTGCTACTGCTTTGGTTCAGACTTTTACCAACTTCACCTTGACTAATGAATACTTCCCTTACTTGTCTCCCTGCTCTGGTATTACCCCTTTCCTCCATTCACTCATTACTGCCACTCCACCATTTTTTAATGCAATTGAAAGCCATTAATTCAATACTTCAAACCCTTTTCATGGCTTGAGCAAAATGTCTAAGACACTCAGCATGTTACAAAGGGCTCTCCCAGAGCGGCCCCCATGTCTCTCAGACCCAGTCCACTTACTTCCCCCATTCCAGCAATACCCAACACTTGGCAGTTCCCCAAATGGACCAAGTTGTGCCATTTCACCATGCCAATTCCTTTGCTGCAAGTGTGGTGGTGCTTTCTAGGTCCTGCCTGGGGCCCTCTCCCTCAGCCACTGTGACTGTGGGCTAATGATAACTCACACCTGGTTTGGCCAAATGGAAGCCCAGAAAATTAGGACCTCCACTCTAATGACAAATCATCACAGGGGGCCAACTCTGTATGCAGGTCATGTGCCAGAGCTCGTGGTGGCCCAGGGTGAAGCTGGACAGTACTTCAGACCACATCCTTGCTGAGTCCTCTTAGTGCTTACTTCACTTTCCTAAGAATACCCATGTCAGACTCTGCCTCTAGAGAACCTGACCCAGGCCAGCGATGACATCTTTCCCCTTGCCCTCCCTCTCTGTGGGGCAATGTTCACCCTTCATGTTGTAACTCAGCTATCTCCTCTTCTGTGAATACTTATCTATGCAGAATTCATTCATTCATTTGGCGCTGCTGTGTTTCAGGCACTGTGCTAGATGCACAGGGCCCTGCCCCTAGTTGTTCACAGGTAAGTACCTAAACAGATACTAATAACATCATCTGATAAAAGCAATGATAAAGATAAACAGATGCACAGGCACCAGACTCAGCCTGGGGACAGAACTGATGATGATCTGCACACCTAGTCCTAAAGGAAGACAGTCAGGGAGGAATGAGATGAATAACAAGGAATCCCAAGAAAAGGGCACAGCCCAAGCACAGGCCGACTAGAGAGAAAAAGCCTGATAAATATGAAGATCCACAGCAAGTTAGTGCTGCAAGAGCATAAAATGTGGCCTTGGGTGTGGTGGGAAATGAAGACGGGGAAGGGTGGAGGGGGTCTGGATCATGGAAGACCTTATGTGGAATGTCACTCATGGCAGAGGCCATGAGATCATGCCTAACAAAGACCCATTCATTTTGCAGAAAAGAAGCATTGGTGGCCATAATAAAAGAACTTCAGCAGAGCACGGAGACCAGAAGTCAACACAGTTCAACAGCAAATGGGAGATTCAGAAGCAGGGGTGGCTCTCTCCAAGAAACTGGAAAGGGAGGGAGGAGGGAGACTGAGTAGAAGCTGGAGGTGACTCAGGGTCAAGGTTTGCACTAGAACGAACATGTTAATGGGTTGAAGAGAAGGCCCTAACACAGGAGGGAGAGGTGATGACAAATAGGTGAGATCCTGAGATGGTAAAACAGAGATAGACAGGCAGAGGGGCCTATGGAGGGGAGAGGATGCCTCTTTCTCTACACCCAGAAGAGAGGAGGTGACCCAGGTAATTTCGGGGGCCAAGTACAGGACGGAGATGGCGCCTGGGGAGCATGACTTTGTGAACCAAGAGGCCCAGGGGTATAGACACAGAACACAGGTGTGGAAGGTCACTGAGGGAAGCGGAGGCTACGGGACTCCCACCTGCCTTGAAGCCCCACACTGAAAGCTGTGCACCCAGAGGCTCACCTGTGCCAACTTGCTTTCCCTCCTGAGTCTCCTTGTGTTCTGTATTCTTGGCTACAGAGTGGGTGTCAAGCAGGAGGCAATGTTTTGGGGGAGGCAGTGTAACCAGATTCAAACCAAAGGGCTTGCAAATTCTGTCATGGCCCAGGAGCACCCAGAGAAAGAAACCACCTTCAACTCAGCTGGGCAGGCACAGCCTCTGTCTGCCTCTGAAGCCCCATGAGTGCCACCCCCATTCCCAATGTCACTGCCTCCCCTCCTTAATCTTTCTCCTTCTCTCTCTTTGGGTGACAAATGGAGAGAGAGAGGAAGCAGAGGGAAAGGAGACACAGGAAGGGAGAGGTTGGGTTGGGAGAAGAGTCGGATGGATGAGCAGGAAGATCCAGAGGAAAAAGAGAACAGGGCTTGGGGTGGGGTCAGGAAATCTATTTCAAACACTTAAGCATCAAGAATAAGACCACATACCAGATCTTTAGCAAAGAACTTTCTTTTACACCACTGGCCCCAATTTGCTTCTGTGGCCTCATCAGCTGTCTTGAGGTCCCCCATACTGCACACTTTGCTAGCCCTCTGGGTCTTCACTAATATCTTCCTTTCCTAGAATACTTTTATCTCATTGTCAGCTTGGCTAACATACTCCTTCAAGGCTCAGCTCTGGGTTACCTCTTCCAGAAAGCCTTCCCTTATGCCCCCCAGGTTGGCGCAGGCCATCTGTGCTCACGACTCTCCGCGAGACACATTTTCAGAGCACTTCACATTACATCGACGTAACATACTAGCACGTCTTTGTCTCCTACTAGACTCTGAGTTCTCTTGGGACAGAACTCAGAATTTGACTCATTTTTCTACCCCCTAAAGCTTGGCACAGAATAGGCATCAATATAAGCCCCCCAAAACCAAACTGAGTCAGGGTGATGCTCAAAACCTCACTCTTCCCTGGTGGCCACAGGATTGTCAGTAAGATATAAAGACACTGGCTGTGAGGGTCCTGAAGGCCTTCCCCTTGTCCTAGACCATGAAGCTGTGCTGAAGCCCAGGGCACAGGGCAGAGGAGTTCTGGCTGTGGGTGACTGAGATGTGGGCTGCTGTACTGTCCCCAGGAGTGGCTCACCTTTGGTGGCCCACACCCATAACTCCAGGTGGGATACAGATATCATATTTATTTCTAGCGTCTCTTATCTTAGTGGATTTCCCTATATCCTTCAGTACCACTTTACGCAAAAAGATCAGAGTCACAGAAGAACCCTGTGTCCCAAGGAATCACTTCCATGTCACCTCCATTTCTGAGAGCACCAGCAGTGACCCATGTTTTCCCCACACTTTATTGCACGCTGTCATTGGGATGGCCATTATTCTTTTCTCAGGGAGAGATGGTGACTAATAATAACATCATGGGAAAAACAAATGCAAATCATTGAACAAGCAGATCTTGTAATGCATATTAATAATTCAAAGTAAATGCTAAATCTATCCCTCAGGCCCCCAAAGAAAAGAACCTTCAAGCATCCTGAATTTGATCTTCATGTCAGAGATTTGGAAGCTACATACTCTGAGTTCACAGCTTGGGCACTCAGGACATCTGGGTGACTTAGAAAGTTGGGCCTTGGCAAGGGCTCCTCCTGCCCCGTCCCTCCACCCCTTTAATTGATTCCTCCTTGATGACCATTACTCACTACCCCTTGTTGTGGGTTGAATTGTGTCCCCTCCCCACCCTTCCCAAAAGATAGGCTGAAGTCTTAACCCCTGGTACCTGTGAATGTGACGTTGTTTGGAAATAGGGTCTTTGCAGATGTCATTACATTAAGATGAGATCATACTGGACCGGGGTGGGTTCTAAATCCAATGAGTGGTGTCCTTCAAGGGGGAGAGACTTGTCATAGAGAAACAGAAGGTGCAGAGGGAAGAAGGCCACGTGAAGACGAAGCAGAGAGGACAGTTATGGTGCCACGGGCCAAGGACCACCTATGACCACCAGAAGCTAGGAGCTGATTTTAGATTCTTAGCCCCCAGAACTGTGAGAGAATAACTTTCTGTTGCTCGAAGCCACCTTGTGTGTGATGTTTTGTGATGGTAGCCCCAGGGAATGAATATTTCCTTCCCTCCCCATCTCTTTATGGGGGAAGAGATGAGCTGCCATACTTCCCATGGCTCTTGCCATATCCCATGAGACCAGGGAAGGACATGTGCCTGGAAGGTGAGCTGCTCTGTTAGGGCCTTGGCTCTAGAGCGGGAAGCAAGGGAGAGAGGCTCCCAGTGAGAGCAAGGAATCAGCTACCACGAACGAGAGAAGGGACGGCACAATAAAAAGAGTAAGTGTTCATGAGGCTCCAATGGTGTACGTGGGAAAATAACTGGGTCAGAAAACAGCACGCACGTCTCAGGAGTCCATATACCTAAATGCCGAAGAGCATGTAACACAAGGCAGAATGCAATTTCATCATACACTGGTTGGGACAGGACCTGTGAGTAAGTTCTATTTTTTTTTAAAAAATATTTTTATTTATTTCTGAGAGAGAGAGAGAGACAGCGTGAGCAGGGGAGGGTCAGAGAGAGAGGGAGACACAGACTCTGAAACAGGCTCCAGGCTCTGAGCTGGCAGTCAGCACAGAGCCAGACGCGGGGCTCGAACCCAAGAACCGTGAGATCATGACCTAAGCGAAAGTTGGACGCTCAACCAACTAAGCCACCCAGGCGCCCCGAGCAAGTTCTATTTTAAAAGAAGAAAATAACCCTACAAGGTAGGATGGTAGAAGAATGCTGAATGTCAAGGAGATAAGGAACCGCATGAAAATGTACAAATTTAAGGGTAGAAGTAGATCAGATGAGGAGACAGGGACAAATAGGATGCAAACCACATGGACAAAATGACTGATAGGCTTGTTTTGAGACATATGATGATAACACGGAGGAGAGGGCTGTTATTGCATGGGCAGCTTCAGCAACCTGGACATCTACTGGAAACCTCACACGGCTAAAGGGAAGGCATCTGATGTATTCCTACCTCACCTCTGTGGCCATTTAATCTCACAGATCGATGAAGAAGTGACCGGCAGCAAAATGAAAGTCCTAGGATCCTTAGTAGAGAAGGTTATTACGCCACCTCGTTCATCCATTTGACAAACGTACGGAGCCGTGAGTGGATGCTATGAGTTCATTTAACATAAAGATGAATTCAGTAGGGCTCCTGCCCTCAAGAAGGCCCATGACTAGTGCTGAGCAAGTTAGACAAGAACATCCCCCCAAATTACAGTATGATTCATACCATCATGGATACAGGAACCTACAGTTCTGGGAAACACTGAGGAAAGCAATCAGGGCTTTGGGTATCATATCTAAGGAAGGGAAGAAACATGGGCACAGTGAGACCTCTGCCTTAGATGCTAAGAAGGCACATTTTCAGATAAATGCAAAGGGGCAGACAATTAGGAAGCTCAGAAGCCTCTGTTTGTCAGAGAAGGAGGTTAAGGTGATTCTAAGGAAGGAATGAGATCTGGAAAGTTGCTCAGGAAACTCCCCAGTAACAGTTCAGAATTTTAAAAGAGAATGTATACAAGATGAAAAGGAGTCCCCTTAGAGATAAATGATGCTGCAAATCAGCGGGGATAATGGTAAAAGGCTCACACCCCATATCGGCTCCTCCAAAACCCCAAAGCGAAGCTGCTGGCCAGCTCGTTAATGCTCCCAGTTGTGCCCAGAGCAGAACCTTGGTCTGTTGCCGGGGTGGTGTCCTCAGGCTGGATGATAAGCACACAGAGCTCCTCACCCCCCACTTGCCCCTGTCCTTATCAAGGGAGGGGAGGGCAAAAGGAGGAAATGGACACCCAACTGAGTAGGGAGATTGTAGGAGAGCCCCTGACGGGCTCCGACTGTGTGCAAGACTCCTGAAGTCCCGGATCCTATGAAGGGCCAACAGGGAGACTGGAAGAGGTGGGAGGCCAGAGAAGGGAAATACCATCCTGATCTCAACAAAGGGGGAGGTAGTTTGGGCAGTAGGATCACTTATAGACGCCTAGCCCTTGCTAGACATGTGTTCTCTTTTACAGATGGAGTGACTGCCCGAGGACACACAGCCCTAGCCAAGCTGGGATTCGAATCTAGGTCCGTGCTGCCTCCAATACACTCTGCGACATTACGAAGGATACCATTTCAGTTCCCAATTTGGTGCCTGTATTTGGGCAGAATGTTTTTCTGAGGCTCAGTGCCCTTATCTGTAAGATAAAGCGACAGAAAATCTCCAGGGCCCCTCTCTGCTCCAACATCCCATGCTTCTCCTGGGATTCTAGGCCAGCCTGATTCAGCTGCAGTCTGGCCCATGGACCCAGGATCCTCATCCTCACACCCCCTTGCCCACTGTCCGGCCCATGACTACTCACCAGCACCGTGTGCTTGTAGGCCCTGTGAATCACAATGCTGTAGCCAAACACAGTCACATCCACCTGCTTGACCCACAGGGCCAGCGACGGGTCCCGGTCCTCGTTCTTGGCTATGACGACGAACTTGGGGAAAGTGTCAGAGCTTGGCCTGTTCCCTGTGGTGCACAGGATGAATGGGCAGCTGGTTTGGAAGTCAAAGGGGTAGCCATCAAAGGTCAGATAGTGGCCGTAGCCTGAGACGATGCAGGAGGCATCAGTGCGGGGCTGGCAGTAGTACAAGCCACCTTCCTCCATGCAGAACTCATCATCCCTGCACGGGATGCTCTCGCAGTGGACGCTGTTGTCTGTGCCGTTGCAGTAGCAGAAGATCTGGCAGTCCAGGTCCACCCAGAAGGTCTCATTGGTGGCAAGCTGGTGCCCCTCGAAGTTGCAGCCACACTCGCTCCGGGTGACACACTGGCTGCCTTGTAGGGCATAGCCCTCATCACACTGACATGCCTCAGAGCAGGTGTCCACACAGATGGGGCCCAGGGCCAGGGTCTCACACGTCTCTGTGCACGTCACACACTCCTCGAAATGACTGTTCTCCGGGCATTCCAGAGCTGAGGGTGGCCAAGAAAAAGACAGGCTTGAGAAAGGGACAGAGGTCAGGGAGAGTATGTGTGCCCTCGCTTGATGCATGGGAGTGTGTGCACGCTGTACGTGTACTCTTATTCGTACAGCAGAGTGAGCTCGATGAATGCTGGGTGCTCAGCACTCCTGTCATCCTCATTTGGGGAGACCAAAGGTTCAGTGTACCCCTTGTGCCTCTGTGCTCCTGGTGCACTTAGCTCTCTGTATAGAAGATTCAGAGATGCTGAGCCTTAGCAAGCAGCCCCTACGTGTCAGGCACCATTGTTGACAGTTTGGCATAACTTTGCTCAACAACCCGGGAGGTAAGCAAAATCTTATCATCCCTATCTTACAGACAACTCAAGTTCAGTGACTTAACTTAATCCAGCCCATAAGTACCAGAGAGATTCAAATCTGGATCTCCCAGTGCTAAGTCCCCTGACTCAAGGACTCTGGAGAGAGACAGTGTTCTGGAAAGAATTTACACTTGGGGACCATAGAGACTGTGGATACTATCTGTGAGGACAATACTTACCTAGTACAGTCATTCTGAGGGTTAAAGACCTAATATACAAAGTCTATAATACAGTCTCATTAAATAGTATGCCCTTCCCCTCTTCACTCTCCCTTCTTTTAGGATTCACATTATGTAGGCATTTTTACTCTACAACTTGGCTCTCTCTTTGCCTTTCATTTCTCTGCTCTTTGTGCCCTCTGACTTCCTCTACCTCCTCTGCCCTCCTCTACCTCCTCTGCCCTCCTCTACCTCCTCTGCCCTCCTCTACCTCCTCTGCCCATGATCACTGCCACCTTCTTTGCTCACATTCTTTCCCTTGCCTGGATGGACCTCAAAAAGCCAAATCCTACCCATTTATCAAGATGCATTTCAACTTGCCCCTCTGTCCAGAAGCCTTCCCTGATAGATCAAGTCTCTGAGTCACAAAGTACAGCACACAGAATGCTCACAGTATGTGCTGCTCACCACCATGAACACCAGAGCAAGCTCTGGGCAACCTTTCCATGTCTCTTTATTATTTTAGTCTGTCAGAATTTGACCTGGCCCGGGCATGGATGAATCCAGGAGCCAGAAGGAATTCTACCTACATGTCTGTGTAGTCTAAAGATCTGTTAAGGTTCCCATCATCACCTGGGAGAATAGGATCTTGCCTTTTTAAAACTTTCTTTAGCTTCTATGCATACTATCCCTCCTTGATAGTGTTTTACAATCCAAGGACAGAGAGGACAGAGAGGACACTACAGAGAAATAAATTGCATGGTAATGAAAGCTCTGCCCACAAGTACCAACTCCACGATTCTGCACTATGCGCTGAAAGCCAATCCTTTTCCTCTGGGCTAAAGTACCATCTCCACTCCCGTTGACTACAATACCATACGGCTTTGGAGTTGAAGGCTAGTTCAGCACTGATTAAATATGTCTGTATGGAGGGATTTTCACATTTGTCTCTAAATTATGAACATTATAACATTGACTGTAGGTTTATGGTGATAGCAAATAACATGACTTATTTAAATGGCTCTCACTTTATGACTTATTGTGTTGTCTGAATTTGCCTGAAAGTCTGGAACATACAGACGTGAAGTGATAAAACTTCCACTGGCCCCTGGAATGCCTCTGTGAAATTATTTAATTGGGCAGCCTGGCTCTGCCGACAAGAGGGTAGGTTAAAAATATTTGAACACAGAAGCAGTGTTCGTCTGTCTCTGAGTCCAAGGAATACGGTGTTCCTGATTTGCAGCTGTTGCCCGGTCCAATCCCCAGGCTACGAGATCCCAACCAGATTAACCCCTTAGCACCTGAGTCTCCGTTAATCAGATGTGCATGCCCCCATCCTTCTTGCCAGAGCCATGTATGCAAGGTATGGCTGATATGTGCTGGGGGTGTCTCAAGCATGAGCCCTGACCCTCCACCTGAGGAAAGCGTCTTCTCCTTTGCTGCTTCTGTCCACATGACTCTCTCTAAAAAGGCATTTAAAAGAACTCTTCCAGCTCTGCAGAAAGGGGTGCTGAGAAGCTATTCTCGGCAGCCATCACACCAGGAAGAGAGGAAGTCATCCCCATTCTACCGCACTTAGCGCCAATGATGCTACCAAATGGCTCTATGCAGTACGAAAGCAATCCAGGAACACTTCCTGCTGGCTGGAGGACACAGTGTGAAAGGACAGTGGTCATGGCCTGGCAACCAAATGGATTTGGTGTGGGGCATACTCAGTAACCCTGTGCCGGGAATGAACTGCAACCAGAAAGCTGAGGGCAGGAACAGGAACAGAGATCACAGTAGATAAGCTGCAGAGAGGCCAGGAGAGGATGTGGAGGCAGGTTTTTAAAAAGGCTTTGGGGGGGGGGGGGCGCCTGGGTGGCCTAGTCGGTTCAGCGTCTGACTTTGACTTAGGTCATGATCTTGTAGCTGTTGAGTTTGAGCCCTGTATCAGGCTCTGTGCTGACAGCTTGGAGCCTGGAGGCTGTTTCAGATTCTGTGTCTCCTTCTCTCTCTCAAAAATAAATAAACATTAAAAAAATAAACAATTTTTAAAAATTTTAAAAAGGCTTTGGGGACATATTCTAAGGTCCCTCTGGATGTGGTATCAGGGAAAACCCTGGAGCTTTTCTCCCTGTAGGTGACATATGGATGCATCCAGAATTCCAGCTGTAGGATTCACAGCATCTGCTATTAATCCCTTCCCAGTGTGGCTAAGGGTCACCAAGAATATCATAGCCTTTCTCCAGGATGACAGCCACTGAAGTAGCCACATGCTCCTTGGGCGAAAGAGCTCAGAAACTAGAGATTTAAAAAGACAAATAGAGGTGCCTGGGTGTCTCAGTTGGTCGAGCATCTTACTTCAGCTCAGGTCATGTTCTCACACTTCGTGAGTTCGAGCCCCACATCGGGCTCTGTGCTGACAGCTCAGAGCCTGGAGCCTGCTTCAGAGCCCCTCTTTCTGCCCCTCCCCTGCTCATGCTCTGTGTGTCTGTCTCTCAATAAAAAATAAATGTTAAAAATTAAAAAAAAAAGACAAATAAATATGTAATGTTTTTTGCCTATAGGTAGGTATGCAATGTTTATGTGTGTGTTATTTCTTAGCTCTAAGACGTTTCTGTTGAAAGGGCTTAGTGGCAAAGCAGGAATACTCCAATAGCAATGGATAAGCCTCACCCAGATCTTGGTTTCTAGCAACATTCTTCACCCAAGGGAATTAGGGCTTCTTGGAGTAATGGGGCAGAGAAGGCCACAGGATGAATGTGGGGCATCTTGTTACGCCAGAAAGTAAGAAAATGACAAAGGCATGACGAAAGGACACAGAAGGCAACTCGAAGGGCTCCCAGAGGCCAAACATGAAATAATTTTAACATCAAAATCATTAACAAATGTAATAGGAAATATAAATAATTGAAAAAATAGGAATCTGTGCATCCATACTGATAAGATAGATGATTTACATTCAGGTTGCTATGTGTTCATCCATAGCTGAATGGATAAAGAAGTGGTGTGTGTATATCTGTCTATATCTATATCTATATCTATATCTATATCTATATCTATATCTATATCTATAATCTCTTTCTATATACTTACCTATATATAAATATATATACACACAACAGAATATAATTCAGCCATAAAAAAAAGAATGAAATCTTGCCATTTGCATGGATGGGTCTACAGGGCATAATACTAAGTGTAATGAATCAGAGAAAAACAAATACCATATGATCTTCTTCATATGTAGAATTTAAGAAATAAAACAAATACGGGGCACCTAGGTAGCTCAGCTAAGTGTCTGACTCTTGATTTTGGCTCAGGTCATGATCTTGCAGTTCATGAGTTTGAACCCTGTGTCAAGCTCTGTGCTAACAGTGTGCAGCCTGCTTGGGATTCTCTCTTTCTCCCTCTCTCTGCCCTTCCCCTATGTGCTCTCTCTCTCTCTTTCAAAATAAATAAATAAAAACTAAAAAAAAAAAAAAAGAAACAAAACAAATGAACAAAGAAAAAAAAGACAAACCAAAAAGAAACAGACTCATGAATACAGAGAACAAATTGGTGGTTGTCAGGGTGGGTGGAGGGAGGAGCGAAATAGATCAAGAGAATGAGAAGTATTCTTATAGTGATGAGCACTGAGAATCGTATAGAATTGTTGAATCATACTGTATACCTGAAACTAGTATAATAGTGTATGTTAATTATACTTCAATAAAAAAAAAGATGACTAAGATAGATAAGTGGATGGCTGGCTAGATAGATATAAATAGATGGCAAGCAAACACACAGAAGAGATGGAAGGCTCTTACTTATAGTAGAATGACACCTATTGTTTGGTAAAAGTGGACAGAGTGCTGGAGCTGGAAACCATCCATTTGTAATCATCATGCTAAAGATTGATACAAGCAAAGATATCAATGGGCACTAAATTGAGGAGGGGGATTTTGATATCAGCCTACAGTTAGCATTTTTGCCCCATTTGTTTTATCAATCTTTCTCTCTCTCCCTGCAAGACACTTGCACAGTCTTAAAGTGTCTTCCCACAGGGTGCTCATTAGTTGCAAGAGAAAAAACATTGTGCCTGCAGAGTGGAGACATTTGATACCTGCCCAGGGGACTAACGTGCCTATCACCACTGAAAGGAGGCTGGAAAGACACAGCTCCCACATGGGATGTGATACCATGAGAAAACCACACATCACCTCTGCTGGAGTGTGAGAGGGGATGCACAGCAGAACCTAATCATGAGGAAACCTCAAATCCAAATGGGGAGCCTTTCTATTTTAAAAGGTGGGAGGCTGGGGTGTCTGGGTGGCTCAGTCAGTTAAGTGGTTAAGCGTCCGACTTCGGCTCAGGTCATGATCTCATGGTTCGTGGATTCAAGCCCCGCATCAGGCTCTGAGCTGACAGCCGGCTCAGAGCCTGGAGCCTGTTTCCGATTCTGTGACTCCCTCTCTCTCTGACCCTCCCCTGCTCACGCTGTCTCTCTCTCTTTCTCTCAGCAATAAATAAAACATTAATAAATAAATAAATAATAAAAGGTGGGAGGCTGTCATCTTTAAAAATGGTAACAAAAGAGAAAGAAAGTTAAGGAACTCTTCCTGATTAAGGGCGACCAAAGGGATGTGACAGCAGTAACCACAATATGTGGTCCTAGCCTACATTCATATTGAGGGGCAAAAAGCCATAAAGGACATTATGAGACAATTGACAAAATTGAAATATAGATATTAAATAATTATATCAATGTTAAATGTCCTAAGGTCAGTGACTATACTGTTGTTCTGTAAACTACAGTCATTATTGTAAGGAAATACACACTGAAGTATTTAGGGGCCAAGGGGTATGATGTATGTAACTTACTTGCAAATGCAGAGAGAGCACGTGAGAAAGAATGATAAGACAAATGGGGCAAAATGCTAACCATAGGTTAGTCTGGGTAATGGGCACACAGATATTCTTGCAACTTTTTTTGCAACTTTGAAATTACTTCAAAATAAAAAAATTTGAGAAATAAACAAACTTAGAAAGAGACAGAGTAGAAGCAAGATACACAGACGTAGATGATGGAATCTTAATGGTGGCATTGGTTTGGGTTTAGGGCTGATCTTCTTGGTGGGAAAGCCATGGGTGCTGAAGTCCAGGTGGGGTTAGTCCTTGCTCCAGGCATGGGTCCTGCCCTCTCAGCCACTCCTCCTGCCTTTATACATCACTCTTCCCACTGGTCTCCCCCATTGCCCAGGGTGTGAGATGTCAGGTCTTCTCAGCAACTATTCTAATTACTACTAGTACTGCCACTGCCCTGCTGAGAGAGGTCAGGTACTCTGGGCACAAAATGAAAAAACAGCAATGTGGGACTCTCTTCATGGCCATTGTCAGGCTTGCCCCAGGGAGCAGTGCTAATCTCTACTCCATGAAAGGCACCCTGACTGATCACCTTCTGTTGAAAGAATGGAGCCCTTCTTTGCCAAGAAAGAAGACACCGATGGGGCCATCACAAAGACTTCTAGTCTTTGATAGGATGTGTATCCTGCCCTAGATAAAACCAGGAGTCAAGAGGATGGCTAATCCTTCAACAATGAAGAGATACTAATGAAGAGATACTATGTGATTAGAAACAGAAATAAAGGTGAGGAAAAGGTTGGTTTGGGGTGATGGGCCTTCCAAAGGACACATCAGATGAGGAGGGGACACACAGGAATCAGGCTGTCCTGGAGCTCAACTCTCCCACCCCCCAGGTGACCTCCCACATCAGGTAGCCCCGACTTACGGCAGAAGTCATAGGTCCGCCAGGGGCCCACCTCCACATCGGCGTTCTTGCACGCGCTTGCGTACCGGGCCACAGAGTCGCAGAGCTCTGACTCGTTGCCTCCACTCTGACACAGGCGGAAGAGGCAGGTGCGGTAGTAGGCGGTGACGTTGACCACCCCATGGCACTCGAGGAAGGAGCTGTTGGAGGGGTCATTGATGATGCCACACCTGGAGCGGCTCCGGTAAAATTTGAGCAGCTCCGAATCATTGTTGCAGGCCTTCAGCAGGTCCCCACACTCCCCGTTGCAGATCTCTTCGAAGGTCGTCCAGCTTTCCAGGAACACTGCCAGGTTGTCTGTGCACTTGCCGTTGGGCAGACAGAACTCATCACTCGCGTTTGCATTGAAGAAGCCACATAACCCACCGGTGCAATTGAAGTAGGCGGTGGAGAGCCGGATGTACAGCAGTCCAATGTCGGTGTATTGGACTGTCACAACACCCTTCGACTCTATCGTCGTGCTGTTTTTGTTGCGATAAATTTCCAGCTTCCCAGAAGGATGGAAAAATGGTAATTCCACTTCCTGACCATTCAGCTGAAAAAAATCAAATCACCATCATCGATTCCAGATGCACACAGAGTACCCACGATTTCCTAGGCTTTGAAATAAAGACATGGTTCTGCCTGGTGACTTGCCCTTTGAGAAATGTCAAGAATCTGACAGTCTATGGAAACCACACAGACAGACGCAAACTGTGTTCTCATCGGCACCTCTGTTTCTTTCTTTCGACTCTTCTGATTCAACACATTTGCTATTGATTTGTGTATGCATACACCCCTAAGCTGGCCCAAAACAAAAGTGAAACGTGAGCAAAAGTGGTCTTGATATATATGTGGCTTCCTCCTTCTGTGTGATGGCTCCTTTTCACTGACGGTGCCCCTTCTTCCCTACCTTTCTGGCTCCTTCCATTCCTTCAAATTTGACTGTTCCTGTGTCCTAGCCCTTTGGAGGCATACAGTTATTTAGCTGTCCATTCATCTTATCTACCTTTTACATTGTTTTAATAAATTAATCTCTGCCAATGTGTCAATGGGAATGAAAACAGCCTTGTGGATGTGCATTTTATCTTCTTGCACATTACAGCACCACATTGACTTCTGTCTTCTAAATTAGACTTCATGTTGGGCCAAGAGTAGGGAAACCCTCCTTCCATCATGCCAGCTCTGCCACCACTCAGGTGTGAGCTCCCCACCCTCCACTTAGCCCTTTGGGGTCTTCATGTATGAACAAATAGTTGAACTAGATGATTCCTAACTGTCCTCGTACAACTTATGATGTGGATGCCTAATGATGAATCTATTAGACCAGGCCAGAGGGTCAGGAGGTATGACAGCAGGTACCCTTTGCATTACCCCAGTGGGTTCTCATCTATAGGTAGGAGAGTCAGTATAGTACAAGGTAAAGAGCACAGACTTCGAAGCCAACCTGCCTGGGCTCACATATCACTTTATGGCCAGGTGTCCTTGAGGAAGTTACTTAACCTCTCTGAGCCTCAGTTTTCTCATATGTAAAAGGTAAATGAGGATGAAAACATATCCCCCATAGGGTAGGTGTGATACTGCTGAGAATAGTGCTTGGCACACAGTAAGCCTCCAGTAAGCATTGGCTGTTGTGAAGACCTAGTCCTGCTTTAGCCATATCTAATTTGAGAGACTCCAACCTCACTCCATTTCACCCCCCAAGAGACTGATTTGGTGCCGAATGTCAGACAGTGCACCTACTTCAAAGTCACTGCCTTCCTGGAATCCATGCATGGTCAGAGGCAGAAAGGTACACCCAAAGAGCATGGCTCCTTCACTTGGCGAGACGCATCAGAAAACCCCCAGGGGCAGCAGGAGTCTTACCTTGACTTCTGAAGCCCCAACTCCTCCGACCTTGACCTCCTGGTCAGCCACCAGGATGCGAATTCCCCGCAGCCAGGACGGCCCTGCGTCGGGCTTCTTCTTGTTGATGTCAATTTCCAGATATTCAGGCCGCTCGGGGCAGGTCTTGAGGAGGGTGTAGGAGAACTCAGCGGGGAAGGCGTAGGCCACGCCATCGAAGGTGTGCAGCACCTGGTTCTGGCTGAGCAGGCATACAGTCTCCCGCTTGGGGAAGCAGCCCTGGTAGCCGTCCTCCACAGCGCACACCTCGCCACTGTGGCATGTCTTGTTGAAGCAGTAGACATCCCCGCCCTCCTCACATAGGCACTGCACCGTGCAGTTGGCCGTGGCCCAGAAGAACTCCCCCATGGTGTAGTAGTGGCCGTCGAAGTCACAGCCACACTTGTGCAGTGGGACACACTGGCTGGTGCTGAGGACGAAGCCTTCATTGCATTCACAGCCCTCAGTGCAGGGTGTGGCACAGTTCTGGGAGGCTGTAAGGTCGGAGCAGGTGTCTGGGCAGCTGCTGGTACACACAGAGTAGTGGCTGAAGCTCGGGCACTGCACCGTGGACACTGACGTGGGGGAGAAGAGAGAGTGTGACAACAGATGAATGGCCCAGGTGCTGACCGTGGGGAGCCACCACACGTCGGGGGCCCCTGCAGGGAAGGGCACTCATTGGGGAAGAGACTTTGTGGTTGTGCCTGTAGGAATAAGCTCGCTGCTTTGTGACAACTATAGGGCAATGTGATTGAATCATGAACTTTTTTTTTTTTTTTTTTTTTTTGGTCTTTGTTTTACATTTTATTTTTGTATACTTTCTCCACCGTGAGATTCTTAGCATCTTTTTTTTTTTTTTTTTTTACAAATAGTTTATTGTCAAATTAGTTTTTACATAACACTCAGTGCTCATCCCCAAAGTGCCCTCCTTCATGCCCATCCCCCCCTCCCCCCCACATCCATCAGTCCTCAGTTTTTGTCAGCATTCAAGAGTCTCTCATGGTTTGCCTCTCTCCCTTTCCCCCACCATTTCCGCCCTTCTTCTCCCCCTTGGTCCTCCGTCAAGTTCCTCCTAATCCTCCTATACGTGCAAACATATGGTATTTGTCCTTCTCTGCCTGACTTATTTCGCTCAGCATAACACCCTCAAGGTCCATCCATGTTGCTACACATGGCCAGATTTCATTGTTTCTCATTGCCATGTAGTATTCCATGGTATAGATAAACCACATCTTCTTGATCCATTCGTCTGTTGATGGACACTTAGGCTCTTTCCATGTTTTAGCTATTGTGGAGAGTGCTGCTATGAACATTGGGGTACATGTGCTCCTATGCCTCAGCATTTCTGTATCCCTTGGGTAAATTCCTAGCAGTGCTATTGCTGGGTCATAAGCTTTTTGACTCTCCTCTTGACTGAAGTAAATTTCAGGTGGTGATCCTAACTGGACTACACTGATTATTCAACGTTGATTTATTATTGGGTGATCTACAGCCACTAAGATTGCTCTAAGATCTTCAGCTGATGGACACAGAAGTTGATCTGATCTTAAACAGCATAACCTATTCTTAGGAGGAAATAAATCCAGTTGTAAGAGAAACGAAAAGATGAAAAGGTGGGAGGAGCCATTTGAAAACATGACATTTCTGGGGCACCTGGGTGACTCAGTTGGTTAAGCGTCCACCTTTGGCTCAAGTCATGATCTCATGGTTTGTGAGTTCGAGCCCCATGTCGGGCTCTGTGCTGACAGCTCAGAGCCTAGATCCTGCTTCAGATTCTGTGTTTCTCTCTCTCTCTGCCCCTCCCCCACTTGCACACTCTCTCTCTCTCTCAAAAATAAATAAACATTAAAAAAAAAAGAAAACATGAAATTTCTAACAGGGAGGTACTTGAAATACCTAAGTGAAAACTATGGAAGACTATGAAAATGAAAACTCTAGGATCTTAAAAATAAGAAAGGACCTTGGTTACAGGAAAGAATCTGTGTGCCTGCACCTCCAGGAGACTGGGTTGGAGTTAGATGTCTCCTCAAAGCCCATCTTGCCTCAGAAGCCTCTGGTTCTCATTTTAAGAACGTGGGAGTTTACATAAATGCTTGAGTCTGGTTGAATCCAAGAGGCAGGGGCTCGAGGGACTGCTAACCTAGCTGAATTAACCAGAATTCATACCACTAACATGGGGGGAGGGAATGTGGGAGATAGGGCCACTAGGGGAAAAAATAGCCATTATACACAATTTAGTTAGGTAATTTGGATGTCCTTAGATTATACAAGGATTTTTAAAAAAGCCATATTCAATATCAACTTGAGTATGCTTCCAGCATACTTAGAGGCCGGTCAGTCATACAACGAGCAATAAGAAAACACTGTCTCTGAGTAGTTTGATCCATTCTCTAAGAATTGAATCTGATACATGATGATTTCATGAATCCAACCTATACTGAGGGGGACGACAAAGCTCCCTTTGGTCTTGGAACTGAAAGAAGCTTTGAAACCTTCTCACCTGCATGGGAACCTAAAACGCATGGATATACTGCTCTATGTACTCATGCGGAAAAAAACCAAGACCAGGAGAGAAACAGAATTCTGAGAAGCTGGGTTGTTTTGGTTTGTTTGCTTGCTTGCTTGTTTTAAACGTTTATATAATTGTGAAAAGAGAGGTTACACGGGATAGAAGGAGAACACGAGACAACTAAATCGTACAAAATGCTTAATGCAAAAAGGTAATTCAAAAGAAGTTGAATTTCCCCCACGCTGTTGGGGTTTTTCCTAACCACTTAGTGCTTCTGAAAAAGGGCTTTCTTTCCTGTTGTTCTGTGCTCCCTGGCTGTATCCTTTATCCCACTGGCACCAGTGGGTCAGCAGAAATGTGACAGAGCAAGAGACACAGAACCTGGAGGCACTGTGGAAGAAAGAGTCAAGGTGGAGAAGAAAGAGTCAAGGAATGGGCGCTGTTGTTTCCCCTTGGGAGGTGAATTTCTCCCAAAGCTGGTTTTGATTACTCAGACCAGCGTCTGTGTTTACTTGATGGCCACAAAAATAGCCACCCCCACCTCTGAAAACCCCACCTCCTTGCTTAACTTGGGGATAACCATCCTTGGGACAGGGCCTTCCCCCGGCTAAACATTGCCTGCCACTCACTCCATGTTTCTGGGCCATTTATGCTCATCAATGGTTTCTTGTTTTCTGGCTATGGTATCGGGTGGGCAGGAGAAGTGAAGATGATTTTACTGTTGATTCTTCATAATGAGTGGCTATTTTAACCTCACCCTCACTTTTGGGCAATGTGTCTTAACAAGGAGATTTTTGAGGAGGCTGAAACCCTCTCCCTGGCTCCCTGCACGGGCACGGCCTTCCATTTAGATGAAATGCCAGCTTACCACACCCAGTCTGGACCCGCCAGTCTCCGATTGGAATGCCAAGGGCCTGGCACACGAGCGCGTAGGCTTGGATGGCTTGACAGAGGAGTGTCCCGTTGTCCCTCACGCTGCACAGGTCATACACACAGCTGTGTACAAAGGCTGTGGGGTCCACGACGGTGCCACACTCCCATAGGGGGCCGTCCGTCTTGTTGAGGAAGCCACAGTAGTCTGAGCCAAAGAAGAGGGCTTCCGTGGCTGTGTCACACAGGGTGCAGTTGTCGACGCAGCCGGAGTCGCACTTCCAGTCGGCATGGTAAACCCGCCAGCTCTCTCCTAGATCTAGGACAGACATGGCTGGCCTGCCATCAGGGCGGAGGAAGTCGTCCAGTGGGTTTTTATTGTAGTTCCCACAGAGCCCACACGTGGAGTTTATGTAGGAGCCCGGGATGGAAATGGAGGCGTAGTGCTGGCCATCAAATGTCACTAAGAGCCCGAAATCCGTTTCCACGGCAGTAGACATGCCACTCTGGTAGATTTTCACTGCCCCCAAGTCTAAGGTGACCGGCAAGGAAGTCACTAGGTCATTAACCTGCCAACAACAGTAATAGTAAAAGGCAGGTCAACAGGTGCCAGGGCAATGGGTCCAGCAGAAGTCGGGAAAGGGAGGCAAAGCCACTCAGTCTCCAGAGAGAATGGTCCCCCCCAAATGGCCTGGGCTCCAGCAAGCTTGCCTTCTGTTACGCAGAGTCCTGGGGGAACCCACAAAAGCAGGGTGGCGTGGGTCAGCTGAGCACTGTGCGTTTGAGCCATGATAGGCGTGCATTGCCACTACCACTCTAGACTCAACTGGGGACCAGGTCGTTGTTGACCCTTCCTGGCTGGCTCTAGGGCTGGCTTCAAGTCTCTTCGTGAAAGACTAGTGATCCTGTTTTCCTTTTTACTTGTCTAAATTCATTCTTTAAGTCTCAACTGAAGTCACATCTATTCCATGACCTTGTCACTGCTTATAGCACTCCCTGACCCCTCCTTCAAGCTGAAATGTGTACCATGCTGCCCTGGTATTATTCTCTGAATGTGTCACCCTGTCACCTCCTAATACCAGGACTCTGTCATGTAATCATTGAGCAACATGAACAAATGTTAACACCTACTGTGTACCAAGCACTATGCTAGGTGCTAAGGAATAAAGAATAGAGAAAGTAATTGTCCCCACCCCTCATGGAGGTCTCAGTCTACTGAGGAAGAGAGACACAAACAGATATTTATACTGTTTTAAATATGCATTAATGGATCATTCAATGGGAGGATAGCAAATGTCCACTATATCCAGCCTAGGAGCATCATACAAGACTATTTGTAGGCAGAAGTCTGCCCTGGGTCTTTAAAGATGAACAGAAGTGGCCAAAGGAAGATCAGGCACAGGGAATTCCAGGACAAGAGAGTAAAGGCAGGGTGGTTAGAAACAGCTATGTGAATATGGGTATGCTCATCGGGAGGGGTGGCCAGAGGTAGAGCTGGAGACATGGGCAGGGTCCACAGTCCATTCATTCAGCAAATGGCGATTTAAGGCCTCTCTGTGTGCCAAGCACTGTTCTAAGAGTTGAGGATTTGCTTTGAGTGAAATGGACACAAATATCTGCCTCACGAAACTTACATGTTAGTTGAGGAGACCAAAACCAAACAAAATAAATAAGTAAAATATATAGTCATGCCAGGTGAAGTGCTATACATAAAAATAGAGCAGGGAATGGGGAATCAAAAGCACCAGGGAACAGGGTTTTTAACTTGAAAGAGGGTGGTCAGGGAAGGGGATATTTGAGATGAGGAAGCAAGCCATGAGCTTATCTGGAGTGAGAGTGGATCACATAGAGGTGACAGCCAGGCCTGAAGGTGGCGTGTGCCTGGGTGCTCCCCGCATGTCTGGAGCAAAGACAGCGAGGAGGGGGCAGTGGTAGATGATACCAGAAAGATAAGAGCAGCCAGAACAGATGGACCTTTGTCGGCCATTGTAAAGACTTTGGCCTTGACTCTGAGCAAGATGGAGAGCCAAGAGGGTATCTAGGGCAAATGTTGGACATGATCTGACTTCTGTTTTAAAGGAATTCCTCTGGCTTTCTTGTTGGGTTGTAGACCCTGGAGGGCTACTTTTAAGCCACACTTTAAAACAAAACAAATTCCACAAAAACAAAAACAACTTGGGTTTCTATGCTGTAGAGAAAGGCCCAAAAGTTTTGAAGTAAGGGAATGACATAGTCAGATTTGCATTTCAGAAAGCCCACTCTGGCCAACGGGTCAAGATTCGAAGCAGAGAAACTAGATGGGAAACTGATGCAAAAATCCAGGGGGCAGTGGAGCCTAAGGGGCCTAAACTATGCACAGACATGAGAGAGTGGGACGAGCTGATAGAGTCCACTCAGTAGAACCTCGTGTGTTTACAGTGGGAACCAAGAAATGGGGACAGTCAAGAGCAAATCCCAAGCACCTGGCTCACGTGAGCAGGTGGCTCGAGAAGCCTCCAACAAAGAGACCTCATTTTCTTCCTTTTCACATTTAACATGCCCAGTGCCTGTAGACATCATGTTTGGGATGGGAAGGTTATCCTAGATCAGTCGTAGTGGGACACACGGTAAGTGCACAGTCAATACACTGGAGCTATACTGATTTCGGGCACATGGGAAAGAAAAGGGCCTTTACAGCCACCATTGCTGCTAGTTCCTGAGTCTTCTAGGAAGTGAGGCTGTAGCCTGTCCAAGCATATCTCCAAGATTTACCATGGCAGATGCCATGTGCAATCACCTGTGTCTAATAAGAGGAGGGACAAAAAAATAGGCTTGAGAAATAAGCTATCCCACAGAGAGCTACAAGTAGAGAGAACCTAGGGATTGACTGATCAATCCTTATCTCCTAGGTAGCAGTTTAGCCAACAAGGATGAGAAAAGCCATACAATAAGGAAGGTCAGCCAGCAAGAGCCCTGAATGACTACTATGTACTGTCCATGCTGCGATGAAGAATGAAATCTTCCCCAAGGTTAGTATAACTGTAAGTGCGAAATATGCCCATTGCTGAGTACCCTCCTCCACTCTCTCTCATGCTCCTGCTAACAAGGGCAGTCTTTTGTATCTCGAAGCAAATGCCATGTGGTGAACTGTCTCTGGATATTCTGACAGTCCCTGCAGTTTCTCTGTGTCGGATCTTGTTCCACTTAGACCGCCTAGGCTGACCACAGGCACCGCTATTGCCCTGTTTATGCCTTTCTTCTTGGCGTAAGTGTTCATTGCAGGCCTGTTCATTCCCAGCAGAAAATGTGTCTCTGTTTAAACCACCAATTAGAGAGACATTGCGCTTGTCCCCTACAGTGCTCAGGGGAGGAGCTCTTGAGTGATTTCTTATTGCATCCCACCGGCCTCAGCTCTCTACTAGCCAACCATAGATGAACCTCTTCTCTTCACTTCCCTTCTTCTGCCTGAATTCTAGCCACTTCCCTCTCTGATGCTGTCTCTTCCAGGATGTGGGTACTGGGTGGGGGGCGGGCAGTGGTTAGGAGAGAGAGGTAGACATGTAGAAGCATAGGTCTTAGAATTAAAGGGATTTGGGTGGCAGTGGCAACGTGGGAACCAGCTTATATTAGGTGCCCACTGTGTGCCAGGCTGTGTACTAGTCACATGTGTGGCTATTCTAGTTCCTCTTCATGACAAACTTAGAAGGACCTTATCTCCTTCCCCTTTTGCAGATGAGCACATTGAGGTTCAGAGCTCACATGGCCGGTAGGTGGCAGGGCCTAACTCTCGCGAGCTGGGCTCCAAAGCCACTGCTTTCTGCTGCCTTTATCCCAGGGCTGAGGAGAGGCAGCCCATACTGCAGCCATAGAGCCCTGCCTCCTCGACTCTATTATCCCATTTTACAGATGTAAAACAAGGAGCTCAAAGCACACTAGCCACCAGTGTCACACACGGACTGAACAGATCTGACCCCAGAGTCTGAGTTCTTCCTCCCCATATGCCATTTGGCCTTGAAGCTCTTTTCACCAGAGCACCCCAAACTACTTGAGTTTATCTGGGGGGGAAATATGAAAACTGGTAAGTATTAGCTAGAAGGAGACATTTATTATATTATGGAGGTTAGTTGGTTGTCTTTAGCCCCCATGAGTGTATACAATCCTAAATTGTTTGTTTTCTTATTTGAAAACAATCCAGATGGGGGAAATCCATATATAGGCACCAGGCCCCAGCATATGGAGAAAGAGGATCTATAACATCACAAGAACAGATCTTGCTGGTCATTCTGGCCAGGCTGAGTGTGTCTGGAGAAGTCAGCTGTTTCACAGGCATTTCAAAAGCTCCTTCTAGCTTCTATCCCTCTCCCTGCCTGTCCCCACTTGACCCTGGGTGGGTGCTCCCCTGTCCATGGAGTCACACTCCCCACCCTGCCCGCCCTGCCCAGCAGAGCAAGTGTATCCAGAGACGCCTGGAAGCCGGGGGAAGCCGTTTGGCCAAAGGAAAAGGAAGCCATTGTTAGCTCACAGTTGGAGTCACATAACCTTTTCTTTCTGAAACATTTACATTCACGTCCACATCTCCCTGTCGCTACAGAAATTGAGGAAGCCATGCCCTATGCTTGGACGATGGAAAAGAGCCACACAAAATTAGCAGAGCTGCTGAGCCTGAAAGAAATGGCAATGCTCCTCTCCTTCTGAAAAAAAAAAAAAAAAAAGTCTGATGTGAGTGAAAAAAGATTTTTAATCAAAATGGAAAATAGAAATAAAGCATAAACCTTTCTTCCTCAACTACAGATATCATACACATCCATCCCCAAAGTACAGGCAAGCAGGAGAAAGCCGGGGAACATTTTTCTAGCTTGAAATAGTAGCATCTATCTACAAGAATAAGTATTGTGCTCAACAGCACAATAGAAATTTAAAAGGGAAAAACGCCAGACTTCCTTACCCCAACTTTTACCTTGATTTGATAAAACTGTCCCTGGAGAGACTAACCAAGTAACCGGCAAATTGGCACACAAATTTCAGACACAGTAAAAGCTCCCTTTTCTAATTATGACCGTGATAAGCTGCACAGACCTAGGCCGGGCAGAGCCAGAAAAAGTGGAATTAGTTCCTCAGTCCTGCCTTTGTTGGACATGCTGAGTCAATTAAAACTACAACACATATTTTTTTTTAAAAAGAAAGAGATCCCCACACTGGCATCAGTTCTGGTTTGTAATCTCTGTAATGACCTCTGTGCATGGGGATTAAGGATGGCATGGGGTGGCGGTAATCAACCCCTTGTGGTCTGGGTTATTATTGCGTGAATAAATACATGGTGGCAACAAGTTTTTCATTAACGTGAAAATTGGGGCCTCCACAAATTGAGTAATTGCTAGTGGCTTCCTGCTCTCCCTCCTTTGTAGATGTACTTGACATCCAGGTGGGCAGAGATGGGAATCATTTGCATATGCTAATTAGACCAGGAGAGATGCACCTTCCTCGCTCTTATTCCAGGCAGGAGTGGGAGTCTGTTAGAGGGTGTTTGGGCAAAGCCTTCTCAGAACCTTCCCACCCAGCCTCATGAAAGAGCTCAGCAAGCCTACACCGGGGACCCTCCTGGGCTGTGCCTCTGGAAACATCAAGCAATTTGGAACTTTTTCCAACAATGAAGCAACAGCTTTGAGGCAAACAGGATGGGGGATGGGTGGGGACGGTTAAGGAAAAGGCACACTGAGTTATGGGTATAGTGCACTCTGTGTTGGTACCATTTCCAGGGAATGACCACGTGGTTACTGCAACTGCAAGCCGGGTCCCTGAGGAATTCAGCTGACCTCTCTTCCCAGGTACTTCTGAGCTTGGACATGGGTGCACGTAGGTGTGTATGTGAGAGCGTATATGTGGGTACATGTGGGTACACACATGGGTGCATGTGTGTGTGTATGTACCGTGTTTATGAGGTAACTAGGAATATCAGTGGACTTGATGTTATATAGCAGAAAGAAATATCAAGGAGAGAGCTTAGGTTCACTCTTGTACAAATAAAATTTAGCCTAGTAAAAAAACTATTATAAGCTATTTGCAAGGAAAGAAGAACCACGAATCTCTTCTGTACAAACATCAGACAGTACAACTGGTAGATCTGAGGAAGTCTTCCCCCGGCTGAAGATTCTCCAGCTTCTCCATCTTCCCAGGAGGGGTGGAGAGGGCCTCACCTTAACTTTTCCATAGCTTCCTTTGGGGATGAGAATCTTGTAGCCATTCACCTCCACAGAGAGCTCCTTCACCCAGGAGACGGCTGAGCCCCCACGGTGCTCGTTTTTGGCCTCCACACTGAAGAAGGGGAGGCTGGAAGTCTGCAAACACTGTCGGGCCAACAGGTAGGCACAGGAGCCTTGGAAGTGGAAGAGGAAGCCATCAAAGGTGTGGTAGTGCGGCTCCCCAAATACCACGCACGTGCTGGTCTCCACAGCGCTGCAGTAGAAGAATTTGCCTTTGGGTTCACACACTTCATAGGGGCTACAGGAGGCCTCCTGGCAATAGATCTCATTGTTGAAATCCAGACAGCGGCATTTGATGGTACAGTTCAGGTCATCCCAAAATACCTCCCCTCGCCGAAGGAACTGTCCTGGGGAAGAAGGACATTAGAGCCAACATTTACTGAGCAATTACCCTCTGTGCCAGGCATTGGGCTGAATGCTTTCCCTGCATTATACCATGGAATCCACATGAGAACCCTATCTGGCAGGTATTATTGAACTCACTTGGCGAAAGAGGAAACTGAGGCTAAGGGGAAGTTGAGTCATCAATTCAACCAAGAGCGCTCAGCCACTCAGGACCGAAGCTGGGGTTCTAAGCTGAGGCTGTGGGAATCCAGTCTCCCTCTTGGCATCATCGTCTCCACGGCTGGTGAGCACACTCTCATTCAAGGAAAGACACATCATCTTAATCCATGGCAAGGGCTGTGACACACGAGAGTCATAGCCTTCTTTTCAGGAAGGAGAAGGAGAAGAAGGAGAAGAAGGAGAAGAAGAAGAAGGAGAAGGAGAAGAAGAAGAAGAAGAAGAAGAAGAAGAGGAGGAGGAGGAGGAGGAGGAGGAGGAAGAAGAAGAAGAAGAAAAGAAGAAGAAGGTATTCCAGAAACAGGCCCAGCTTTTCCTGGAAACTTAGTAACACAGACTCTTCATGCGCTAATAGTTCACTCATCCATTCATTCAGCAAATACTTGCTGAGGGCCCAGTATGTGCCAGAAGAGATCAATAAGCAAGCATGAATCAGGAGTCAGGCACACAAGTTTAAATCCCAGGCTTCCTGGGAGGGTTCTGGAAAGGGCTGAACTCTGGCTTCAGGGGCTCATAAATTGTGCAGACATCACTTAGGCAGAATGTACATGAAAACAAGTTGTCTTCTCTCTCATCCCACACTCTGTGAGAATCCAGGTCAGGAGGAGAGTGAGGTTGAGGGAGGGATGTCCTTTATGGGATGTGCTAATTTTAATATGTACTGCTATTTATTTGGTAGATAATCAGTCTTTAAAACAATTCCCTAGGGGTGCCTGGGTGGCTCAGTTGGTTAAGTGTCAGATTTCAGCTCAGGTCATGATCTCAGTTTGTGAGTTCGAGCCCCGCATCAGGCTCTGTGCTGACAGCTCGGAGCCTGGAGCCTGCTTTGGATTCTGTGTCTCCCTCACTCTCTGCCCCGCCCCCACTCACACTTTGTCTCTCTCTCTCTCAAAAATAAGTAAACATTAAAAAAAATTAAAAATATATAAATAAAAAATAAAAACAATTTCCTAAATCAATGATCTCTCCCCACCAAAAACTTCTAACTTTGCCAGTTATTAATATCAACCCTCAACTGAAAAGGAAGCATCTCCGGGCTGGGGCTTGTGATCTTCTCCTTGGTTGGGCGTCACAGCCAAGGGACTTAGAAAATGGCCACAACCCCACAAACAATTTCCAAGACCACTGGCTTACTTCTGTCTGCCTCAGTGTTCTAACCTGGGGTGGGGGGTGCAATGCTATTTTCTCATCCCTATCCCGCCGGGAACAGCAATGTTGTAACAAGTCCACACATGTTGATAGAGGTAGAGACATTTATAAATTGAGACAAGTCTGAAAAGGAATGTATCAGAAGCACAACATGAAGAAAATGCAAATAATGCCATACATCAGGAGTTAACTGTTTGGAACTATGGTTTGGAAAGATATGTCAAATTCGTCCAAGCAGAGAGCATGGGTGTGTCAGGAAGAGTCTTTTCTGTATCCATGCAAAACGAACAAGGATGTCTCCACAGGCAATTATGTTTCGTACCTGTTGAGAATAGAGCCCAAATATGGGATAATAGACTTATTCTCATTCCCAGCAGGTCATAAGCATCAGCCCTGAAGACAGGCCCCAAACCTCAATGCTCTTTGGCCCTGGTCCAGGCTGCATATATTTTAACAGTCTCCACTAAGTATGATTTCCAGTCTCTGCTTTCAGGCTTCCAATAAATGGGAGGAAAACGCCTTTGAATAGAGGAGGATTGGACCAAAAGATAGACTCTCTGAGATAATTTTGTTTGCAAAACAATGATATAATAAACCAGCTCTATGCAAATTTACCCCTGAAATCACCCAGGCCAAACCTGATCCTCATTAGATTGATATATATCCAGTGGCACATAAAAATGCACAGCAGTCTGTATAAGGATATTGAATTTGTCTTGTATGGGAAACCCAAACCCATAACTCAGGGGGAAAAGAATGAAGTCAAAGTGGAGACTTTATACACGGCTGGCATCCAACCAACTCCACAGCTCTACAAGCCAATGTTTTCCATTATCGCGGCATTTCATTCCCAGGGCTCAGGCGAGAGGCTGTCGCTGGGCACTCAGGTTGCACGGCCACAGCCAGCCAGCTCTGTGATGTGTGGACATAGGGGCAGAGGCACTGGGTGGATCCCCAGTCCAGGCCGTAAAAGGAAGAGAGAGAACGTGGTATTAGTCTGGTATCTCTCATAAGACCTTATGTGAAGCTGTAGTTACATTCCGTATGGGCGGGGGTGGGAGGGCATGATCTCTGCAAGACTGGTGAGCTCAAGAGCTAGATTCTTTCCCAGCTGGTTTCATACTGGCTTAGCTCCAAATCTTTTATGTGCTAATTTGGAACATTAAGGACTTCATAGAGTCTACAGAGACAAGGATGTCCAGGCAGGCCATCTTTACAAAGGACCTTTTCATTAGAGCTAAGTCAGGAGGTTTGATAAAGCCTGACCATGGTGCGGGGAATGGGCAGGGGGCGTGGGCATCTCAGAGCAGGTGAATATGGGTCATCTATATATCACACAAATGGAAACTGAGTCAAACGAGAACCCCGAGGGCTCCCAGGCTGCTGAGACAAGTAGGTCCCCAGACCATGTTTTCTATCAGAGGAGGGCAAGAGACCTCCTGAAGACTTCATCCTGGCCCAAACTTTCTTAAACATCTGCCTTTCCTCCCCGGAGTCTTCCTCTGTGTTTCCGCAGCCCCCCCTATTCTCTTGTCCATTACAATGTAGCCTAGACTGAGTCATCACTACCCCCCTGGCTGTCTCCTCTACCACAGCACAGTCACGGGAGCCAGACTCCTTCATTTCCAGCACCTGATGGAGCGGCCAGCACCCTGTTGGGACTTTCAAATGTTCTTTGGAAAGAAGCAATGAATGGCTTGCTGGCTACATGGATAGATGGGTTGACAGTTGGGTGGGCGGACAGAAAGATAGATAGATGGGTGATTTCCTAATTCTAGTTGTAGGAGCCTCCACTCCAGAAGCAGAAATACTAACAGAACTATGGTTTTCTGAATACCTTCACACACCTAAGGAGCAGCAATCTATAAGCCAGGATGTTCTTGTGAGAGTCCCGGGCTGTTTTGCACATCCAAAGAGGTTTGGGATAGTTCAGAAAAGGCCCCACACTTTGGATGCCAACATAAAGGAAGAGAGGCTCAGCTACAGCTTGTCCTCACAGACCCAAAGCCAGCTTGGAGTCTCCCCAAATTCCTGCCTGTTTTGCTGCTGCGGACAGGAGTTTAGGAGACGCTACCCTAAAGACAGTGACACTCCTTCCCCCCTTTCTTTCTCCTCATACTAGGAAGTGCCGATTTAATCCTGGGGGGACCCGGCAACACTCGGATTTCTCCACCTCCTGCAGATCTCCAGGGTGCAGATGGCAAAACAGGAGTGAAGAGGAGAAGAAAAATGGAAGGGGGGGGGTGGTGAATGGCAGCAGCAACAACAAAAATAATGTCAAACAGGAGGGCTCCCTTCTGTCCCTCGGGCTGAGCAATCGCTCAAGGGCCAGGTCCACTTTTGTGGAGTTATTTCGAAGGGGAGGCTGTGTTCACAACCCTAGGCAAGGACTTCGAAAACCGCTGTGGAGCAAATGCAGGGTTTCAGCTCCCGGTGTGATGAATGTGCATGCTAAAATTACCTTGATCTCCATTACCCAGCTGAGAGATGTCTAAAGAGTAAGGCATCAGGAACGAGCCCGCCCCCGTGGCTTAAAAGCCTGCCTGTCAATCTACCCTAAGCAAACCCCGCTTTGCCGTATGGAGACGAGGAAAAGCCTTTACCTCTGGAGGTACAGCCATTGGCTGGGTCAATTTCCTTCCCGTCAACTTTGAACGCCCAGCGGCCTGGAACATTGACGTTTGTGGTCTCCTGGATATTCACAATATCGGGAGTTCTTGACCCCGGGAGGCTGAAGAAATTGGTGAGGTTTCCGCCATTAAATCCTGCCTGGAGCACAAAAGGAAGGCGAGATTTGAACACAAACACCACCCTTGTGGGTTAACTGGCCCCAGTACCTTAATTTCAGAATCCAGCACATTGAGATCCGGAGACCCCTTGTCTTGGAGTCCCCGGGGCCACTATTCCAGGCGGGAAAGCCCTGCCTAATTCATGCCACACCCACATCAAGGTATCACAGATGGGCAAGATTAGCCTCTCGGTCCACCTGCAAAATCAGACATGTTTCTCTAGTTCAAAGCAGTTGGCAGGGTTCCCTCCAGGATTCTGAGCAACCTAAGCAAAGAGAACAGTGCTTTGGAAACATGATGGGCATGAAATGGAAGCCACCTACCTGTGCCATCACTCCCCCCAGGCCAGTCAGGGGGTCACCGCCGCTTGCCGTGCCAGTGGTCCAGTTGATTTCATAATAATTGAAGAGCGTGAATGTATAGGATCCATCAGACACCAGAACAGCCTGGAAGGTGTTCACCTACGGGATGGCAGTGGATGGTCTCATGACTTCCTTCCCAGAAGCTCTTCTCCCCAGCCCCCTCCCTCTCCCCTGTACCCTCCCCACTACCCCCCGGCAGCTCAGAACTGCTCCAATGCCAGCCCTCACACTCTGCCTCCTCTCTGAATTTGTTCTCACCCTCACTGGGAAAAGCAAGACATGTGGAGCATGCACCTGAGAGAGAAATTGCCTGGGGAGAACCTCCGGGCTGACTCAGCACCCCTCTCACAGCTCTGATTCAAACCAGAGAAGTCAGAGGCCCCACTTGGCTTGTGATAATGCGTGAACACCTATAGATGGCAGCATGAGAATGAAGTATAGGAAGTGGTCCAGGCAGGGGAAGGGCCTCAAGCCCCTGTTCCCAGAGCAGGTTGGATGGGGCGCGGAGAGGTGGGGAGCAAAAGCCATCCACTGCCTGTCAGTGTTGAACAAGGGCCAAAGCCTGCCATGTGCTCTCTTGCATCCTGGAAAACACCTGCTGATCTTGGTGAGATGCCTCCCCCCTTTTAAAATGGAAGTTGGGAAGTGATTTTTAAATATTTTTTGGATGCGGCACCTGGGTGGCTCAGTCGGTTAAGCATCCGACTTCGGCTCAGGTCATGATCTCGTGGTTTGTGGGTTCAAGCCCTGTATCAGGCTCTGTGCTGACAGCTCAGAGCCTGGAGCCTGTTTCAGATTCTGTGTTTCCCTCTCTCTCTCTACCCCTTCCCCACTCATGCTGTTTCTGTCTCAATAATAAATTAAAAAAAAAACCATAAATTTTTTTTTGGAAAGTGATTTTTAAAAAGCACTTGGTAGGGGAGAAATTGCTCTTCTAATTGAGCATTTATATATCACATTATGTCTGCAAAAATCTCAACACCCATGCTAAGGTGGGCAGTTTTTTTGGCCCTTTCCCGTCTGATAGCTTAAAACCCGAGGGCTAAGAGAAATGAACTGATGAACATTTTGCAAGGATCCAGCAACAGAAAATGGGATTCAAGCTGGAGTCCCCAGTCTCTCTCTTAGTGCACTGTCATTACACACGTGGTCTTAATTTTAACCTTTTTAGGATAGAGATGTTAAATAAATTCAGACAAGCTTCACAGTTTCCAGAAACAAGCTGTGGCAAACTGTCCTTTACTCTTTCCCTTGGTGAATCCCTACCCCTTGACACGGGTTTTCATGAAATGCAAGTAAAAGTAGGTCTCAAGGAGAGGCTGCTCTGACCTTTTCGATTCAAGCCTCGCACTTTCCCCAGCTGCCTGACACCAGCCTGGCTAACATTCCATCAGACACAGAGGAAGACCCAAATTCTTATCCTGTGTAATCAGACTGGGGTAGAGGATCTTGGAAGCCCCAAATATCCCATCCTAGACAGTCCCGGGGAGGGAGACAAGGTGCAAGTAAAGAAAAGCCCTTTTTGTAAATGGAAAGTCTCTTCTCAAGCTCTGTGCTTGCCACAGCCGATGGTGTTTGTGATAGAGTCGTGCAGGTATATGCCTCTGTTCTTTGGCCCAGCTCAACAAAAGAGTTAAGTGGGGCATCAAGATGCCTGCTCAAGATTTTGCTGTAAGGTCACCACAGGGTCAGGCTCTGGAGACAGGCATAAAGTCAAGGTCATGGGAAGTCTAAAGAGTGACCCTCCTCCAGACCAGGATTCTCCTTCAGGTAGTAAATCTCTGCTTCTGAAATAAAGATGGAAATATCTCTGGTGCAGGCAGGTCTTGAGAACAAGCCAGAAGTCACCCCAAAGCCAACCAAGCACCCTAACCACCCTACAAGGGCTGGCTCATGCTCACTCATGAGCTTTGCTCTCTCACACGTTCTGCCCTGCTCTCACACACCCTACAAGTATGTATCTCCTCAGCATTGGCTCTTAGACTCCTCCAGATCTGTTTTTAGTGAAACTGTTTTTTCAATTCTTGAACAGCCTTCTTATGTTGCAGAGGACTTTCGGTGATGCCTGGAGGAGGCAGCTCGGGAGAAGAGTCCAGGAATTGGAGTTAGGGGACATTAACTTGAACCTTGCTTGGCCTCCTGTGAGGTTCGAATCTCCTCACTTGCCACTTGGGGAGGTCACTTAACTTCCTGGGTGTATTCCCTCTCACCTTTCAGGTGGAACGAGTTCTGCTTACTACATAGCATCCCTGTGGGGGCTAAATGAGATGCACAAATAGCCTGTCACAGCCTGGGCTCACAGTAAGCTCTCAGTAAACATTAGCTTTCCTTCCTTAAAGTAAACAAGCCCCCTTCTCTCTTCCTGGCTATCGAGCAATGGTGCCTTCCACCTCTAAGAGACTTCTCACGCCGTGTGCTTATTTGGCCCAGTAATATGTGTTCCTACAGAGGAGGGGAAACCTGGGGTGATGACAGATGGGAGAGGAGTCAGTTTCAAAGATAGGGATAGATGGACACATCAGAAGGCTTGTACTATCTTTTCTCCAAGGAGAAAAGCACTTAGATGTTATCTCATCCATCCTCATTGAACGAGTTCTTACCTAGCCCCAAAACTTACTCCAAAGTACAAACCAGAAAGTATCTAAATTATCTTGCCATTTTTATGGCCAATGGAAGTTTTTTGGGGTAAAAATGGTGGTCAGCATTTGATGGGCATTTCTTCTCTCCCCCTGCCCCCCACTAAAATGTGTTGATCCCTGGTATCCTGCATTTTAATGTTGTAAGGTATGAAACTTAAAGGACATAAAACATCACTCCAGGAGCTGTTAGCAATCCATAACGTGAGAGAGGCAAATGTATGCTTCTTGAGAGGTTATTTCTAGCCAATGCATCCACTGTTTAAACTTGTGTCTTTCTGTCTTCCAGAACCTCTTAGCGGTAAAGTGTATCTTCATGCCCTGGGGTCGGAAGGTTCTACAACACACCGTGCTTACTGTGGGGCAGCCATGAACAGCTGGCCCAGCACTTTTCTACCTCTGCTGCTAACTCGGCCATTTCTATTCCATCCCTAAACAACTGACTCATTGCCAAGGAAATTGGAAAACAGATGGAATTGGAAATAACGCTAAGAAAGCAGAGGGCAGGTTTTTGAATGTCTTTGCTTCCTGGGAATTATACAATTGGAGACGCGTCTGCTATTTCAAAAATCTCCACTGCCAAAGTCACCCAAACGAGCTACAGACTTTCGTGAAAACTGTGTTCTGTCCCTTTATGTGGAAAGTTGATTATCTCTACGATAATGCCAGTGATAATCTTTCTTATTTGACTTTTATTTGCCTGCTCATTTGGGATTTCAGAGCAGATGTTGAAACTTTATTCATGAAACGCTTTAACTGCCCACTTCAATTAGCATCAAATATGAATAATTCCAGACCTGGTCACAATAAAAAAAAAAAAAAAGGTCATAACATAATAAAATGAACCAGGTCATTTGTACCCAAATCCAGTCCCCTATTTTCCACTTCTTACCAGGCTTTGTGAAAACAGAAAAAAAAAGGGAGAAGGGGGAAGGGAATCAGCTGATGGAAAGAGGCATTTGTGCTCCCGGCAAGAAAAAAGGACTTTTGGGTTTCTGATGGGTCCCTAATCATGTGGCCTGGATGAGGTCACAGGGCCTCAATCACTCTCCTGCAAAATAGGAATGCTACCTTCCACAAGAAAATTATGGAGAGGCTCTTTTTAGATATTCATAATGATAAGTGATAGAGATGACACATGGGAGATATCATTACAGCTGCCTGGACTGCTCAGGTATGATATCTCCCTCTGTTTCCTGGAAAGTGGGTGGCAAGACTCATTAGTTTAACCCAAGAAACTGACACTCCTCAGCTCTAACAATTAGACTCTGTCATAGCAGTGAAGATGGACAAGAATGAGATGTCAGGATATGAAGTGGAAAAGAGAAAATTTGAATGATTACAGGTGTGGTACTGCTCCCTCCATAAAACGTGACTTCCTCCCATGTCACAATGAAAACCCAAGTGGCAGAGAAGGTTGCCATGTCTTTGAAGTACTTCCTGATGTCCTTGGTGGCTCTTTTCAGGATGACAGGGTCCATGGTCTCTCTGTAATAGATCTCTCCCCGGATTCCATTGTGCACATCTGCCCAAAAGGGAGCAATGAAGGCCCTCCCATCCGTCAGGGGAAAGGATTCTGGTGTGAACTGGCTCACTAGCACATTGAAGGAAACTACTCCATTGTTGTTGACCTGCAAAAATAAGAGAGGTTGGCCACAGTGGATCCGCAAAGGTGACGTCAGAGTCACAAACCAGTACAGACATTGGCCTCATCATATGGATGAAAACAACTTTTAAACCACTGAATTGGAACCCCCAAACACCAGCTTCCAGCACTCAACAAGGAGGTCCATTTACTCCCAGACAAATTCATTGCTTTTCTTTCACTTCCAATTTGTGGTCAGCTTCATTTCTTATTAATAATCAGTCTCATTTTCATGTTCTTTATCCTATCTCTATTTACACTTATCAAATGCTACTGGTGTGTATGTGTGTGTGTGTGTGTGTGTGTGTGTGTGTGTGTGTTGGGCCAGGCAGGAGGTAATGTGGACCATAAAGAAGATTCAGCATGACAGATGCAAAATAGAACAGCAGCAACAACAACAATAACAACAAAACCACGGAAGAAACAAGTTAAATGAAAACACTGTTGAGCTGTATATTAGACCTTGATTCCTAGTAGAAGAGAGTCAGTAAAAGACAAATAAAATACTCCATTATTGAACTCCAATCTCAGGATCAACCATATCCTGTTCCAGATGAGGCATTTAAAGGACTCCTATTGATTCGATTGACTTCACAACCACTCTGTACCCACAACAAGGACGAGGTTACAACCTACAGATGCCCAATTCCATGATAGCTCTTGCAGTCTGATGGCTTCTTTGTATGATCTCTGCACAAAAATGGAAATATGAAATCTTTACAGTGTATATGTAAATGGCTATCTTATGGTGATCTCTTCATGATTTGCAAAAGGCTTTGTAAATTACTAAGCCTACTATAAATCACAGCCAATATGTACACTCCTTTGATGCAGGACCTGTACACAATTCAGTCTCTGCCTGTGTCTGCAGCTCAGTGAGACTGATTTAACCTGTGGCTTGTACGATGGCTTCAATAGTAGAAACGTCTGGGATGGGAACATTTGCAGTTCCTGGATACAGAAAACCTGGAGATTACTTTGCTACATTTCAATTGTTGGTTGCATTCCCCTTAATCAGTAATATTATGGACATTAACTGTGACCCGGATCCCAGAGGTAAGTTATCCATGCCTGGGCCAAGGGTGCGTCAACCTGTTTTGGTAGCAACAGTGTGGGTTTAGAAAGGAAAGGGGCACCTGGGTGGCTCAGTCGGTTAAGCATCCTACTTCAGCTCAGGTCATGATCTCACAGTTCGTGGGCTCAATATCTGCATCAGGCTCTGTGCTGACAGCTAGCTCAGAGCCTGGAGCCTGCTTGGGATTCTGTGTCTCCCTCTCTCTCTGACCCTCCCCTGCTCACGCTGTCTCTCTGTCTCTCAGAAATTAAAAAAAAGAAGAAGAAGAAGAAGAGGAAGAAAGGAAGGAAGCCAGAGACTCAGCTACAAGAACGTTACGAGTCTCTTCTCTGCAAGAGATAGTGAACAACCCAGAGCAGAGGCTTGAAAAAGACTGCATGACTCAAAGGACTGGAAACCCAGGGAATATTTTGCCCTAAAATAAGTCTACTCCAAATTAAGGACCCTCCTTTTGTAAGGGCAAGAATTGTTCAGACTCTATGGTACAATAGAGGAGAAAGAGAAGCTTGATGAAACACATTTTTTCTAGAGGTCTGTGAGACTAGGGCTTCCAGAATGGAAATCCTGGACACCTCTCTCATCTCTAAAACCAGCGCAACACATTCTGAACTTATAATCGGCTATTAGAGACTAAGGAGGCTCTGCTGTGAGTGGAGCCCAAAAGGCATTTCAGGATGCCAGAGCAATGCGTTCGCTAGAGACTAACAGCTGTCATTAAAACACAGACTAGCAGATGGAGGTGGTATTGAGTCACATGTGTTTCGCTTATAGTCTGTAGTGAAGATCAGAGGTTCTCAAACTTTTGTGGGTATCAGAATCCCCTGGAGGGCTCGTTAAAACACAGATTACCAGGCTCCCTTCCCAGCTTCTGATTCAGCAGGTTAGGGGAGGGCCCTGAGAAGTGGCATTTCTAACAAGCGCATGCTGCAAGTTCAAGGACCACTGGTTAGATAGTGGACAAAGGAACCGCTTTCTGATAGGTGGCAGTCCTGAGCGGTACATCAAAGTGGGAATACAGAGGTCCCAGATGCAGAGATGGCCAGAGACAGAGGCGTTGGAGTTTCAGTTCTTCCTTCAGGGCAAGACACAGAATAGAATAAGATGTGATGGAATCGACATATGCCTCATCCCATGCTTTAAGGCCAAAGATAAAGACAGGTTCAGTTTCTCTGAACCTTCTCAACGTGCAACCATTCACTAGCAACAAACTCAAAGAGCTCAGAAAACAACCTGAGAACACAGGTACCCAGGAGAGCTCTGACAGCAAATGGTACCATTTTTTCATGCAGTCTTGAAAACGGAACCCCGTGGCATCCCTCAGACCCAACAAGGACGACCAGTTCTGCAAACAACTTATATAGAATAGTTGATTACCCCTTTACTATGCTCTGTCTCTATTCCAAATTGGTAGGAAGCTGAAGAACAGCAGATGCCTAAACTTTTTACACCCCCAGAAGGGAAAGAAAAATGATATTGCCCCCATTGTGGTTCATTGTATCTTTTTATCTTGTCGAGTAGCAGAAATAATGTTCATGGCATTGGGGCCTCTGCTTCACTTCTGTGTTTAATCACCCACAAAAGCAATTTATTGCCCTGTATACTCCTCTACTATGAACATTAGCCATTAAATATACCTTTGACTTTCTTAATCATAAAACCTATCAGCTCATGAAATCTCAGAACTTGTCGTTGCAGCTGGTGATAAATCTTCCATTCCTGGTGCCCTGGACGAAGGTATTTAAAATGGTTTCCTTAATGATAAACAAAGAGCAGAGCCACGGAGCCACAGCCGGGCTCCCCTCCACTTACATAGACGGTGCGGTAAGGAACGCCAAAGAAGAAAATGGGGATGGCCAACTTAATCTCAGACGAGCTTCCATCATCTACTTTCGGGGTTTTCGTGTCATTCTGCCAGAATGGATACATGAGCTCCCTGGGCTGAGCTGTCGAAAGTGACAGTGGTTAGATAGATGGCAGAGCCCTTTTTGCTTGGCAAGCCGCTTCCCTCCCACCCACTAAAGCCAGCTTTTTTCAGGAAGCTTTACAGACTAAACGCAAGCCAGACTGCCTTTTCATTTATCCTAAACCTAAGCCGTACACAATGCATTATCTTCTGCCTCTGGAAAGGGAAGTACGGGAGTAATGCCATTTCTCCTTAGGAGAAATCGCTTCATGCTTCATGTCTATGCTTCTACACGTTCTGGAGAGAACCATGGTTAAAACTGCCTGGAGGGCTGTGACATCACCCCTGCCTGAAGCTCTCAGAGCTCTGAGACAGGGCCTCTCCGTCTGGCATGGCGCAGGAGAGCTTCATCCTTGATTGGAAGGCAAGCTGAGAGAAGGTGGCCTATGGCTATGAGCCTCCCTCCTGGTTTAAGAATTCTACTATCATGTCTTTTCCTGAAAGGAGTCCCCTCCTCCTGCTGCACAGTAGGAGAAGATCCCAGATCCCGGAAGGAAATAAACAGCAGTTGGAGCCAGGACAAAAGTGAGAGGAGAGGGTTTGTAGTAACAGGCCCACAAATGACCTCCATTGAGCCTGGGCCCTGCGAGAGGGCTCTCTGCCCAGTTCCTGTTTACAAAAGACGGACACGGGAGCCTCTGGGACGAGTGAGGCTGGGCCCCAAGAACCCTTTGGAGAGGAGGCACAAGGTTCTTACACATCAGCCTGGTCAAAGGTGAGCGTCATTGCATGAACACACACAGCTCGCCTCTGGTAAACCACATCACCACCCATCCTGGCAACCTGGCTTAGTTCTCAGAAGTGTCTCTTCCAAACTCTTGCAAAGGTGGCCTGGTTCAGCGAGAGAAATTAGACCATTTCCCCAAGGTCTGTGTTACTGATGGTCAGGTCCAAGGGCATCTGTGAAATAATCTACATTTGAGGGTGTATCTTTTCTCTACCTCTGTCCTTTCTTCTCTTGAATGAAAACAGAACAACAGAATATCACCTTTTCTTCCTTTTATTATTGTTAGTTTATTATTGTTAGTCACGGGCAGTAGTAAATCCATCTGGAGCTTCTGGCCATGGATCTGGAGCTACCTGCTTGCGACACCTCATTCTTAGGTGAGGTCCTCTCCTTGGGATAGTCCCTGCTCTGTGCTGATGCTATGTGTGCAGCTGATAGGCGGCGAGCACCTAGGCCAAGGACCGTTCTGCTCCTTCGGGGGCTTTTTAATGAGGATATGACAGCTCATGTAAGGGAGAATGCAGAGTGACCAGAAAGGACTACAGCAGGGCCTGGCCAAGTGCCAGCATGTCTCCTGGAGCAGGGACAGAGAGCTGCCTGGTCGGAGAGCTAATCTATTTCCAATGGCTAACAGAGGAGAACAGAAAACTAGCCCAGTCATTAGTGCATGAGCATTGTTCCTCAGGCCCCGGAAGTCTCCAGGAAGCCAACCAAATGGGAACGTTAAGGGGTGCCATAGCTGGTGTGTAATCGGAGGAGTGCTCAGCCGACGTTCCTTATTTAATGCCACAGTCAGCAAGGAAAAAGCGCTCTTTAAAATCGTATTTCACACACAAGTAACAAATGCCAAATTCCTAGAAGATAGGATCCTTTAAAAAAAAAAAAACTCTTTATAATCCCTATCATAGCATTATACGTAGGCACTTATTAAATTTGAAGGGTGATGCATTTTCTTAAATTAATAATAACAAATCAAACCGCGTCATGGATTTATCTTTCATAGGGAACATTTTAGGAGTCGTGCCAAGTGTGAGAAAGGGCTGAAATTCACGCTGAATCATAATCATTTTAATGAAAGGCTTAATTCAGATTCTGGGAAGCATTGGCCGGTCTGCCTAGGAAAAGGAAAGTCCATAACCTCTCATGGATGGTACAGGAAAGTATGGTCATGGAAGCTCTCTCTAACTTCTTTCCTGGCTCTAAAGGTAGGCAAATTTGCAAGATTCTCCTATTCAAGAGTGAGCCTAACTAGTTCATGATTTTAAACAGGAGAGAATGAACCGTTCAAATTTTTCCATTTTAAGAATACAAATAATAAAGGCACTCAATATGGCCAGTACTCGATAAATACTTGTTGAATGAGAAAAGTGTTTAATAAAGGAAGTAGGTTGAAACCACAGTAGTTTCCACCTTCAAAGCCATCACTATTCTAAAAATATAACTTGTAAACAGCATGGCCTATCATTAGCATCAGAATCAACTAAACAAGATCCCTAACCATGCTGGCTTTAGGCTGAGAATTTCACAGTAAATACATAACTATGCTCGCAGAACGTTTTTCTTTCTCACCAAATAAAACACAACTTTCTTAGAGCAGGTGTAGGAGGCTAGGGTCCACGGGGCTCTCATTATTGTGGGGTTTCACACTATAGTTTGCATATTATCAGTGTTTAAAGGTACCCAACTGTAGCAAAAAGTGTTAGACTACCCATGCAGCATAGGTCTGTTCACTCAGACTTGTAATCATGTATCAGCTGAACCCAACAAATAAAACCAAGAAAAATGCTTTAGAATTTTAGTCATAAAAGTTTCAAATCTATATAGATTTTCCCATCTTTCTTCTCTAAAATACAAAAACAGTAGAAAGAAATGTATGTAGCCTCTCACCTACCCGGGGCTATGCTACCCAGAGAAGATGGAATTACTGAGGGGAATGGTTTTCTTATTTCACTGCAAGTTTTAGATTTTCTTGCCATTGTAAAAGTCCACGCAATATACAAGTCAAAGACATAAATGCCATCGGGAATTCCTGATTTGGGCTAAAACAAGTCTATTTTTTAAATACACTTTAAAACTTGAGCCACCGATTAAATGCCCTCATTGGAATCAATCATCAGGCATGGGGTACACATGGACCTATACCATATACTTGTAATGAAAATTATTTGCATTAAAGATCTACCCCATTAACATGGGGCAACCTAGCATATATACATTGTGTTTGAAGTTAAATAAGAAAAAGTACGAATATAAGTGAGCGTCATTCAAAGTTAATGAATTTTGCCCTTGACCACGGAATGTGATTTACGTTTTTCTTGCTGTATCTGTAGACACATGTACATCTGCCCCGACGATTATGGTTCCAACAAAAGTATCTCTTTATAAATTCAAGAGCAGGCTAATCAAGAGCTTTATGGAATTCTGAAGTACTCACCTTGCTGCCGTACAAGTGCGAAGATGAAAGAGACCCAAATTCTAAGTAATGATGAATAATTCATCCTGGAATTTTAAAAAGAAAAAGAAAAAAAAATCCCCAGCTTTGCCAGAGTAAACAGAACACCAGGTGTGTTTGGTGGCAAATCGCAAGCCACATCACCACCATCATAGAACAAATTCACGTAACAACATCAACAGTTCTGCGTGAGGGTGAAATTCCCTGAGTGCTGCCAGGTCCTCCCAAATTCAACACTTCCTGAACAAATTAGACTCCCCCGTGAGATGCCAGTTGGGAAGTATAATAAGATCATTCAGATTGCAGGAAATTATATGGAATCGACGAAGGTGGCAATGAGTAAAGCAAAAGCGTCTGTAAGCATGAGAAATAGGACCAGAAATAGGACCAGACTCTAAAGAGGCAGATCCCGTGTTCTGTCTCTAGAACCATCTTCTGTGAGACCTGCTCCCCTCAGTTTTAAAACAGCTTTCAATCTGGATCAAATAAGAGTTGAGTAAAGCACAATGTGCTTCTGCGGGTAGGAGAGGAGGATTTAGAGTTTTGCCGTTGCCTTCTCTATAGCAGGGGAGCCAACCCCTCATTTTGAAGTACGGGCCAGATTCACAGGCCATAGAAGACTCTGTCCACTGACTTTCCACGGTGAAAGGAATGATAGACACATTGGTAATAAAAAGGACCCACACCAGGATTACTCCTTGGAATTACAATAAAAATAGAATCCTGTACACAGCAAGTAATTAGTTCCGGCAAATTAATTAAAGGAGGACCATCACAAAAGTGAACTTGTTTTCACCTTAGTTACAATCATTTGCCCTCTGTTAGGAGCGTGGATGGTTTGTGCCACTCCACAGAGCTGAGACTCAGATGTATATGCAAAGCTCCAGGTTAGGCACATACCTGCTTGAGAACCAAATACATAGATAGACTCTGGACTCTGCTCCCGCTAAAGATTCTCAAAAAATTAAAAAAACAAAAACAAAAACAAAAACAAAAAACAACCCTCCTCTTATTAATGGAAACTATTGCAATTTTTCAGCCACATTTTCATGGAAAAGTCAGTGATTTACCTTGGGAGAGCTTTATTGTAAATCTTCAATGCCAGGCATACACATTCAAAGCCCAAGCACACAATAAATATTAGTCCGTTTGCTGAAAATGGTAGTTAAGGCTAACAGAGATCACACGCAGCTTTAAGCAGAGAGAGCTGCCGTGCGAGTTTAAGACTTGAGCCTTTAGGGAAACAGTTCAGAGAGCAGTAAGGAGGATTCATTTAAGTATTTGTATTTATGAAAAATGTCACTAACCTGTTCTGTAGAGACTGGAGGAATTGTCAGAAATATTAAGCCAAATCTTGGGAAACCAGGCAAAAACTAGGTAAGACAAGAATTCATGTCAGTTCTCCCCTACTTGCTGCCAATTATTTCTGATTCCTGAAATGATGTCTGATTCCCCTCCGCAGAAAACCAAAAATTCAGTTAGTCCCTGCGCTAGAGTCAGATAAGTGTTGAGTTGCAATCAAAGGTTTTTTCTATTGATTAAGGAAAAGTAAATCTAAAGATCAGTTTCAGGATTGCGTAGAGAGGTTCTTTTCCTGAAAAACTAGACCTTTCTTTCCCCCTCTTAAAAAAAAAAGTAGATTCAGATGGAAATGTCAGGTACTCAGAGCTGAAACCTTGGTCCTTTCTGATCAGAATCACTTTGCACTGGAAAACACAAAAGAAACCCCCCCTTCTACCTTTGTACCCAAAAAAAAAAGCAACTGTATAATGTTACAGAATTAGCATCCACCAGCATGGGATTAAAACTCCAAACAAAGCTGCTGCCTCTAACATTTAAATGAAGTTGGTTTTCTACTAAAGTCTTCCCCCCACCCCCTCTGGTTTTGAACAGTTACCACAGATAGGCTCTACTCTGTTCTTTTTCACAGGTATGCACGAAGTATTTAAGGGAACTTTCTCAAACTTCTCTAGTTTTTTATTCCTTCCCCTTTCTCTCTGATACGCCGCAAGTGCAGCTTGGTAGGAGGGAAGCAGTACAAATCATGTCCTTTCACTAGGGCAAAACCATACTATGTCCTGAAAATCTCCACGGAGGCCCTTTGAGGGTCCTCAGAGGGAGTGGGGGGTGGGGAGGGGAGACAGACCCCTCCTGTCAAAAGCTTGCAGTAAGCAAATAATTTAAAAAGCATTGTGAGTGAAGCAAAATCGTGCTGCGTTTTATACAGACTGAGAAAAGTTGCCTAAGGCATAAAGTCAGTCAAAATATTTCCAAATTACTCCCAATTTTTTCTGACCAGACATTTAAATGCCCCCACTGTACCGAAAAACGTAATTCCAGCGTTGAGCACGTTGTCCTAAAATGAACGGGAGTGCTTGGGGGAATTTTTTTTAGTCTACTTTATTCAATATTTCCCCCCAAAGCTGTGATAATTTAGTAGGTTTTGCACATTGAGCCTACTCTCTTTATTATGAGTCCTTCACATCGATTTACTTACAGGTGTCAAAGGACTATTTGCGTCTGAAAGGCACACGTGTATAGAACAGAAAATCTAACTGTTGGGGGTGCCGATTTAAAATGAGATTAAACGCAAATCCAAGACGTCCTAGAAAAGCTTTCTCCTTGCCCAGACTCTTTTAAGTCTTCACTCCTACACTCCCCCTAAATGTCTTAGAGCAAAATGGTTGGCTCTATTTGAAAAACTGCCAGTGGCATAATAATTGCTCTGGTTTCTTTCTTCGTGCACTCAGGGATATTTATATCTCAGCCCTTTTGACCCCTATTAAATGCATCCTTCTTGAGGCAGGACTGGGACAAATGCCATCTGGGCATAACCAAATACACAAGATGGTGGCATAAATGAGTCAGAATGACTTTGAGAATCCGGGTGCGACCTAGTGCCAGGTGCTTGAGGAGCGGCTGGCCTGGTTCATCACCGGTGGGGCTGGGAAGCCAGTCAGGGCGTGTGTATTCTGGGCACACGCTCACTGGTCACAGATGGGGCAGGGACAAAAATCTCCTTTCGTGCCGTTGTTGGCAGAAGGGCTTATTTTGTTGAAGGTGTGAAGTGAGCAAAGATTTTTGACAAGATTTAGACCAAGGGTGGTGTAGGGGTGGCTTGGTGTTAGGAACTCAAGGTGCGTGTGCTTTGTGAAGGTGGCGTGGACGGATGCTGCTTGTGACACAGGAGGCAGGGCGCCTCCAATAAAACCAGCAAATGGAATTCCCTAAAAGCAAGCAGAAGGAGCCTTACGTGCTGTTTTTGCTTTGCTTTACTTTTTTACTTTTTATTTTTTTGCTATTTTTTTAGTTTATTGTCCAGTTGGTTTACATATAACACCCAGTGCTCATCCCAACAAGTGCCCTCCTCCATGCCCATTACCACCCTTCCCCTCACCCCCACCCCTCCTCAGCCCTCAGTTTGTTCTCAGCATTCAAGAGTCTCTCAGGGTTTGCCTCCCTCCCTTTCCCCAACTATTTTTCCCCTTCTTCTCCCGCTTCGTCCTCTGTTAACTTTCTCCTAATCCATCTATATGTGCAAACATATGGTATCTGTCCTTCTCTGCCTGACTTATTTCGCTCAGCATAACACCTTCTAGTTCCATCCACGTTGCTACACATGGCCAGATTTCATTCTTTCTCATTGCCATGTAGTATTCCATTGTATAGATAAACCACATCTTCTTGATCCATTCATCAGGTGATGGACACTTAGGTTCTTTCCATGTTTTGGCTATTTGTGAGAACATTGGGGTACATGTGCCCCTATGCATCAGCACTCCTGTATCCTTGGGTAAATTCCTAGCAGAGCTACTGCTGGGTCATAGGGGGAGTGCTATTGTTAATTTTTTGAGGAACCTCCACACAGTTTTCCAGAGGAGCTGCACCAGCTTACATTCCCACCAACAGTGCAGGAGGGTGCCCATTTCTCCACATCCTCGCCAGCATCTAGAGTCCTCTGATTTACTCATTTTAGCCACTCTGACCGGTGTGAGGTGGTATCTCAGTGTGGTTTTGATTTGTATTTCCCTGGTGAGGAGGGACGCTGAGCATCGTTTCATGTGTCTGTTGGCCATCTGGATGTCCTCTTTGGAGAAGTGTCTGTTCATGTCTTCTGGCCATTTCTTCACTTGATTATGTTTTTTGGGTGTGGAGTTTGATGAGTTCCTTATATATTTTGGATACTAGCCCTTTATCTGATATGTCATTTGCAACTGTCTTTTCCCATTCCATCAGTTGCCTATTAGTTTTATGGATTGTTTCCTTTGCCGTGCAGAAGCTTTTCATCTTGATGAGGTCCCAATAGTTCATTTTTGCTCTTGATTCCCTTGCCTTTGGTGATGTGTCCAGGAAGAAATTGCTGCAGTTGAGGTAAAGGAGTTTTTTTTGTTTCCTGTCTCACATTCAGGTCCTTTATCCATTTTGAGTTTATTTTTGTGTATGGTGAGAAAATGATCTAGTTTTATTCTTCTGAATGTTGCTGTCCAGTTCTCCCAGCACCATGTGTTAAAGAGGCTGTCTTTTTTCCATTGGATGCTCTTGCCCACTTTGTCAAAGTTTAGTGGGCCATACATTTGTGGGTCCAATTCTGAGTTCTCTATTCTATTCCATTGGTCTATGTGGCTGTTTTTGTGCCAATACCACACTGTCTTGATGATGACAGCTTTGTAGTAGAGGCTAAAGTCTGAGATGGTGATGTCTCCCGTTTTGGTTTTCTTCTTCAATATTACTTTGGCTATTCAGGGTCTTTTGTGGTTCCATACAAATTTTAGGATAGTTTGTTCTAGTTTTGAGAAAAATGCTGGTGCAATTTTGATTGAGATTGCATTGAATGTGTAGATTGCTTTGAGTAGTAATGACATTTTAACAATATTTATTCTTCCGACCCATGAGCATGGAATGTTTTTCCATTTCTTTGTGTCGTCTTCAATTTCCTTCATAAGTTTTCTATAGTTTTCATCATACAGATCTCTTGTATCCTTGGTTAGGTTTATTCCTAGGTATTTTATGTTTTTTTTGTGCAATTGTGAATGAGATCAGTTTCTTGATTTCTGTTGCTTCATTATTGGTGTATAAAAATTCAACCGATTTCTGTACGTTGATTTTATACCCTGCAACTTTGCTGAATTCTTAGATCAGTTCTAGTAGGCTTCTGGTGGAGTCTGGGTTTTCTATGTAGAGTATCATGTCATCTGCGAAGAGTGAAAGTTTGACTTCTTCTTGGCCAATTCTGATGCCTTTTATTTACTTTTGTTATCTGATGGCTGAAGCTAGGACTTCCAGCACTATGTTAAACAACAGTGGTGAGAGTGGACATCCCTGTCGTGTTCTTGATCTCAGGGGGAAAGCTCTCAGTTTTTCCCTGTTGAGGATGATGTTAGCTGAGGGCTTCTCATAGATGAGTTTCATGATGTTTAGGTAAGTTCCTTCTATCCCGACTTTCTTGAGGGTCTTTATTAAGAAGGGATGCTGTATCTTGTCGAATGCTTTTTCTACATCTATCGACAGGATCATATGGTTTTTATCTTTTCTTTTGTTAATGTGATGTATCACATTGATTGATTTGCGAATATTGAACCAGACCTGTAACCCAGGAATGAATCCCACTTGATCTTGGTGGATAATTCTTTTTATGTGCTGTTGGATTCAATTTGCAAGTATCTTGTTGAGAATTTTTGCATCCGTATTCATCAAGGATATTGGCCTGTAGTTCTCTTTTTTTGCTGGGTCTCTGTCTGACTTGGGAATCAAAGTGATGCTGGCTTCGAAAAATGAGTCTGGAAGTTTTCCTTCGACTTCTATTTTTTGGGATAGCTTGAGAAGAATGGGTATTAATTCTGTTTTAAATGTCTGGTAGAATTCTCAGGGAAGGCATCTGGCCCAGGGCTTTTATTTTTTGGGAGATTTTGGATAACTGATTCGATTTCCTCACTAGCTATGGGTCTGTTCAGATTTTCTATCTCTTCCCGTGTGAATTTTGGTAGTGAGTTTGTGTTTAGGAATTTGTCCATTTCTTCTAAGTTGTCTATTTTGTTAGCATATAATTTTTCATAGTATTCCCTGATAATTGCTTGTATTTCTGAGGGGTTGGTTATAATAAGTCCATTTTCATTCATGATTTTGCCTAGTTGAGTGCTCTCTCTTTTCTTTTTGAGAAGCCTGGCTAGAGGTCTGTCAATTTTGTTTATTGTTTCAAAATGGTTTGCTTTATTTTCTTAGGTTTCCCGTACTTTTTCTGTGACAGAGATGGGCAGATCTGAACCAGTGGGAATTGATGCAGTGAGAAGTACCTTTGGCCATCAGCCTCCAGTGGGACCTCCTTCAGGTTCAGTCTCATCATAGGAGCCAAGGGCATGGTCTTCCTGGGGTGGCCCCCAGCCTGTTACTGGACAGGTGGTGGGACCAGGGTCCAGCACTTTTCACCAAAAGCAAGCCTTTTATAATGGGCAGTTTTGCTCTGGAGAGCCTAGTGGAACTGACAGACTATGTCACATGCTCAATTGAAATAGCTCTATTATGCCAAAATCAGGGCCTATTTGGAAAAAGCTTGTATATGTACATTTAATGTTATATACACACACACACACACACACACACACAGACACACACACACACGTGTATGTGTGTATGTGAGTGTGATGGCATTATCTGGGTAGACACTCCCAAAGATTTTTACTCTTCAGGTTTCACAAAATTTCTGAGCCTTCAGATACATCTCAGTCTTCCTCATTAAGCGCTAAAATTTCTCCCAGCAGAGGAAGACAGTAGAGAGGATTCCTTTCCCTTCAGAAGCTGCTTGCATCTCCTCTCCTGACTGCTAGGTCTATAATCAAGGTCAAGTGGCAGCATGACCCAGCCAAGGACATGCTGGGCCTCATGAGGGAGGAAAGGACCACATCCCAAAGGAGCTGTAGGACCTACTGACACATCCTGGTAAGGGATTGGATTGTGAGGGTGCTCTCAGCCAAGGAGACTGGGCCATAGCACAGAATAAGGGAAGGTTTTAGGACTTGGGGGCACTCTCTAATAATACAGGCTTTAACATGCAAGGACCCCAAGGGGTGGAGCAAAACCACTGCTAGGGCATCTCTTGGAAGTTTGGAAAAGAGTGATGGCCCACATGGAGCTATGCTGAAATGCCTGAATTACTGTGGAAGATGGGAGAAAGGATTAAAGGCTCAGGGAAGTGAACATACTGGATCAGATATATTGTGTGAGTCTGGAAGACCCACTAAATTGTCATGTTCGATGGGAAGGCCTGGAGGACAGACACAGCCTCCACCACAGCCAGCAGGAATCTGCTGGTGAGGGAAGCACTGGCATCACTAAGAGACTCCATGGTGGCTTCCCTCTGCAGGCCAGCTAGCAGGAGAGGGGTCATAGAACTTAGCTACCTGATGCCACTGGAGAAGATGGGCCCCTGAAATGATAGAAACTCCACTGCCTGAAGCCAAGGAGGCCATAATCTTCATAATGACCAATCAGATCAGAGTGATAGCCAAAGGGCCTGATCCATAGAGAGTTAAGGAGATGATTCAAAGAGCATGGCATTACAGGGCAAAGTAGATCAACAGCTGACAAAGGGGACTGTTTACTATATATAATTTCAAAAGAGCAAAAATTGGTTGATCAAGAGGCTGAAGGCAGTTGCCCCCCACCCCCCGCCCCAGCCAAATCTTGATCACTTGTTCCATTTGTGGCTCAGAGTCAGTTTTCTAATTTGGCTCCTGTAGACTAAAAAGGTAACCAGGTCCCCAAAGAGAAGGACCTTGCGACACTATGACAAGTATTACGATAACGATTCTCCCACTCCTTCCCCCAAGGACCTAGGGCCATTTACTCTAGGGGAGAAAGAGAGAAGGAGAATGCCTACACACTTTGAGGATGGTTGGATAAGGGTTTTGAGATAACATTGATACCCAAAGACCTTGGTAGAGTGAGAACACAGAGGGGCCAGGTAATAAAAGGGGTTCTGGCCAGCTCAGGTTTATAGTGGATCCAAAGGGTCTACAGACCCACCTGCATGTCATTTTCCAAGTCCCAATATAAAATTGGGATTGATGTACTTGACCCACTGGGTTGTTTGTCTTCACTGTAAGAGGTATCACAGCAAGGAAGGAAATGGATCTCCCCACTCCAGGTAAGGTAGCAAATATAAGAGTACTATGTCTGGGGTCAGATGAGGATTGGAAAGATGAACTCATTCTTACAGAGCAAAGGCAGTGGACCCTTTAATACCTCCATTTAGGTCGCTAGGATGGATTGTGAAGAATGTTGACTATCACAAGCTCAACCAAGCAGTAGCCTCAATTTATGGCTGGTAATACAGTATTTTTGCTCGAGCTGATTAACATGGCTTCAGGTACATGGAATATGGCCATCATTTGGCAAATACACTTTCCCCCTGTCTAGATGAGGAACAAGGATCAAAAATCATTCACATTCATATGGAACAGGTAACAATATACATTTATGGTATTGCCCTGAGGCTGAGATATGGACCATTTGGATCCTACAGAACATCACCTTGATTCGTTACTTTGATAACATCAAGCTGACTGGACGTGATGAGCAAGAGGTGGCTAGCAGCCTCCAGGCTTTAGGAAGACACATGTGCTCCAAAATATGGTAAATAAATCCTTCAAAGATTCAGGGCTAATACCTCAGTAAAATTATTAGCAACCCAGTAGTCAAGGGCATGCTGGGACCTCCCCTCCAAAGTAAAAGACAGATCACTGCATTTTGCAACCTGTCTACAAAGAAATTCTTCCTTGTTGTTTTCTTTGGGTCCTGGAGGCCACACCTTCCATACCTAGGAAAACAGCTCCCCTATTCCAAGTGATAAGGAATTCAGCCACCTTTGACTTAGCCTGAGAGCAAAAGAACTTTGTAATAGCTCTAGGATGAAATGCAAGTAACCTTGACACTTGGATCATAATTCAGTTGACCCTTTGTTAGAGGTGTCAGAAGTAGAAAAAGATAAGATGTGGGGTTTATTACAAACCCTAGTGGGAGAATCACAACACAGGTACCTGGAGTTTTAGAGCAAGTTCATGCCACCTGCAGCAGAGAATAACCACGCCTCCTGAAAACCAGCTCCTGGCATGTGACTGGGCCCTGTGATGGAACAGTTGACCAAGATACAAGTGACCATTTGTCCAGAGCTCCAATCATGACCTATTGAATCCATCAAGTCATAAAGTCAGGTGGACTCAGTAGCAACCTATCATGAGTTGGAAATGGCATATCTGGGACTGGCAATGCTGACCTGCCTGCCCAGGAAGCTCAGACTCCATGTCATGTGCCATGGTTGCACCAGCACTCCCTAAACCCAAATTGCACATATGGCCACATGTAGGGTGGGGGGTGCATACACTAAGCTGGAAGAAGAGGAAAAAGCCTAAGCTGGACGTGTGGATGATTAAGCTTGGTGTGTGTATGCAAACCTAAAGCAGATAGTGGCTATTACAGCCTCACTCAGGGGTAGCTTTGAAATACAATGATAAGAGGACATCTTTCCAATGTGTGGAACTTTAGGCAATATAGTTTGTCATGTATCTTATGTCAAAGGAGAAGTGTCCTGAGGTTGGAACATGTACAAACTTGTAGGCAGTAATGAATCACAGACAATCACAGCTAGACAATGACCTGGAAGGAAAAAAGCTTGGGAAATCAGCGACAAGGAGGCCTGGAGTAGACATGTGTGGATAGACAGATGGGAATGTACATCAAGTATGAAGATCTTTGTATCATATGTTAACATCCACACACACAAAAAAATCCACTACAGAAGAGCCACTAAATAGCCATGTAGACAAAAAGACTTCACCGAATGATGTAAGGCCGACTTTGTCGGTGTTGGGGCAATGGGTACATGTATGAAGTGGCCACAATAGCAGAGATGGAAGTTACCAATAGGCTCAGTAGCATGAACTCCCATTTAGTAAGGCTGACCTAGCTTCCGATGCCTGTGAACGTTCAATCCACTACTAACAAGAGACTAAAGCTAAGCCCTCAGTGTGTCACTGCTCCTTGGAGAGACCAACTGGCTGCGTGGAGGCGAAATGACTACATCGGAAGGACCAGTGGTTCCTTCTCACAGGAGTAGACCTCTACTGTGGGTATCGGTAGCCTTTCCTGCCCACAGGGCCTCAGCCAGTACCAGTAATAAGAGGCTTACAGAATGCCTGATCCATTGGCCTGGAATCTCATGCAAAATAACATCTGACTAGGGAAGCTACTTTACAAAAAGGAGATGTGGGACTGGGCCATGACTATAGGATTCCACTGGCTGGAGCACAAATACCATGACACAAAAGATGCCAGCCTGATCAAGCACTGAAATGAATGGCTGAAGAAGCAGAGTCAGCACCACCTTGGAGATAATATCGAGAGATTGGGGTATGGGTATTACCCTCAAGGAGACTGCATATGCATTGGCTCAGAGACCTGTGTAAGATGCAGTGTTCCCAGGAGGAAGAATACCTCTGGATCCAGGAACCAACGTGTGGAAGCAGAGGTGGCCCCGCTTGCCATTACTCCCATTGATTACAGAGAGACTTTGTGCTTCCCAACCCTTCATCTCTGGGTTGTGCAGTTTGATATCCTGGTCCCCAAGAGGGCACACCCTCACCAGGGAACATGGCAAGAATCCCACTGAACCATAAACTATGGCTGTGACATTGCCTGGACACTTGGGCTCTGTGTTCAGAGAGCAGCAAGAAAGAAGATGAGCTCTCATCCAGTTAGGAGCCGTGGACCCTAATGAGCAGGAGGGGATGGGGCTGCTGTCACATGATGGATTCAAAGGATAATGTGTGGGGAAGTCGGGTAACCCATTTTGGTGGCTTTTGGTACTCCTTTGCCCAACTGTGACTGCGATGGGCAAGTATAGCAACCCGAGTCTGAGCAGCATATGGTTACGAGGGTCTCAGACTGTTCAGGAATCAGGGCTTGGGAGAAACCAGTAGGTAAATGCTGAGACCAGCACACGTGATATCTAAAGTGCTGAGATGGACAGTGGAAAAGGGTGACAGTGCGTACCAGTTGTGATCTGGAAATCAATTGCCATGACGGGCTGCAGTTCATTCCCTAACCTCCCTCTTCTCAGGTTCCCCTCAAGAAGAGGGGGCCATTGGAGCCTGAGAGGAGCTGGCCCTGATCATAGAGAACTGGATCTACAAATTGCATGGGGTGGTCCATGGTAGATATGAAGGTGCGCCACTCAGATCCACCTTCACGAAAGGATTGCTTTCCTGCTACAAGGCGTGTGATTAGCTGACATCTTCTAGCTGTTGGCTCCTTCATTGTGGGCATCAGTGTTCAAGCTGAGGTTATGTTCTTATTGTGTTCCCCACTTGATGGCTGAGAAAAGTATGGGTCAAAGACCCCAGGCAGGACTCCTCTTTGCTCCAGGGCATCTTACGGGGCTGGCAGACTGTCAGGTCTACAGCTTGGTCTGCAGTCCCTCCTGACCAATCCTCCCCCCCCCCCCCCCCCACTTTGCTTTCACAGGGGTTATTCCCCAGTAAGCCTTTTAAACTCCTAACTCTGAGTGTCTGCTTCCCAGATAACTGAATCTGGGACACTTATGTCTTGAATGACTTTACAAGCATTGTAAAGTCCCTCTACAACTTTGTTCTGCTTTGTTTTATAATCTGCCATGGAGGTTTTGGATGTATCTGTAGTGCACTTGTTTCTACCGCTGAGCCACTGATTCAGTGATGTTCAACCTCCTAAATCTAGTTCAATAAGGTGATTGCATCTAAGGCCATACTTACATTCTCCCGGAAAAATGGTAGTTATCTGTAGCAGAATCCTTGAAATGGATGATGTAGAGGAAGCAGTTATCCTCCTGAAGACTTCTCCTAAACAGTAAAGACATTCAGAATGAAGTGATTCTGAAGAGCATCTCATCTGGATGTTTCCTTCTCTCACTGTCTCCACAAGCCTCATTCTTGGACATCTAGATTAACTTTTGTAAGATGGCATACTCATGTAGTCTGTTGCGTTTTCATTTTTTTTTAATTAAAAAGTTTTTAAATTTAATTGAAGTATAGTTAACATACAATATTAAATTAGTTTCAGGTGTACAACATTGTGAGTCAACTCTTATATACACTACAAAATGCTCACCATGATAAGTGTATTATAATATTCTTGATTATATTCCCTAGGTTGTACTTTTAATCCCTGTGACTTATTTATTTTATAATTGAAAGTGTAGGGGCACCTGGGTGGCTCAGTTGGTTGTGTCTGACTCTTGACCTCGGCTCAGGCAGGTCATGAGCTCACAGTTTGTGAGATCAAGCCTCATGCCAGGCTCCGTGCTGTCAGCATGTAAGTCTGCTTGGGATTCTCTCTCCCGACTCTCTCTCTGTCCCTCCTCCTGCTCATGCACGCACTCTATCTCTCAAAATAAACATTTAAAAAAATAATTGAAAATGTATACCTCTTAATCACCTTCACCCATTTCACCCACCCTCCTCCCCTTTAGCAACCACCAGTTTGTTCTCTGTATTTATGAGTCTTTCCGTTGTTGCTTGCCTAGATTCCACCTAATATAAGTGAAATCATATCGTATTTGCCTTTCTCTGCCTTATTTCACTTAGCTTAACACCTTCTAAGTCAGGCCACGTTGTCATGAATGGCAAGTGTCCCCTTTTTAAGGTTCAGTAATATCCCACTGTGTACACATACCTTTATTCATTCATCTATCAATGGGCATTGAGGTTGCTGCCGTATCTTGGCTATTGTAAATAATCCTGCAATAAACATAGGGGTGCATATACCTTTTCGAATTAATGTTTTGGTTTTCTTTGGGCAAATACCCAGAAATGGAATTACTGGATCCCATGGTACTTCTATATTTAGTTTTCTGAGGGACTTCAATATTTTCCATAGTGGCTGCATCGCATTACATTCCAACCAACAGTGCACAGGAAGATTCTCTTTTCTCCACACCCTCATCGCTGCTTGTTATTTCTTGTCTTTTTGATACAAGCTATTCACTAGATTTATTCCTTAAAAGCAAAATGTTTACAAACCTGATGTAAAACTTACTTCTAAATTTTTTCATATGTACTGGCATCATGGCAAACTGAAAACATCAGTTCAAATTGGAGCACAAATGGTCTGGAACCAGTTTTTTAAAAGAATTAATATTAGTTGCCTTTAAGTTTCATTTCTTTCTGTGCTGGCCTTACTCATTCTAGACACTGAGCTTGAACTAAGCTAAGAAATATGGCTTAATTACGAGAAAAATGGCATTGGCACTTTGAAAACCACATTGAATGATACTTATTGATGTTTATTAACTAATCAGGAAGCCTTTCTAGACCTAAGATCTAGTAAGAGATGTTCACCTTTGAAATTTAAATAAGGACTCAAAGATATTTTCTGAAAGCTACTTTAGTACTGCATCTAGCCAAGGAGTTTTGGATAGCTAATTCTAAGGAGACCAATAGTACCCAAGAAAAGCTCACAATTGGCCTTATTCTAACATCCTTGACAGCACATTAGCAAGAAAGCTGGAAAAAGGGTAGAGGGCGGACACACTATATTCCTTATTTGCCAGGTAGTAGTTCCTCTAGAAGAATTTGACTGGTAAGCAGCAGCTCTGATCAAAGCTTCCTGTAGACATTAGCAAAGGGTTTTAGGACTATTAATCCATCACTTTTCAAGAGCACTCAGCTGAAACAAACAAACATTGTTAAGGATAAATAATACATATACCTTCTCCTGCAGAGGTGAAATCTCACCAATGATTAAACATTAGATTCCAGAGGAAAGATGGCTCATAAGATAGCCAGTGTGCATGGCAAATGCAAGTCTGTAATGTGTTGAGTTCAAGTGCCTAGCTTTGCAGGCCTAATTGGGAACAACCGTATCTTAGTTGCACAAACCAGTAATCATATGTCAAGAACAAGATCAGTAAAGTCTTTGACTTTGCAGGGATGTACCACACAATAAAACCGGGGTGGGGGGTGTGGGGGGGAGTTATTTTTATGTATCTCTAATGGAGAGCAATTTGGCAATGTCTACCAAAATTACAAACACTTTGACCTTTTGATCCAGCAATCCCTCTTCTAAAAATGTATTCTACATATTTCAAATATGTGAAAGAACATATGCTGTTTATTGCAGCAGACTGAAAACAGTAAATACAAGAGAGGGAGGTTAGGATGGAAGGAGAGAGAGGGAAGGAGGAAAAAATGTTTATCAATAAGGTATGAGTCAAGCGATGATAAATTATGTCTATATAAATATTACATATCAAACTGAAAAAAAAGCACAAGGTGATTCCCTATGTACTGCTATAGAGATCTGAGATCTCCAAGATACATTTTAAGTGAAGGAAAGCAAGGTGCATGATAGTACATAATATGCTAACTTGCTGTGTAAAAGGGGAACAAAAAGTATGTTCTTATTTGCTGTTATTTGTATAAACTCTGGAAAGACACAGAAGAAACTGATAAACGAAGTACAGGGGGTTATAGAATGGGATTTTTCCAGTGTATACCATCTTTACATTGTTTCATTTTCAAACCATGTGAATGTTTGCTATTTAGAAAATAAATTTAAATGATTTTTGAAAAAGACTTCTTTTTGTAAACAAATCGAAATTTGAACCAAAGAAAAATTTAACACAGCCAAAGCAATGTTAATTCGTAATGTCCTATTTATAGTCTTTAATAGTGGAGTAAGGCTCACATCTGCCCTCAAATATATCAGGTATCTCAGAAAACATGTTTTTAGTATGCATTTTTAAATGTCTGCCTCATCATATTCTCATTTAACACCTTAATTGTATTGCTTATAGTGACTAGGAATTCTTCAAGGATGGAGAGTCTGTGTAAGACTTGACAAACTGAAATTGCAGTGTAATTTTTTGGTAGATCTAAATCTTGCAGACCTATAATAGATATCTATAATATATAGAATTTCTCCTCTATTTTGCAAGCAATATTTATATTCTTCACAAGGCTCTCACTTAAAATTTTAAAGGGGAACAATAGCAGTGACAGCCTCATCCTTTCCTGCAACGAAACCTTTGAAACAGGTTGCATTCAATTATAAAACTTTTCTTCCTCTATAAATATCCATTATAGGTTCACTTAAACACTGATGACTCTTTGATGAAAGTCTGAGATTGAACTGAGTGACCTCTCTCACCTTTGACTGTTTTCTGAAAGTTCTGAGGCTCTAGAGTGTTCTCAGGTTGAAAGCCAAATTATCTGTTTTCTTGAATCGTTATTTGTTCTCCTCAACAGCCCCCATCACAAGTGTCCAAGTGGCATTTCAGAGGGGCAGGGAGGACAACAACTACACATCAACTGCCATCTAACAATTTTGGAAATGGCATGAGGACAAATTCCAATTTGGATTTAGAGCTGTCAGCCACGTCAGTGATTTTGTTACAGAGCAAATCAATTTAGCAAATGGGTATTGAGGAGCATATCGTTTTAATGAAAAAAGACTGATGGTGAAGAGGGGTGTGTGTGTGTGTGTGTGTGTGTGTGTGTGTGTGTTGGGGTCAGGGGAGGGTTAAGGAGAACTTCAGCAGCAAGTACTACCTAATAGTTGTCAAATGCATGGATTCCACAGTCAAATTCCGCGGGTTTGAATCTGGGCTCTGCTGCCATTAGCCAACGGTGTGACTTTTCGCAAGTTACTTAACCTATCTGTGCCTCAATCTCTTCACTAGTAGGATGATGGGGATAGCACCAGGGCTAAACTCATAGGGATGCCATGAAGACCAACAGGTTTAATATGGATAGTGCATCTAGAATGGGTTCCAGTTGGTAATAAATGCTCATTAGTAGTGTTTAGAAGAAACATGAGAAACAAACATTTTAAGCCTGGACGCCTGGCAATGATTCACACAGCTGGCAACTCTATCCAGGTGTGGCTCTCCTTCCTCCTGGGTTAGGAGTTTGTTACTCCCCTCTTAATATCCATACCTTCCAACAGAGTGTAAGCGGGTTAGGAGTTTGTTACTCCCCTCTTAATATCCATACCTTCCAACAGAGTGTAAGCAAATTATGCAGGTGCCTAAACCACATTGAAGAAAAGCGTAAGACAAAACATTCAACAGCCAACAACAGCTACTAGCAAGTCTTGTTTTACCTGTTTAAATAACGGTTTCCTTTACATATAGGCAAATATGTGTATTTGAGCATTTTAATAGATGTTTGTTAAACCAAAATTGCTAGAGATTTCCAGGGTTATTCTCCAATTTTTGAAGGAAAGGAATCAGAAATTCATCATATTTTGAGGAGATACAATATGGTGTGCTCGTGGATTAGCTCAGTTCCTAAATCTTGGTTACATTAAAAGGTTACAAGTAGATGGAATGACCTACACAAGTTTTAAAAGTTATCTGGCCAAATGTGAACTCTGAATTTCTAAGTTGGAGACCACAGATAACTAACTTCCTTTCCAGAGGAGAGTTGGAAAGAGAAACGTGACTTCAAAGGTTAACCTTCTTGTTTTACATGCATCTAACTGGTAACTGGTCGGAGTCACACTATCGTTTAGTCCAGTGGGTACTGGATGCCTTGAAATGTCTACTTTGCCAGTATTCTCAGAGACCCTCACAATAAAAACTGCCTAAATATCATTTAGCATAGAAGGTAAAATTGTATTCTTTGAAATTTGAATAAGAGGTAGACATATTTAAACAGATCATGATACTCATATGCTTCTGGAACACAGAGAGAAGTTAATGGACTCTGTTTTCTCAGTACAGAAATACAGTACAGTTCTGGACCTTCATTCTTGACAGGTTAACTCATTACAGCCTACCCACAAATTAGTGATAAGTGGGTAGGGTTCAAGTGTCCAAAACTGTAATTCTTAAAGAAAATTATTTTCTAAAGGGAAAGAGTATCACTTGAAAAAAAGTGTCATACATTTTTTTTAATGCATCAAAATGAGGTTTTCATTCTTAGAGGATGCCAAATATCCTCAAGGGAGGTCTTTATAGTATCAAAAACATGTTAGAAGTATAAACATTTGCTAACACAAAAGCAGTAACACGCTTCCTATGAATCTCCGTTTTGCAGTTTCTATTTACAACTGGCAAAATTCCAATGAGATCTGTTAAAATGGTCCAATTCTTCGCAGCTTTGGCCATTTCCCCAGAGGATTCAACCACAGCCATGATGTCAATTTTTAGCTATATAAAAACAAACACGTATATTGACCCCAGAACTCCAGAAAAAATCAGAACACAAAGAGAAAGTAGACTTGAATTTTTAATTTTTTTAAAGATTATCTCTATATATATGTATTAATAAAAAGTGCAAAGAATAGACCTTCATGTTTAAATTATATTCTAAAATAAAATATTTATTTCCATTAGCTGCAGGAGACAACTGGCAAGTGAGGAGGCTGAGAGAGCCCAGTCCCTCTCCGTCACTGCAACGGACATATTATATTATGGAAGCACCTATGAAAAATAGAGTGTTCACAACATATCTGGTAACACAGATAGCTTCTGGGTGTACTTGAAAGCAGTTTGTTTGCGTCTTCAATCTAACATGAAATGAAGGGAAAAATCAAATTCATAAACAGCAATGACATCGCTTACAACAGCCTATTATTTTGTATTCCCGTTTTCTGTGCCCTCAAGCCTAGCACTTCGCATGGGGCAAGTCACACTCACACGTGCATTGGTAAAAGCTATCGCCAGTGAGCCTCGAATGGGAATCAGTTCCTTGTGCAACAGACTGAAACGTCTGGTGACGTTTCATTTTGTTAAGGGAACAAAATTTTGAAGCGTAGCATCGTCACACTCAGCTGTGTAACATATAGCTCACGTTTCGGGCTTATTTTCACCAAAAGGTCTTAAAGAAACAAGGCATTGTAGGGTTTCTGTTGCTTTCTTATGTATTTATGGGCATGGTGGCCATGGGTTGCAGGAACAATAGAAATTTTAATAATAAAAAAAAAGACACAGGACTCAACTTTTTTTTCTCCTTTAAAGCAATCTGGGATGGTTCAACAATTCAATTAAAAAAAAAACTGATTTCTGTTGTGGTTTCAGCAGCTACATGTGCGCATGGAGGATCCCTCAGTTTTGATCTGGCTTTCTTCTCTCTCTCCTTTCTCTTTTCAAGGCTGAAAAGGAGTTCTGGTTTAGAATAGATATGTCCTAAACACTGGGCTTGCAGCAACAGAGCTGTAATACTGGCTCTGACAGCATCTTGCCTCATAAATGCCAATAATATGTTCTCACTGCATGTGGATGAAGTCAGTATTAAAATACATAAGCTGCAGCAATCAGTTATGCATAACTTTTAGACTCAAAGGTCCATGGTCTCTTGTTTCCTTCTTTCTGGCCTGTTATAAAAATAATTTTGGTTACAAGGGTCTACACAGCACCAATTGTATTTCAAAAGCAGCATCTTTACTCAGCCATCCAAATAACTCTACAAGTACACATGCTCAAATAGCTTTTCTCTTTTACTTCCATGGCTGAAAAAGACCAGTAATTGCGGTAGATTTTGTCTCAATCAAAAATTATTCGGCAATTATTAAAACCATCAATTACAACGCCCTAAAAATACCCACATCCACTGCATTAGATGAGAAGCTCCCCTGACATGCAACTGTATAATAGGGGAATTTTGCCTGCAGTTGACGGACCCTGTGTTCTGTCATAGCAGAAGAAACAGGTCTCTAACAGTAAAAAAGCATTTCATAAAACTTTGTCATATATAAAATATCTTATTATTGTGACCATTCCACTTATGATTAAAGCGTAACCTAAGTGTTTGCTCCGCCTCCTGCTGTGGGACGGTCAGGGGTCATATAACCTCAAAAAAGTAAGAGCACATCTGTCTCCCAGGCTGACGAGAGCAGTGGGCTCCATTACACGGTTTCTCTTTCAAACTCGCCGGCACGCATGCGCACATACACAAAGCACCCACGGCTTTTATCTTCAGGACACTTTTTTTTCCCACTTCCAAGCACCTCTCATCAGGAAAACCGCGATTGCAAAATAATTATTCCTGTCTATACCCAGCCCGGATCTCCACTGCTCATTCTTCTGATTTTGAAAGACAGAGTCTGCAACAGGAGAATGGGCTTCATTCATCTTTCTCAAACCCTTTGGTTTCCACCTTTACTGTTACAGTGAACGTCGACTTGACTCAGTAGGCCTGGGTCAAAGGCTTCATAGATACTGACGCTGAAGTGTGTTAAGAGACTAAACACCTGCTATTATGGCATAGGAAAAAATCTAGAAGTAGCAATAATAATCACAACTCTGCAGATGTGAAGGATTTTATAAGAGCCATCTAAAAATTTTCTTAAGAAATTAAAGAATTTGTAGGAGCAGTGGAATCCTATAACAAAGGTCAAAAAGTCGAATGCAATCAGATAATGATTACATTCTTTGACAAAGAATTTACCTTCTCACTCATGTGCACATCTCCCGCCTTTAGTTATGCTGAGTCTTCCTCAAGTCTCCCGTGTGCAAACATGGCGGACCGAGAAAGGCATATACTAAAGAAAGGGAGTACACTGATTAACAAAGGACTACAGGAATAAAGATTTCAGAGCAGATAAGGAATGAGCTTTTAAAGAAAAGTGCTTTACATAGGCTTCTGCAAAAAATATGACTTGGAGGCAATTCTGGAGTTTTGACACTTAGACTTTACTCAGAGATTAGGCAGAGTTGTTCTTCGGGAGGGGCAACTCAATTGAAATGTAAGACAAAAAGAATTGTTCAGTTATGACATCACATAATCCCAGGGAAGAACTGGGAATCAAAACTCCATTTGATTAAAACTTCCCACTTCTAATGCAAAGTGCAAGAGCAAGGGCTTCAAATGACGACACAGGCAGGAAAGTCACAACACCCTCTCCTATACGACTGGGCTTTTCTCCTACAATACTCCCTCACGCACGCCACAGACCTCCTGTTAGCTAACTCTCAACTCTCTGGGCACCTGGATCCATTACTTTTCTGGATCCTTTCTAAAGTCAGGCCGCTGGTCCCAACAATTTAAGGTAATGAAAAAGATACCTAGATATGAGGAAATACATTTGATAAGCAAAAATGAAAGAACTTGGGAATGTGACATATTTCATACTATGGATTGAAGGTTGATACAATATGTGCGAATGCGGACGTGGACACTGTTACATACAGAGACCAGGCTGCTCTGCCTGTGTGGCCAAACAGCAAGTTTTCCTGGAGTTTTAACTCTCCGTCTGCTCCTCCTCCAGATCCTGACAGAGTTATAGGTGCTAACTGAGTACCTGAGATCAGAATCAGGTTAAAAAATGCTTAAAACACTAAATGATTTCAAAAGGGAGAAATGAAGGAAAAACCCGTCCCCTCCCCCCTTGAGAAATGAGAAGTTACGTATGGACAGAATGAAGCTGCTAAGTAAACATGTGCTGACACCAGTCAAAATGAAAAAACGGAACCACAACGGGAAAGGAGGGAGAACGAGAGAACCCGGAAGGACGGGGGAGAGAAGTGCTGGCCCTCCCTGGAAAGGTCTCTGCTCCTGATTTAAATACTCAGGTTACCTTCCTGCAGAGGACACAGTGTCTCTCTTCACAAGCATCCCGAAATGGCCAGGACGGCCACGCACAGACATGTCCCAGTGAACACGTACGGAGTCGGGGGCTTCCTGGTCACCTCTCATGAGGGAGGGCTCATGGACTGGAGATGTGGCCAATTCTGCTGGCTGAGCTGAAGAAATCTGTGGTAGAAAATACCAAAAATGGCCCCCTACCCATCCTAGGGGGAAAAAATATACAAAACCCCCCCTGAAACTGAAACAGAACAAAACGAAAACAACCTTCTCCCTCCTAAAGAAAACCACATTGGAAACCAATGCCCTGCGAGAAGTCCTCATGTATATGCTTTGACAAGGCTCGTAGAGGTTATTTTGTTTTGGATTCCACAATAATTTTATCTCCATCCCTAATGCCGAAAGAATGCAATGCACGAGAGCTGTACTTCATTTCCTCTGGGCCAAAGGGCGCTTCATGGTCAAAATAGTAGAGAAGCATGTTGCTTGTGGGTAACTGCACGAGAGTTTTTAATTGTTTCTTTAGTTCTGCAACTGTTTGGTCCAGACGAATGCTCATTTCTTCCACCTGATCATTAAAGTGGACTTCTACTTTCGCACTGCTCTGGGGTCTTAGGTCCACTTCTGCCAAGGGCTCCAACTTCCCATATTTTGTAATCAGTTCATGATATCTAGAAGGAAAAAAAAACAGTGTCAGCTTAAGCCACTAGCATATGGACTATGGGCTTTTTCAGAACTATAGGCAAATGACACTGCTACCACCCTATTCTAATATTATCTCCATCTAGCTACTTGGCGAATTATTTATGTAACCAGTGATCTGACAGTTGCCCTTTTCAGGCCACAGTAAAGCCACATCCTTGTGGATAGAAGAACTTGTCCTAAAGATGGTCACCATGCTTGCTGTTAATCACTATATAAGAATAGGCTTCGAGAGGAAAGGAGAACCGACAAAGGTAGACACTAGCAGGATGTCAGAGAGAGGTCTAATCACTCTGTAGAAGTTCCTTTTTGGATGCCATCATCAAGAAGGGCAGATATAGAAGCACACGTGCCTTGGTGAGAGATGGAAAGACAGAAGCAGGGAACGCAACGTACAAACAACAACAACAAAAGTCTAGTTGTATGTGAGGTATTAATCCAGCTTTTCCAGTGATGCCTTGTTTGAGCGTTCCGGCCTGATCTTGTTGGCTGCAGTACAAAGATTTCATGGAAGACTCCAGAACACATTCTCATGAAAAAATGGCCCAATGTTCATAGCAGCACTCTCTACAATAGCTAAAACATGGAAAGAGCCTAAGTGTCCATCAACAGATGAATGGATCAAGAAGATGTGGTTTATCTATACCATGGAATACTACATGGCAATGAGAAAGAATGAAATCTGGCCATGTGTAGCAACATGGATGGACCTTGAGGGTGTTATNCAGAGAAGGACAAATACCATATGTTTGCACGTATAGGAGGATTAGGAGGAACTTGACGGAGGACCAAGGGGGAGAAGAAGGGCGGAAATGGTGGGGGAAAGGGAGAGAGGCAAACCATGAGAGACTCTTGAATGCTGACAAAAACTGAGGACTGATGGATGTGGGGGGGAGGGGGGGATGGGCATGAAGGAGGGCACTTTGGGGATGAGCACTGAGTGTTATGTAGAAACTAATTTGACAATAAACTATTTGTAAAAAAAAAAAAAAAAATGGCAAATGGCAAATGAGGAATATGAGTTCCTTGATCAAGGCGGGAATAAAGAGCAAAAGATACTACAAGAAAGGCGAGTTACAGAGGACAGAGGTGAGAGTAGGGCCCACAAAGTCAAGTTTCCCATGTGGAAGATCCTGTCTCTACTGCCAGCCTGGGAATCTGGGTCTGATTTTACTGAGGAAGCTGAGCAGTTCCTACAAACCAGAGAAGGAAAAAATGATGGAAAAAACCTGATCTCAGCTTTATTATAACCAAGACACACGGACGTTAATTCAGGATCCAAGTACAGTGGTCATGTATGACTATTCCCCCACCTCCCTGTTCCTACTTCTGGCTTTAACTCCATTACATCAATGTTATAAGGTCGGTAGAAACATTAAAGATACAGACGTCTGTGGTTAGGGATGAAGGTAATCTTTTTCATCAAAGGGAAAAACAGGTTATGGTAAAATAGTACTGGCTTTGGAGTCAGAAGACCTGACTTCAGAATCCTGACTCCATCTCATAATTAGCTATGTGACTTATCGACTCAATCCCTTTGAATCTCAGTTTCTGCATTAGTAAAACTGGGATTAAAAAGTCTGCCCTTCCTACGTTATAAAAGTCAAGAGAATTATATAAAATAATAGATGAGTAAGTACTTTGTAAATTCTAAGTTTATATGCCAATAGAAAATGTCGACATTACCTTCCTATTCTGGAATTTACAGTATTAAAACACACATACCCTTTGGAAAATAAATAATTGACATCTATTTAGAACTTCTTGGAAAAGATGGTGGCATGATGATATACAGAATCTTCTTCTCCCAGAACTTTTGTCAAAAATGGTTATTTTTTAAAAAGGGTAAGAATATCACCAGCAACAACTAACAAAAGAAGAGAGGGAGTAACATTATTGTGATAGCCTTTTAGAAAGGAACCAGTGCTATGTACTATGTAGTTCTGCTAGCAAAGATTCCAACCCAACCCCCAGGGTCCATTATGGAGAAAGAAGATAAAGACCAAACCCTGAGCGCACTAACACTTTCCAATTTACAGAAAATTGGGCTTAAGGGATAAGGAGCTAGCCAGGAGAAAGACTGAAGAAACACCATGGGGACTAGAAGCCTCTACATACCACTGCCAGGATGTCAAGATCTTAGCAAAGGAAAACAGAACAAAACAGAGTAAGTTCAAACAAACAAAAAGCGAATCTACCAGGACTTGAAATTTTCCAAAGCTCCAAACTGAAAAAGTGAAATGATTCAAACTCTACCTCCATCTCCTCATATATGACTTCAAACAAGTGAAACTAGGCTATGGTAATTTAACAAAATCTCAGAAAAGACAGCAGAACCCAAGAGGCCAGATAAAAGCTAACCCAACTCCAGAGATGTTTCTTTCCCCTTCAGACTACAGAAAAGTAGAATTATAGCACCTCAGCTCTTACTCTCAAACTCTGCCCAGCAGGGACAGAAGAAACATTGGTGAAGGGGTCAAGGAGAGTTTACTTACACTATGTTTTAGTAAAGAGATGGTCTGGAGAGAGGTATCCACTTTCAAGGCTAAGCGAGAAGGCACAAAATGGCAACTAAGCATATCCCACAGCAAAAGGAAGAAAAGAAACATAAAGTAAAAGGCAGAGGCGGAACTCCATGTGAAAGAAAACATAATCCAAGGAAAGTGGCCTTGAATTTAGTGCATGAATATGATAAAACAAGAACTCAAAGATGAATGCCAGCAGAATGAGATGAAAAGAAAAACTACAGAGCCAAATGACACAAATGGAGAACTCGCAACACAACACCAATGCTTACCAACTAAATAAATCAGAAAGTATGACCTGGGAATATTATACCTTGCCAAGTTTTGTTCAGAAACATATTTAAAAGGCAATTACTCTGGGGTGCTTGGGTGGCTCAGTCAGTTAAGCATCCCACTCTTGATTTAGGCTCAGGTCATGATCTCACGGTTGGTGAGTTCAAGCCTTGCGTTGGGCTCTGTGCTGACAACACAGAGTTTGCTTTGGTTTCTCTCAGCCCCTCCCCTGCTCTCTCTCTCTCTCTTTCTTTCAAAAATAAATAAATAACATTAAAAAAAAAGAATCAATTATTCAGTAACAAGAACTTAGGGAATAGGGGCACCCATGAGTCCTTCTGAAAAAGAAAAACACTGCTCAACAATGAGAATAAAGAACTAGTGGTAAGCTCTAAATGTATTTAAATATTAAAACTAAAACTTAAAATAATAATTATATAATCTTAGACTTATTTATACCTGACACTATGGCCAACTGAATTAATCTCAACCATAAACATATTTGTACACAAAATTATGACTTACTGGCAGAAACTAGCCTACTTGCTACAACTGGCCAAGTCTATCTACAAATTAAATGACCTGTAAGTTTAGACACTCTAAGGTCCTACAGTTTTCTCAATATCAGCATATCCAGAAATAATTCATTGCCACCCCGTAAGCATCTTTTCTTTTGGTCTTTCTTATGTCAGTAAATGGCACCAGAAAGTATCCACTCATCCTAGCCAGTAACTGGACAGTCATCCTGATTCCTTCCTATCCCTCTTCCCCACCTCTCCAGTTCCATCAATAGCCATGATCCACCAGTTCTATTCCTAAACGTTTCATGAATCTATCTGCATCTCCTTTGCCCACTTGCCTTGTAAATTCGAGCCACTGTCCTTAATAACCTGGATTGCTGGAGCTTTCTGTGGATGAGCTTCCTCAACATCTGCTTCAACCTCCTCTAGAATGCCTTCTTCCTGGATTTCCAAGACTGGAAAGCTGAAAACTACATTTCCCACACTTCTTTGCAGGTGAGCTTCAGTTTCTACTAGTTACATTCAACAGTCCTGGGGACAGATATAATGGATCTAGCAGATGGTGTGGGAACAGGTTGGGCACAGGCTCCCTAATTACCAAATGGCAGTTCAAACACTGCATTCCCAGGGTCGATACCCCTGGCAGCAGTCTGCTGATCCCCAGATCAGCTAAGATGCCGTGCTCCACCACCAACGACAGCAAGCAGCTTCACGAGCTCCTTATCTGCTGACTCTAGGAGAGCCTGCGGTGCCACTGGGGGGCCAGTCTGCAGCACCGTTCTAAAGGTAATCCTAGGGACACAGCCATTCCAAAAATGTCTGTTAGCACCTTTCCCCCTGCGTTAAGTCCCTTCCTTGTGAACATGGCTAGTGTGATTTCCGTTATCTGTAAAACCAAATCCCAAATCATACGCCTTCAAATTGTTTCCCATAACTTCAGGGTGGCCCCAAATGGACTCTTGTCTACATTATAGCCACGATGATTGTTATAAAACACAAATGTGACCACATCACTCCTCAACTGAAAATCACGTAAAGCCCTCAAGAAAAAAGCCTGAACTCTACGACTGTGGAAGGCACAATTTGGGTCCCCATGATATTCAGCCCCTGGTGCTATTCTCAAGATTATAGTGTGTCATATGGCACTGTTGACCTTCAGACAGAGAGATTCACTCGCTGAGCCTAACCTAAGCATATGAGCTCTTAAAAGCAGCAAAGTTTCTCCAGGCAGCAGCAGAGCTGGAAATCAAGAGAGATTCCAAGCATGAGCGAGGCTGATATATCATTGCTGGCTTGAAGATGAAGGTGGCCACAGGGGAGGCAGAAGAAGGAACAGAATTCTGCCGGTGTTCTGAATGAGCCAGAAAGGGGCTTCTTCTCCAGAGCTTCCCGTAACACACAGAGCCCTGCCAGCCCCTTGATTTTGGCCTTGTGAGACCCTAAGCAGAGAGCCCGGTTAGGCCACACTGTGCCCACACCTCTGACGCACAGGAACTGTGACATAACACACTGTGACATAACACACTGATAGTGTTATAAGGCACTAAGTTAAGGGTAAATTGGTACAGCAGCAGTAGAAAACTGAGTGACTATAAAAGGCTCCTCATTATTTGGTTGCTTCATAAGTCTCCAAACTTATTTTGTACCATCAACATCACCACTTCTGCACCTTCATTGCCACTTGTTTAAACCTTAAAATTAATGTTTATTTATTAATTTGCAGGTAAAACCAATAGGCTTTTGCATATAGATGGAAATTTTGATATGGGTTCTAACCAATATTCACTCTTTATTCTATAAAAATGAAGGAAAAGTGTCAGAGTTGTGAATCAGTACACACCCTCAATACACTCCTCTAAAGATTACATATATAAAAAGTGTGATTTTAAGAGAGTATGTTTAATCCCCATTTTCTTATTTTGGATTATCTTTAAGCAGGGCAAATCAGTAAATATAAAGAAATCATGATTTTCCAAAATGCCCAGTAAATTTCAGATCCCAGTTTTTTCCTGGTCTTCCAGTTTAGGTATTTTATTCACTATTCAACAGTCCATCCAAACTGAACTATAGCTACAAACTCGGTATTATCTGAGCTTTTCTCAGCATTGGCCCCACAGCTACAGTTTTAAAAGGTAAATGGTTTCTGATGACTAAGTATTCTTCAAAACAAATAATCTCTATTTATATTAGTATTCTCAATCAATCAGTACTTTATAGGTCTCACTTCTGAAGTGGGCAAAACGCCACAAACCCACCTTGAAAATTACTGACAAGGGTGTATTGCAATAATCAAATGCTAAAATATAATATATACTATATTTCTGTTCAGAAGTTCTTTTTAAAACAAATGTTTATTTATTTTGAGAGAGAGCAAGAGAGATGGTGGGGGAGGGGCAGAGAGAGAAAAGGAGATAGAGAATCTCAAGCAAGCCCCAGGCAGTCAGTGGAGAGCCCAGTGTGGGGCTTGATCCTACACACGTGTGAGATTATGACCTGAGTCGAAATCAAGAATCAAGATGCCTAACCAACTGAGCCACCCAGGTGTCCCTGGAATCTTTATTTTAAATATGGCTATCCTGGGGCGCTTGCGTGGCTTAGTCAGTTAAGTGTCTGACTGGCTCAGATCATGATCTCATGATCCATGGGTTCGAGCCCCATGTCGGGCTCTGTGCTGACAGCTCAGAGCCTGGAACCTGTTTCAGATTCTGTGTCTCCCCCTCTCTCTGTCCCTCTCCCATTCACACACTCTCTCTCTCTCACTCACTCAAAAATGAATAAATGTTAAATAAATAAATAAATAAGGCTATCTTACTGTAAAATAAATCCCTAATACATACATCTCTTTAAGGAAATGTGACAAATAAAACATGAAAAATCTCTGATGGTTTGTTTGGGTGAACCAAATCACTTAATAACTAAAATAAAAACATTAATTTTGTTTACTTTGTTTCCCCAGCCATTCTGAAGGACTCAAAATAAATTCCAAACATGTGACTGCTGGCATTTAATCTCTCTTGTTATCCTATGCTTTCTCTCATTTTATTATGGTATCATACCATGGCATATGAAAGAAATCTGAATTCTACAACTGGGCTTTCATACACCACTAAAACAGTTTTCTCAAGGTCACTGATACTCTCTTTATTAAACACATCTTAGACACAGAAAGGATCTCAGAGATCTACACATTTTACAGATACAGTAATTAGGGCCAGTTTGTGAACCCACAGTCTAATAGCTCTGATGGAAGGTAGAAGGTAGTGCTCAGGTCTTGTTCTCAGATTGTCATTCTGTCTTAATTCTCATCACTTTTATGGTTTGCTAGAGTACTGAATACTGTTCTGGAAATTCTCTTCTCCCTTCCATATTTCAAATGCCCCTCTTCAATCTCTTTTTAGGGGTTCTCATTGCTCTTTTGACCATCTACACTTGGGTAGTTCTCAAGGTTCCTTCCTGGAATCTCTTCCCTTTTCTGTTTATGATCTTCCATCACAGATCTCATTCTCTTACTTAGCGTGAGCCATAGATGTTTACTCACTGGTTTTCTTCAAGCTTCTATATTTTACTTACCTCCAGGAATATTTATTCTCACCCCTCACATATAGCAAAGTACTTGAACTGAACTTACTATTTTTCATATAGTTTTTCATCAAGGCTTAAGTCATAGAATTTGTTTCAAGTCACTATTTCTTAAACTCAAGTGCTATTAAATTACCTAGTGAATGGATAAACAGAGTGTGGCCTATCCATACAATACAATACAATAAAGCAGTGAAAAGAATTACTATGATCTACATTTATCAACATGTTAAGGACTTTGATCAAAATGACTCCATAAATTCACATTTTAATATACTTCTGCTTCAAACACAGAGATTTAAAATGGATAAAATATGATAGCTTGAATTCCAAAGAGGCAGTCTGGCCTCAGAAATAATAGACATTTCTATGGACCAGACACAGAAAAGAAATACAAAGCATATAAGTAAACTGCAGGACCACTGGACTCCAAAGCCAAAGCAAGTGGTGGAGGTCAGGAGCTAAAGTCCTGTTAGTCAAAGGAGATTAAAAGTACTCTATGGGAGAGGGAGGAACTCAAGCCAGGTTCATTGCATGAAGCAGGGATAGAGTTGGAGGCATGTAAGGCTGGACAGAAAACAAGAATGCAAAAAACTGCTGCAGATTCAATGTTCTTCAGAGCACAGGGTCTAAATAAAAGAATAAAAAAGACAGCTCTAGTGCCAGGAATTGAATAAAATCACCTGCTGCCTAGGTGACTAGACATGTACTAACTATAATTACTGTGGGACAGGAGTCTGGGAAGCTAGTTAGAGAGACGGCAAAACCATTAGCTAGGTAGAGGTAAACTCGAACAGGAAGACATAACAATCTTCAGTGTGTATGTACCTAACAAAACAACTTCAAGATGGACAAAAATGGATAGAACTGAAGGTACAAATAAACAAATCCATGATTACAGTTGGAGACTACAACACTCCTTTCTCAATAACTGATAGAATAAGCAGACAGAATATTATTAAAAACATTAAAGATATGACTACTACTAAAAATTTGATCTGACATTTATAAAACATACTTCCTAACATTAGACCACACATGTTTTTCTGGTACATGTGGAGTACTGACCAAAACAGACCCTGTTCTGGGCCAAAAATACATCTCAACTGGTTTAAAAGAATCAGAATAATGCAAAGTATGTTATCTTACTGCAATGAAATTAAACTAGAAATCATTAACAGAAAGATAGTTGAAAAATCCCCACATATTTGGAAAATACACAACATATATGTAAATAATCTATGGATAAAAAAGAAAGTCACTAGAGAAAATTAGAAAATATCTAACTTCAGTGAAAATGAAAATACAATATATTAAAAAAGTATAGAATGTAGCTAACACAGTGCATAGAAGAAAATTTACATAATTAAATGTCTGTAAGAGAAAGAAGGTCTCAAATCAGTGACATAAACTTTTACCTTATGAAGCTAGAAAAAGATGATCAAATTAAACCCAAAGCTAGAAGTAATTATTAAAAAGGTATTAGCAGAAATCAGTGAAATAGAATGCGGAAAAACAAAAAAGAAAACCAATAAAACCCAAATCTGGATCTTAAGGTGAGCAAATTAGAGAAACCACTAGCCAAACTGAACAAGAAAAGAAGATATCAGTATCAGGATTGAACAAAGGGACATCACTATAGACCCTACAGACATTAAAGGTTTATAATAAGTGAATATTATGAACAGATTTATGCCCATAAATTCAATAACTAAGATGAAATGGATTTTTTCAAAGACGCAAATTACCAAATCTCATTCAAGAAGGAACAGATAACTTGAATCAAGTTATAGCTCTTAAATAAAGTTAATCATAGTTTAAACTTCCAGCAAAGAACACCAGGCACAGATGGCTTCACTGACAAAATTCTACAAAATATTTAAGAAAGAAATAATATTAATACTACAGAAACTCTTTTAGAAAAGAGGAGAGAAAACCCACAAATTCATTTTATGAGGCAAATGCCATCCCAATATTAAATGACACAAAGACATTACAAGAAAAGACAATTACAAATCAATATCCCTCATGAACAGATGCAAAAGTCATCAACTAAATATGAAAATGAAATCCACCAGCATATAAAGGAGAGAATACATAACCAAGTGAGATTTATCCTAGAAATTTAAGGCTGGTTAAACATTTACAGCCAATGTTACATCACTATATTGACATGCTAACTGAGAAAAACTATAAATTTTTCAACAGATGAAGAAAACGTGTAAGAAAAAAAATAAAAAAATAAAAATGTTTAGAGTTATATAGATTGGAAAAGAAAACACACATTGTACTTCATAGACAACATGATTGTCTACAATAAATTTATAATAAGTCTACAATAAAAGAACTAGTAGAATCAATATGTTTAGCAGGGTTGTAGAATACAAAGTCAATATACAAAAATCACATGTATTTCTTTTTTTTACATTTTTTAATGCCTTTATTTTATTTTTTTTTAACGTTTATTTATTTTTGAGACAGACAGAGCATGAGCAGGGGAAGGGCAGAGAGAGAGGGAGACACAGAATCTGAAGCAGGCTCCAGGCTCTGAGCTGTCAGCACAGAGCCCGATATGGGGCTCGAACCCACAGACCGTGAGATCAGGGGAGAGAGAGAGAGAGAGCGAGCGAGCAGGGGAGGGGTAGAGAGAGAGGGAGACACAGAATCTGAAGCAGGCTCTAGGCTCTGAGCTGTCAGCACAGAGCCCAATGTGGGGCTCAAACTCACAGACGGTGAGATCATGACCTGAACCACCCAGGTGCCCCAAAAATCACATGTATTTCTATATCTAGCAAATGAACAATTGAAAATTGAACATATAAAAAGTACTATTTTTAACAGGGCTAAAACACATGAAATCCTTATGTATAAATGTAACAAAATATGAGCAGGATCAAATGTGGAAAAATACAGGACACTAATTTCTGAAAGGAATCAAATAAGACATAAATACATGGAGAAATATACTGGTTCATGAACAGGAAGACTCAATATTATTAAGATGTCAATCCTGCTCAAACTGTCCTACAAGATTCCACATACCTGCAATCAAAATCCCAGAAGAATTTTTTTTTTAGAATTCAACAAGCTTATCCTAACATTTATATTAAAAGGCACAGGAACTAAGGTAGCCAAAATAACTTTGAAAAGAAGATCAAAGTTGAAGGACCAACACAACCTGAATTTCAAGACTTACTATAAAGTGACAGGAATCAAGACAATGTGATACTAGCAAAAAGGGTAGACACACAGATTAATGGAAAAGAACAGAGAATCCAGAAGTAGCGTCTACTTATATGGTTAACTGATTTTCAACAAAAGTATAAAATCAATTCAATAGAGAAGGGACAGTCATATCAATAACTACTGCTAGAACAATTGACACTCATATGCCAAAGTTTTAACAAAACAAAAAAAACTCATGCCCTACCCCATATACAAAAATTAGCTCAAATGAATCAAAAGCTTAAATCTAAAACTTAATACTATAAAGTGTCTAGAAAACATATGAAAATCTCTGTGATCCTGAGTTAGTAAAAAATTTCTTAGATATCACACCAAAAGCATGATCAATAAAGGGAAAAAGAACAGTGAGTTGAATGTCTTCAAAATTTTCTTTACTGCTTTTGAAAGAAAGTGTTAGAAGAATGCAGTGGCAGGGGCGCCTGGGTGGCTCAGTTAAGCATCTGACTTCAGCTCAGGTCATAACAACACGGTTCGTGAGTTCAAGCTTCACATCAGGCTCTGTGCTGACAGCTCAGAGCCTGGAGCCTGCTTTGGATTCTTTGTCTCCCTCTTTCTCTGGTCTTCCCCAACTCATGCTCGCTTTCTCTCTCTCTCTCTCTCTCTCTCTCTCTCAAAAATAAATAAAACATTAAAAACTTTTTTTAAAAAGAAGGCAATGACAAGCCAGACTGAGAGAAAAAAATGTAACAAACACACACGTGGTAAGGAATATATATCTGGTGTATATAAAGAACTCTCAAAATCCAATAATAAGAAAACAAATAGCCTACTACAAAAATGGGCAAAAGATTTTAACAGACACTTCACCAAAGAAGGTATCTGGATGGCAAAGAAGCTCCTAAGAGTATGCTCAACATTACTGGTCATTAGGGAAATGCAAATTAAAGCCGCAATGAGTTACCACTATACATCTATTAGAATGACTAAAATTGAAGAAACAAAAGGAAACAAAAAACAGAACAAAAACAAAACAGGAATAAGAAATTGAAAATTCCGAGTGGTGATGAGGATGTGGAGCGACAGGAACTCTCACGTGTTGCGAGCGGGAAAGCAAAATGGTGTACCGCTTTAGAGAACAGCTTAGCAGGTTAAACATACACTTTCCATGTGACTCAGCAATTCCACTTCTGGGTATATATGCAAGAGAAATGAGAAGTGTATTCACACAGAAACCTGTAACTATTTATCACAGCTTTCTTAAAAAGTTGCCAAAAAAAAAAAAAAAAAAAAAGAAAACACCCCAAATGTAGTTTAGCTGACAAATGGCTAAACTGTGTTACATCTGTATGTAAGGACACTACTGAGCAGTAAAAAGGATCTCACTGGTGATATACACAGGATAGAGGAATATCAAATGCATCATGTTAAGTAAAAGAGACGAGGCTCAAAGGGCTGCCTGCATCTCTTTTCAGAAAATGACAGAAGTACTAGACAGACAATGAGCAAGAACAGGGATTTGCACAAAACAGTCAATCATTAGTATCCAATTGACATATACAGAATTCTACACCCAACAATAGCAGAATACACATTTTTGAAGTACATGAAATAATCACCAAGATAGGCCATAAAGTTAACTTTAATAAATTTAAGAGAACTGACATTACCTAGTATATGTTCTCAGACCATAAGAGAACCAAAGTAGAAATCAGTGACAGAAAGGTCACAATTTAGGAAAGGTCCTAAATACTTGGAAATTAAACCTCTAAATAATCTACAGTTCAAAGAGGAAGGCTCCAATAATTTTTTAAAAACAAAGAGCGGAATGAAAATTAAAATATAACATATCAAAACATGTGGGATGGCAATAGTGCTATGAGTGAAATTTCGAGCACTAAATGTTTATTAGGAAAGATCTCAAATCAATTGTCTACATTCCTACCTCAAAAGCTAGAAAAAAAAGAGAAAATCAAGCAAAAGGAAGGAAATAATAAAGACAGCAGAAATCAAAATGACATTTTTAAAAAAAGGAAAACAAGTAAACACTGAAAACTCTAAAACATTGCTGAAATAAAGACAAATAAATGAAAAAAATTCCATGTTCATAGATTAAAATATTTAATATTATTAAGAAGTTATACTAATCAAAGTAATATTTGATTAGTAATCAAAGTAATACAGTAATCAAAGTAATACAGATTCCATGCAATCTCTATCAAAATTCTGATAGCATTTTTTGCAGAAAAAGAAAAAATCATCCTCAAATTCATATGGAATATCAAAAGACGCTATATAGCCAAAATAATTTTGAAAAGGAAGAATGAACTTGGAGGACTCACACTGCCTTACTTCGAAACATTACAAAGCTATAGTAATCAAAACAGCTTGGTACTGGGCATAAAGACACACATATAGGCCAATACAAGAGAATAAACAGGCCAAAAATAAAACAACATGTATGTGGTAAATGATCTTCAATAAAGGTGTCAAGACTACTCAATACAGAAAGAACAGTGCTTCAAAAATTGAATATCCACATGCAAAAAAAGTGAAAGTAGACACTCATCTTTTTTTATTAAAAAATTTTTTTTAATGTTTTATTTCTGAGAAAGAGAGAGAGAGAGAGCATGAGCAGGGGAGGGTCAGAGAGAGAGGGAGATACAGAATCTGAAGCAGGCTCCAGGCTCTGAGCTAGTTGTCAGTACAGAGCCTGACATGGGGCTCGAACCCACGAACCGTGAGATTATGACCTGAGCTGAAGGCGGACACTTAACCGACTGAGCCACCCAGGCGCCCCAAGAGTAGACACTCATCTTAACTGTATACAAAAATTAAGTCAAAATGCATTAAAGACCTAAATGTACAACCCAAAACTATAAAACTGCTAGAAGAAAACATAGGGGAAAAGTTTCATTGACATTGGATTCGGCAATAATTTCTTGGATATTATACCAAAAGCACAGGCAACAAAAGCAAAAATAGACAAATGGGATTACATCAAACTTAAAAACTTGTGTGCATCAAAGGATACAATGAGCAGACAAAAGGCTAATTTGCATAATTGGATAAATTATTTACAAATCATGTATCTGATAAGGGATTACTATCCAAAATATATAAAGAATTCCTTCAGCTCAATAACAAAAATCTTTAAAAAACAGATTTAAAAATAGGCAAAGGACTTGAACAGACATTTTTTCCAAAAATGGCATACAAATGGCCAACAAGCATATGAAAAGATGTTCAGCATCACTAGTAATTAAAGAAATACAAATCAAAACAACAGTGAAATTCCACCTCACACTCATCAGGATGGCTACTTCCAAAACAAACAAACAAACAAACAAACAAACTACATACATATACACAAAATAATAAGTGCTGGTTGGTGGAGAAGTTGGAACTGTTGTGCACTCTTGGGGTGGTTGTAAAATGATACAATCACTATGGAAATAAACACTATGGTGGTTCTTCAAAAATTAAAAAGTGATTTACCACAGGATCTAGCTATCCCACTTCTGGGATTTGAAGAATTAAAAAGCTGGGTCTTGAAGAGAAATCTGTACATCCATGTTCACAGCAGCATTATTCGTAATAGCCTGAGGTGGAACTAACCCAAATGTCTACTGAGGGATGAATAGTTAAATAAAATGTGTATATACATACAATAAAATATTATACAGCCTTAAAAAAAAGGAAATCCTGCCACACGCTACAACATGGATGAACCTTGAGGACATTATGCTAAGTGAAATCAGTCACAAAAAACATACTGTATGGTTTCACTTATAGAAGGTAGCTAGAATGGTCAAATTCATAGAGACAGAAAGAATAATAATTGACAGGTGACTGCAAGTGGTTAAGAGTGGGTAATGAGAAGGTGATGTCTAATGGGTATGAAGTTTCAGTTATACAAGATGGAAAATGTTCTGGAGATGTGCTGTGCAACAATAGAAGTGTACTTAATAAAACCAAACTGTGCACTTAAAAGTGGTTTAGGTAGTAAATTTTATGTTATGTACATTTTACCATAATTAAAAGACAGTTAAGATGGTAACTTTTGTTATATGTATTTTACTACAGTGAAAATATAAAAAAATTTTTAAATGACAAAAAAAGTAACATCAATTGTACACAACTTTTCCAGAATACAGAAGAGAAGGGGACACTTACCAACTTATTTTATGAAGCCAGTGTTACCCTGATACCAAAAGCACATAAAATACATTTAAAAAAAAAAAAGAATACTACATACTGATATCTCTTATGACCTTAAACACAAAAATCCTCAACAAAATATTAGCAAACCAAATCCAACAATGTAAAAAAAGAAACATACACTATGATAAAGAGGAATTTATTCTAGGTATCTAATGTCAGTTCAACATTTGAAAATCAATCAGTATAGCTCCCATATCAATAAGCTGACCAAGAGAAAGATTAATTGACACAGAAAAAGCATTTGAAAAGAACTGATATCCATTTATGACAAAAACTTTCAGCATTTTAGAATAGAGGGGAACTACTTAAACTTGATAAAGAGCATCACTGAAAAATCCATAGCTAACATTATACTTAGTGGTAAAAGACTGCTTTTCCCTAAGACTGGGATCAAAGCAAGGATGTCCACTCTTACCACTCGTATGCAACACAGTACTGGAAGTTCTAGCCACTGCAATAAGGCAAGAAAAAGAAAAAGGTCATACAGATTGGAAAGGCATAAATAAAATTTTTGTATTTGCAAATGACATGAAATACTCAGGTTGTAAGTCTAACAAAAGATTCATAAGACTTGTATGTAGAAATTATAAAATGCTGATGGAAGAAATTATAAAGGCCTAAATAAATGAAGAGACATACTGTGTTCATGCATTGGAAGATCCAATATATTAAATGTGTCAATCTTCCCCAAACCGATCTATAGGTTTGATAAAATTCCTATCAAAACCTCTGCAAGGTTTTTTGTAGACAGAGACAAACTTAGTCTAAAATTTGTATACAAAGGCAAAGGTCCTAGAATAACTAAAATATTCTTGAAGAATAAAGTGGGAAGAAGCTTATTATATAGCTACAAGACAATGTGGTCCTTGTGGAATAATAGACACATAAATCAGTGGAACAGAATAGAAAACCCAGATATATACCCACAGAAATACACTCTCCCGATTTTTTTTTTAAAGTTGCAAAATAATGCAATGGGGCAAGCAGCCTTTTCAACAAATGGTGCTGGAAAACTGAACAAGAGGTTAAAAAAAAATGAGCCTCAGCTTAAACTTCCCACTCTGTCAATTACACCTCAATAAACCTGACTTTAAACAAAGGAAACTACTAAAAAAAATAATCATTTAGCAGGACCAATGAAAAAAAGAGAGAGAGAAAAGCAGAAATAAACACTATTTGGAATGAAAAAGGAGATGACTATTGATATAGAACTTTTCTTTGATCACAAAAGATCAACTATACAAAGGGGGTATATATATGTATATGTATGCAAATATGTAACAAGGGCATTATAGAATGTCATTAAAGATTTACTGTTAAGTAAAAAAAGCAAGACTATGTACAAAAATTATGCACTAAATAGCAATGGTAACTGTAACAAGAAAACAGTGCCAATAGTTGCCTAGGGACCAAATATCTGATTAGCTGCTAAGGATAAAAGTGGGAAGAGGGGCACCTGGGTGGCTCAGTTGGTTAAGCATCTGACTCTTGATTTTGGCTCAGGTCATGATCTCATGATTTGTGAAGCTGAGTCTTGTGTTGGGCTCTGTGTCAACAGCACGGAGCCTACTTGGGAGTCTCTCTTGCCCACACTCTGCCCTCCCCTGCTCATGTGCTCTTGCTCTCTCTCAAAATAAATAAATAAACATTAAAAAAAATGGGAAGAAGACTTGGTTTACGGTCTATACCATTTCAGAAATTTTCAGTTGTGTCCCGTGTGGAAGTATTACCTAGTCCAAATGAGAATTAAATAGGATAAAGTAATTTAAAAACATAAACACCTACTCCCAAATCATAAAAATATTATGAATGACTATAAAAAGTAAAACTAAGTGAAAAAGTTACTTTAATGGAAAAACATAAAATTACCAAGCCAATTCATTTTATGAAGCTAATAATATAACCTTCAATAACAAAACCAGAAAAGAACAGTAGGAAAGAAAATTATAAACCAATATGAAATATTTAAATATGAAAATAGATGGAAACATCCCAAATAACATCATAAAATTAAATTCTGCAGTGTTGTAAAAGAACACTTAATATTTTACAACCAGGTTGAATATTGCAGGAATGCAAAGATGGCTCACCATCTGAAAAATGTATCACTAAAAATCAGATTAACATATCAAAACAACATGTTCACCTCAATACAGGAAGAACATTCTGTAAGATATCAATACTTGTTGGTATTAAAAGAAACTCTTAGAAAAACAGAGGCAGTAACTACCTTGACCTGATATGAAGGACAACTATGAAAAACAGATAGCAAAAGTCGTATTCTATATCAAGATACTTCACACTGAAACTTTGGAGGTCGTCCCTTTAAAGTGAGAAACAAGATAAAGATGCCATCTTTTACTGATAACATCACACTGGAGGACTGCCAATATAGAAACCCAAAAGAAAGTAAAGACTAACCATGTTATGCAACAGCAAGATCGATGGATCCATGACCAACATGCACAAATACACAACATTCTTCTACACCAACAATACGCAATTAGAAAGCAGTAACAGAAAAATGGTTTCATTTAAAATAGCAACAAAATGCATAAGACGTCTAGAAACAAAATTGAATATGCACGAGGCCTTTGAGAGGAAATTAGAAGTGCTGCTGAAGGATGTAAAAGATGCTCTGCATTAAATGGGAAGATTTCCTACGTTCACAGGTAAGAAGACAAAATAGTATCAAGCTGTCAATTCTCCCAAATTGGTCAGTGAGTTCACGGCAATCAGAATCCAAACTACAGCAGGATTTTTGTGGTTCTTGATAAGCCGATCCAAAAATTTATTAGGGAAATGGGGCTACAATCTCAAAGGTAATGTGAAAAACAATTAGGCGTAGAGACTTGCCCTTTCTGGGAACTCAGACCTAGCAATGTGATTTCGTGATTTTGTAATGGTACAGGAATGGACATACATACCCGTGGAGGCAGAACCATGCATGCATATAAAAAATGAGATCTATGACAGAGGTGGCATTAAAGATCAGTGGGGAATACCAATTACCCACATGAGGGCAAAAACCAAACCCTCAGCTCTCTACTTGATGTCATCTGCAAAAATAGATGCCAGGTGGATCAAAGATACACGTGTGAAAACACATTTAGAAAAAAAGCCAGGAGAGTATCTTAAGTGATGTTTGGAAAAGAAAAGATTTTGTTAAAGAAGACAGAATACAAATAAACCACAGAGTGAAAGACACATTTAATAGTAAACTTTTGACATTTCTTTTCAACAAAGTACAAAGTGAAAAGATCAGACTGAAAAGCAACAGGCTGAGAGAGGAAACTGCAGTGCATATTAACAAAGAGTTATAAAATCCCACTTTGTATTTTAATGGATATATATAATATAGTAATAGACACCAGGGATACACATCAAATTCTTGCCAGGGGTTACTTCTTGGCAGAAGCAAGACTGAGAACAGGGGCAGAAAACTACTCTAATTTCATCTATGATCCTATTACTTTTAATTAAAAAAAATAAGCTTGTAGTAAATACTAAAATATTAGTGATCACCAGTGCTGAGTAATGTGAACATGAGTATTTATTTTATCGCTCTCAATATTTTTTTTTTAATCCTAAAAAGCAAACAGAAACAAAAAAAGATAAAAGTGGCCCCTGCCCTGGCAGGGCAAAACAAAAGCTGAGATGCCAAAGACAATTTCCCTTAAGACCATGATGTGGGCATGATTCTTAATCTCCCTTTCCTTTGCAGGTATAGGCAAATTCTCATATATAACTCCAATCAAGATTAGGAAGGCAGCCTATCTTCTGCTGGGCTGGGAAAGTGGCAAGAAGTCAAAATGAAGTCCAAGGTAATTGGAATGACAAAGGCTGTAAGCTACGACGGGAAAGCTAACATTTCAGGGGCTCTCAGCAGTGTGCCAAGGAGAAAGCCCCTTTTGTTTCTCATCAGACTGGAAGCTGAATGTGAGGAGTGCTGTGTCATGGCCCTTGTCAGAGGATGATGGAGCCTGGCAATATGGAGAACCCCAGGAGACTCCTGTCCAATGTAGGAATGTTCCTTCACAACAGCAGGTCCTCTGTTTGGAAGGGATATGAGGTAACAGACGCAGTACACTAGGATTTCTCCAGCATCCAGCACAAAGTGAGCCTTCATTGAGGTGGTGTCTGAATACAAGCTGCTGCCCTGCTCTCACAATAACACGAAGATACAATCAGCTGTATTTAGAAAAGCCATTAGTCTTAAGGAGGAAAAAAAAATACTCTCCATATTTTAAAAAGCATACCACTAATGACAAGCCGATAAGCATTTGAGGAATGCCTAATATAATCCTTGACATCATAAATAAGGATTTCCCAGGGCACAGCGTAGGGACTCCTTAGGACAACATGAGGTATCGAAGGAGAGTAAAAGAAAAGCAAAGCCTTTAAAGAAATCCTATTTCTGGCTTTGCCACTGTCCCTGACAACAGCATTTCTTCCCAGCAAATCATTGTTCACTGGAGCTATGCCTCTTCTAACTCTTTATGAAAAACAAAAAAAGTACGGGGCGCCTGGGTGGCTTAGTCGGTTAAGCGTCCGACTTTCGCTTAGGTCATGATCTTGCGGTTCGTGGGTTCGAGCCCCGCGTCGGGCTCTGTGCTGACTGCCAGCTCAGAGCCTGGAGCCTGTTTCAGTCTGTGACTCCCTCTCTCTCTGACCCTCCCCTGCTCAAGCTGTCTCTCTCTATCTCTCCTAGAAATAAATAAAACATTAAAAAAAAAAAAAAAAAAAGAAAAACAAAAAAAGTCCAAAAAAAAGAGATACCCCAAATCAGGGAATTTACTTCCTCCCCACTATCATCAGAAACAAAAAGAAACATCTTCAACACTTGGTGTTTAGAAAACTGGACAGTGACATGCAAAAGAATGAAACTGGACCACTTTCTTACAGAATATACAAAAATAAATTCAAAATGGATGGAAGACCTACATGTGAGACACGAAACCGTAAAAATCCTTGAAGAGAGCCCAGGCAATAATATCTCTGACATCAGCCATAGATAGGTTCCCTGAGGCGATGGAAACAAAAGCAAAAATAAACTACCGGGACAACGTTAAAACAAAAAGCTTCTGTACAGTGAAGGAAACAAAACTAAAAGGAAACCTACTGAGTAGGAGAAGATATTTGCAAATGACATATCCAACAAAGGGTTAGTTCCAAAATATATCAAGAACTTATAAAATGCATCACCCCAAAAGCAAATAATCCAGTTAAAAATGGGCAGAAGGCATGAACAGATATTTCTCCAAAGAAGACATTCAGATGCCCAAAAGACACATGAAAAGATGCTCACCACTTATCATCAGGGAAATACAAATCAAAACTACAATGAGATCACACTCCACACCTGACAGAATGGCTAAACTCAAAACCGGAAGAAACCACAGATTTTGGCAAGGATCTGGAGTAAAAGGAACCCTTTTGCACTGCTGGTGGGAATGCAAACTGGTGCAGCTACTCTGGAAAACATATGGAGGTTCCTCAAAAAGTTAAAAATAGAACTGCACTATGATCCAGCAATCACCCTACTGGTATTTACCCAAAGAATACAAAAATACTAATCAAAAACACTGTATCAAAGGGAAACATACATCCTATGTTTATAGCAGCATTATTTACAATAGCCAAGATATAGAAGCAGCCCAAATGTCCATTGACTGATGAATGGATAAAAAAGATGTGGTATATATATACAATGGAATATTATTCAGCCACAAAAAAAGAATGAAATCTTGCTAATTGCAACAACATGGATGGAACTACAGAGTATAATGCTAAGGGAAATAAGTCCGTCAGAGAAAGACAAATATCATATGATTTCATTCAAATGTGGAATTTAAGAAACAAAACAAAGGAGCAAAAGGAAAAAAGAGAGACAAACCAATAAACAGACTCTGACCTATGAGAACAAACTGATCATTACCAGAGGGAAGGGGTGGGGAGGGGTGAAATAGGTGATGGGGATTAAGGAGGGCACGTGTGTGATGAGCATCAGGTGATTAAAATAAAAACTTAAAAAAAAACACTAACTCCCTCCCCAAAGAAACAGATGAACCGTAAAAGACACATGGTATGTTGATTTTTTTTTCTTTTTTTTCTTTTTTAATTTACATCCAAGTTAGTTAGTATATAGTACATTAATGATTTAAGGAATAGAATCCTGTGATTCATCCCCTAAGTATAACACCCAGTGCTCATCCCAACAAGTGTCTTCCTTAATGCCCCTCAACCCATCTAAAACCCCTCCAGCAACCCTCAGTGTGTTCTCTGTATTTAAGAGTTTCTTATGTTCTGTCCCCTTCCTTGTTTTTATATTATTTTTGCTTCCCTTCCCTTATGTTCACATGATGTGTTGATCTCTGGAAGAAAAGTTACGAGTTTTCTTTTTGTCTCTCTTTAAAACTTAACAGAGGAAGACTGGTATTAGTTCCGTACTAAATAAGCAATTTAAATTCACTCAGAGGAAACTGAGATAAAGCAAACAACCTAAAGGAAAAACTGATAAATACAGGCAATGTGGACAGACATTTGATAAATGGCGAGGCAAAAATGATAGTAGGCTTTAACTTGTACGGATTCATAAACGTGGAGGTTTCTTTCTCCCTAAAAATGACATTCTTATACCCAGATAAACCAGGGCTATACATACCAGAAAACAAGTAGAACTTCACTGTGTGTTTTCATAGGACTATGTCAAATTCTACAATGAAGTTCAGTCCTAACGTGTCCCTGCATCAGGACAGAAGCCACCCCCAGTGCACATTTGCTTTACCGAAGTATCGGTTATCAATTAGTTCTCTCTCAGCTTCTCCCTCTAAATATAAACCATCTGCCCAAGGAGCTTCCCCACTTGAAATGCCTCAGTGATGTCCCACTGCACGCAAGAAGGAGTCCTAGTGTCCCCGCACGGCACTCCCAGGTCTTCAGAGGCCCGCCCTGGCTCCTACCTTCCCGTGTGGCACTGTCTGCCGCTACTTCTCACCAAGTCATTTCAAACTACTGCAGATCACTACACATTTGCCTCTCTTCCCTTCTGTCTGGAACATTCTCCCCTCCCCCTCCCCAGGTTACTCAGCCAGGTTGACTTCCTGTCTAGGAAGCACTGCCTCTTCCAGCAGAGCAGGGTAGCCCTGCTTCCTGCTCCTGAGCATGTGTGGAGACTGGGCCATTTTACTCAACAGCTGTGCTTTGTCAGGCACCACGCTAGGCATTGAGGGCAAGGCCAAGTACAAAACCGAAGTTCCTGCCTTTACAGAACTTACAGTACAGTGTGGGGGAGGCCAGGAGGGTATAAGAAATGCAAGTTAGGTGGTGCTAAATAAGAAAAATAAAAGTAGGTTACGAGAACTGTAGGAGACAGAGCAGAGTTGCACTATTTGAGATCGGCTGGTCAGGGAGGAGTCTCTGATAAGGTATCCTGGAGAGGGAGAGAGCCATGCAGTTAACCTGGCACATTCCAAAGAGGAAAAAATGTACAAAGGCCTGAGGTGGGAGTGTGCTTGATGTGTTTCAGGAACAGCACAGAAGGTTGTTTTTTTTGTTTGTTTGTTTTGTTTTTTTTTAAATAAACTCGAGTTCTGATATACTGGCTCCCATGTGGAGAATAAGCCATAGGGGGCAAAGGCAAAGTGAGGGAGACCATATAGGAGGCTGCTATAACAGTACAGGTAAGACGTGATGGAAGCCTGAACTAAAGTGAATGGTAAGAAATAGCCAGATTGTCTATATATTTTTGGAAGTGGTACTGAAAGAAAAGAACCTAGTGGACTAGCTGTGGTGAATGGGAGCAGGAAATAAGGGACAACTCTGAGGTCTAGACCCTAGCAACTGGAAAAATGAGTGATGGAAAACTTGCAGAGGAGCAGATGTAGCAGCAGGGCCGGGGAAGGGGGGTATCAGAAGTTTGGTTTGGGACACAGGCTTAAACATCCAGGTGGAGATGTCAAGTGGGCCTTTGGAAATACTAGGCTGGAACTCAGGGGCAGATCAGAGCTGGGGGTATGAATTTGGTAGTTACTAGAATAGAGGAGGCACGCAAAGCCACAGGACTTGTTGAAAGTACCTAAGGATGAGTACAAAACAGAAGAGGTCCAAGGACCAAATCCTACAGTGTCTTTATTTTTAGAGGTTGAGAACATGAAGAGGAACCAGCAAAGGGGACACGTCTCTAGCTTAGCCCAGATGGCAAGCTTCCTGAGAGTAGACACTGCTTTTTTTTTTCTTTTTTCTTTTTGTCTCGTTGCCTCCTGCTTCTGGCCCAGAGCCTCTGGGTGCACAGTGAGTGTTCAGTAAATAAATTAAACGAACTGTCCTTTGAGACCCAGCTAGAATCCAGAGTTACTTCCTCGAAGCTCCTCTGGTAAAATCTAAGAGTCCAATAAATGAAACAGACCCAGCCCAGTGAGGACATCTCTTCAAGCACCTGCGGCGGACACTGAACTGATTTTGAAATAGCACACCACTGCTACACAAGCCACGAGGAGACAGGGCATAGATGAAGGCTTTAAAAGAAAGAGTCCATTGATTGGAAAAGCAAAACACTATGACGTTTAAAGGCCAAGAATCAGGAACAGAGATTTTCTGCCTTCTATTATTTCACAAAGTAAATAAACACGAAACATAAAAGCGACTGCTCGTTTTTTTGTTAGTCCACTAATGACCATGAACATCTATGGTAGAGGCTAGGCTTCCAGCTCCACCCATCAGGAGAAAACCATAAAAAGGTAATTGAGCACCTGTAAGAAATTATAAAACTCTTAATTAAGTGTATCTCCCTTTTGTCCTCTAAACATTTTATCTGTTCTTCATAAAACATTGAGATCGTTCAGATAACTGAAGCTTGTGTTTTAGTCTGAGGCAGAAAAACAGAATATGTAAATTTCTGGATCATCTTTAAAGTCTTCTGTTGCTAAAACGAGTAATCACATGGAAACAGATGTGTGTGAGTAATACAACTGACTCACAAAATAACTTTGCTACCATAAAGGACTTTCAACTGATCATAATGGCTTTTTTATTCAAGCCCTCGAAAGACATACTGGCTGACTTTTCCTATGTCTTAAGTTGAGTAGAAGTATTACATGCTTAATGGAAAGAGAAGGAAAAGCTCGGGGAACCTGACAACTGGCAAAGGATGTTGGTAGAAGTTGGGATTTATAGGAAAATCAAGTTAAGCACTGGTTTTAAAAATCCATGGCCAAATGGATTTTATTTCTCCAAAAATAAATGGATACCTCCATCCTACCTGGAAACTAAAGTTTGAACATGATTCTGTATGAGATATTGAATTATCGAGAGTCAAAATTTCACCTTTTACTACCTATACACTATGCTATTCACTGTTCATCGGTATTTTAGGGAGAGATTATGCATATAATTTGGAAGACAGTTAAAAAGATGATAGGTATAGTAAACACCTTGTTTATAGATTGGTATTCTTAATTCATAATAAATGCACTGTAATACAGATTTCTCTGTGCTTATCCACCATTCCATCTTGGTATCAGGATGGTGCTCGCTTCGGCAGCAAATATACTAAAATTGATATCAGGATGAATGATATTATAGTTCTTTTTTAATTGTCTAACCCAGTTCCTAGCACATTACAATGGCTCAAAAAATATTTGCTGAGTAAACAGGTCATTCTATCAGAGGATTTATTAAAAAACAAACATATTAGGAAATAGGTACTATAGTGGATAGGTGTCACCTTTGGCTGTCCAGAATCTAAATGCCCCTCTGATTTGAGGCAAACCCAAGATAGATCAGAAGTAGGAACTACTTTCCACTACAGAAGCTAAAGAGGAGTAAATAGTCTCTTCTTTCCCTGAAAGCAAAACACGGGAAGGTAACAAACTTACCTAATTGTAACTGGAAATGCAAAGACCAAAGATCTAACAGAGATTATTCACAGCAGATCTAGAAGAATCAAGAATTCAAAAGCACGACTGTAAATGGGGGTGAGGGTGGGGGGAAGGGGCAGTGAAGTCTGGCAGCATGTGGATGACTGACTGACCAGAGTCTACAGAGGGAGATATGGAAATCTTGGCTGTGCCTGCCTTTCCATCAATCTTGCCTAAGCCTGATCTTCCTATCTTCTTGTCAATTCTGTGAGCTACGCAATATTCATTATTCTTTTAACTAAATTCATACCCTACTAAAGTTGGCCACAGTTGATTTCTGTTGTGTGCACTCAGAAACTAGCACCAGGAAGATTACCAGCAAGAGCTCCACAGGTAATGACAGGCAATATGAAATTGGTTTCTGGCCTAGCAGGGCCCAGTGAACGTCATCTTAGTGTTCATGGAAAGGATTCGGCAAAGGCCTTGCCATGCCGTTGTGAAGTAACTAATTACCACTTGTGGCCCTTGTGGCCCCATGGAAAGCTCTAGGTGATTCAGGGTGCTGCCACGAATAAAACAATGTGCAGGTAGGGAGAATTCAAGACTATGAAGTAGAGCATCTGCTATTCTAACAGCACAAGATAACCTGAATCAAGAGAATATTAAGGTTGAATCCCTATGAACTAGGCTCAAAGCAGACCAAAACCCAGGTACGTTTAAGAAAAGGATCTTTTCTCTCTTACAACAAGCTGAGGCAGCTATTAAAAACAAATGCACACAGTTTGATGCTCCAGGTTGCTGAATTGTAGGCCAGTAATATTTGTATCTATATTGGGACCGTTCTATGAAAGCTGAAGCACGGACTGGAAAAAGAGTGGGGGTGGGGAGAGAAGGAACTGGGGTGGAGATATACGGGAAGACTCTGAGGGCTTGGGAACATCCTGAATCCCGAAGCCTCACTCAGGCTCCCTGGCTAGCGGATCTAATGAGACTGTTCCTCTCATGCTTGAGAAGACAGGAAAATCCTCCCGCCTAAGGGAATTGCCTTGCAAGGGTGAACGAACTCCTATTTGCCTCCTCCTTCAACACATACACTCTGTTCCACTACCATTGGAGCCACCACACTGTGCTCTGTGGGGCTGATTACAAAAACATCAAAGGAATTACAAGAATTTGGTCATTTACGTAGACAAAATACAGGAAATCAGTACAGGAATAGATTCTGAGTGTGCTGACCAAGGAAGGAGAAGCAATTTTAGATCTAGCTGCTTCTGTTCAGTACAGTCTAGCTGATTTTATGAGTACAGTACCAGAGGTTCTGAAAAGTGGTTCTAAAGTTTTGTCTAGCTGGCTGGCCAGAAATTGGACCCACGGTGGTCCTTACTAAAGAAAGCTGAGATGCCACAAATTTGGGGGACAATGTGGAAGGAGGAAATAAAACACATGAGGACACAGGAATGATGGAAACTACTGCCACCCACGTTACCCCTTCACCCATTCCTCATCTATGAACCAAAGGACCTAGAAGACACTTCCTTTTCCAAGGCCTTGAAAAATACATTAGTGAGTAGAACACTCACACCTTTGAAAGATATTTTATAGTCCAAGAAGACACTGAAGTCAGTTTGCCCATTTCAATTTCAAGAAGAATGGGAGAGACTAAGCAGTGACCTTTAGCCACTAGTGCATGGGAAAGCAGGCATACTTAGGCAGCAGGGCAGAGTGGGAATTAAAAGAGCTTGAATCGTTTACAGTAGCTAATTGGTCACAGTCTTTAGAATAAATAGGTTATCTCATCTCAGGGAGAAAGAAATGTGTTTTCATTTGTACGAGGACTACATTAGGACAGGTAGAATATTTTTTATATGTATAGCTATGCGGAAAAGGTATTGGCATACATGTCGGAGAGTCAAAATGGCAGACTATAATAGATGTTCTTTTGGCTGAATTGTTCCTGTTTGGGGAAAACTCCCAAGATCAGGCAAAGCAGGATTCTATCTGTCACTGCAGAAGCCAAAGTGGAACAGACAGTCCCTCTTCCTATCTCTCTGAAGACAGAATGTGAGCACATACCCTAAACACAGCCAATCTACTGGTCAGACCCAGAGGCAAAGGTCAGGGAGAGATTATTTCAGCACAGTCCGTGCATGGCCTCACGAAGTCCAGCACTGTGGTGTGTAGGTAGGACGGTGCCAGCAGAGACACAGAAGGCCAACCACCGGGCGATACCTTGGCTGCCCCTGCTGCCCCTAGCTCCTGTCTATGCCTGATTCCTCCGCTTCCTAACAATTCTCACAGTTTCTCAATATCCTTCTAATAAATTCCTCCTGTGACTGAAGATGATTTCCACGACCTGAATTCAAGAACACGGACTAGAGCAGAGGCATATATGCACTTTAGGAAAATGATGCCATCAAGACAGAAAACAATGGACTGCCTGTATGTACGCTACTTCCTGTAGCAGGCTGGAAATTCAACAAACCATAACGGTGAGCTTATGCTCAAAGCCCAGTTATTTGCTTCTCCTGTTAATAAGTGAGAGCGAGGGGCGCCTGGGTGGCTTAGTCGGTTAAGCGTCCGACTTTCGCTTGGGTCATGATCTCGCGGTTGTGGGTTCGAGCCCCACGTCGGGCTCTGTGCTGACTGCCAGCTCAGAGCCTGGAGCCTGTTTCAGAGTCTGTGACTCCCTCTCTCTCTGACCCTCCCCTGCTCACGCTGTCTCTCTCTCTCCTAGAAATAAATAAAACATTAAAAAAAAATTTAAAAAAAAAAAAAAGTGAGAGCGAATCAAGTGAAACTATAGATAGTAGGTCATGTTTTACCAAAATAAATTCATGCTACTTAACCCACTGTTTCCAGGTTGTATTAAAAGGCACAGTCATATTTATTTCTCCCCATTTGGCTGTCCTTAGCTACTTATAGAAGGCAATCTTCAAAACTCTTAATTTGTCTAATATTTTTTTAATTTAAAGTACTACTTTAAATTACTTTAAAGTACTACTTTAAAGTACTACTAACAAAACCACAAAATCTTTTTATACAGTACCAGGTAAGTCTTATAGAATGTCAGCCCCCTCAAAGCCTATAAAGAATAGAAGACTCTGGGGAAAATTAGATATATTTAGTAAGGATGAATTAGAACCACAGAAATTTATAACCAGAAGGATCAACTGACTTGACTCCCATTCAGTCCTAACTTGCATCCTGCTTGTCTAATGTGACGTTGTGTTATTTGTTAAGGTCATTGAGGAAAGGATATAACATTTTTGGTTCGTGGTTCTAGTTGCCAACACCTAGAAACCAGTTTTTCTGTGTGTGGGGGGGAGGAGGTATTTTCTTCTTGTATGTTTGCCTGTATCATACCTGCTACAATTCCTCTTACATTTACAGAACATTACATGTCGCCCCTTCCCAGCCCTCATGCACTGTGGTGGGAATGCAGACTGGTGTAGCCATTGTGGAAAAACAGTGTGGAGGCCCCTCAAGAAATTAAGACTTGAACTACTGGGGCGCCTGGGTGGCTTAGTCGGTTAAGCGTCCGACTTTCGCTTAGGTCATGATCTCGTGGTTTGTGGGTTCGAGCCCCACGTCGGGCTCTGTGCTGACTGCCAGCTCAGAGCCTGGAGCCTGTTTCAGTCTGTCACTCCCTCTCTCTCTCTGACCCTCCCCTGCTCACGCTGTCTCTCTCTCTCCTAGAAATAAATAAAACATTAAAAAAAAAATTAAAAAAAAAAAAAAAAAAGACTTGAACTACCACATGATCCAGCTATTTCACGTTGGGGTATTTATCCAAAGAATACAAAAAACATTAATCCAAAAAGTTACGTGCACCCCTATGTTTACTACAGCATTATTTACAATAGCCGAGATATGGAAGCAACTCGAGTGTCCAGCGACAGATGAGTGGATAAAGATGTGGCGTGAAGGCGCACACCGGAGCGTGGGCACACGTGCACATGCACACACACGGAAATATTACTCAGCCATAAAAAAGGATGAGATTTTTGCCATTTGTGACAACATGGATGTACTCAGAGGATATTAAACTAAGTGAAATAAATAAGATAAAGACAAATGCCATGTGATTTCACTTATGTGTGGAATCTAAAAACCAAAACAAACAAAGCTAAAACCAGAATCAGACCTATGAAGACAGAGAACATACTGGTGGTTGCCAGAAGGAGGGGGATGGGGAATGAGCAAAATGGGCGCAGGGGAGTGGGGGAGACGGGCTCCCAGTGATGGCATGAGTGAAAGGCACAGCGCACGGAATACAATGGACAGTACTGTGATAGTGCTGTATGGTGACAGATGGTAGCCACGCTCGTGGGGAGCGCAGCACAACACACAGACTTGCTGAATTTCTCTGCTGCACACTTGAAACTAATGTGACATTCTGTGCCAACTACACTCAAATTTTTATTTTTTTATTTTTATTTAATAAGCAAATATAACAAAAGGTAGTTTCTCCTCAAACTATGTATATTAACTCTTCATATACTTAACGGTAATTACTAATTCAGCCTTCAGCATTTCTCTTGATACTCAACCATCCAAATTCCTTCAGTATTTCCTTAAGAGTCTGTTTCCTAGCCCTTTTCTCGTATTCTCTAAACCTAATGCATATTTGCCAAATCTTCCAAACTGCAGAACCTAGTATATCCTGAAAGCAGATCAATGTGAAAGAAGAGACTAGCTTTTGAGTGGGTGAAGATGTGCCCCTGGAGAAGAGGGTCAAACAGGAATCAATGACATGGAGTATGGGGTGGATGTAGTCAAGTACTTACCCAACCATTCTTAATACAAGTGCAAGGCTAGAAGAAACACACTGTGGAAAACGAGATAAAATGGGTTTGCTTGATGTTTCTTCCTTTTTCTTTTTTTTTTTTAACCTACCACCAAAATCCTCTAAGAGGGTCGAGTAACAAAATATTAGATTTGCTCTAAAACAGTAGTTCTTAAATTGCCTCACTACTTGCTAAAATGTAGCTAAACTGATGAGTGGCTTTTACCTGAATGGCACTTCTTCCTGTGGAACATCCACATGGTAACGGATAAAAAATCTCTCAGAATCTTCTCGCTCACCATCAGTAACAACACTGCCATTAAGTTTGGAGACGGATGGCAATCTGTAAGTAAAAACCAAAATAAAGACATTTTAAGATACTAAGAATATTTAGCTTTAGAAATAAAATCATTGGTTTGAGGCCCAGTCTTATTCTCTCGAAAGGACACATTTGATGTAACTCTGCTTATGCACAACTACCTACATGAACTAAAGTGGTATAGAATAAAAGGAGAAAAAAATGTCTGAAGTCTCATGAAAAAAATTTTTAAGTTTATTTATTTTGAGAGAAAGAGAGACAGAGAGAGAGAGAGCAGGAGAGAACACGAGCAGGGGAGGGTCAGAGTGTGGAGAGAGGGAGAAACCCAAGCAGGCTCTGTGCTGTCAGCACAGAGCCCAAACTTGGGGCTTGATCGCATGAACTGTGAGATCATGACCTGAGTCGAAATCAAGTGTCAAACACTTAGCTGACTGAGCCAGTGGGCATCCCTTTAGTAGCCATATTTATTTACTTATTTATGTTTCTGAAATTATTTTCCTTTTTTTTTTTTTTAACGTTTTCTTTATTTCTGAGAGAGAGAGACAGAGTGAGCAGGAGAGGGTCAGAGAGAGAGGGAGACACAGAATCTGAAACAGGCTTCCGGCTCTGAGCTAGCTGTCAGCACAGAGCCCGATGCGGGGCTCTAATCCATGAACTGTGAGATCATGACCTGAGCCGAAGTCAGCCACCTAACCGACTGAGCCACCCAGGCGCCCCACAGTAGCCATATTTAAAAAGATAAAAATGCAACAGGTGAAATTAATTTTAATAATATATCTATTTAACCCAATATATCCAGGATTTAATCATTTCAACCTACAATCTACAACCTAAAAAATAAATAATAGGACACTTAGTGTTCTCTTTTTCATATAAAGTGTTTGAAATCCAGTGTCTATTTTTACACTTACAGCACACTGCAATTCAGACTAGTCATAGTTCAAGTGTTCAAAAGTCACATATGGCTAATGGCACCATACTGGGCAGCACAGGTCTACAGAGTAGTCAGCACAAAGGGTGATATCATTCTGGAATTAATTTACTATATTTACAACAAAATTATGTGGAGAAAATAAAGTATAAGGCCTACTACAAGACTTAGTCGCTTGAGAAGAAAAGTATGCTGAAAGGTGTTTCTTCAGTGAGATATTAATGTGTATGTTAAAAAGCAGTAAGGATCTGCTAGGTGTTAGCCGTGTGGAAAGAGCAATACCCTGTTTTGCTTAAAGTATTAGAGTATTAAAGAATACTCTTTTTTTTCTCTTTCAAGTTTTTATTTAAATTCCAGTTAGTTCACATGAGTGTAATATCAGTTTCAGGAGCAGAATTTGGGGAGTCCCCCCTTATATACAACACCTGGTGCTCATCACAAGTGCCCTCTTTAATACCCATCACCTATTTCCCCCAACACCTTGCCCACTTCCCCTCCAGCAACCCTCTCTACAGTTAAGAGTGTTTTCTGGTTCTGGTTTGCCCCCTTCATTTTTTCTTCTTCACCCCCTATGCTCATCTGTTTTGAAGAACCATTCTTCTTTAGGGAACTTCAAGCCCCTTTCAAAACCACTTTGTATAGTGCACAAAGAGACAAATGAAAGCTTCACGGCCCTTTTATATCTCAGCCAAAATCTTACTGCTGCTTTAGGCTTATACAAAAATAAACGCTCATTTCAGCAGTCTGGGAGAGGCAGAGACTGAGACACGAGAGGCAGAGGAACCAGAGGAAGAACATAACCATGTGGTCGTCATGTTTAAGTCAATCTATATTCAAGGAGAAAACACAGATGGCTGCTCTCTTAAGTTTCATAGTAATGAAACAGTCCCATTTTTAGGTATTTACGCTTTAAATGACCACTATGTTTGCAGAGAAGAGAAAGACAACTAAAACAGAACTCATTCCCTATTCTACCTACTTTTTCTTCATAATCCAACACAGGGCTTCAAATATTGCAAGTATTAAAAAGTGTAAAAACAGAAGAGATCTGTGAGGGAATGTTCCAGGACTCTTGGCATGCCAATTACCTTTCACATTTTTCTCATCACATCGTGTTCCTTTTCTTCCGGGATTTGGAGCTACGGACGCAGCTCCTTCCAGCACTGTCTGTTCAGGAGATGGGTAAACTTACAGTGCACTCCCCCCCCTAATAGTGCATTATCCCTTTAATGAAGCGAGGCCCCAGGAGAAGCAAGCAGAGTCATCCGGACAACAGACCTGGCTATCACCAATTTCCTCCGCTCCTCGGTGGTATATGGCTGCAGGAGAGGAATTCCTAACAATCTCACTTCTTCAAGTTTGGGGAATGAATTTAGTTTGTCAATGTCTTCCCAGGACTGCAAACCTAATTTGAGAAATATATTGTTTAAGTAAATCCAGAAGGGCACACAAATGAGATGAACATGGAAAAAATTACTTCAATTAATTTCTGAAATGTTAAAATGATCACAAACTAGTTAGAGATCCTGAAAATCTTATATCCAAGGAGAAAATAGAATACAACACCATGAAAACTTCCCTAGAGCCTCTCATATCCCTATGATTCCAGCGGTCAAGGAGAAGAGACCTTCATTCTCCAACATCCCACTAATGTACTGATTCTCCACCCAAATGGCTTTGTAAAAGGGTCACTGATGGTTTCCATAAGCACGATGTATGCCATGATTACATTAAAAGGGGGCATGGTCAACTCTTTCATCAAATACAGACTCAAAGAACATAACTATTGATCAGAGCTGATACTGTCAGATGCAAATTTTTACCTAACAAATTCTAAGATGGGGCAAGGTCAATAGAGCCAGGAACTAAATATTACCTTTCTTACCTACTGCCCGCATCTTGGGGACAGGGAAAACAGATTTTAAAAGCAAAACAAACAAAAGCAAAAACAGACAACTTGAACCATTGGGGAATGAGAACATGTAATAAATTAAGATTATTTATTGCTAAAATAAAAGTCTTCCTACAGCCGTGAGCAAATATATCATCCAAGTCAATACTTGGCACTGCTAAGAAAAATATGCCTGTAATAATGAAAGTGATCAATTTTATAACACGTGAAGTCTATTTCAGAGAACAACATAGTCCCTTCCTATTTCTATCCACCCGCAGCAAGGGTAAGCAGAGAAGCGATATAGGAGGGCTCTGGTGCATACCATCCCAAGTCCCAACAGTTCTCGTCCCTTGCAGGGAATGGCATTCCCATGCAGCAGGAAGAACAGAGTTAGCTCAAGGGTGTTGAGTTGGGTAAGAAGCAGCTTCCTTATGCAAAATACTGGTTTTTAAATCCTAATTCTATGGCAAATTAAACTGTTTTGTTTTTTCAATTATAGATTAGAGTTGTTTTTAGTCGTGTAGGTTTTAAGAAACAGGCTGAAAGACAATGTCAAGAGAATGGGAAGAAAAGCCACAGACTGGAAGAAGAGATTGGTTAAAGACACAGCTGATAAAGGATTGTTATCCAAAAGATACAAAGAAATCTTAAAACCCAACAAAAAGAAAATAGACAACCTGAATTTAAAAATGAACAAAAGACCACAACAGACACCTCACTAAGACAGCAAATAAGCATCTGAAAAGATGCTCGACATCATAGGTCATTACAGAATTGCAAATTAAAACAAGATTCCACTACACATCTAGAATGGCCAAAATCCAAAACATTCACAGCACCAAATGCTGATGAAGATGTAGAGCAATGGAGCTCTCATTCATGGCTGGTGGGAATGCCAAATGGTGCAGCCACATTGGAAGACAGTAGGCAGTATCTTATAAAACAAGACATATTCCTACCATATGATCTAGCAATTGCATGCCTTGGCATTTACCCAAATGAAATGAACACTTAGTGTCCACACAAAACCCCACACTCAGAGGTTTACAGCAGCTTTATTAATAAGTGCCAAAACTCTGAAGCAACCATGATGTCCTTCAGTTTGTGAACGGATAAATAAACGGTGGTGTATCCAGACAATAGAATATTATTCAGCATTAAAACAAAATGAGTGATCAAGCTATAAGAAGATGTAAGGAAAGTTAAATGCATATTACTAAGTGAAAGAAGCTCATCTGAAAAGGCTACACACTATATAATTCCAACCATACTACACTCTGGAAAAGGCAAAACTATAGAGACAGTAAAAGGATCAGTGTTTGCCAGGGATTGGGTGTATGGAGAGATGAACAGGCAGACCCCAAGTGGATTGTTGGTGCAGTGAAACTATTATGTATGAGACTAGAGTGGGGGATACGTGTCATTATACATTTGTCCAAACCCACAAAATGTACAGCACCACGAGTGAGCCCTCGTGTGAAATATGAACTTTGGCTGATGACGTGAAAACGTAGGCTCAATGAACAAATGTATCACTTTGGTGCTGGAATGTTGATAGCGGAGAAGTTGTGCCCGTGCGGGGTGCAGACTATGTGGGAACTTGGTACTTCCTGCTCAATTCTGCTATGAACTTAAAACTGTTCTAAGATGTAGTTTATAATTTAAAAAATAGGCTAAAAATATTAGGTCCTATGAGACACAGAATCAAGTGGCAGCAAACTGGCTATCAATCATATATAATACTATACGCTAATACTATATACTAATATATACACTATAGAATACTATAGAGTACTAGAAAAGTAAGCATTTCAGGATATAGTCGGTTGAAATTCCTTACTCTGAATCCAGACAAAATGGGCTAGTTTGTAATTCCCCATACTCTTCTTACTCCACCTTTTGCTGTCTAATTCATCAATTCTGTCTCACCCCTTCCATGGCATGACCTTTTTATCATATAAAACATAAATAGCTAATAAGATGCTATTGCACTTGATATTTATCAGAGCGTTTATGAAAATGGATGCCCTAAATTTAGCTAATCAATTGGCATCTGCATGTCACTCTTGAAAACCCATCCTTTAAGAAGGCAGAGCCATGACTGAAAGAAATACACTTTTCATTTATTTCATGCATAAGCTCAGATCAATTTGCATGTATGGAGAGAACAAGGCTGTACCTCACCTGACTTGTGGAGGCTGATGGATCGTAGATTAGGAAACAACCTGGCCAATGAATCATCAGGCTCCTCAATAGCATTCAAATGATTGTTAGCCAGGACGAGGGTATCCAGAGAAGGAAACATAACTCCTAACTTTCGTATTTCAGTCCAGTCTTGGAGGTTATTGTCTGTTATATGTAGTAGCTTAAGAGAATGACAGCAAATAGAAGGACAAGACACTGTTTCATAGTCATTAAGGCACAGGAAGAGCTCCTCCAAACTGCAGAGAAAAAAGGAGATATTTCATTGTTTAAAGCAGTTATGTTTCTACTTTGCACCTACTTTCATTTATTCAATAAATAAATAAGTGCCTACTATGTGTGAGGCTCTGGTAGGTATTGCGGAGAAAACATAAAGAGGTCTTTCTAAAGCTTAAAATATAGCTGGGGAGACAGAGCCTAAAACACATAAAACAGCAGAGGATGATATAATCCAGGATTATAACCCACTAAATTAATTTTGTGCTTAAACAACTAAAGGCTAAATAAGGCAGTACTCACTCTAAGATAGCAGTTCCCAAAGGAGCGGAATTAAAACTGTAGTTAGAATAATCAGGGAAGACTGCATGGCCTTGAAGGAAGGGTAGACTTGCAAAAGTTGAGAGGAGATAGAGGAAAATTCCAGAAACAATGTGAACACAATGTTTGGAAACAGAAAGATTAACTATCATTTACTAAATCCCTACCCTGAGTCAGGCCCTGTTCCAAGTGCTTTACAGACTATACTGCTATTTCTCCCTGGTAGATACAATTATGCCCATTTTATAGGCAAGGAAACAGAGTCCATTGGCTTCTTGAAGGTCATACGGTTGGTAGGTGGAAGTGGGCTTTCAAAGCTCATTCTCTGCCATGCTAGGTGCTGTGTGCAGTGACTGGAAACCAGTCTCAGTAGAGGGACAGTGAGACACTCAGGTGGAATAAGTGGGGTGAGACCAGATTCAAATAACTTTGTTAACTTCCATATTTAGACAAAGAAACTACAGTTTCACATATTTCTTTAAGCTACTTCCTTTGGATTCTCGTGTGCTTATTTAAAGCTACATACAAATAAATACAAGAAAGCATTTCTAAACTGACAAACCAAAGTATAATTTCTTGTCTAAATTATTGAAAAGAGTTCCATTTTCCCATCAGGCCAGATAGGCACTTAATCATCTGAGTGTTAATATACTTTATAGATTGTATGATTTTTTTTTTCTTCCCAAAGAAAAGCGCTAGGGCAAAATTCTGAAATCAGGTAATCAGAAGATTAAAATGGAGAAAGGGTGGGTTGATCTAGAAATGATAAGTGCTTCTCAGGGATATTTTCTTGCCAAAGGATGACATATCCTATGTCTTGGTGCTACTCAACACTAAACAAGTATTCCAGTGAAAATGCTACTAAATTACCCTCCTTCTAAGTACTTCATTTTTCTAGCTCACTCTCCATCCAGTCTGCTATTCTAGTGTTTCTGAGAATGGGAGGCCAGCAGTGACTCTCTGTCCTAACAAAGATGGCAGCGCAGCCCCGTCTCCCCCGCGCTCTCTGGGCTTACTCTGGTAACTCCTGCAGTATTGTGTGGACCGTCTCCCAAGAAGCTTTGCTGTTGTTGAGGACAAGTTTGCGAACCCCAGAGAAGGACCCAGCACATGTTCTTTCTAAAACCGACAAATTCAGAGGGTTGGAACTCAGGTTTAGAAACTTCAACTGGGGGACATTTGACACAATTTTACTGACCTGGGGAGAAAAAAAGAAATGTGTATCAGGCAGTCATCAGAGTTTTAAACAGCAATCATGCTCATAAAGCTTAAGTGAGTGGGGCTCCAGGCAAAGGGCCACTCACTTTAGGGAGTCCTGTGTCAGTGACGGTACCTACAGAGGGGCGTAAGGAATTTCAACAAATCTTGGCAAATAATTTAATCTTTCTATGAAATAGTGACATAGTTGAAAGTTAATGGTACAAAAGAAAGACTTTCCATGTTGCCTTTGGCAAGGTTTTTGATTCTGTTCTATATGATATTCTCTTTGATAAATGGAGAAAAGATAGTTTGGATGACATTTTAGGCTGCACGTTTCTAAAGAGCTGAGACCGGGTCATGTAATTCTCTTTGAATTTCTCCTTCCTTTTGTCCTCAGTACAATATTAAGGCCAATTTAAAGGTTTATTGAAGAACACATGGTAAAAGCTCAAAACCATTCAAAACTGACATAATCACAATCACTTAGAAGCAGTTTCATCTTGTGGCGCCTGGGCGGCTCAGTCAGTTAAGTGTCTGACTTTAGCTCAGGTCATGGTCTCGCGATTCATAAGTTCTAGCCCGGTGCTGGGCTCTGTGCTAATAGCTCGGAGCCTGGAGATTGCTTCAGATTCTCTGTCTCCCTCTCTCTCTCTGCTCCTCCCCTGCTCACACTCTTTCTCTCAAAAATAAGTAATAAACATTAAAAATTTTTTTTAAAAAAAAGAAAGAGTTTCAACTTGGTTGAAAGATGACCAAATTTGGGGCACCTGAGTAGCTCACTCAGCTGAGTGACTTCAGTTCAGGTCATGATCCTGTGGTTTCATGAGCTTATGGTTTGAGTTCAAGCCCCACATCAGGCCATCTGCTGTCAGCGCAGAGCCCACTTCAGATCCTCTGTCCCTCTCTGTCCCTCCCCCACCTGCACTCTCTCTGAAAAAAATAAAATTAAGAAAGATGACCAAACTTTATATGTACTAAAAGAAAAAGCATCCATAACAAAAGAGAAAACATGATCATCAATTTAACAATTTAGCTAGAAACTTGGTAGGAAAGAAGATTAAAAAAAAATAAAAAGGATATCAGCATTACTGACCTTAACTATTTGCTCTATATAGTACTAGTCTGTTTAATAAAGCTATTTCACTCAAATCTCAAAACAACTTGCAAGATAACTATTTTCATTTTAACAAATGAATGAAGTCAGGCTCAGAAATGTTAAATAATTTGACTAAGGTCCCAGTATCACAAAAACCCAATCTAATATTTAAAAATCAAAGCCATGGTTCTTCCAACATACTGCAACTAGCAGGTTATAAATATAACCAGAAAAAAAAAAATGAGCTTAAACAAGTATGAAGTAAATGTTTGAAGCCCAGTAAATGCAGTCAGCATCAAATAGCTAGGAAATGTGTTGATTAAATGTTACGAGAAATAGGACTGTTTTCAGAGTCAAAAAAGCTGGGTTTGAACCGGGTTCCAAAACAGACTTCCTAGCTGTGTGGTCTGACAAGTTACTTTACCTCCCCAACTTTCCATGTCCTCATTTGTAACACAGAGACAATAGGACCCGCCTATTCCACAGGACTGTTGATGGGATTAAATGAGATACATGCGTAAGGCACTGAACACAGTGTAGAAACTTTCCTTACCTATTCCCCAATGGGATGTAAGTTCCATGAAAGCAGGGCTAGTTCACTACTGCATAGTGGGTACTTAATGTTTGCTGAACCAATTAATGGCACAAAATTACTCAATAAATGTAACTATTCCTAACACAGTAGATCTAGGATGAACCAATATGTCAACCATGTACATCGTACGGAATATCCTAAAAAGACAAAATTGGACGATAGTCTAATAATCCAGATAGGAAAAATATTATATGTTACAAATAAAAATAGTCTTTGAAAGGTTAAAGCTAAAAAGGATCTTTGAGTAACCTAATGATAAGTACACTAATGATAAGATTTTAGAAAATATTTTAATTACACAGGCAAATGTACTTATAGAAATGTCCTAGTAGCAAAGGCTGAGCGAGTTTCTAGAGCACTACACTGACTTACCTTCTTTAAACCCTAAGGAAAGAGACAAAAGACTCTTCTAGCTAGAGTGACACAGCTGACCCGTGGACAATGCAGAGGTGAGGGACACCAACATCTCACAAAGGTTTGACTTCGCTGAAACTTTACTAATAGCCTACTGTTGACAGAACGCCTTACCGGTCATGTAAACAGGAAACAACTTATTTGTATGCTGTATGTATTATAGACTATTCTTACAATAAAGTGAGCTAGAGAAAATATTTTTTTGTTTTGCTTTTGTTTTAGTAATACGTGTTTTGCTTTCATATAGAGAAATACCAAGAAAACTTTAAAAAGGCCCCAAATTCAACAGCCTGGTATTCCTTATTGAAGTCAAAACAGAACAATAACAAAATGTTCACAGTTATGAAATTCAAACAGAACAAATTCTTGTGATTCTTCCCAGGAGAAAAAAAAAAATGCATGCATATCCCAACATATACACTTACATCTGTAGCTACTTTAAGAATTTTAACAAAAGAGATGCTCTTTTACACTTGATCTTTTTTCTTTTCTTTTTCCTTTTTTTCCCCCTGTACGTTTCAAGTTTTTATTTAAATTCTAGTTAGTTAACATAAAATTAGTGTAAAATTACTTTCGGGAGAAGAATTTAGTGCTTGGTCACTTACATACAACAGCCAGGGCTCATCACAAGTGCTCTCTGTAATACCCAACACTCATTTAGCCCATCCCCCCCCCCCCCAGAGGACATATTCTTAAGAAAACCATAAGGAAGAGAAAATATATTTACAGTACTGTCCTGTAAGAAGTCTGCATGTGAATGGACCCCCACAGTTCAAACCTGTACCATTCATGTGCTTCAACATGGAGGTGTGCTTATATGACCTCCTAGGTCTCCACAATTCTGTGATTTAATAGAGGAGCCCCTACTCTGGCTTCTAAAAATGAAGAAACTAACGATTTAAGAAAAGTGGGGAAAGGGTTGTAAGATAACAATCTGTAACTTATACCCAAGCTATTCTCTGCCTCACCTGAGGGGCTAACGCCTCCCTCTTCTCAACTACTTGGGTTAATTTCTTCTATAAAATGGGTTTGATAAGAAAGAGAAGAAAAAGAGAGGCCTTGGGAAATTCAAGTCAAAAGCTAAAAAATGCATCTTTTTTCCCACATGGATGCCCCATTTTCGAAGGACAGGGACAAATCTTTGCCTCCGCTCACAGTACTACACTTCTCACTCAGATCTCTCTCTCTCTCTCTCTCTGGGTATACAGTAGACCCGTAGTTTAAGCTACAAAAGAAGTTACTTATAACATTAGTGAACATTCAAAACACTAAAAGAAGAAACTATATTATTCTGTTCCACACTGCTATCTCAAAAACTGGCCAAAATAAACTTACTTAATGGCCAGGGATGAATTATCTCTTTGGAGGTCAGTTACACAGGTTGTAATGAGGTCGAAATGTAATGTCTCAAAACTGTGACCCATGAGGCATTTGTAGCCTGGCCGAGTTTAATCAATCCTAAAAAAAGCAATATTCTTCTGCAGTCAGTGTTTCTCCCATCTCTCTGAGCTCCGACAGATATTCTAGAAGATTGGCATCAACTACAGTTAAAACAAAGGACACAATATAAAGGAATGATGAAAATAAAAATAAATTGGAAAAATGGAAGCCCGAACAAGAGCAGCAACAAAGGTTTCTTTGAGAACTGCCCGGATGTTGACTCAGAGAGGACACGTAAGAATATACAAACAGAGCACAAATGGACATATGACCCTCTGGCCATACATACTAACATGGCCTGGGAAATACTGAGTGTAGACCTTTCTCTAAGCAGAGAACAGGCTGAATTGCCAGGGGTAAACTCTGTGTTCTGATCCACACTGGCCTAGATTGTTCTTCTGGGGCACCAGCTATATCACTGTTAAACTGTTCCCACCACATGGCGAAAGCTTATATACGTGGTTGAAGCACAAAGCACAAAACCTTTGTGAAATTTTACACTCCCAAAGAAACACGCTTAAGGGAATCAGCCTGTGAACACAGGAGGTGAAAGGATTCAGAGGAAACTGCAGTCTGGCTTGTCACCCATGCAGGTTAAAAACTCTCCCCGGAGGCAGTTCAGCAGGGGATTGCGGTGGGAATCCCGGAGAAGGAGGGTGAACCACGCAGTTCTCACTGCCTCTGTGTGATGTGGACAGAGCACGCATGTCGAGGCCTCTCAGAGGACCAAGGAGGCACAGACTGTAATTGGTTGAACAGTGAACTATACTAGTTGTTTAGCTAAATGAATTAATAAATAAATACGTGGACAAACAGATTATTTCTTGGAACATAAATCTGCATATATATTAACAAGTCACTTAAAAATCAAAGGACATGCATGCATCTCAAAGAATTTGGTAAACATCTTGATAAAAATAGTAAAATATAGCCAGAAGCACAGTTAGCAGAGTAAGCAAGACTATGAAACAGATAAATAATAAGAAAAGCTGAAGAAAACCAGGTTACAGACAGGTTTCTCTTAAACAAAAAAGCTGTCTTGGAATTTGTATGGCATTTAATATCCACAAAGCACCTCAAGGATTAGCTTTATCTGCAGCCTCGTCTTAGAGAGGAGCAAAGCGAAGCACCGAAGGACTGAGTGAGTTTCTGAAGATCGCAGGAAAAGTTGGAGCAAGTGGTCTTGATCAATCCTTAAGATATGATCATTTTTTTCATTAATGCATTCAACAAACATCTGAATACCTAGTATGACACTCTGGTAATAGAGACAAAAATCTCTACTTTGAATAAACTCACAGTCTTGTAGGAAAACTGTCAAGTATGCAAGTGACTGCACTACACTGTGATAAATGATCACATTTATCAGAGCAGCATGACACAGGTGCTGGTATAATGTGCCTCTGCCTGAATGAGAGCCAGGGAAAGTTTTATAGAAGAATAGCGACTTGGGCCAAGTCTTAAAAGATACATAGGAAGAGGCCAGGAAGACAGGGAAAAACAGCAGAAGGCAGAGAATGAATAAAAGCAAGGAAGTTTTTCATGTCAAGAGTTTATCATGAGCTGCAAGAAAAAGCACGTGGCTAAAGATGGAGCTAAAGCTCTGAAAGTAGCAGAGGGCCATATGGTGGAAGGCTACATTTAGAGAGTTCAGACCTTAACAACTACAGGACTTTAAGCAGGAGAGTGTCATAATCTTATTCCATTTATTAAAAGGAGTCAAGTTGCACTACAGAAGACAGCTTACAGGAAGCAGAATAAAACCAGAAGCAGGAAAATCATCAGGAAACTTTCTCCACAATCTAAGCAAGAAAGAAGATCCTAAATTAAGGCAGGAGAATGAATTAAGTAGCAAGAACTGTTTTTCCCGAATTCGTTTTTATTTTTTCATTTGAGAGAGAGAGAGAGAAACTTAAGCAGGCTCCCCACTCAGCACTGAGCCTGATGTAGGGCTCAATCCCACAACCCTGGGATCATGACCTGAGCCAAAATCAAGAGTCAGATGCTCAACTGAGCCACCCAGGTGCCCCTTCTCTAATTCTTTTATTTTTTCTTAAAAATTTTTAATGTTTTATTTATTTCTGAGAGAGAGAGACACAGCATGGGCAGGGAGGGTCAGAGAGAGAGGGAGGTACCGAATCTGAAACAGGATCCAGGCTCTGAGCTGGCAGCCAGCATAGAGCCCTACGTGGGGCTCGAACCCACAAACTATGAGATCACAACCTGAGCTGAAGACAGACACTTAACCGACTGAGCCACCCAGGCACTCCTCCTTCTTCTCTAATTCTTACGAGTAGCTTCCACGAGGTAATGTTATCATCAGGTAGGCAATGTCATGTTGTCAATGCTTTTATTTGTGCAGTCGGTTTGACTTAACTCTGAGGTCAAAAGACATCAGTTCTGTCAAACCACCTACAAGACTTAATAAGGAAAAGTTCTAAAATACTTGGAGTAAATTTCAGTAATAAAAATAAACATTTTCACAATCTTAGTTTCAAGCTCCAGCAACTTTGATGAGAATTTATAGTAATAAACGGTGAAGGAGTGGTACAGAATGAACACAGGATATGGAAACAAGTGAAACAGTAGAAACTCCAGGACACTGTTGGCTGTCTACACCTCTGTAGTCTTATTAACCTTAATTGAAAAAAAAAATACAAAGAACAGCTGAAGTAGTCACTTATTTGAGACACGGAGACAAGAATCTCAAGTGAGAACCAGAATTTAGCAGAATTCACCACAATGCAGCAACATAAAAACTTTACCTCGTGCCAGTCTTCGAGTTTGTTGTCAGAAAGATCTAGTTCCGAAACATGAGCACAGAAGGCAGCAATTTCTTTCTCATCTCCTGCACATGTTATTCCGCAGCTATTCAACACCAGTACACTTGGGAGGTTGAGGCGATCTGAATTGAGGGCGGGGGACACAACACTTTCTAAATCAGCCTGATTCTGGTCTACATACATTCAGCCCCCAGTAATCAAAACCAAACAACTTAAAATTACCCAAGGACTTGGAAAATACAGAATATGACAGGATCAAAGGGTAATGAATTCAAGGGGAAAAAGTCAAATATGGTCCAGGAGGAGAACAAAAGTACTGGATTAGTACCACCTTCCCCTCTGCAGCAGGACTGCCCATCTCAACTACAAACCACACAGCTATCGTGCTTACTATGATCTTATCACCTGAACACTACAAGCTGTGATTCATCTCCATCATTGTCTTCTAATGGCCTCAATTCTTTCTTTTTTAAAATTTAGTTCAAAAGTATCATTCTGGATAGCTCTTTTCTCTCTATCTGATGTGTATTTCCACCAGTTGCTGCCCTTGAAATTTATCTTAAATCATTAGTCAGTCTACTGTGAAATCACTCCTATTCTTTAAATTGCTATCATTGAAGAAATTCTCTTCACTTAAGTGGATTCATTAAAAATCTACGTCTCTTTCTCTCATACTTATCTATCAATCATTTCTGTTTCATGCCCAAGTAGAATGTGTCCTTTATGAAAATTAGACTTTTAAAAATATGTAATTGTAATGGGAGAAAGTATTTCAGGGTCTTAAACTATTTAATGAATTTGGTCAAACTGAAGTGGTCAAACCTCTGCCTGGTTCAAAAATGTATGTGTCAATAAAACCATGTTTCTGGCCCTAGTAAAAAGAACAGATCTCAGAATTCAGCATCTTTCTCTATTTGGTACAAAATAAGGATTCACAAAGGAAATATTTGATTCATGGAGGCCTCAAATCATAAAACTGTCAGTTCAGTCCTTTTCAGTATCAAAATTTTCAGCCTGGAAATGGAGCCTGAAAAAAATGACTAAGTAAGAAATTGACCTCTTTCTGCCATTCCAATTGATATGGAGTGATAAGACAATTGTATGGAGGAACATAGGAACTAAAACACTGTCAATATTGATCTCCCACACTCACCAAGAACTACATCCAAGAACTATTAAATACGCATGAGGCTAAGATGTAAGCAAGAGACACATCTTGCATGTTTCTAAATGCTGTAGATCTCTGCTCACACCATAACCCCTCTCCTAGATCTATGTCTTTATCTCCTCTCTAACCGATTTCTACATTCTTAAACAGTTCAAGTCTCATAGCTTTGAACCCTTTCCTGATCGTATTAATTAATTTTCACTCCTTAATTTGTTTCCCAATCACTGTGCTAATCATTTGGCTCAACCTGAACTGCACGTAACTGTGGTATATGCTTGAAAATGTGAATCCAATTAGGATTGTGAGGTCTTTGAGGACACAGGCCAGTCCTGGGCTATCTCACATCCTCTAAAGCTCCTTGTTAAAATATATATTTGAAACATCACCACCCAGATACTGTTGGTGCCTTATGAGTGCAACTAAGACAGCTTCCAGCCAATCTGGAGGAAAAGAGATCCCTTCTGGGTTTTTCAAGCAAGGGAGAAAGACTATGCAACTCTAATTCCAAAATAAACGAAACCATTTGCAAACAAGGCAATATTCTGGTTTGATATCCTAAGTACTAAGCTCCAGTAAATAAGTGCTTTTTATTTATGTTTTTTATTTATTAAATAAATATCTTTCTTACCTTTCATAGGAGAGCCCTGAGGTGTGGCTGGGACATGGACTCCCATCCCAGGACCACGACGGTAAGGGAAGTTTTCAGGACTATATTTTTCACATAATACTTGCATAAAACTCCTTCCACTAGGTTGATCCATCTTCCTTTCCTAAAATTCTATGAGAAACCAAGAAATCATCCAAGTTACTCATTTGCTGTATAAGAAATGTGTATAGCAAGCCAATTATTTAGGATGCACTAGCCCAGGCAGTACAGACATAGAAGACATGGTCAATGTTCCCAGGAATTCACACTGCGGTGAGACCTTATGATGTCGGGAAGCTATCTATGTAGACAAATGACAGCAATGCAGTCCAGTATATAATAATTGCAATCCAGATGAACAGTGCCACAAGATGTAGATGAGGAGACAGTCATTTCCAGCCAAGGGTAATAGGAAGACTCTGGGCCGGTACGTGGAGTTTATGTGGTAAGCTAGAGGAAAAAGGACTAAAAAGAAAGGTGTAGACCCAACATCAGACTAAAGAGTTTAGATGAATCCACTGATATTTATACCTCAAAACCCATTCTCCTCTTCTTCCACCCTAAAAGAATTTTTAATTGTATACATAGGACTCAGAGATGAGTATATGACTAAGTTCTAGCTGATGGGATAGAAATGGTCTATGGCAGACAGCCAGAGTATGCCCTTTGCCTCCTTCCTGATCTCTGGCTCCGTTCTGTTGCCTAGAAAACAAATACCACCTTGCACTATGGGACCAAAGAGCACACGCCGAGAAAGGAAAACAAAGAGCTGAAAACAACCTAAGTCCCTGAGGACTTCATGGAACTGGGCTGCCATACTGGACTCCATGATCTCTGGAAATTTCTGTGAAAGATACATAACCTTTTCTTTTATGTAAGCCAGTGTTCAGTTTTTCAATTACTTAGAAATGGACCTAATCCTATCTAAAACAGAATGTCATTTCTTTTGGTTTTGAGTTTGGGTAGAGTCAGCTGAAGGTCCAAACATACAATAACTCTAGCATTCTCCTAGTACTCATGCAGAGGTTAAAACAGGTAATATTAAAAACATGCTAGGGGTGCCCGGGTGGCTCAGTTGGTTGAGTGTTTGACTCTTGATTTTGGCTATGGTCATGAAACCAGGGTCATGGCATTGAGCCCCGAGTCAGGCTCTGTGCTGAGAGTAGAGCCTGCCTGAGATTCTCTTTCTGTCTCCCTCTGCTCCCTCCCCTGCTTGTGCACTCTCTCTAAAGTAAATAAATGAATAAACAAAACAAAACAAAGTAAATGCTAAGTTCTGACAGCCTGCTAACCCACTATCTTGAGGGGCTGGCCTAGGAGCTGTATTAAATATATACCAAAATGTAAGCAACTAATGACCTCGGTAGTTCCAACTATCAGATATCAAGCTTTTTACTAAAATAATCAGAAAAAGGAAGATGAATAAAGTACTCTAAGATGAAGGGATAACATGTAAAAAGGGATAGCACTAAGAATGCACAATGATGGGGCGCCTGGGTGGCTTAGTCGGTTAAGCGTCCGACTTTTGCTTAGGTCATGATCTCGCGGTTCGTGGGTTCGAGCCCCATGTCGGGCTCTGTGCTGACTGCCAGCTCAGAGCCTCTGGAGCCTATTTCGGAGTCTGTGTCTCTCTCTCTCTCTGACCCGCCCCTGCTCACGCTGTCTCTCTCTCTCTCCTAGAAATAAATTAAAAAAAAAAAAAAAAAGAATGCACAATGGTCTAAAAGAAAACAGCATAAGGAGTAACTAAAAAGGCACCTCAGGGGAAATTGTATGTGCTACCTTAAGAAGCTGAACTTTATTCCATAGAAAACAAGAAGAAATTAATAGGTTTTAAGGAAGGGAATATAACATTTAAAATTTTTGGAAAGTTCTTTTTACCTCTTTTTGGCTGATTCATCAAGTAGCTGATGAATAAGAGGGAATACATACTGAAGGCAGGGAGAAGAGCTAGAAGGATACCACAAAAATATAGAAGAGACCTCAGGCAAGGAAAAGAAAAGCAAAAATAAAGTATTGGGACCACATCAAAATAAAAAACTTTTGCCCAGCAAAGGAAACCATTTTTTGCTCAACAGAGCAAAAGGCAATCTACAAATAGGAAGATACTTGTAAATGATATATCTGAAAAGGGTTAATATTCAAAACATATAAAGAACTTATATAACTCAACACTAAAAAAAAATCCAATTAAAATATGGGCAGAGGACCTGAACAGACACTTTTCCAAAGAAGATGTATAGATCGCCAGTAGGCCCATGAAAAGCTCAAGCATCACTAATCATCAGGAAAATGCAAATCAAAACCACAAAAAAATAACACCTCACATCAGTCGGAATGGCAAGTATCAAAAAGACAAGAAATAAGTGTTGGAGAGGATGTGGAGTTAAGAGAGCCCTCACGCACCATTGATGGGAATGGTGCAACCACTGTGGAAAACAGTATTGAGGTTCTCCTAAAAGTTAAAAATCTCTATGGTATCTCTATACCATATAATCCAGTTCTTCCACTATTGAGTATTTACCCAAAGAAAATGAAAATACTAATTTGAAAAGGTAGATGCACCCCTATGTTCATTGTAGCATTACTGACAAAAGCCAAGATATGGAAGCAATCCAAGTACCCATAGACAGATGAATGGATAAAGATGTGGTATGTGTGTATACATACATACATACATATGTACGTACATACATACATAAAATGGAATATTATTCAGCCATAAAAAAGAATGAGATCTTGCCATCTGGGACAACATGGATGAACCTAGAGGGCATTATGCTAAATGAAATGAGTCAGAGAGAGAAAAACAAATACCATATGATTTCACTTATCTATGGAATTTAAAAAACAAAACAAATAAACAGATCTTTAAATAAAAAGAAAAACTGATGGTTGATAGAGGGAACACATGTTGGGAGATGGGCAAAATAGATTAAAAAGAGGGAAAGGGGGTCAGGGGTGCCTGGGTGGCTCAGTCGGTTAAGCATTCAACTTTAGCTCAGGTTGAGATCTCAAGGCTCATTTGTTCAAGCCAGGCGTCAGGCTCTGTGCTGACAGCTCAGAGCCTGGAGCCTGCTTTGGATTCTGTGTCTCCCTCTCTCTCTGACCCTCCCCTGCTCACACTCTGTTTTTCTCTCAAAAATAAACATTAAAAAATAGATAAAAATGATTAAGAAGGGAAGCCTGGGTGGCTCAGTCGGTTAAGCATCCGACTTCGGCTCAGGTCATGATCTCATGGTCCATGGGTTTGAGCCCTGTGTCAGGCTCTGTGCTGACAGCTAGCTCAGATCCTGGAGCCTGTTTCAGATTCTGTGTCTCCCTCTCTCTCTGACCCTCCCCTGCTCACGCTGTCTCTGTCTCTCAGAAATAAATAAAACATTAAAAAAATTTTTAAAAAATGATTAAGAAATACAGACGTTCAGTTATAAAAACAAGTCATGAAGATAAAAAGTACAGCATAGGGAATATAGTCAATACTATTGTAATCATGTTTTATGGTGACAATGTCAACTACGTTTATTGTGATGAGAACTGAGTGATGCACAGGATTGTTGTATCAATACGTTCCACGTGTGAAACTAATATAATATTGTATGTTAGTTACGCTTCAATTAAAAATAAAGAGCAATGTTCTTAAAATGTTAAAAAAAAAAAAAAAAACACCAGAAACCAAAACAGGAGAGAGATGACAAGGGCTTGACCAAGTACAGTGGTAGTATAAAGAGAAAGCAGGGGCAGATTCAAGGTCAATTTAGAAAGCAAGCTTTTCCGTCCAGTTTCCAAGTTAAAAAAAAAAATGTGTGTGTGTGTGTGTGTGTGTGTATTAAAAAGCAAGCAAGCTTTTCAGAATTACAGGAGCTGAGGAGAAGATATAGTCAAGACGGATCCCCAGGTTGCTAGTACAGGTGACCAGGTGACTGATGATGCCATTAAGCAAAAAGAAAATATGAAGAGATTTCATTTTGTGGAAGAAAATGATGAATTCCATTTTAAACACGTCCAGTCTGAGGCATCTGTGGACTATCAGAGGAAACAGTCTGCAGTTGGCGAGAAATGTGAGCTAGAGGGGAGGATTTCTATCTGCATCCTCAGGACACAGGCAATACTACTGCTAAGAACAGCAAGACAAAAGAGCTCTCAGGGACACTGCTGTTGAAGGGCAGGCAGAGGGGGCAGAGTCATGAAGAAAAGGAATAACCACAGAGTAGGGTGTACAGTCAACAACTCTGAGTTTTAATTAGGAGGAGGATGAAACGGGCTGACAAATTAGGCAGGAACAAGAAAGAGTAGAGAATCGGGGGCAACTGTCAAGGTTTTTCCTCTTAGAAGGATGAACATGATTATAGATTACAGAGAAGCAGCAAGTAGAGCTAAAGAGGCTGACAATGACGACTAGTATGTGGTCCTAAAAGAAACCAGCAGGTACAAGCATTGAAAATCGAAAAACTTCTCCGAAGGCTATAGGATACGAGCCAGATAATGGTCCAAACTACTTGCCATTGGAAGGGACGTATTCCCTTCACTGTGTTACACTAGTTTACTTTTACTTATACAGTTTATTATGCTGAGTGTTAGGTATTTTTCTCATGTGACTGTATGAACTCCATCATTACATTATAAAAGGGAGCGGAGTGGTGCTATTTTATTTCTCCAGTATTAATTCACAGCATCTGGCACAGCTCACTACGCAGGGCTCAATAAATGTTGCAGAGTCCTAAAATCATTTGCCTCCAGTGTCTGAGCAGAAAGACCAGAGGCTTAAGGATGGGGAGTAGGTGTAAGCCCCACTCAGTTCTACCACTTAATAGTTTTGTGTCTTCAGGCAAAACGCTATTTCTCTAGGACTCAAATGTCTTTGTCTGTAATACTATATGAATATCTAGACTATGGGGATTTCAGGGTTGCTGTAGAGCTCTAAAATATACAAGTGCACTCATCGGGATTACAGGGCTGCTGTAAAGCTCTAAAATATACAGATGTTACTAATTACATATTACAAGAAGTTGCAGTATGGTAGAAAGCACGTGAATGTAGAAAACTCAGGCTCTATCATTTACTAGTTGGGAAGAACATAAGCTAGCTATGTAACCTCTCTCTAATTTTCTCACCTATAGATGGGCTAAAATGTTCTTCTCAGGTTTACAGTAAGAATTTGAAAAAAGCATCAATATAAAAGTGGTCTTGAACCTTGGCCCATTCCCTAAATTGCTACAAGGGCCATGTCTACTGTACTCTGTAAAATCAATTCACAAATGCCTAGAACAAAGTGGATACTGACCAAGCACATGGCCATCTACTGAACAAAAGTTTCATTTACCAAGGTTTAGACTATGAAGTACATTTCATAATGAGGATATCACAAGTCATCTTGAAAATTCAGGACTGCCCTCTGTCAGGATCCTCATTCATGAGCTCAAAGACAGACTTGTTTTAGTGCAAGGCAGTTTGTTCTTTCCATCTATGCGGGTGACAAATACTGAGGTCCTCTATCTCAGTGCTGATTGTTGTTGCAAAACTGAAGTGTGTGTGTTCATCTAAGACTTCAGGAGCCTTCGGGTGGAAGGTTCTTTTACAATGTAAACTTATCACCAATAGCAGACAACACAGGGTACGTGCTATGTCACTAGGGACAAACACCACAGTTCTTATCAAAGACCTGTCTCAAGCAGAATGCCAACAGAATTTTTGGAAATGTTTAACAAAAGTCAAAGAAGTTATACTGTTATCTTCTATTTACTTAGCAGCTCAATGGGGCATCAGGGTGAGTCGCTTGGGTATGTGTCCGACTCTTAATTTCAGCTCAGGTCATGATCTCATCTCACGGTTAGTGAGTTCTTAGTGAATTTGAGCCCCATGTCAGGCCCTGTGCTGACAGCATGGAGCCTGCTTGTAATTCTTTGTCTCCTCTCTTTCTCTCTCTGCACCTCCCCTGCTCATGCTCTCTCTCTCTCTAAAATAAATAAACACTGGGGCGCCTGGGTGGCTCAGTAGGCTAAGCGTCCGACTTTGGCTCAGGTCATGATCTCACGGTTCGTGGGTTGGACCCCCATGTCAGGCTCTGTGCTGGCAGCTAGCTCAGAGCCTGGAGCCTGCTTCAGATTCTGTGTCTCCTCTCTCTGGCCCTCCCCTGCTTACGCTGTCTCTCTCTCTCTCAGAAAATAAAAAAACATTAATAAAAACAGTCTTAAAAATAAAATAAACATTAAAAAACAATAAAAGGTGTGTGAGGAAGGTGCTAAACTGTCACTGTCTGTCAAAATAATATTTGCCAAGTTTAAATAGCATCTTTAAGCTGGAAGCTTTAGAACTATTTAAACTCAAACCAATTCAAGGGCAATAATGTAATACACACTTCAAATATAGGGAAACTGAGGGATGGCAACATAAGAGACATACTCAAATTAAAATAAGTGCTAGTAAGCCAGCAATCATGGGAGCTTAACAAGTTATTCCTCATGGCCCTATGCTTTAACAACTCTTCCAAACAGTCTGAGGTTTCTTTTATATTCTTTTTTTCCTACAGACTTAAAAGCAATGCCAGGCACCTGTACCGGTCATTTTCCAGGATACTCTACTGGAATAGCTCTCCAGGAATGTAGATAGTGTGCACATGAATACACGAGCTTTGAATTAGAACATTAAGATTGTAAAATTGATGGGTAACATAAACCTATTCAAAATCTGTTGGGGCAAGTTTTAGGAGGAACAGTAGGTGGGAAAGGAAAACTGGAAACCAAACAGGCTGAAAAATGAGGAAATACAGGATGGAACAAGATCTTTAACTGGAGCCTTTTAAAAGATTTTTTGGGGGTGGAGGGGGTAATCTATGACTTTGGAGAGAACAGGTGTCAAATTACATCTGACCACCTCTCCAGTTGTCAGAGTTCTAACGCATTGGTGAAAGAATTCTGAATTGGTTCTGGAAGCCAGGGAGCCAGGAGTCTTGGGTGATGTTGCTTGGTTCCGTTCCCAAGTCGTGGAGCGCGCCTGTGAAAATCTCAACCACTTTGTGCCTCAAATCCGAACTGTAACGTGCTCTTGTAAGAGTGCGGGGACAAAGTCAGGATGAAGTGCAAACTGGAGGATAATGTGCTCAGTATGTTTTTGCCAAAGAGATTATAGTCTAAGAACAGAATGTCCAGTCACCGAAAACTCCCCACAGCTGTCAAACTATTTGTACTTGATGTTGCCGGCAAAGGGTCAGGTCAAAGCCAGTACGAAACTCAACGCAACTGAAAACAGAACACTTCTGACCGCTAGCACTGGAAGGTACACAAGATATATCTTGATGCTGGTGTGCAAGATCAATATGCCCTTCACAAAAATACTTTATGGTGGAGTAGCACACTTCATCAAGTGTGAATACCAATAGCACTAGCCTCACTCACAACTTTAGGAAAAAAAAAAACCAGAGGGAGAAAATAAAGAATAAGGGTAGAAAGGAGATTTGCTTTTCCGCTGCACCTACTTGAACCACCTGAACTCCCTGTATGCACACATCTTTTCCTTTCATATACTGTATTACCTTTTTGAAATATAAACATTTTCAAGTGACCTATCTGGGAATAACTGAATAGTCTACCAAATGTCTTTTTAACTCCTCATTGTTATCAATCGCCTGTGAAAAAAATTCCAAATTAGGATTTGGAATTCCATGTGAAATATATAGTATTAATAATAATTTTTTTTTTTTTTATTTCTAGGAGAGAGAGAGAGAGAGACAGCGTGAGCAGAGGAGGGTCAGAGAGAGAGAGAGTCACAGACTCTGAAACAGGCTCCAGGCTCTGAGCTGGCAGTCAGCACAGAGCCCGACGCGGGGCTCAAACCCACGAACCGTGAGATCATAACCTGAGCGAAAGTTGGATGCTTAACCGACTAAGCCACCCGGGCGGCCCAGTATTAATAATAATTTTTAAAGGAACTAGGGAATGAGGAAGGAAAGAGAAATAGAATGATGGCCAAAAGGAAATAAATACTTTTGTAAAACAGCAACTGGGAAAGAAAAAGAAAGGATGAAACCCACCAGAGCCACAGAATGAGACTAAATGAGAGGTGGGGGTAAGACAGAGCCAGAGTGCACAGGCTCCCCTTGGCCTTAACAAAGGTGAAGCAGAAGTCCATTTTGACATGGACAGAAGGGCTGGATGAATGCCCTCAGGGCTGCAGGGTCATTTCCTTTGCTAGCCAAGTTAAATGTGTCAATAAAAGTTAACTAAATATTTCATATAAATTACCTAAACTATCAAAACTACTGTGGCTTTGGAACCACAAGGACTCCGGGAGGCAGGGGTTATGGGGCTGTAACCCCAGGGATGCTCCGGGAGCTCTGGGCTTCCCAGGCCACCTGTCACTGTGGAGACTACCAGAAAGAGTATTTCCTACAGCAGGAAGCTGATTGTGCAGGATGCACACTACTGCAATGGTAAATAGCTGGGAACAGATTCACAGGTTTGTTTGTTTTTAATGTTTATTTTTGTGAGAGAGAGAGAGAGAGAGAGAGAGACAGAGTGTGAGCAGGGTAGCGGTAGAGAGAGAGGGAGACAGAATCCAAAGCAGGCTCCAGGCTCTGAGCTACCAGCACAGAGCCAAATGCAGGGCTCGAACTCACGAACCATGAGATCATGACCTGAAACGAAATCGGACGCTTAACCGGCTGAGCCACCCAGGAGACCCCAGATTCACAGTTCTAAAAAATAAATCATAATAATTCCAAATATGCACTAATTTAAGAGGCTTAATATCCAGGAAGAGTTTTCAGAGCATTAAAATAATGGAGATGAGGGAGGCACTCCGAGGGAGTTTAAAATTATTTTCAGCCACCTGGCATAGGACTCGCTCTTGTACAACTGGCCCATCTTCTCTATCCATTGGAGAAGGGCAGAAAAACCCCACTCTAAAAGCTCTCTGCTGGTAGTTTGCTACCAAATATTTGAAAACAAAACTTAAACTAAACATTTTGGCAGATTCATTTTTAGTTTCCTTTGGTCAGAGAACACTTTGTTCCCGTCATCTTTCTGCACTTAGGTACCTATTTCCTTTACAAGACAATCTAAGAATAACAATCTCTTGATGACTTGTTTAATAAAATTGGGGACAACAAATATTTTAGTTTTCTCTGCTATCTCTTTATTTGCACTTTATCAAGTGGTTCCCATTGGGCTTATTTGCCCATCCGTTTGTTCATAAAAATGTGTGCCTTCACAAAGCTTAGTCTCACTTAGTTTTGTTCAACAAAGATTAACCAAAAAACAACAAAAACCCCAAAAACAAAAACAAAGATGAACTGGACACCAGATCTATGCCAAATGTTGCACTAAACACTAAAGAAAGTGAGAGTGAATAAAATCCAAACTCTGTCCTCAGAGCATCCACAATCCAGAAGGAAATTCATGGAGATGACACATACCTGAAATAAGCCACATAGAAACAGTGCATTCAAACAGAACTTTTGGAAGCATGATCAAGGAGGCTACAGGTAAATCGTGAGTGATTTTGAAAGATGATGAAGACTAGGTTAACAGGGTGGGGAAGAGCATTGCAGGCATGCAAAACAGAACAAGAACAGGCACAAGAGACATGGAACATGGCTATGAATTGACACTGCTAACACAGAAGAGATGTGGGGGGAGCACATGAGGCAGGAGGTCTGACTATTGGGGGGACCATGGTTAGCTCATGATTGACCTTGCTCAGGTTAGCTTCCTCTTACACGGAAAAAAGAAAACTTGATAGATCACTGTGAACACAAGAGGTCAAAAGTGATGAGAATTTTTAAAAAATTTTTTTTCTTGATTTTTGAGAGAGAGAGAGAGAGAGAGTTTGAGCAGGGGAGGGTCAGAGAGAGAGGGAAACACAGAATCTGAAGACAGACTCTAGGCTCTGAGCTAGCTACCAGGACAGAGCCTGATGCGGGGCCCGAACCCATGAACCATGAGATCATGACCTGAGCCGAAGTTGGACATTTAACTGACTGAGCCACCCAGGCACCCCAAGAATTTTTTAATCCTTAAAGGACTGGGCAATTGGGAGTTTGTTTACCTTAAGGGGAAGTACTTTCAGTACAGAGAGGGGCTAGAAACCATAACATAGAGAATTAAGGAAATAACTGAAGACTGAGTATAGGCCATGCCTTTGAGAAGCTCAGATGAAAGCAGAAAAGACAGGACAGGTGATGAAGCAACACCAAGTGCTCAGAAAGAGAGTTTTGGATCTTGTTCTTTTTTAAAAAGGACAAAAGAGAAATGGATGGGCTGAATTTGGGGGTGAGGTAGGTGGAGGAAGTTAACAATATACCAACAAAACAAGTCTAAAAGGAAAAGCTCCTGAATAGCTTCAAAGAATCCCTTAGGATTACTAGCTTTCTCAATTTTTGCAAGTTTGTTTATTTTTTATCTTTTTTTTTTTTTTTTTGAGAAGAGAGAGCAGGGGAGGGGCAGAGGGAGAGGGAGAAGGAGAAGCAGAAGGTGGGGGGGAGAGGGGAAGAGGGGAGAGGGAGGGAGAGGGGGGGGGAGAGAGAGAGAGAGAGAGAGAGAGAGAGAGAGAGAGAGAATGAATCTCAAGCAGGCTCCATGCCCAGGTCAGAGATCAATATCCATGCGGGGCTCAATCTTATGACTGTGAGATTATGACCTGAGCCAAAATCAAGAATCAAATACTTAACTGAGCCACCCAGGTGCCATTGTTTGTTTTTTTAAAGCCCATTTAACTTCTGCTTTGTGGACTCCTCTAACATCATCACCAGAAAGCTTCTTTTTTAGAGAAATCCCCACTGGGGCGCCTGGGTGGCTCAGTCGGTTAAGCGTCCGACTTCAGCTCAGGTCATGATCTCATGGTTTGTGGGTTCGGGCCCCGCGTCGGACTCTGTGCTGACTGCCAGCTCAGAGCCTGGAGCCTGCTTCTAATTCTGTGTCTCCCTCTCTCTCTCTGACCCTTCCCTGTTCACGTGGTCTCTATCTCTCTCTCAAAAATAAATAAAACATTAAAAAATTTTAAAAAAAAGAAAGAAAAATCCCCACTATACCCAAATCCTGCCAGATTCTTAGCCATCTTAGGTAGCTGGGACTTTAGTATGTTTTATTTTCTAAATCTTTCTGATCTTCAGCATAAGTGTACCCCAATAAAACATAATTACTCTGGGAAAGTATATAAGTGTGTTATACATAATTTTCCCTCCAGGAATGATTAAATAAATGAATCAGTGAAGGTCTATTAATAAGCTTCTTTCTAAAGAATTGTTATTTAAAAATACAAGTGATAGGCATTCTGAATTTTTAAAAATTTCCAGCTGAAAATCAGCAAGAAACCTGTAATCCCATGTAGTTTCCATGTAGAAGCATTTTCCTGTTTTATTTGGTAAGCTAGCATGTAAACAGATGTTACCAAAAGCTTTTCATATCTGAAACACATCATATTGGGGCACCTGGGTGGCTTAGTTGGTTAAGTGTCTGACTTCGGCTCAGGTCATGAGCTCATGGTTCATGGGTTCAGACCCCGCGTCAGGCTCTGTGCTGGCAGCTAGCTCAGAGCCTGGAGCCTGTTTCAGATTCTGTGTCTCCCTCTCTCTCTGACCCTTCCCTGCTCATGCTGTCTCTCTTTCTCTCTCTCAGAAAAAATAAAAAGAAAAAAGAAACACATCATATCATATTAGAGCCACAGCCATAGGGGGAAGCTGTGGCCAACAGATTTAGCAAGTAGGTTAAGCCTGAGGGTGCACCTAACGGTGTTTATTTTTTCTGGGCCATTTTCCCATGCTATGTAGATAGATAATTTTTTAACAAAATTTAATTACTTCTAGGTAGTTGTATAACCTGCCTTTTTGCTAAATACCTCATGAAAACTTTCTGTACCAATAAATTCATATCTACATAATAATCATTTTTAAGGTTTGTAAAGTATTCTATTAAGCAAGCTTTTGCCGCTGAAGTCATGAACGACAGCTATCTCACCCACAAAACATGTCAGGGACATTGTCCAAGGGAATATCATCAAGCTAGACAGTCTCATCTCCTATGGCATATCTAATTTCATTTATCACAAGGTATGCATACCTGCAATTTTATCTCACTTCACCTCCCCTGACCATTATGTAATGTACCTTAGTGGATGCCTTCTTGGGAGGAAGAGTAAGGAAAATAAATGAAAAAATTTCAGAACAGGTCTGTGGAATTATGGTTTGCCAGTTCATCAATTTAAGCACTCCGAGTGCAAACCTTGACTGCAGCTGATAAGTCCATTATCATAACACACCATGCCACAGTTTCACAGCCTACCATGAACCACCCTATTTCTCTGTCTCTCGACTGCATACTAAACTACACCCAAGTGGGGCTCCTGGGTGGCTCAGTCAGTTAAGCGTCCAGCTTTCAGGTAATGATCTCACGGTTCGTGGGTTCAAGCCCTGTGTTGGGCTCTGTGCTGACAACTCGGAGCGTGGAGCCTGCTTTGGATTCTGCATCTCCCTCTCTCTCTGCCCTTCCCCTGCTCGTGCTCTGTCTCTCTGTCTCAAAAACAAATGAACATTAAAAAAAAAAAATTGTTTTTAACTACACCCAAGTGTAATTATGTGGCATATCAACTCTTTTTGGTAGAAGATTTTTTAAAAAATCCAACACTGCCAAGTGAAATGTGAATTCAGACTCCTCGTCAGTCCTTGGATCATGCTTTTAGTGGGGCACTGCTTCCCCCTTCACTTACCACAGCACTTTGCTTCACCTTAAGAGCATGACAGACATTAAAATATCTAACCCAACTTCTTTACTTCGTTATAGTGACACCAAAGATGTCTAAAACTGTGGCTCCATGTTACCAGTGAGTACAGCCTCAGAGCTGTCTATACTGTCTATTAAAGTACTATATTGCATATGAGGCACGTTTAATGTTGGACAAAGCATTCATTTTCTCATCCACAGCCAAAGAGTAGCAAATATGGCCGCCCCTCCTGCACATGGCCTACTGGACATAAACACAGCACCAGATAGTTCAGATCTAAATGCTCTAGCCCAAGAATTTTATGATTTTGATGAAAAAATATTTAAGAAAAAAATTAAGAACATACTACTATTTAAAAAAAAGCAAACATACACACATACACAAAAAGAAAACACTGCTATTTAGACTTAAGTACCTCTTTATGTGAAAATATTTCTAAGCACTTCTTCCTTGATTTGCACAGCTTCTTGCCATCCACAAATGTTGGCTTAAGCCAGTTGTTTATATCCTATGAAATCAGGCATTCTGAAATATATATATATTAAGAAAAGTACTTTCCATGCACTTTCAGCAATCACGAGAACAATGAAAAAAAGCCCAACATTTACTATACCCTTTACTTCAATAGCTTCCAGAGAGAGTTCCATTTTTACTCCCCCTCTCAACTCCTTCACAAACAAATTTGCATCCACCCCTACCTTTCCATGTGGCCAGATTCTATTTGGAAAGATCTCAAGGCTTTAATGTCACACTCACTCAAAATTCGGGAAGTAGATACATTTGCTCTTGAGTTGATGTTCCCCAAAAGCAAGTCTTCCCACGCTGGGATTAACAATCTTCTAAAGCCTAGTAACCACCCTCTGAAATAGACATACTGACACTTATCTCTGTTTACAGGACATGAAACTGAGGTGACTCGCTTGAGTTTCCATGGCCCAACATGCCAAGTCATATTTACCGTACCCCCAATCTGTTGAGTCATGCTATCTTTACTGAAAAATGTGTATACTTCATGTCAACAGTATATGACATCATGCACAAATCATAGAATTACAACTTACTAAAGTAATCAAAAATGATTACAGCCAAAACGTGCCTTGTAACCACATCCAGGTAATTGAACCACAAAACTAAGCAGCAGGGCTGGTCTAGTCACCAAAGGGGCAAAAATAGCTTTTAACTTCTTCTCACCAAAAAGCAATGGATATTGGTCTCTTGACCAGACTAGTTTTCATCAGAAGAAAATCATATATGCATGCTATCTTTCAACTGTGAATACATAAGTTTAAGGTCGTTACTCAGCTGTTTTCAGAACAGATTACTCCATTCTCTCTCCTCCTGAACCCTACAAAAGCTATCAAGTGAAAGGAAGGCCTCACTATGAACAAACTACTAGTTCATCAATCTGCAAGCAGCCTTATAGCAGAATTCACGAACCATTTTGGCACATAACCAGGGATTTCCAGAATGTTAAACATCAGCTACACAGAAAAGCTGCAAAGTTTCCAGGTCACGAGCCTCTTCCTCATTCAGTGCTTACGGTGGTATCGCCCAGCAGTAACATGTGCCGGTTTCTAAAACCAAACTGCCTGGAGGTAAATCAGAATTGACACTGCTACTCTGTGTGACTGTGGGCAAGTTACTTTGGTTCTCTGGGTCTCCACTGCCTCATCCATAAAAAGGAGTAATACAGAGCCCCCAACTCCCAGCTCATAGGGCTGCTAACAAATGGAGACAATGTGGGTAATAAGTGTTTAGCACAGTGCCTGGCACCTAGAAAGCACTTAGTAAATATCCATTTACTATAGCTTCTACTGCCACCGCTACTACTACTACCATCACCACCCAGGGAGCACGGTAGCATTAAGTACAGCAGGTTGACTTGCTTTTAACTTTGTTAAGTAGATTTGATCTCATTGTTTTTGGTCCCAGGACTATCCCAACTAATGCCAATTAATGATTCAGGCAGTAAAAATGTCTGACACTTCTAATGCCATTCCTCCTTAACTGGAAGGTCTTTCCCTTTCTTCTCCACCTGTCTAAATTTTATGTATTCTTCAACATCTTGCTCAGAATATACTTCACAGATACCTCCTGCCATAATGGTCCATTTCGTTTGAGCTGAGCTCATAGTATCTATTGCCTAAAATTTCCAGTGGGCAATTAATCACTCACATGTTAGCATGGTAACATTTTTGTCCCACATGCCATTATTATTTAACTTTGGCCCAGTAATGTGATTTTCATATGTTTATATCTCATGGCCTTAGATCGTATAGCTCTTAAGGGTAAGGACCATATCATAATGTTTTGTTGTCTCTATCAAGGACTGGACCTTTGCATATAATCGGCACTCTATTAATGTGCTAATCAATGAGTTTTCTAATCACTTTTGATTGTGCATATCAAATGGATTTTACAAAATAAAAAAACCCACTTTAATTAATAAACTGAAATCAGAATACTTGTGAACAAATATGCTTCATAGCTACCACTGAAATGCGTAATTATGTCTACCTCTCCATGGAGATTCTCAAAATAAGAGATGAAATGATAGAGCAACGAATCAGGAGCAGTCAGAATTATCTGCTACCTAACACAAGTTAAATTCTTATGCAAAAACTATTGCCACAACAAATATAATGCTTAGTATTTTAGTATTCGTATTAATACCTCACATTTTATACGCAAGAGCTAATAATTTATGCCATGCTTCAGAACAACAGGCAGTTTAGTAATGAAAGATGAATATACGTGCCTTTCTGGTGAGAATGTAAATGGTACAGCTGCTGTGGAAAACAGTTCCTCAAAACATTAAACTTATAATTTACCATATGATCCAGCAATCCTTTTGGGGATATATAAAAAAAGAACTGGAAGCTTGGACTTGAAAAGATATTGGTGTATCAGTGTTTGTAGCAGTATTATTCACAATAGCCAAAAGATGGAAATGACCCCAATATCCATGGATGGATGAATGGCAAAGCAAGAGGTGGTGTATATACAGATAATGAAATATTACTCAGCTTCGAAAAGGAAGGAAATTCTGACACGTGCTACCACATGGGTGGACTCTGAAGACATAATGTTAAGTGAAAGAAGCCAGATACAAAAGGACACATACCACATGATTATTACACTTATATGAGGGATCTAGAGCAGCCGAAATCACAGAGAAAAGAAAGTAGGATGATAGTTGTCAGGGCCTGGGGAGAGTGAAGCATGAAGTTTCCTGATTTATGGGGACAGAGTTTCAGTTTGGGAACATGAAAAAGTCCCAGAGATGGATGGTGCTAATGGCTGTACAATGATGTGGATGTACCACTGAACTATATACTTTAAAATGGTTAAAACTGCACTTTATGTTATATTTTACCACAATATAAAATATTTCAAAAAATTATGGGATAAAATATATGCCACACATATATAAAGATGAACATAGGGCAAGTCCCAAATTTCTGCTTATTTTCTGAGCGTGTTGCTCAGCACAGTTACCAAATTAGTGCCAACAATTCACTTAAGAATGGAAACAGTGAGTAAAGGATAAACTAGCCAAGTCTCAATAAATCCATTTTCTGAGAGGTTTGATTTATGAAGTACACAACCTTCATTTATCTCTTTCTTGGATTTCTTTACTAATAACGTTCGTGTGGAGAAATAGCACTAACGGATAAGGGACTAATAGAGTTAGCATTTTAAAAGCCTCCAAAGGGCACTTACCTTTAATTACTTATGCCTTAAAAACTTATGCCTTAAATTACTAACAGTGCCTAGGAGAAAATACAGCCCTCGCACAAGAGTCACAAGAATAAGGATTTAGTAATTTACATTTGTTTTCAACATTTTAAGAGCTGAAAGTGTACAATTCTCTCCTAAAATTCTTTGCCCATTTAACTACGAACTAAATAACAATACTGTGATAATTAAGTACAAACCTCAAATACGAAGTGTTTTTACTGAGATGGTGGCATCTGACAACCAGAACTTAGTACCTGAGAGACCCTTTGTATTATGTTATTCTCTTAAAATGTTACGAAGACACGTGCAGGCATGGGCGAGAAGATAAAGGACTGAAGGTAAGGGTTTCTTGAAAAACTGCGTCTCTCACAAGATTTCATAGCACAGTCAAGCGTCATTACCATAGAACTCATTATTGGCAAATTCACCTACTCAATAAAGTTTGTTGTAGCCCCCAATCCATACTTGCCACTCGCTCACAATCACATGCAGACACTAATCTGAATCGCCCACCGTGCACGTTTCCAGCTGAGACAGAACAGGGTAGCGCTCTACCATCCTGTTTCAGCTCTCACACCGTAAATGGGCCCTTTGTGCAATTTCTTTGTGCGATCTAGCTCCATGTTTTTCATATTCTTCTGTTTTCACTAGCAAGATGGCTCTAAGTGTCCTGCGGAAGTTCTGTCTGGTGTTCCTACCCAGTAACCTGTGATGTGCCTTATGGAGAAAATATGTGTTAGACCAGATTTATTCAAGCGTCAACTGTACTGCTATCCACTCTGAACTCAAAGTTAATAGATCAACAATATATGCTGAATAAAGTGTCTTTAAACAGACACACATATAAAACAAGGTTATGTATGGATCGGTTGACAAAAATGTGATCAGAACTGGTAGGAACCTAACCCCATATCTCCTGTAGGAGCAATGCTTCTACATTCATTCATTCAGTATTCATGGCAACTCTATATAAGTACCATAAATAACAAGAATCAAGTGTACTTTGTTAAAGAAAACAGCTGGGGTGGGGGGGTTGGGGAAGTGGCCGGGAGGGAGGGGGATGGAGATCAATGGAATAGTAAAGAAGGTCTAGAAACAGGCCCACGTAAATACAGCAGAAAATGGCAAGGAGATCAGTAAGAAAACGTGAAACTTGAGTAACTGGTCCTGGGACAAGTGATTATCAATATGAGAAAGGGAAAATGAATTTTTACGTCACAACATAGAAAAAGTCAACTCAAGCTTTATCTTTATGAAAAGAAAAGTTATTTTTTCTAATAGGAGAAGAACTTAAAAATCCTCATTTAGGGAAATATTTCATAAACATAGAGAACCCATAAAGGAAAAGTTGGCCAGTAAAAGAAAAAGCTTTTGATCATCGGGAGACATTAAATATGAAAAAACACAAGCCAGAAACTGGAAAAAGATGCTTCCAACACATGTAATTAGTATGGAGAACTCCTGAAAATAATGAGAAAAACAATCCAATAGAAAAATGATAGAAGATATGAACACGTTATTTAACGGAAGATAAAATTCCAATGACTAATACATATATGTAAAAGACGTTCAAACTTAATAATATTCAGAAACAAACATTAAAATCTCCATGGAATACTATTTTATATAAATTAGCAAAACTTAAAAACTTTGACACCATCAAAGTATTAGAGAAAATGTGGAAGAATAGAATCTCTTCCCTTGGTAACAAGAGTGCAAATACCTTAACAAAAACTGGTACAAATACCCTGGAAAACACTTTATCACCATCTAGTTAAGTCAAAGATGCACACACCCTGTGATACAGCAATTCTACTTCTCAGTGTAAATTCTATAGGAACTTGTACCAGTGTACCAGAAGACAAGCATGAGAGTGTTCACAATAATGGGTGAAATTCTGAAAACCCTGACCAAATAAAGGCCTTTACACCCAAGAACAAGCTTGGATAAATCAGGCTATATTCATAAAATGCAATGTTACACAGCAGTGGAAACTAATTAATTGATAGTTCTCTATGGTTTTCTCATCAACATGAATGACTTTGAAAATCAAGAAACTGAAGACACAAATAAGTGGAAACATATTCCATGCACATGGATTAAAAGAATGAATAATATTAAACTGTTCATACTACCCAAAGGAATACAGCTTCAATGAACTACCTATCAAAATTCCAATGGCCTACTTCACACAACAAATAATTCTGAAATTTGTATGGAACTACAAAAAACCTGCAATAGCCAAAGCAACCTTGAGAAAGAAGAAGAAAGCTGGAAATAGCATGCTACCTGATTTCAAACTAGATTACAAAGCTACAGAGATCAAAACAGTATGGTAGAGATAAAGGGGATTAAGAGTACACTTATCCTTATGGGCACTGAGAAATGTACAGAATTGTAGAATCATTATGTTGTACATGTGAAACTACCATAACACTGTATGTTAATTATACTTCAATTTTTAAAAAATAATTTGAATTTGGTACAAAAACAGATACACAGATCAGTGGGACAGAACTGAGAGACCAGAAATAAACTCACACATACAAGGACAATTAATCCATGACAAAGAAGCAAACAACAGAGGACAGCCCTCAATAAATGGTGCTGGGAAAACTGGACAGCTACATGCAAAAGCAAGAAACTATATCACTATCTTATTATTCAAAATGGATTAAAGGTTTGATTGTAAGCCCTGAAACCACAAAATGCCTAGAAGAAAACATAGATGGTAAGCTCCCTGACTTAGTCTTAGCGATGTCTTTGTGGATCTGACTCCAAAGGCAAGGGAAACAAAAGGAAAAATAAGCAAATGGGACTATGTCAAACTAAAAAGCTTATGCACAGTCAAGGAACTCATCATCAAAACGAAAAGGCAAGCTCCTGAATGAGAGAAGATATTTGCAAACACACATATGACGACGGATTAATACCCAAAATATTCAAAGAATTCACACAACTCAACAACAACAAAAAATCCAATAACCCGATCAAAAAACGGGCAGAAGAGTAAATAAACATTTCTCCAAAGAAGACATACCATATGGCCAACAGGCACATGAATGCTCATCATTACTATTAGAGAAATGTAAACAAATCAAAACCACAATGAGATATCATTTAACACCTGTTAGAATGACTATTATCTCAAAAGGAAAAGAAACAAGTGTTGAAGAGGATGTGGAGAGAAAGGAGCCCTCATACACTGTTGGTGGGATTGTAAATTATTGCAGCCACATGGAAAACAGTCTGGAGGTTCCTCAAAATATTAAGAAAAGGACCACCATATGATTCAGTGATCCCACTTTTGGGTATTTATCCAAAGAATACAAATACACTAATTTGAAAATATATGTACCCTTATGCTCAGTGCAGCATTATTTTCTATAGCCAGTATGTGGGAACTACCTAAGTGTCCATCGACAGATAAATGGATAAAGATGTGGTATTATGTATACAATGGAATACTATTTAGCATAAAAAAGAATGAAGTCTTGTCATCTGCGAGAACATGAATAGACTTAAGGGTATTACGTTAAGTGAAATAAACCAAACACTGTATGATTTCACTCAAATGTGGAATCTAAAAAAGAAAACAAAACAAAAATAAATTTATAGATACAGAGGATTGTGTTTACCTGAGAGGGGTTGGGAGGGATGAGTGAAGGGGGTCAACTGATTTGTGATGGATGGTAACTAGACTCATGGTAGTGACCACTCTGTAGTGAATGCAGATGAAAACTACAAAGCTGTATACCGGAAACTTATATTTAAAACAAAACAAAACAAAGCCAAAAAACTCTGTTGAAAGGATAGATAATTATAAAAATATTTACAGTAAATTCCACTTCTACAAAATTCAAAACCATGGAATTAATTGTATTGTTTAGGGTCACATAATTATGAAATAAAAACGGTCAAGAAATTAAAAAATAACAAACACAAAATTCAGGGTTGGGGCATCCTTGGGGGGAGGGATGTATCATCGGAGAGGGGCACACAGGGGGCAAAAACAGAACTCTCAGTTCTTTCCTAACTTGCTCTTCCTCCACCAGCCCCCACCTCTGGAGCTCTATTTCTCTCTTCCTCTCACATTCCCAAGAAATTAATCAGCAAGGTCTCTCAACAGTCCAAAGAGTCCAATTTCATTCAATTCTTTCTGTCTCCATTACTTTACTCTGGTTTAAGCCTCCATCAACCACTCACTAGTCTTGCTGCAATATCTTCCTTCCTGACCTCCCACGACTGATACAATCCCTTCTCTACAAGGAAGCCAAGCCATCTTTTCAAAATTTAAGTCAAATCATGTCCCTTAAATTCTCCAAAGGCAAATCCAATCTCTTTATCATGGTCTTCAGGGCTTCCTTTAATCTGTTCTCTGCTCACCTTGCTCACCATACCTCCTCCCACCCACTAGGTTTCAGCCAGCCTGGCTTTCTGCTTCTCAGAACTGCCCAGCTGATTCCTTCTTAAGGCATTCACAGGAACGCCTTTTACCTGGCTCTTGGCTTTGCTGGCTTCATCTCGGCATCCAAGCCTCAAACAAATTTAAACACAAATGTTACCTTCTCCATGAGCTGCCTCTGACCAACCCATCAAAAATAGACCATTGCTGCCATTAATCACTTACTACTTCAGCCTCTTCCATTCTTTATAACACTTATTACTACATGCTAATTTAGTGCTTAAGCCCCTCTCCTAAGTCCCACAAAAGTTGAGATTTGCCAGTCTGGCTCAGTGTTATGCAGAGGAGTACCTGGCACAGGGCAACAGGTATTTGTTGAATGAATGAAAAAGTGAATTTTATTTTGATTAAACACGATGTAATATCTTCTAGCAATGAAATGAAAATCAAGTATACCAGGGATGAGTATGACAGAATCAAAAGAAATTTTGAAAATCACTAGAAAAGCATTAACCTCAGAAGAACTTTGAATAATCCTTTTCTTGGGGCACCTGGGTGGCTCAGTTGGTTAAGTGTCCGACTTTGGCTCATGGTTCATAGGTTCAAGCCCCGTGTTGGGCTCTGTGCTGACAGCTTGGAGCCTGGAGCCTGCTTTGGATTCTGTGTCTCCCTCTCTTTCTGCACCTCCCCTGCTTGTGCTCTCTCTCTCTCTCCCTCAAAAATAAACATTAAAAGATTTTTTAAAATAAAATAAATAATCCTTTTCTTAACAGTGCTAGTAACAGATCACATTCCTAAGGCCCATTAATGAATTATTAGAAGTTTCACACAGCCAGTTTTGGAAGTGTGTCATCTTGCTTACATCTGTGTCTAGAAGAGCACTGTGATCAAGAGCATGGGGCTTCAGTTCGGCCTGAGTTCAATTATGAATCAGCACTGGAATTTGCACAAGTTACTTACCTCCTTATGCTTTCTCATTTGTAAAATGGAAATATTAATAGCTGTTCTGTGGTCATTAGAGTCACTGTGAGGATTAAATCGAAGTTTTTAAAGCATCTGGTTGTGTCTGGCATGTAGTAAGTGGTCAACAGACCATCGTCATGATTATGGATGCCGAGAATAGGAAAGTCCAGACAAATGGGACAGCTCAGAAGAGTCAAATACCTCCAAACAGTCTTCGCCTCTGGCACAGGTGGGCTAACTACACACGATGCCTCTGGAACACATGTCAGGACTCCATCCGTCCCCTCCAAAAGAAGTCAAATGTACACAAAGGTAGGTGTAAGGCGGGGAAAAGCACTCCGAGAACACCAAAGGAGTGACTCCCTTCCCCGAGCTTGGCCACACATGAAACCAAGTCTTAAGACAGTCACAGGAATCCCCAGATGAAAAACAAGGGGAAAGCATGTGGCAAGGCCCAAGTATGTCAAAGTGAGAAACTGTGTTGGCTGGGTGGGTGTGGCAGGGCTAGAAGATGGTGCTGGGCGGGCAGGACCAGATGGAATGGCATATGGGGCTAAGGCCCTCTGTTTAAAAGTTTGCATCTTTCTTTAGGCAAAGGGGAGGTTAACGGGAAAAAAACTTAACATGCCAAGTGGATACCAAGCCTTCCAGAGAAGGCAAAACACCTTTATGACTTTAAACACCATACAGGTCCACTGTTAGTCTAAAATGGAAAATAAATGTTTCACTACTTCCATAACCACTGATACCATGCTGATCATTATGACCACAGCAGATAGAATCTATTGAGTTTACTATCTGCCTTGCACTGTGTTGTTTTACACTTACCTCGTTCGGTTCTCACTTTCCCTTATGAATGATACTATTATTATTGCCATTTTATAGATCGGAAGACCAAAGCAAAGTTATGTTCAGATGGCTAGTGAGTGAAGGCAACAGAATTCAAATCTAGGTTGCCTGACTGCTAAGCCCTAAAGTTAAACCAATCCCGGGGCGCCTGGGTGGCTTAGTCGGTTAAGCGTCCGACTTTCGCTTAGGTCATGATCTCGCAGTTCGTGGGTTCGAGCCCCACATCGGGCTCTGTGCTGACAGCCAGCTCAGAGCCTGGAACCTGTTTCAATCTGTGACCCCCTCTCTCTCTGACCCTCCCCTGCTCACGCTGTCTCTCTCTCTCTCTCCTATAAATAAATAAAAATAAATAAATGTAAAAAAAAATTAAACCAATCTATTCAGTTCATTTACATCATTTGCTCAAAAATGTGTTACCTACTATAAAGCATCAAACTGGATGCTTTATATCTATATATATAAAGAATATATATATACATGTATATTCGATATATATAAAGAATCACGTGATTCTCAAATTTTACTATACAGAAAACTCACCTAGGCAAGTCCCAAGATTCTGATTCAGCAAGTCTAGTGTGGAATTTTCGGAGACCTGCAATTTTAATCATAAATTCAGTCAATTCTGATTCACTTGGTGCATGAACTCTGATAAACCCTGTGCTAGGTATCCTAGAGATTCGAGGATATTTGAGCCTCCTGAATTTATAATCTAAAAGGGGTTAAAAAAAAAACCAACACAAATAATACAAAGCAATGTAGGAAAAGTAGTACAGACAATACAGGCAAGAAAGACTTCAAGGAAGAAGGGTCATCTGTAATAAAATGATGAGTAGGAATTTATGAAGAACACATTTCCCAGACTTTTAGGAATAATGTTAAGCAAGAAAGTACAATGAGTAGACAGCTTGGCAGGAACAAAGGATCTGCATTTAGGAATGGAAAAACAGTGGCAGGATAAAAGTAGAGGCTCCCGAGTACCGTCAATGTCAACTCGAAACAGTATAGGCTTTATTCGGTGCTGGCACTAGGAAGTTCATGGTTTTTGAGGAGAGCAGTGATAAATTAGGGCATTGTTCTTTGCAAGAGTACTTTGATGAAGCTATGTGAGATCAAGTAGAATGAGAATAAAAGACAATGGGAAGAGTGAGGCTGTTAGCATTCTAATCTCAAGGAAATCAAAGTCAGGAGAGGGTAATGAAAAAGATTTAAAGGGAGAGGAATGGCAACTCTTAATGACTCATTGCATGTAGGGAAAAGGCAACAATCACGGCTGATTTCTTCACTCCTGAGGTCCTCACGTATCATTGACAGTTTCATGTTTCTTGATGGAACTTCTTATATAGCTGACTAGACTAAATCTATAAAGAGTTCACTTACTTAAAACACAGGCCACAATTAAGAGGTCAATAAATAGGCCTCTGACTGGCCAAAATACATGTCATAGTTCATATGCTAAAAAAAAAATTAGTATACATACAATATATATACATATATAATTGAAAGAACATTATTCAGAGCTGCACAGTCCTATTTTACACAAAATTTTAACAAATGTAAGCATCTAATTTCCAAACCCACAGCAGTTTGGAAACAAAAATTAGAAGGGGAAAGGAGCCTGCTATAGGTGGACACGCCAAAGAGTCTGAGGTTCAAGAGGAAAAATGAAAACTATAAAAAAGCACACACAATCACTCAGGGTAAATTCTCCACAACTGTTTATTGACAGGTACACATGATTCCCAGGAAAACAAAATTAATGAGACTCTTCCTTCATGTTCCAACCAACTACCACAGAAAGAAAACTTTTAAACATTCTTTAAAGCCCAAGATTTCAAAACAAATATTTACCTGATGAAAAGATCGTTTGTAAGGAATATCTGATACATGCCAACATAGACCCTCTCACCAGTACCCAAGATATGATCAATCAATCAATCAAGATATAATTTATAACACACAAAGTGTGAAGCTGATTAAGAATGCTTTCAGAAGGCTTCTCATCAAGAATATGGCCCCAAGGATGAAGTTTAATTTGGGCAATTCTTTTCTGATGGCTGTGACTTGGAATTCCAAGTTCCAAATAATATGAAGGCATCCTCAACAAAAATTAACACCAATAAACCGGTCTTAAATACAAACCCTCTCAATTTACCTACTGAAAGCAGGCAATATTATTCGACAGTCATCATCCTGTAACAACAGAATGGGTGACAACCTTTAAGAAGACTTTTAAACAGAGCAACACATGAAGGTCTCTCTGTTCACCAATACTCATCAATGTTCATTATGATACTTTTCCTATGAAGACCTCATCTATTTTAGAAACAGGTGAAAACATTTTCATGGGAAGAATTAAGATGTTAACTCATCCAAAGTTAAACTCAGATTTACGACTTAAGTTTAAAGTACATACTAAAGCCATGCACCTCAACCTTTAATTATGTAAAACTATTATACCACATATTATTGAAGTAAGAAGAGTTCAGGTTTCATCTTGAGATTTTTTAACTATGGCAGAAAAGCAAACCAGGATATCTTTTCAACACTATAACATTAAGTGTGTTGTAGGGATAAATCAATTCAATGGGATTAGGCCTCTTACTTTGTTTGATATAGCGAAGGACAGAGAAAACTAAAGCATACATTTAACTTCAGAAATTTCATAAAATGATCAGGCCACAGTAAGCTATCAAAGATTAAGATTATGGTTCAAAACATCAAATATGCTACATGTTATAAACATGTAAACAAATGGAGCAGTCAGTTGCACCTGGTTAGTTTGACCCTGCCCCCTCCCCATCCACCTACCCAAACCCATCTCCTTATAATCATCCTAGCTCTCCAGAACCAAACAACATGAGGGCACTAACTGAAGCCAAAGAACTGTGCCTTGGGACAGTGTTCTTCAAGCGGCAGCTTGTGACCCATAAATCAATTTGGTGGATTTCGGTCAGCTTATTTTCACGAAAGTGAGTGGAACAGAAGGGGAATAGAAATTATCAGACTGTAACACATGTAATAAGGGTAGACAGTGCTCTGTGAAACTCTGTATTCATATACAGGTATGTAATAGATCCTAATGTAAAAAGTACTTAATAGAGGGCATGATGTAAAAAAAAAAAAAAAAGTTTGAAAGCTCTTACCCTACAGATGTAGCTCTAATGCCTCAAGACCCACAGGCTGAGTGTTTTCATTAGTCCTCAGCACCTACAAAGAATCACTTTCCTCAAAATGGACTCTTGGAAACCAATGTAAGGGCTCCAGGGCAACATAAATAGAATGGGGACAGCCCCAGCTAAGCCAGTATCTGGACCTGAAACCAACTTCCCCAAACAACCCTAGGTGGGGCCTACAAACTCCCTGTAACCTAGCAACCTTCAGCAGAGAGCTCCTCCTCCTTCCTCCGCTGGCTGTCAACCATTCAACTCTTCCAACCAACTTTCCTCAACTACAACTTCCAGGATCACTGTGCCTGCCAAGGGAAGCGACGATGCCATCTTCTCGCCTCACCAGTTCCCAGAGTGTCTTCCCAGAACTCTGTACTCCCCGTTCTCAACAAAGAACGAAGCTCCCCCATATATCCTTACACGGGCCCCCTCCCAGATCCCAGGGTCGGGTACCCTCCTCCCAGGCCCCATCTCACTCCAATTCCCTCACTCTCAAAGTCTCCCAATTTGAGGGCCAAACGATTCCCCCCAAAGCCCTTATTAAACTACCGCGTCCTTTCATCAGTCCCTAGAAGGGGCAGGCCTAGTATCCCAGGGGCCTGGAGATGCCCGCCTGCTCGTTCCTCCACCAAACCTCCCTGGGGACACGTCCTCTACTTTTTTTTTTTTTTTTTTTTCCCGGGATACAGTGGTTCGGAGACAAAGTTTCCTATTTCCCCAGCATCCCCAGGGTCTTCCATCCCCTACCAGTCTGGGGGCATCGTTCCAACCCCCACGCCCCTGGGGCACGGTAAGGAGCCGGGGGCCTCCCAGGAACTCAGACTCCCCGCCCTCCGCCCCCCCCCCACCCCCTACCCCCCCACTCCCAGCCCTCCGCCTCCTCCCAGCCCAGGGCCTTCCCCGCACCTCCCCAGCCAGGCCTGGCCCCATCCTCCCTCCAGCCGCGGGCAGGTGGCCCAGCCCTCCGCCCCCTTCCCCCGCCCAGGCAGGCCTCGTCCAGCTCCCAGTTCTTGCCGGCGTCTCCCCACGCTGCGCCCCAGCAGGAACGGCCCCTCCGCGCCTCGGCCCCGGAGGGGAGCGCCTGGGGCCTCGGGAAGCCGGCACCGCCGGCGGGCCCGGGCTCCACTCACCCCTCAGCCCGGGAGGCGGGGGAGCTGCTGCGGCGGCTCCTCGGGCTGCGCCTCTCCTCCCCCCTCCCGGCCGCCGCCGCCGCCGCCGCCGCCGCTCGGCCTCCGGCCTGGTCCCGGCCGGCCCCGGCCCGGCTCCTCTTCACCTCGTCCCCCACTCTGGCTGCCGGAGCCCAGTGTCCTGCATTGACCCGGAAGCAGCTTTCGCGGCCCAACAACAACATGTGACCCTGCCGCACGTGTCACGTCCGCTGCGTGGATGGGAGGGGGCGCCGTGGAGCTGGTCCTCCGCTACCGAGCTCGGGTTGCCATGGCGACAGGGCGGTCTGTGCCGGCCTGGTAGTCGCTACAAACACACTGCACCTGCTTTTTCTCTTGGCCCTCTTGAGGAGACACCCTAGGTGCCAAGGAAGAGCAAATTGTCACATCAGAGCGAGGTAGGGGCGGGTCAGAGCAGAACCTGGGCAGCTGGGAGGCTGCTGCCTTGCAGAGAGGAGCACTGCGCTGAACCTTTCCAGACTGACCTGGAATTTTGTCCTGGCTCTGTCACCAGGTTTTTATGTGACCCTGATGAACTCACTTCCTGCCTCTGGCTTCAGGTTCCTCACGAGGCGAGTTCAAGGCTGGAATCTAATAAAATCCCAGGATGCTTTTGCATAAGGATGTGGTAGCACTCCGGCCTTTATTCTGTGTCCTCTTTGCAAGGCTTGTGACATCCTGAGCTTTTCACTGCTCCCAGCACCCAATGGAAAGACCCCAGTTTCCATTCATTGAGCACCTTCTAGGCACTGTACGCAGGCGATTTCTCATGTTTACAGTCGGCAAAAGTAGGCATTTCGTAGAACTGGGAAGTTGACACAGGTTAAGCGATCTGCCCAAGACCACCCAGTTAGGAAAAGTGGTTTGAATCCAGGTCAGTCTGGCGCCAGAGTAAAAGTCCATGCACTTCAGGGGCGCCTGGGTGGCTTAGTCGGTTAAGCGTCCGACTTTCGCTTAGGTCATGATCTCGCGGTTCGTGGGTTCGAGCCCCGCGTCGGGCTCTGTGCTGACTGCCAGCTCAGAGCCTGGAGCCTATTTCGGAGTCTGTATCTCCCTCTCTCTCTGACCCTCTCCTGCTCACGCTGTCCCTCTTTCCTAGAAATAAATTTAAAAAATAATTTTAAAAAAGTCCATGCACTTCAAATTATGACATGTTATTGCTCCAGCTCCATACATCTTATCTGTGGCTCTTGGGCTGTGATTACTCATGCACTTCTTTGTCCATTTCTTCTGCAGGGACATACATGGAATAGGGATGGTGTTGGCTGATCTTGAAGAGAATTCAGCCTTGTATGGATATGGCAGCTGATGTACTAGGAGTCGCAAAGGTCTATGTGCTACACACATGTGTGTGCTTTTATGTGTTGTGTGTCAGGGAGCTGGTGAGGGAGTGTGATATGTATATATGTATGTATGTGTATGTGTATATGTATATGTATATTGGTTCCTAGGGTTGGGGGTGAGGACCCAGTGCTGGCTTATCAGCATCAGCTTCTTGGTACTTAGTTCTCTCATTTGTTTTGTCTTAGCTCATAGGTAGAGCTTAGAGAAGTTGGGGTTGGGGTGGGGGGCGGAGCCCAAAAGAGCTGGTTAAAGAAAATGCTTTGAGGACCAAGGGGAGGGTGAGCCAAGCAGTGTGGCCTAGGCTACTGAGATGGGGACATTCCTCCTCCTTCTGCAAAGAACAGAGCAGCGTCCTCAGAGTACCTCAAAGTAGCCTCAGTGGCAAGGACCGGAGAAGGACAAAGTGATAAATACACAGAGGAGGAAGAACAAAGTGGGTGGTGGGTGCCTGGATGTTTTGTTGATAGACTTCCTTGTGAGCTCAGGTATCACCGGGGACACATAAGAAATACTATGGAGGCTAAGATGTCCTGTGCGCATCTTACCAGAAAAAGGCAAGAAATGTGGATCATTCGTGGACAATGTCTATAAATATATATATGAGTGATGTCTTTGACTGGGTGTGATTAGTTATCTATGTCTTTGTCTCTTTGAGGTATCTTTGAGTCATTTTGCTTTTGTTCCCATCTCTCCCCTCAACTCGTAAAGACAGGATCAACTTCTCCACCCTCCTCCTGTCTATCTGCATAAGGCAGCCAAAATTATGTTTCTAAAACTCCTATCTCATCATGTTATACCCTGGAATGTAAAATCCTTCTGAGGTTAAAATCACACTTATTAACATGCTCCTCAAGGCTTTTTATGGTCTGAAACCCTGCTGACTTCTCCAGGCTCATCTTTTTCCCCTTTTTTTCCCCTTTTGCTTTATGTTCTCTGTTCAACCTGGTAGCTGCTAGCCACATGGGGCTATTTAAATTTAAATTAATTAAAATTAAGTTAAATTATGGGGCAACTGGGTGGCTCAGTTCGTTGGACTTCCGACTTCAGCTCCGGTCATGATCTCGCAGTTCATGGGTTCGAGCTCTGCGTTGGATTCTGTGCTGACAGCTAGCTCAGAGCCTGGAGCCTGCTTCGGTTTCTGTGTCACCTTCTTTCTCTGACCCTCCCTTGCTCACGCTCTCTCTCTCTCTCTGTCTCTGTCTCTCAGAAATAAATAAAACATTAAACAAATTAAGCTAAGTTAAAATCACATTTCCTGAGTGACATGACACTAGCCACATTTCAAGTGCTCAGTAACCTTAGGTGACTAGTGGCTATCATATCGGACAGCACCAATACAGATTATTTTTATCATCACAAAAAATTCTTTTGGGAGTGCTGCTCTATACTTTCAATTCCTCATGTGTGATACATTCTGTGGGAATTCGCTCAGCTAAGCCCTTTGCTTGAGACATTCTTCTTCCAGCTCCTCGAATCTGAAAATTATACACAACTGTATATTTTATTGATTCCTTAATAAGCATGTAAGCCCCAATGAAGGCAGGAGCTAGGTCTGTCTTGTTCCCCATTGATTCTCCATTATCTCTAAAACATTGTCCTGTAGAAGGAGAGAGGAGATGTTGAATGAAAGTGAGAGGCAAGTCTAGAAAGACAAATTTCTGGTCTTTTTATTTTTTTATTTTAATTTTTTAAAAATTTCTGAGAGAGAGAGACACAGCATGAGCAGGGGAGGGTCAGAGAGAGAGGGAGACACAGAATCTGAAACAGGCTCTAGGCTCTGAGCTAGCTGTCAGCACAGAGCCTGATGCAGGGCTCGAACCCACGAACTATGAGATCATGACCTGAGCTGAAGTCAGACGCTTAACTGACTGAGCCACCCAGACACCCCCTGGTTTTTTAAACACTGTGTTGATAATTTAATTGTTTGACCTAGAAACAGCAATTTTGTATGACTCAGCCTAATAGTAAGGAAGAACTTTGGAAGAATTGGAGCTACTTCAGTTGGTTCTAATGAGTTCCCTGTCATGGGGATACATTAACAAAAGAAGAATCTGTTAGAACAATCCGTGAATAATTCCTGGATTGGGTAGACATGTTGACCAGTATAATTCTAAGAATCTAAATCTTTGTTTCTCCACCTGAGTCTTTAATTCAAGGGTTGAGTATGTCCTAACAACAATCACAGCTAACTGAAATCTATGTACCAGTTGGAAAGAGCCTAAGTGTCCATCAATGGACGAATGGATCAAGAAGATGTGGTTTATCTATACCATGGAATACTACATGGCAATGAGAAACAATGAAATCTGGCCATGTGTAGCAACCTGGATGGACCTTGAGGGTGTTATGCTGAGCGAAATAAGTCAGGCAGAGAAGGACAAATATCATATGTTTGCACGTATAGGAGGATTAGGAGGAACTTAACGGAGGAACAAGGGGGAGAAGAAGCGGGGAAATGGTGGGGGAAAGGGAGAGAGGCAAACCATGAGAGACTCTTGAATGCTGAGAAACAAACTGAGGACTGATGGATGTCGGGGGGAGGGGGGAGATGGGCATGGAGGAGGGCACTTGTGGGGATGAGCACTGGGTGTTATGTGGAAACTAATTTGACAATAAACTATTTGTAAAAAAAAAAAAAAAAAAAAAAAATCTATGTACCAGATACTGCTCAAGAGATTTCACCTGGATTATTTCCTCAATCCTCACAGGGATTGGATAAAGTCCGTTTGGTACCATCACATTTACCAAGTGAGACTTTGTTCAAGTAATATACCCAGAACACAGAGCTAGTAAATAAATAGCAGAGGCTGAATTCATATTTAGGCCTGTCTCACACCAAAATCTAAGCTCATAATAACACTGTAATTATGGGATATCGTTCTATCATGAAGTCATATATTTGCATGTCCTTTTAATGCAACAAACGTTGGTTTTATAATGGATATATTCCTTGCACTTAGCAAGGTGGTTTGGGGGAAACAGACAGATAAGGCATGGTTCCTACAGTGTGGTCAGGAAGACAATGCGTATCCTCAAATACAGTGATACAGAGCAGTTTATAGTATATTATTTTAAAAAGGGGAGTCATCTTCTTAGCTAAAAGCATCTCTCAAGCAATCAAAAGGGTAAGGACAGAATTATACAAGAATTCAATCATATATGAGAACAGTAACATATACATATATATCACATGTATATATATATAATACTTTGTGGGTACACAGGAGAAAGGAAAACTGCTTCACTTGAAAGAATAATGACTGGTGTGGAAATTAAGAGTCTGCAGTATTGGTCCTGGTTTTTCCACTAACCAGCCATGTTACTTGATCTCTTTCTTCTTTAGAGCGTTTTCGACCAAATCACCTGGATTGGACAAACTACCATGGTGGGCCAACTGAACTTATGTGTAAAACATTACGCATATACAATGTAAAACATTGTACATGCATGCATTTTCAAGAGGAAGTGCCCTCAATTCCATTGAATTCACAAAGAAATCCCGCCCCCCAAAAAAAGGTTAGACCTCAATGTCCCTTTAAATTCTGCAATTCTGAGATTCTTTATTTTATTTTTGTCAACATTATTGACATATCTGTCAGGAAATGGACTGCCATGCCAAGCTTACTGACCAAGCAAAGGGCAGAGATATTTTTATTTTAAACTGGAGCGTCATACCTAGAACTATTTAGAAAATGGCCAGATTTCCTTACTGGGCAGAATATGGTCTTAAAAAACAACTCTTCATTTGCTTTTCTGCAATTTACATAAATGGATCCGTCAATGAGGACCTCAATTTTCAAAAAGACCTTGCATTTATTAAAAGCACTTGCGGGGCGCCTGGGTGGCTTAGTCGGTTAAGCGTCAGACTTTCGCTTAGGTCATGATCTCGCGGTTCGTGGGTTCCAGCCCCGCGTCAGGCTCTGTGCTGACTGCCAGCTCAGAGCCTGGAGCCTGTTTCAGTCTGTGACTCCCTCTCTCTCTGACCCTCCCCTGCTCACGCTGTCTCTCTCTCTCCTAGAAATAAATAAAAAAACATTAAAAAAAATTTAAAAAAAAAGCACTTGCAACAAATTGATATAAGCCTCACTAGCCCCTCTTAGTTTTATTTTTATTGTGAAAGATAACAACATACAGATTACTGCACGTACGAATGTACATAAATGTACAGCCCAATGAGTCAAAGCAAAACCCAAAGTAACATTAGCCTACCAAGTCACAGAACATTACCAGTTTCCGAAAGCCTCCTCCCAATCACTACAGCTATTATTCTCCCCAAACTAGTATCCTGGCTTATACTGTAGCTTAGTTTCCCATTTTTAAGCTTTATACATGGAATAAAATGAGATGATTTAGCAGTTAACTCTGTGAGAGGCATCCAGGTGGTTGCATACAACTATAGTTTACTGGTTTTTGTTGCTAAATTGTATTTCACATTGTAATCACACCCCATTTACTTATCCATTCCACTGTTGAAGGGCATTTGGGTTATTTCCAATTTTTTGTTATCGTGCATAATGCCGCTATAAACATTCTTGTGCTTAACTTTTACTGTATGTACATACACATCTCTGTTGGGGATATACCCAGAAATTAAAAAAAAAAAGAATGAATCTTATTAGCTTTAGATCAGCACTGTCCTAGAAATATAGTACAATTCAAGGCATATATGTAATTTAAAATTTTCTGGTAGCCACATTAAAAAGGGCTTTAAAAAGCTAAATTAATATTCAGCATGCATTTTATTAATACAGCACATCCAAAATATTATTTCAACATGTCATCAACTGGGGTGCCTGGGTGGCTCAGTCAGTTAAGCGTCTGACTTCAGCTCAGGTCATGATCTCACGATTTGTGGATTCAAGTCCCGCATCGGTCTCTGAGCTTACAGCTCAGAGCCTGGAGCCTGCTTCTGATTCTGTGTCTGCCTCTCTCTCTGCCCCTCCCATGCTCATGCTCTGTCTCTCTCTATATCAAAAATAATTTTAAAAAAATTCAGCATGTCATCAATATGAAAATCATTAATCAGATATTTTTACATTGTTTTTTTTACATATGAAATCTTCAAAGTCCAATGCGTGTTCTGCATTTATAGCAATTTGGACTAGCCACAGTTCAAGTGTCCAGTAGCCAATGTGGTTATGAACTAGTGCCCTGGACAGTGCAGCTTTGGGTAATACTACCAAACAGTATTCCAAAGTGGTTATGCCAGGTTCACCTTCCTGACAGCAGTGTTATGAAAATTACAATTGTTCCATATCTTCATCAAGACGCGGTACTGGGAGCCTTTTTAATTTTAGCCATTCTGATGATTCTATAGTAGTACCTTATTTTGGATTAATTTGTGGTTCCTTAATAACAAAGAGTTTGAGTCTCTTTTTTTCTGTTTATTGGCAAATTGATATTCTCTTCCATGAAGAATCTGGGTCCTTTTTTTCTATAGAATTGGTCTTTTTCTTATTGGTCTCATAAGATTAATTAAAAGGTGTTCTCTTTTTTTTATTCTGCAAGATCTTGTGTAATATTAGCATTATTAAATCCTTAGCTGATTGTTAGAGTTCTCCAACAAAGCTGTTTGACCTAGAGTTTTCTGTATGGAAAGTGTTAAATTATAGATTCAATTCCTTTCTTTTTTTTTTTTCCAATTTAATTCTTAATTATAGCACTAGTCGAATTTTCCTATTCTTGTGTCAGTTTCAGTAGGATGTAGTTTTCTAGGAATTTGCTCACTCCATATAAATTTTCAAATGTATTAGTATAGATGTTTATAATATATCCTATTATATTTATCAGAGCTGCACTGTCTGCAGTGACATCTCATTTTTATTTTAGATACTGGCTCATTACTCGTGTCTTTTTCCTTTATTAGTCTCCAAATTTTGTTCGTCTTCTGAAAGAATCAGTGATCAGGTCTGAAAATCTGTTTTATGTTTTTGTTTGTTTCATTATTTTCTACTTATTGCTTGCTTCCTTCTGTTCTTATTGGATATAATTTATAACCGTTTTTCTAACTTTCATCTTTTCTTTTTTTAAATTTCTTTTTTAATGTTTATTTACTCTTGAGAGAGGGACACAGAATCCGAAGCAGGCTTCAGGCTCTGAGCTGTCAGCACAGAGCCCGATGCAGGGCTCAAACCCACAATCTGTGAGATCATGACCTGTGCCCAAGTTGGATGCTTAACCAACTGAGCCACCCAAGCACCTCAAACTTTCTTCTTTTCTAAAATATACATTTAGAACTACATTTCTGCCTCTATGTAGAGTTTTAGTTTTGTCTCCTAGTTCTGATATATAGCATGTTTATTATCATTCAGTTTTAAATATTTCCTCATTTCTTTGGCTTGTTGGTAAGGTGCGTTACCTTAATTGATTTTCGAATATTGGGCCAGCCCTGCCTACTTGGAATAAACACCTAGTGGTCATGGTGTAGAATTATTTTTATACACTGTTGGATTCAATTTGTTGTGATTTTTTTTTTGAGGATTTTTGCATATATGAGAGATATTGGTCTATAGTTTGTCTGTCTTGTAATCTCATTGTTTAGTTTTGGTCTTAGGGTAATCATGGCCTCGTAGACTTAGGAAGTACTCCTGCTTGTATCTTCTGGAAAAGATTGTAGAGAATTTATATAATTTCTTCCTTAAATGTTTGGTAGCATTAACTAGTGAATTCTGGGTCTGGTGGTTTATGTTTTGAAAGTTTATTCATTCTTGAGCCAGTCTCTTTCTTAGATATAGGGCTATTCAGACTCTTTCTTCCTATAGGAGTTCTGACAAATTGTGTCTCACTGAATTGGTCCATTTCATCTGGGTCATCACATTTCTGGGTGTAGGGTTGTTCATTGCATTCTCTTATTATCCTTTTCATGACATGGGGTCCATAGTGATGTCTTCTCTTTCATTTTTGATCATTATAATTTGTTTTGCCTTTCTTTTCTATTTAGATAGACTGGCTAGTTTTATTGATCTTTTAAAAGAAATAGCTTTTGATTGTATTGGTTTTCTCTATTCATTCCTTGTTTTCAACTGAATTGATTTTTGATTTGTTTTTTCTTTTGCTTAGCATGGATTTGATTTGTACTTCTTTTTTCTAGTTTCCTAAGGTGGAAGCTTAAATTACTGATTTTACATCTTACTTCTTTGTCTAATACAGGCATTCAACGCTATAAATTTCCAACTAACACTACTTTTACTGCATCCCACAAAATTTGCTAAGTTGTATTTTTTTCCCCACTTAGTTCACATTTCATTTGTGGTCTTATTCACTTCAAGCTGCTATAACAAAAATACCATGGACTCAGTGGCCTAAACAACAAACATTTATTTCTCACTGCTCTGGAGGCTAAGAAATCAGAGATGAAGGCACTAGTAGATTGGTGTCTGGTAGGGACCCACTTCTTGGCTTATAGATAGCTTCCTTCCCCTATGTCCTCATGACAGAGAGCAAGCTGTAGCCTCTTTATCTTCTTATAAGTATACTAATCCTATCATGTGGTCTCCATCCTCAAGACCTCATTTAAAATTTACCTCCCTGGGGTGCCTGGGTGGCTCAGTTGGTTAAGCATCCGACTTCGGCTCAGGTCATTATCTCACGGTTCGTGGGTTTGAGCCCTGAGTCGGGCTCTGTGCTGACAGCTCGAAGCCTGGAGCCTGCTTCGGATTCTGTATATCCCTCTCTCTCTGCCCTTCCCCCACTCATGCTCTGTTTCTCTCTGTCTCAATAATAAAATAAAACATAAAGAAAATTTTAAAAAAGAAAAAAAAGAAGCATTAAACTTTACCTCCCAAACTTCTCGAAGGCCCACCTAATACCTAGGAGTTAGGATTTCAACATATGAATTTTGGTGGGTCACATATAGGCAGTCCATAACTATTGTTATTTCTTCTTTGACCTGTGTGTTATTTAGAAGTATATTTCTTAACTTCTAAATGTAAAGGGATTTTTAAGGGATATTTAAATCAATTTCTAGTCAAACTGTGGTCAAACAACACATGCCATAGGATTTCAATCTTTTGGAAATTATCAAGCCTTGCTTTGTGGCCAAGCATATGGTAAACTTGAGAAAAATTTTTTTGAGGGCTTGAAAATATATATACAACAGTTGTTGAGTTCAATGTTCTATATAAGTAATTAGCTTAAGCTTGTTAATTGTGTTGTTCAAACTTCCTGTATTCTTGTTGGCTTTTTGTTAGAAATTGATTTTGTAACAATTGTTACAAGCAGATTCATTGTTTGTTTTATTAGATGCTGACCGAGGTATGTTAAATTTCTATGACTATGGATGAATTTGTTTTTCCTTGTAGTTCTGAACATATTTTTATCATTGATAGCATGTTATAAGATAAATACTAGTATAAAATTATATTCTCTTGCTAGTAAGTTGAACTTCCTCATTGTGAAATATCCCACTTATTTGCATTAATGCTTATTACCTTAAAGACTCTTTTGTCTGGACTTTTCTTTATTGTAATGTTTTTGATGACTGATTCCATCCCCTTACTAGTTAGAAGCCTCTACAGATTTTATCTTCCTTCAATGAAGGTCTAGTCTTGGTAAGCTGTTGTTTCTGTGAGTTTGTCCATTCCCTCCAGGCTATGCATTGTGTTGTCATACCATAGTTTCTCATACTCTTTTATAATCCTTATTTCTGTAAAATCCTTATAAATATCCCCACTTTCATTTGTGAGTTTGGTTATTTTGCTCTTTTTTTCTTCATCAAGCTAGCTAAAGGTTTGTCAAATTTGTCAGTCTTTTCTAAGAAACAACTCTTGGTTTCACTTGATTTTCTCTATTATTTTTCAATTCTCTCTTTTATGTATCTTTGCTCTAATATTTATCATTTCTTTACATCTAATAGATTTAGATTTAGTTTCTTCTTCTTTCTCTAGTTCTCTAAGGTATAAAGTTAGATTGGTGATTTGGAATCTTTTTTAATGGAAGCATCTACAGCTGTTTCCTTTCTGGCACTACTTTGACTACATCTCAATTTTGGTAATTTGTATTTTCATTTTCATTTATTTCAACATATTTTCTGATTTACCTTGTCACCTCTTCCTTACCATTTGATTGTGTGAGTGTGTTGTTTAATTTCTATGTATTTGTAAACTTTCCTTCTGCCATTGGTTTCATTTCATTCCATTATGATAAGGAAAGATACTTTGTACAATTTCAGTCTTTTAAAATTTATGAAAAATTGTTTTGTGACCTAACATATGATCTATCCTAGAGAATTTTATATGTGTGCTTGAGAAAAATGTGTATTCTGATATTGCTGGGTGGAGCATTCTTTATATGTCTGTTAGGTCCAGTTGGTCCACAGTGTTAATTCCTCTATTTCTGCAATAGAATATTTATGTCCCCCTCAAATTCATATGTTGAAGTCCTAATCCCACTATGATGGCATCAGGGGGTGGGGCCTTAGGGAGGTGATTAGGTCATGAGGTTGGAGTCCTCACAAATGGGATTAGTACCCTTATAAAAGAGACCCCAGAGAGCTCCCTTTCTCTTTCTACCTTGGACATGGTGAGAAGATGGCCATCTATCAATCAATAAGCATGTTTCCCAGATACTAAATCTGTCAGTACCTTGATCTTGGACTTTCAGTCTTTAGAATTATGAGAAATAAATTTCTATTGTTTATAAGCCATCCAGTCTATGGTGCTCTGTTATAGGAGTCCAAAGGGACTGATACAGTTTCCTTACTGCTTTTCTGTTTGTTCAGTCTTGACACTGGGGTATTAAGGCTCTCCTGGTGTTATTGTAGAGAAGGCTGGCTGTTTCTCCCTTCAATGCTGTCAATATTTGCTTCATGTGCTTTGGAGCTCTGTTGTCTTGTGCTTATAGATTTATAATTGTTTTATCTTCTTGATGAATGACCCTTTTCTCAATATATAATGCCCTTGTCCCTTATAATAGTTTTTGATGTAAAGTCTGATATTAGCCTAGCCACCCCAGCTCTCTTTTTGACTATTTGCTCAGAATATCTTTTTCCATCATTTCAGTTTCAACCTAAGTGTCTCTTTAGATATAAAGGGAGTCTCTTTAGAGACTGTCCTTGGATTCTGCTTTGTTTTTTATCCATTCTGCCAATTGATGTCCTTTTCTTGGGGGAGTTTATTCCACTTATATTTAAAGTACTTACTGATAAGGAAGGAATTGAGTTTACCATCCTGTTATTTGTTTTCATGCCTGTAGAATTTTTGTCCCTCATTTCCTCCATTACTATCTTCTTTTCTGTTTAGTTGATTTTTTTTGTATGGACATGTTTTGATTCCCTTATCATGTCTTTCTTGTGTATTTTATCGGTAGTTTCTTTGTGGTTACTGTGGGCTTACATATAACATGTTAAAGTTATAATGATCTATTTTAAACTGATACTCAACTTTGGGGCACCTGGGTGGCTTAGTCGGTTAAGCGTCCGACTTTCGCTTAGGTCATGATCTCGCGGTTCGTGGGTTCGAGCCCCGCGTCGGGCCCT